>NW_024465174.1:0-600000 GCF_017591425.1 Ochotona curzoniae | reverse complement strand
TCATATATATATGAATTTATATATAAATATATAAATAAATATATTTTATATATATGAATAACAATATATAGTATTAATAATATTAATACTATATTAATAATATTAATAATGGTCTACTCCATATATATAAACATAAATATATATTTATTTATATATATATATAAATAATATTTAATATTATTAAAATTTTTAATATTATTTAATAACAATATTTAATATATTAATAATAATAATAATAATAATTCATATATATATATATATATATATATATATATATGAATAACAAGACATAAGTCAAGGAAATTAATCCCAAAAAACCTGGCTTTCTTACTGATGAACCGGATAAAGGCTTCATTCAATCTAACTGTGTAAATGATTGTGGTAGGTTACAAATGCTTTCCGGATAACATTGCCTCTATGTAATGCTAACAATGTGCAAACCCTTTTCCTAAATTGCCTGAAACAGGGCTATTAGAAAGCATTGTCTTTGGAAAGGTTGTGTTGACTTCTATGTGAGGATCAGTGAGTGCAATAGTCAAGGAGATTTAAATTCTTGGGCCATGGAACAGAATATATGTATTTGGCAAAAGACTTTCTACAGGAATCATGTTGTGAGTGGGTAATGAGTCCTTGCCAATGGGCAACATTGCCCCCCATGTCAGTTAATACCATTCTTCCCAATTCCTCTCACAGTACATGAATTGATGTCAGCTACAGAAACCCTGGACTTGTGCCCAACTGCTTTGCTTAGCCCTGCCCTCTTTGCAATGTTAAACTATGGGAGGCTTTTGGCACCTGGCTGTGTTCTTTTGTGCTTGGAAGACATGCTGCATTGGAGTTAAGCTGACCTTGTAATTGAAGACCTGAGGTACCCTGCTGTTAGTTGAGTGGCTCTGGGGTGTCAAAGAGACTTAGAAAGTCAAAATCCTTATATCCCAGAGGGAGGTTTGAGAACTCATGCATACCAGAGATGACAAGAGAGAGTGCAAGCACTCTGAGTCTCTAGAAACCCTGACTTCACAGAATTTTTTCACATCCTTAAGCATGGTGACTCCTGTTCACATTTTGCCCCAGTCAATGCATATAAAATGAATGTTTAATCAAAAACACCAAAAGATGGGAGTAAAGAAGGGCAGTAGATATAAGACAAATATTATAAGCCAGGCTCCTGAGGGGTGTGACAAGGTGTCCTTCTGAGTAATGAACAGCCCTACTTGGACACTTTTGCTCTAAACCAGGACTTGTCCCAGCAGTGTTTCAGGAGAATGTTGAAGATTTTTCCCAAATGATTACTTTTTCCCCAAATGACTAGTTCTCTGTTTTTCCTAATTATCAATGTGGTTTTCATTGAACAGTGAATTCTTACCCCAAATTGGTTGGTGTTGAATGTCTGAAGTCAGGAACAGGCACCTTGGTTTAAGTATTGGTCATGCTCATACTGATATTGTCCAGCTTAGTCCCATGAGGCAAGGGACACTCCTCCAGCACCACTCCAAGAGCTTCTCCAGGATTCTGGATCATATGGTAAGTTCCACTTCCATTACAGCTTTCTCTCTTACTCCAACTGGCTTGTGTCCTAAAGGCTGTATGCTGTGGTCCACTCCATATATCCTGTCTTTGCTATGTAGAACTAGAGCTGTGCTGGAGAGATTGATCTGAGTATTTGTTTTCTTCAAGCTCTGCCAATGTAATTATTCATTTAAAAATGGGTGAATATTGTCCTATACATGGCTGGCTCTTTCATAAGAAGTACCTGCACTAAGGAAGAGCCACGGATCATGAACTATTGTGCTTAAGTTTCAACACAGCTCAAGGAAAATGACAGGTAGAATTTGAAGTAGGAATGCTCTCCAAAATTTATACACTAATATTCCCAAACTAATTTATTTTGGTCCAGGAATCTCAAAGCTCAATGCTTTGGAATATTTAAAGTTGTAGTTGATGTCCCTGCTCTTCCACTTTCCACTCTGCCTGCTGCCATTTATTTTGAAAGTAATCAAGGGTGACTGCAGAATATCTTAGGTCTACCTCCTAGCACATCAAGAGATTACTGGCTCAAGATTTAGATCCACTCAGGCCCAGCTCTTATTTGTGTCATTTTTAGGTTTGATCCTGCAGATGGCAGATCGCATTTTTGACAATCTGCCCCTCACTCTCTACACCTATCTTGTTTTTAAGATTTTTTACTATATTGCGAAGTCAGGTATATGGAGAAAGGAGGAGAGTCATGGAGTATTATCTTCCTTCTTATGAGTCACTCCCCACGAGATCCACATTGCCGGTGCTGAGTCCATCTGAAACCAGGAGACAGGAACTCTTCCAGGTCTCCCATGTGGGTCCAGGGTCCCAAGGTTTTAGGATGTAATTGACTGCTTTCCTAGGGCACAAGCAGGGAGCTGGATGGGAAGCTGGGCTGCCAGGATTAGAACAAGAGCCCATATGGGATTCTGGTGTGTTCAGTTTGAGCTCTTTAAACACTAGGCCACAACACTGGACCAAAACTGTGCTTTTACTAGAAACAAATAAATAAAACAGAAATCAAAAATCAAGAAATGGATTCATTTGAGCTGAGAATTGGCATTGGGTCAAATGAAACATGTTTGCTTAACATGTACAGACTAGTGAATGTTGGATTTCACTGCCTAATCATTTGGGGTATTCCCAAAATATTTTACCCATGCCATTATTTAGAAGAGTACATTGTACTGATTTCCAAGGTTTAATGATTTCAGGTGGAGATTTTCTGTAGTCCAGCTGTAGCTGAGGTGGAAACTTGAGAAGGGTGCATGCAATGAAAGAGTAATGAAACAGACCACTAAAATTTCAGGATCATAATGGACAATGCTAGATAGCTGTCTGCTTTATTTATACAGAAAGCATCACAAAGGCTGGCATAGACTGTTGACACCTGGTCAAGCATGCATTTTTAACGATATTTTTGCTAAATGTTTTCTGAGGCAGGATATTCAGTCTTAATCCTGTAGTCAGGAAGTTCTCAATAGAATGCATATATTAATCAGTAACACATTCCTACTGCAATCCTCAGTCTACAACTTTGTCTTGAATCAGTTAAAGAAGGAAATGTATCACAGAAGAAGGCAGATAAAGATCAAGAAGAGAGGGAAGCATAGATTTCCACTACACCTGGGGATTTAACATCCTTGATTACCATATGGACAATTTGGAAGACCAAGGCAGCCTGAGTAATAATAGGCCCTTTTGCTCAGAGTATCATCAACTTCCAAACTCACATTGTTAGTGAACATGAACTCCACACCACACTGGCAGACAAGGACTAAATAGATTACAGAATTCTCAGCAGGGTTGTCCAGGTACCATGCAATGGGAGGTGGAGCTGTATTCAGGTGGTTGTACAGACATCTTCTGGACTCTGTAGTGCAGCAGGAGTTCCCTTGTGGCCTTACCTGCAATGGAAAAATACTCATCACCCCTTGTCTTCCACATCCACCACATGGAGCCCAGCATCTCCCCCTATTTTACTATTAACTTGTGGGTTGTTGTTTTCTCTGTGAGTTACTTGAATCATGGAACTCAAATTTTGGAAGTTGACTGGACCAAAAACAATACAAAAAGTAAAACAATTAATATGATCCCTAAATTTATTACAAATGAGTAGAACATCTTGTCAGAAGTAAGATATAAAAGAGATTATAAGAATTGGTTAATAAACCCTTATTTGGAGAGAGTCGAGGATGAGATTGAGAAATGGCTAAAATCTGGGCTCATATTTCTGAATACTAAGGTAGTAGATGTGTCATTCCAAACACCTTAGATATGAGTTTTATCATCACTCTAAGAGTTATATGAGTCATTATGATGTGAGAGGAGTGACACAAATCCATTGTAGATACTAGCCAAGTGGTACCACATCTGGCTTTTAAGAATTGAATTTTATTGTCGATATAAATCATTGTCTCTTCTAATGCATTAATTTTGGCCTCTAAATTTTTATCAATACTTTCCTATGAGCTTATTTAACCAGCTGTAAGATATCTGATAAGGGTAACACATGCAGTGAGGCCCAAAGGTAAGGATATTACAAAGCATGGACAAAGTTGTTGAAACAATTCCAAAGTATAACATGCAAAATCATCATAGCATGGTTCAGTCAAATCTACAAGCAGCGTTACATATGATTGTCTTCTCAAATACCGAAATTGCCGGGCTCAGGGTCAATTAACTCAATTAATGACAACAAAGAGATTGTTAGTATAATGTTATCATATTAGTATGCTAGGATATTAGAAACTTAATGTTAGGCAACATTAGGCCCCTTTGTGCCAAACAAAGTACAACTTTGCAAGATGCATCTGAACCATGGGAAAACTCCACTTTAGTGACAAATATGTTCTCTGGTCCTTTGTGACCTTGTGAACAGTGTCACAGTCTTATTTATTGAATGCACCCAGGTGCAGGAGGACAGTGGCACAATCATCTGGTCTCAGGAAGAAAATGAACTAAAAAGATAATGTGTGTGGGAGCAGATTGAGCTGTTTAGACCCAGAAACCCTAAAGATAGTGTGTCTGGGAATGAAATGGACTGTTTGCATCTGGAAGCCTTAAAGATGACATGTTCAACTCTTTAAGCTGTGTTTGAATTTGTGCAGGCTATGATGCATGTAATGACTGAAGGGGTCTATATAATCTCTAGCATTTTACTAGTTGGGGTGCACCCCTTCAATGTCTGGCCTGCATGCCCCAACTGTGGTCTGACACCATCTGGCACAATAAATTCTGCTTGCTATTGCATTATCAGTGAGGCTCTTTGTTGTACATGGGAAATTGACAAAACATGACCCTAACATCTGGGGGCTAGTCTGATTGTCATTGCTTTGAATGATCAAACCGCTGGCTGACAAGAGGCTTGTGATGTCCACTGCTAGCAGACTGTGTTTCTTTCTTTTACTTTCTTTTTTTTTTTTTTTTGGAAACTTCTTGTTTTGGTCTGCAGAAGCCAGGTTTCTTTGCATTGCCTTGTGGAAGTCAGGTTTGGGAAGACCTGATTGAGGGTAGTATTGCACCGGGGAGAGGCAGGTACAGGGCTATACTCCGGTAACCATGGAGGGATTTGATCACCCCAATCTGGGCTTGTGAAAAGCAGGTTTCCTCACACTGGCCTGCACAATTTAGGTTTGAGGAAGACCTGGGTGAGGTAGGCATTGGAGACTGGCAGGATTTGGCCACTCCAGAGAATTGCACTCTCATTGAATTTACAGGAGAAAGACACTGGACCTGCAGAAAGCAGGTATTGGGTCTGCAAGGAGCAGGCATTGGATCTGTGAGGGGCAGATAGTATACTTGCAGGAGGCAGGCATTGGACTGAAACCCAGAGGACGCCATTGAACTCATTAATCAGCAGCAATGCAGGAGGACACTATTTGGTGTGCTCCCAAGTAAGGATCAAGATTCAGAGTGTGGTGTGAGTGAGAACAATGTGAGAGTGATGTGTGTGAAAACAAATGGGTGAGAAAGATGGGTTCAAGTGAGGGCTGACTTGCTGTAAGAGTTTGTGTCCTTGCTGCAAATTTGGTTACCCCCAACTCTTTATTCCTGAGCCATTTTGCAGAAATCAAGCAGAGCACATCAGCATGGGTCTGGTCACAAACCAAAGGCAAACGGGAAGAACATCGCAGCAAAATAACAACAGAAGACTAAATCAATGAACAACCCATTCCTAAAATTACAGGACCAAAATACCACCTATGTATATTTAACTCTGAATGTAAATTGCTTAAGCTCAATCAAAATCATAGATTAGTAGACTGGATTAAAAAACAAAACCCATCTGTTTATTGTCGGGAGGAGACACACTCGAACAAAGATCAGCAAAAACTATCACGTGGGTTTTGTTGTCTTTTGTTGGTTTCATCTCTTCAAAACACTTTCTTCTGATTATATCATTCAATGAATCATAGATCATACAGTGGTATCATTTTCTGCAAGAAGGTTCTTGAATTTCACTTCTTCAGCTACACATTATACATTTAATAGCATGTTGTTTAACTTCTTGGTGGTGTTAATTTCTTCTTTCTCCTGGAAGTTGATTTTGTTTTGTGGCTCTTCATTTAAGGGAAGGTATAGTAGCTGTGTAATGGAGACTGTCATATCTAGCAACATGTCATTTAACATCATGGCATTGTAAATTTCTATTTTTCTTTCTATTGTTGATTTTGTATCATGCCTTTTCATTTAAGGGAATGTACAGTAGTTATGTAATGGAGACTATCAACCAGACGTGAGGATGCAGTGTGGTCGGTATCTCTGTTTCCAGACAAAGATGGACTTACAGTGAAACTGTTTATATTATATTTTGACAATAGGATTCTGGACTCTATGCCATTGTCCATGCCAACAATCATGAACATATAACTGAGTATGAAGAACTATTTGTTAATAATGATATAAAGGAACTGATGGGGGGGAGGAAATTGGGGAGGGGATAATGGAATATGGAACTGTATCATAAAATGATAGCAATAATAATAAAATGTGAAAAAAAAAGATAAGTTGGATAAAGTTTGCTCTGCAGAATGGCCAGCGTTTGGGGTCGGATGATCCCCACAAGGATCTCTCTCCAGAGACCTCATTTCCAAGATAAAGACAGTCATAACTAGACCGGAGATATCAGCACATCCATTCCAGATCTCATATATTCTATTAAGGGAGGATTTCGTTGAGGAACCTCCTAAGCAGCTTAAGTATTTTCTTTTACCCCGCCCCCCCACAATCCCCAGATGCAGGAACTGAGCCAACTGGGTGCTCTGGCACTAACTGGAAAAAATTCTCAGCCTGTGCACAGAAGGGAAGAGAAAAATGTGCCCCATTGGGACAGAAGCCTATCCTCCAGGATGATGCTAGTTTATTTTCTTCCGTAATGGATTTAGCGAATCCTCCCCCATATGCAGTTCCATCTCCTGTCCCATCCTACCTTGTGTGGCTCAGGGGCAAACAGGTCACTAAGAGAGTGACCAACAGTTCATGTAAATGGCAGGCAAATTGGTGGCCAAGGACAGAGCCCTAGCTGTGAACCAGGGCAGGAGTCATATAGCTCCAAGGAGATAATGATTGACCAGGGCCATCTTGTTCACCTACCATTGGCCTATGGGAGGTGGCTACTGCAGTCATTCTCCTAGTACTTGGTTGCTGGTTTCTCCCCTCCTAGAATTCCTGGAATTCCTGACCTGATGATATCTGTTACCCTATATAAGAGATTTAATTTCCTCAATAAATTGGAACTACTTAGACAGAACTCTTGTCAATCTGTTTGTCTCTCATGGGCTGGGAGCTGGGTGGTGGGCAGCAGGCTCATCACCTCAGGCAACTGGTTACTAAAGAAATATGTGACAGAGACTCTGCAGAACTGGCAGAGGCAGTAGAGGCATGAAAGCTGGACCTTCTGACTCTCACTGCGTGGCTCTGAAATAGGAACGTGGTGCAGCTGGGAAACAGCAAACAGCTTCAGCACAGCAATTCCAAGAAAAACACATTGCCAGATAAGTGGTATTTCTTCAGGTGAGCCCCAAGGAAAAGAAACGTGGAGCATGAAGGCTGGGACTTCTGACCCCCCAGCTGCACAGCTTTGAAAGAAAAGCAGCAATGGCTGGTAAACAGCTTCAGCTCAGCATCTTCCAAGAGAAGCACATTATCAGAGAAGTAGTGGCTCTTCAGATGAGCCTGCAAGATAAGAAGGCAACCTCAGATACAGTATTCCTTCTCTAGAGCAGGAATGTACCATGTGGAAGTGACCTTTGGCACCCCGCAGCTCTGCATAAATATGAGGACCTCCCAGCCATGGCATAACTATGGTCGAATCCCCTGAGAGGTTGTAAGGGAAGGGAGATGTTAGGTGCCCAATTGACTTTTATCGTATCCTCTCATCTTCTGCTTTGAGAGATGGCCATGGATGCATGGCTCTGGGGTGAACCTGTATGAGGACTGATGGTTTCTGGCCGAGGAGACATTTTGACGTTACCCAAAACTCTGCTGGGGATCCTCTGGGCGCTAGAGCCCGACTAGACATCCCAGTGTCACTCTCCTCTCTGCTATCTTTACCCATGGGCAATAATGCTGGGGAAATTGATGATTCCACACTTAAGGCGCTAAAATACATGCTGAAGTCCTGAAGGTTAGAAATCTCAGATACTCAGGCAGTCAAAGTCTGGAGGGACTGTGGTCAGATTGGCACTATGAGTTACATTGGTTAATTTAATTGCCCGTGATACTTGGGAAAGGAAGAGCAAAACTGATGCCCAGAACACTAACCCTAACCCACCTCAACCACCCCGACATGAGCTTCTAGGAAGCTCAGATAGTGGGAAACCAGCCCCAGTTCAAGGACAGTTCAGAGAACACAGCTCCAGTTGCAAGCGTTCTGGTGAAACTCCACCAGGCAGTCCATTCCCATTAATGTTAACCTTGAAGGGAAATGCACAGTGGCAGCGTGATATCACTGGAATGTAGGAGAGCTAAGAAAGCTGTGGTAGAAATGAGCCTAACTGGCCCTGGGAAAAGACTAGTCTTCAGGGTGTTGCCCACCAACCCTGTACCACAGTAGATTGGATAATAATACTTTGGGAGCTTGTACAACCCAGGAATAAGAAGTAGCCTGGGGAAAGGTAAAAGAGCTTTTAGAGAGAGCTAACATGAATGTCTCCTCAGAGAAGGTGCAAATGATCCCTCCTCTTTTTAAGATTTTAGGGACAGAATTATGTTTTGAAAAGGTCTCCCTCTTGAAACCCCAGCTAAACATTAAGGAATAATATTCCCCATAGAATTTCAAAAGCTTCTTGGAGAGGTCAATTGGCTATGCCGTTGGCTCCCATGTGTATGGGACAATTATTTGAATTATTTGAAAAAGCAAAATGCTAGGAGACTGAGTTTCTCTCATCTACAAGCCTTGTATGGGAAATTTAAAAGGCTCTGAGCAAGGCTACTTGCTCATTGTTGCCCTAAGAAAGAATTACAACTAGACATTTTTAAATTCTTTGTACTTATGGCTGCCCTTGTGCGGGAGGACAGTCTCCTCCAGTGGAGCTATTTATCTGTTGGAGGGGAGCCCTGGATTTATATTTGCCTCATCAGCTCGCAGATATAATTCAGAAGCTTAGAGAGCTATCCGTTAGGTGTTAAGACTATGAATGATCAAAGCTTGTTTGTCTCTTATAGAGCTGGAAAGGAAGCGGGGCTGCTGGGATTGCAACCGGCTCCCATATGGAATCCCTGGCATGCAAGGAGAGGAATTTAACTACTTGCACCACCATCACGGGCCCAAAACTAAATTTTTTTTCAACCTCTTTCTCCAGTTCAGTCTTTGAGTGAATTGTTTAGTTTTTATTCTTGTTCTTAATTCGGTGCTAGTGTGACTGAAAGATGAGATGGGACGGACAATGACTGCCCCCCTTTCTTTCTCCTGGTAAATAATTTTAGAGAGGTCTAACTTATCTAGCAGGACTTGGCCAGACCAGCCTCCACATTGGGGGAAAGGATCATATAATGCTTACTTGCTGTTTGGTCTTCAGCTTACAGTGTTGTCATGGCACTGATCAGGTCTAACATACAGTATTTGTTAACATGTTCAGTTAAATGTTAAATGTACTTTTTGTTTAACTAATTTACACTTTTAAATTCTTCATAGTATTAAAACAAGTCACATCACTTTGTAAGTTCTAGTAGGATCACTTTAACTCTCAAAGATTGAGACGGAATTTATATAATTATCATTTAAAATAATTTGGATTATAATCTCACAATATTATAAAATTATGCTAAATTTATGGCTTCATATATGCAATTAAAGTATTGAGTATGTATGCTCATTGGTTCAAATGTTTCCTAATCACAAAACTGGTAAAGATTGCAATTTATGTTCTTATTTACAAGGAAGTATGTGAGAATTTGCCTTACAGAAAAACAATAAATTCTTTCAAAATTTATAGTGAAATTGGTTATGATGTGTATAATTTCTGATTTTTGCCTTTAAGATGATGGAATTGAGTCTGATTCCTTGCGAAGAATAAGAGCATTTTAATATCTCCTTTTAAGTGATTTTTATCTTATTGATAACTACTAAATTTCTAAGTAGTCACTTAAGACAACAGCCAAATTGAAGTTTTTCAGCTCTCTTGACTTCCATAAAACAGAAGCTACGGAAAAGCTCCAGGCCTACCAGCCATGTAAAAGGGAGGAGCATGATTGGAGTCTGCCCTTTGTAAGGAATTTAGGACCTTGGCCACCTTCAGGTCCTCATTGCAATTCTTATCTTCCTTCTCTTGAGAAGGGGAAATTCACAAATCAGCTAGAAGGTTATTTGAAAAACTTTTCATTCCCAGTTTTAAGACAGGTTGTGTTAAAATGCATTTCCATGAATTGAGAGAAATCCTTAAAACTTGCTTAAAGCAATTGTATTTAAAATTCTGGTATGCTTTTATTTAGAATGTCTTAATTTGGAACATTATCTGATTGTTTCATAATGTAAATCAAGAAAATTGAAAGATTATTAATGAACAGAATTGCTTGTAGAATATTTTGTCCTACGAAAGTATGACTATCATATAATGGAAAGGAAAGGCTTGGACAAAATACTTAAGGCTTAAGCCTGTTGAGAAATAAACCTTGTAAGTTTTACATATATAATTGCCCATACTTTTTAAGATACTACCACAACATTGTTTAAGTGTTTAATATTAATAGCTAATGTATGCTGATATTAGAATTAAATGTGCATACATAGGAATGCTAGTAATTATCTGAAAATTTACAGGGGAGAGGTCTGGCACAATAGCTTGGCAAATAAGGGTTCGATGCAGCAGCCTGGTAGTTAAAGTCCTCACTTTGTACATAACAGAATCTCATGTGGCTACTGGTTCTAATAACAGCAGCTCTGTTTCCCATCCAGCTCCCTGCTTGTGGCCTGGGAAAGCAGTAGAGGACAGTCCAATGTCTTGCAAACCTGCACCCATTTGGGAGACCAGGAAGAGGCTCCTGGTCCAGAGTGGCTCAGCTCCAGCCATTGCAGTTCAAGAATGGTGAAAATTCTACAGGTGGTTTCACAGTGCTATGTGAAATACAGATGTCTATACTTGATTGATGCTTGATAACTCAAAACATTGATACTATTTTTCTAGTTTCCAGCAGATCAATTGTATCCATAATTTATTCACATTACTAAGAGCAAGGTGTAATTCTAAACAATTGGCAACTTTAAAACACTTAAGAGAAATTTCAAGTAGCTGTTACAAAAGCTGTTTTGTTCTATAATGTACATTAGCTGGTATACATGTACATGCTTATGTGGCAAGCTATATAGTCTATTTTAATTGGCTTATAGATGAAAATGTTCATAAATCAGAATTGCTAGGCAAAATTCTTTTAGAAATTAATGTATAAATACATAATTATGCTCTTGAAGAGTCATGTTTTTGTTTTCTCAGGATGTACAAAATCTGTGCAGTTATATAGTTCAGCATGCATTCAAATGGACTTACTACTAAGGTCCCAGTTTCAAAACTGGCCATGGGACCCCTCATCCCCATGAGCTAAATGGATATGTAAATAAGTGCTCAATGATAATTCAGATGTCTGGGAATATTATAGTGCTCCAACATGGGAAGCAGCTGTTACAGCAAATTCATAGACTGGCAATCTTGAGCAGCACACAATAGTCTCAGAATTGGGGCAGTACTCAGCTCACCTCCTGTCTTAGCAAGAAGAGTCGCTTTTCCTGACTGCCCTTCAACCCAAACAGGTCCTTGTTGTTGCATGTTTCAGCCCAGCCATGGCTTGTCCATGCCCACATATGGCTCACATATGGCTCAGTAGGGGTTGATACCTTGCCTAGTCCATCCCACATCTACCCTCTTCCTCCACAACAACAGAGGGTTTTGGCTTTTGGAATGGCTCAGTGCATTGAACCCCAGTCCACATTTGTGCCAAGGGAGACTACAACTGCTTCCCATTCAGAACACAGCCCCCATTCCAGGTCACAAGCCCTTTGGTGGGAACCTCAACCCAGCAGGTTTTCCCCTTAGCTCCCAAACCGGGCCTGTTCCCAGCCATAAATCACACACATGCCAGTGGTTGCTCTGACTTAGCTTGGCTCAGCCCCTCACCTGTCCCAACCTCTGCCTTGGACACTGTGGCTTAGTGTTCCTGGCTAATGAAGACCAGTAGGTACAAGAGCCTAGCTCAGCATGACGTGTGCTTCCTCCTGATCTTAGTTTTGCTGGTGGGCTGAGATTTGCTCAGCCCTGCCGGGTCTACCCTGTTCCATTGCCAATTGACACATTACCCAGCTGTTAGAGCTACTTTGCCCAGCTTTTCTGACCCCAGGTCTGGACCACATGTTCACCAGTGGGAGCTATGATTCACCAAAGGAGTTGCCCAAGTTCCTCCACTTAATCCACTCCCAGACCCAGTTCTCATACATGCCATTGCGTATAGGTCAGGTTCTGGTAAAGTCTGGCCTTCCATTTGTCATTGTATGAGCTAGTGAATGTTGCAGCCCAGCCCACCCCACACCCTATTCAGGATGCACATTTGGGTGTTGCTGCCCTGAGCAGTCCAGAGTGTTGGGGGTTCCTTTACCTGTGATTGGTGGCTCCTTGGTCACTCCTAGTTTAGTCCATCAACATCCCGGTTCTTGAGCTAACAGATAGAATATCCATAGGGTTTGGCACATATCCCTCACAGAATCTGCCCCCAATTATGGTTTTAGTGCTAGTTAATGTAATGGCCCTGCTTAATGAGACCCTTCTCCTGCTCCATCATCTTGTCAGGTAGCAGGATATGATTCATCTGGAAGAGTCTTGAGCCATTCCTTTTGCAAGGAGAGGTATTTGGCGGTCAGCATTGTTCAGTGATTACAAGATTTTCAAAGGAAGAGTTATTGTCACAGAGGACATCTATGATTGCTTCATGTCCTAGCAGCATAGTGAATTCAATATGAATCTCAGCAGAGATTCAAACACGCTACATCATAGAGCTCCCCAGCCAGGAAGCCAGCAGGTGGAACATGGCAAAAAATGGAGGGAGCACTGGCCGCCCAGGGTCAGCTCACCAAGTGCATATGATGGCTATCGTTGGTGATTCAGGCATGAGACACCCCTCCTGACACCCACCAACAGCCAGGAGCCTGCTGAAAGTTTAAAATCAAACGGTCAAGATTTAAACTGAATGACAATTAAACCACTACCTCGGAGAAATGCTTTCATAGTAACAGTGTCGCTAAAGCCCTGGGCTTCACTCCATTTTCAGCATATTGCCACACACCCACACAGGGGGCATCCAAGCCCCATATAGTCATGGACAGATGGCTTCCATGGAGGCTGAATATGTTCCCTAGTAGGGCCTTTGGGGATGTTTCTGTGTGTAGGATGGCGAATGTGATCAGAGGAGCATTGGGTAGAAGAGCACAGAAAGCAAAGCTTGTACCACCTGCCTGCAATCTGCACTGGGCTAAAAGGGACCTGTCTGTCACCATGGCTATTCCAGAAAGCTGAGGCCTTAGCATTCTCGGCCACTTATGACCAGGCAGCTGCTAATTGGATGGTTGCTACAGCCAAAGAGCTCTGTGAGGTCACAGAGGGGCAGCCAATTTGGATGATCAGTGTACCGCCACAGCCACATGGGCCTAGGCAAATGAAGCAAGAATGAGGGCTTAGGTCATTGTCCACCAGAGTTGCTGTGCTGTCACCTGACTTTTGGTTCAACACATCCACCCCCATGTCTGCGAGCTTCATGTCATTTGGAGCTCCACATTACCTGTGGCAGCTGGCATACAATCCTATTGGTGTCAGCAGCATCGGCTAACAGCTACAGTTGTTATCTTGAATGAGCTGGGATCCCAGTTGGGCGCTGTTTCTAATGCAGCTTTCTACTTGTAACCTGGAAAGGCAGTAAAAGATGGCCCAAAATTTTAGGACCCTACAAAATAGTGAGATACCAAATGAATTTTCTGGTTATTGGCTTCAGATAGAAATAGCATTTGCCTTTACACTCAGTTGGGGAATGAATAATTGGACACTAGATCTTCCTCCCTATCTCTTCCTCTCTTTATATCTGACTTTCTAATAAAACAAATAATAAAAAAGGAACAATCAGATGGGCTTAAAACAGCTACAACAGGCCCCAGACACACACACTTCTCCACCCCATGCCACGCCCTAACCCTAACCCTAATCCTAACCCTAACCCTAACCCTAACCCTAACCCTAACCCTAACCCTATAGCTACAACAGGCCCCAGACACACACACACTTCTCCACCCCATGCCACACCCTAACCCTAACCCTAACCCTAGCTGTTTGCTACTCCAGGAATATGAGTATACAACATCTTCTGGCATGTATCTATCTCCCACAATTACACCTTGCTGAGCAGGGCACCAACTTCATCCTACGGACATCCCAACGCAGCAATGTGAAACCATTTTCGAGTGTCCCTCCCTGTTCTATCTAGACAAATGTGGTATCCATAGTGGCTGAAAGATTGTACGTTGTGGTTCAGGGCTATCGCCAACCTCTGCCCAAATGACTCTAAACTGAATGACAATGAAACCACAACCTGGGAGAAAAGCTTTCCTAGTAACACTGTTGCAAAATCCTGCCTTCACTCACTTTTCAGCATATTGCCACATTCCCACTCAGTAGACATCCAAGCTCCATACATTTATGGACAGCTGGATTCCAATTAAGTTGACACCCTCCCTGGTAGGGCCTGTGGGGATTTGTGTGTGTGTGGGAGCACAATGCGCAAAGTAACATAAGGGCTTTTGGGTGAAATCCACAGAAAGCAGATCTTGAGCCACCTGCCTGCTTTCTGCACTAGGCTGAAAGGGGCCTGTCTGTCGTCATGGCTTTTCCAGAATGCTGAGGCCATAGCATTCTGGGTTGGTTATGACCAGGCTGCTGCTAAGTGGATGACTGGTACAGCCACAGAGCTCTGTGAGGTCATGGAGAGGCAGCCAATCGTGATGCTCCCTGTACCTAGACAGCCACATGGGCTTAGTTGAATGAAGCAAGAGTGTGGACTGAGGTCACAGTCCACCAAATTTGCTGTGCTGTTGATCCAACTCATCCACCTTCATGGTTGTGGGGTTCCTGTCATCTGGAGCTCTACAGTACCTGTGGCTGCTGGCTAACAATGCTGTTTGCTTCAAACTGCTACAATGTCCCACACCACCCCCATGCTCACCCACACCTCCTTCTACACCCTTCTTGCTACCACAGGAATCCAAGATGCATGGCAGTCCGAAAGTTGTGTCATGCTGGAGTCCAGCTCAGACAAGTTCAGAGCTCAGGAAGGGTGTGAGGAGTTTGTGAATAAGAAAGACACGGACACAGTCATTTGGTGCATTCTCACAACAGCTCAAGGAAACGCTGCGTTTTTTTTTTTTTTTTTTTTACTGAGACACCTCATAGCTTCTGCACAAGTAACTGATTATCTATTTTTACTTCAAGGCTAAGGGGGCATGTACAGACATGTGGTTATTCCTTCTGCACTTTAAGTCTAAGCAGGTGCCCCTAAAGATAATTCTGCAAAATACTGTATTCACATTCTTCAAGGCAAACCATTGTTTACTCTTCAACTGTAGCCATGGAGTAACAGGCAGAACTTCAAGGCCAAGGCACATGAGAGTACCTGCTAATCAGTAGTACATTTCTACCACATGTCTATTTCTATAATGTATCCATTATTTAATGGTAAAAAAGTTTACAAGGGAAAAACCTAAAATCTAAAACAGAAATTTCAAATGTTAAATCCCCCCACAACTATAGAATCTTACAAATCCATAAACAATGAAGCATTTTTCATTAATAAAAACATCCTTAATTCCTCTCACTAAAAATTATAAAAGCAGCTAAAATAATTACATTTTCTATGCTCCAAAAGTTTGCAAAGAGAGGCTAGCCTATGCGATAACAATGACTATATTTATTGCCATAGCAGTTTCAGCTATCACTTCTATTTCATCCATTACTTTGTAAATTTCTTATTAAGCCATTTAGCAGAAGGCATGCTATATGTCTGGTTACAAGTTCAGGGCAATCAGTATGTACATAAAAAGGTTTCCAGATATGGCATGGGTTTAATTGTACTCCTGTGTGCATATAATGGCCTAATCAATAAAACATTATCAATAACATTAACCCTCAAGGTCAGCTGTTCTCTTTAAAATTTCATGCCTCCACACACACAGCACAGATCACAGCAGTGTGAAACCATTCTTGTGGGTCTCTCCCTGTTCCACTTAGATGATTGTGGTCGCCATAGAGGATCAAGGACTCTCCCTTGTATCACAGGGATATGGCCATCCTCTGCCACGTGACTCTAAAGTGAATTACAATGAAAGTACAATCCAGGATAAATGCTTTCATAGTAAGTGTTGCAAAACTACTGGGCTTCACTCTGTTTTCACCATATTGGCAAACTCCCACTCGGAAGACAAACAAGCACCATACACTCACGGACAGCATGCTTACACGGAGGCTGGATTTCCTCCCTGGTAGGCCCTGTGGGGATATGTGTCGGGGTGGGAGGGTCAGTAGCAAGACGGTGGAAGGGCACTGAAGGAAAGATGTCAGAATGCCGAGCTTGAGCCACCTGCCTGTTTCCTGTGCCATGACAAAAGGGCCTTTCTGTTGCCCTGGCTTTTCTAGAATGCTGAGGCCATATTATTTGGGGCCACTTATGACCAGACGTGTGCTGATTAGACAGCTGGTACAAGCACAGAACACTTTGTGGTCACGGAGGGGCGGCCAATCAGGATGCTCCCTGTATATTCACTGCTAAATGGACGTAGGTGAGTGAAGCAAGAGTGAGCTTTGAGCTCAAGCTCCACCAAAGTTGCTGTGCTGTCACCTGCTATTTGGTCCAACTTATCCACCACCAGGTCTGCAAGCTTCTTGTCATCTGGAGTTCCACACCCTCTGTAGAAGCTGGATTATAATCTATGGGATTCAAACTTCTACAAAAGCCCACCCCCACACACTTGCACCACCAACACGCCCCTTTGTTGACAGCTTGCTACTACTCTAGGAATAGAGATGCACGACAGTGTCTGGAATATATGGCAGCCCATAGTTGGATATCGCTGAGCATGTCGACAACTTCATACAAGGGACATCCCCAACGATGTGTCAAAGCATTTTCTGGGTCCCTGTTCTACCTAGAAGAATGTGGTCTCAATAGTGGTTCAAAGACTGTCCCTTGTAGCACAGGGCTATGTTCATCCTCTGTCGATGTGCCACTAAACTGAATGATGGGAGCGGGAAAAAGGTGTCTGACCTCTGAGAGCTGGTAAAAGGTGGAGCATGGGGAGAGTGCCACAGATCCAGCAGAGGAAAATAGCAGAAGATGCAAAATTGCAGGGAGAGGATTCGGATGGTCACTGGACTTCATGAACTAAGAAGATCAACAGAGCTTGGAGGGACAGCCAGAAAAAGAACAAAAGGAAAAGCAGCACGTCGTGCAAAACTTGGTGAGTTGTGGTCCCAGGCAGGGGGAAGGGCCAAGCAGTCTCAGCCGATCCAGGGAAGACAAAGGCAGCTACAAAAAAAGTCCCCACATGAGCTGGAGCCACAAACCACTGGAGTCCTGGAAACCCTAGAGGTGACTACAGGTATGAACATAGGGGCCATTAACCTCTGCAGAGGTTGAGGAAAAGCAGGGAAGGGGGTTCCAGCAGCAGTACATATTTCAACAGGTCAGCACTATTGAGAAAGTGCAGCGGGGGTTGGAGCCTTGCTTTTGGGCTGGGTCTCAGAATCTCAGCTCCAAACTGTGGATTAGCCAAGGAATTTCCTGCTGTGCTCAGCCTGAGCAGGTGAGGCCTGAGAGGAGGGGCACCACACCACAGAGTCTGCCAACCCAGACAGAGGTGTAGGCTAAGCACAGACACAGATGTGTACCTTACAACTGGGGCGCATTTTGAGAGAGTACAACAAGGAACAAAGCCTCACTAGGTCCAGGCCACTGAGATTTCCTAAGCAAGCTAGGGGCCCTGGAATCCAAGCAGCAGGCAGATGAAAACTCCTGCAGAACACAGGAGTTGTGCTCAGCTTCAACTCCAGAGGTTGGGCGGCACTGCTCCACACAGTCAAACAACCAGGACAGATGCACAGGCTAGCTGGCTTGGAGGGACATGACAGTGGTTCAGTGCATTTGAGAGAGTGTAGCTGCAAACTTCACAAGGCCAGGGCACGCAGAGCTTTTCTAACCCTGCTTGGGGCTGTGGGTTTTGAGCATCAGGCAGCTGGAAGCTCGGGCGGAATCCCCTGCTGTACTCAGCCCCTTTCCCACTGGTGGGGCACCACTAAACAGAGTCAACTGACCAGGACAGAGGCGTTGGTATCAGAATGATGACAATGTGTCTCCCAGTGGGGCAGTGCCTTTGAGAAAGTGTAACAGGAAGAGTAGCCTCACATTAGGGCCTGGCCCACAGAGCTTTCTGACCCAGCTCAACAGAGTTTGCTGACCAGGGTGGAGACGCAGGCAAACAGGCCACAGCAGCATGTTTCCCAGCAGTGCAGCACATTTGTGAGAGTGTAGTAGAGTGTGGAATCTCAAGCTCTATATCCACCCAGAGCAAAGACAAGAAGCCCAAATCTATAAAGTCTCTCATCCACACACTATCCCATTGGAAAATGTAAGAAAAAAACCTAAACAACTATGTGTAGCAGAACCGGGCTGCAGAGAGGCTTATGAAACACCCCAACACCTACCCCAACATCACCGGCTGTCCCCAGTACAGCAAGAAGAATTACACTTCTAACAACATACCTTTCAGCAGTAACTGGATCATACCATCACCAGGCTACAGCACTGAAGGCAGCAACCATGGACAAGCAAGTTAGAGGCCAAAAACCCTAAAGGACAAGAAACAACAAAATGAGAAGTATCAGAAAAAGTCATGATAGAGAAGAAATATCAAGCACTACTCCTCAAAATAACAAAAAACAAATCTCAAGTTCTGAGATGTGAGATGAAGACATAGAGAAATTATCAGATAAGGAATTTAAGAAATAGCAATGAAATTCATCAGAGACAGCGAGAAGCACTAGGAAGAGTCCAAGAAATTAAAAAAAAAAATATCATTGCAGAAGTAAACCAATTCAAAAAGGGAATCCTCGATCTTGAACACAAAATTGAAAGCCTAACTAACAGAACAAACACAGCAGTTGACAGAATATCAGAAATGGAAGACAATGAGAATGAAAGTCAGCAGCTCATCAAACACTTGGAGACAAACCTGAACAAAGGCAACAGGTGCATACAGGAAATGAAGGACAACCTCAAAAATCAAATATTAGAATAATCGGCCTTCCAGAAGGAGTGGAGAAAGAGATAGGCTTAAAATGAACGTTCAATGAAATAATACAGGAGAACTTCCAGAACACTGGAAATATAAATCCAGCAGAAATTCAGGAAGGTCCGAGAACCAGCAACAAATTTAACCCCAAAAGACCCTCTCCCAGACATGTGATCCTCATGTTTCCCTCAAGTGAATATAAGGAAACTATCCTAAGGCAAATAAGAAGAAAGGATAAGATTAATTTCAGAGGAAGACAAATCACAGCCTATCTCTCAGAAGAAACACTACAGGCAAGGAGAGAATTTAGTAAAGCCTTTCAAGTATGAAAACAATACAACAGCAAGCCAAGAATAATGTACCCAGTGAAGCTTTCATTCATATTTGAAAATGAAATTAAATTCTTCCACAGTAAAGAGAAACTCGAAGTATATGCCAGCATGAAACCAGCTCTAGAAAATCTCCTTAGGAAGGTGCTTAACCCAGAA
Organism: Ochotona curzoniae; assembly: GCF_017591425.1. Classification (NCBI taxonomy): domain Eukaryota; kingdom Metazoa; phylum Chordata; class Mammalia; order Lagomorpha; family Ochotonidae; genus Ochotona; species Ochotona curzoniae. Next base: position 580,185 of record NW_024465174.1, on the reverse strand, counting down.
AGAAAAAATGAAAACCGGAACCAAAATGGCAAATGGGAAGACCTCCCCACTAAAAACCATATGAGGAAAGTCAACTAATCAGAGATTCCAATAGAGGCAAACACACACACTAGCACGCTTACACATGCACATGGCAGCTCCAAATCACAACTTCTCAATTTTATCACTAAACACAAATGGCCTAAATTCATCAATCAAAAGACACAGATTAACAGAATGGATTAATAAACAGAATGCTGCGTACGAGAGACACATCTAACCAAAAAAGATGCAAAGAAACTGAAAGTGAAGGGATGGAAAAAGATGTTTCATGCCAATAGAAGAGAAAAAAATGTCATAGTAGCTGTTCTAATCTCAGATGACTTAGACTTCAATGTGACAAAACATCAAAAGAGAGACGGACACTTCATATTGCTGAGGTGAACATTCCAACAGCAAATGTTTACTATTATTAACATCTATGCACAAAAACACGGGTTTACCAAAGTACGTGAGGCAATTGCTGATAGAATTAAGAGAGAACGCACAAGAATCCTGTGGGACCACAAAACCCAGTTAACAGCAATAGACAGATTAACAAAACAGAAACTTAACAGAGAAAGGTAGAACTCAGACAGACAATAGAACTTATGGACCTGGTGAACATTTATAGAAACCTCCACCCCTCAGACACAGAATACACATTTTTTCCAGCAGTGCATGGCACCTTCTCCAGAATTAACCACATGATAGTGCACAAAGCAAGCCTCACTAACTTCAAAAACATCGAAGTCATTCCAAGCACCTTCTCAGACCACAATGGAGTAAAACAGGATATCAAGAAATCAATATGCCCCAGGAAGTACATAAACACCTGGACGCTGAACAACTAAATGAGCAGTGGGTTAGAGAAGAAATAAAGGACAAAATTAAAAAAAACATGTACATGGAAACCAACACAAACTCAAATACAAAATTCCAGAACTTTTGGGACACCGCCAAAAAAGTCTTGCTTGGCAAGTTCATAGCAATCGGTGACAATGTCAAAGCCCAAGAAAGATACCAATTACAAGAATTAAACGTCCACCTCCAGAAAGTAGAGAAAGAGCAACAAATTGACCCTTCAAACAAAAGGAAATAAGATATAAGAAATCATCAAAACAAGGGAGGAGATAAACCAAATAGAAATAAAATAAAAACTATACATAAAACAAATGAATCAAAAAGCTGGCTCTTGAGAAGATAAACAAAATAGACACCCCACTGGCATGACTGACAAATAAAAAAAAAAGAGAAAGTAAGAATTAATAGCATGAAGGATGAAAAAGGAAGCATAAAGACAACCACTGCAACCATTAAGAAAATAATTAGAAATTACTACAATGAACTATACTTCAATAAATTAGAAGACCACCAGGAAATGGAAAGGTTCTTGGACTCTCACCACTTACCAAAACTTAGCTCAAAGTCAACAGAACACCTGAACAAACCCATAACTGAGGCAGGGATCAAATCAGTGATCAAAGATCTCCCAACAAAGAAAAGTCCAGGCTCAGACATTTTCACTCCACAATTATGCAAAACATTCCAAGTAGACCTAACCCAGTCCTCTACACAGTATTCAAAGCAATTGAAAAGGAAGCAACACTTCCAAACTCATTCAATGAAGCCAACATTGCCTTAATCCCAAAACCCATAAGAAAACTAACAGAGAAGGAAAACTACAGTCCGATATCCCTGATGAACATTCATGCGAAGTTTGTCAAGGAAATTCTAGCCAATAGAATAAATAAATAATAAAAAAAAAATCAGATTCATACCTGGCATGCAGAGATGGTTCAACATTCGAAATCCAAAAATGTAATATGCCACATCCAAAAACTGAAGAACAATAATCATATAATTGTATTAATAGACGCAGAAAAGGCTTTCTACAAAATCCAGCACCACTTCATGCTAAAAACCCTAGCCAGGGTAGGCATAGAAGGAACAATCCACAACACAATCAAAGCAATACATGAAAACCCCAATGCCAGCCTCAGAATGAATGGAGCAAAACTGGAACCCTTCCCACTGAGATCTGGAACAAGACAAGGATGTCTGCTATCACCACTACTATTCAACATAGTCCTGGAGGTACTCGTGGAAGCCTTAAGATAAGACAAAGAAATCAAAGGAATCCAAATGGGAAATGAACAAGCCAAGCTCTCACCATTTGCAGTCGACATGATCATTGTCATAGAATACCTAGAGACGCAATACAGAGACTGCTAAAACTTATAAGAGTGTGGTAGGGTGGCAGGGTACAAAATAAGTGAAGAAAAAACAACAACCATATTGCATGCAAACACCCCCAAGATGGAAAAAGATTTTGCTAACACCATAACATGCAAAATAACACAGAAAATTATCAGGTACCTAGGAATTAAACTCACCAAAAATGTAGGAGACAACCACAGTAAGCTTAAGAAAACAATTGAGGAGGACTTCAAAAGATGGAGAAACTTCCCAGGCTCCTGGATAGGTAAAATCAATATCGTCAAGATATCCATACTACCAAAAGCAATATACACATTCAATGCAATCCCAAAGTACTCAAAACATTCGTCATAGAACTAAAAAAAAAAAAAAAAAAGATACATAGATTCATCTGGAAACACGAAAACCACAAATAGCCATAAACATTCTGAGGAATAGGCAGTTAACAGAAGAAATCACAGCTTCGGACCTAGGGACATACTACAGAGAGGTTGTCATCAAAACAGCTTGGTACAGGCACAGGGACAGAGAGGAGGACCAATGGAGCAGAATAGAAACAACAGCTGGGAACCCACACATATACATCTGATCAATATTTGACAAAAAAAAAAAAAAAAAACAGACAACAATCCATACAAATGAGAAGGTCTCTTCAATAAATGCTGTTGGGACAACTGACTGATAGCCTGTAGAAACCAGAAGGCCAGGAGGTAGATCTGCACCTCTCACTACACACTAAGATCAAATCAAAAAGGATAAAGGACCTAAACCTACACCCAAAAACCTTCAAACTGTTGGAAGAAAATGTAGGAAACACGTGGCAAGAGCTAGGTGAAAGCCTTGAGCTTCTAAATAGCCAAAATTAATACTACTCAAGACCAAAATAAACTATTGAGACTATAGCAAACTAAAAAGCTTCTGCACAGCAAGGGAAATAATCAACAAAGTCAGAAAAAAAAAACACAGAATGGAGATGATTTTGCACACTACATAGATGATGGGGGCTAATCTAAAGAACAACCAAACCACCAAAGCAAACAAACCATTCAGAAAATCAGCATGGGAAATGGGCACATATTTCACAAAGGAACAAACCCAAATGACAAACAAACATGTGAAAAAATGCTCAAGTTCCCTAGCAAAGGGAAATTCAAATTAAGACCTCAATGCGGTAAGATCTAACACCAGTAAGAATGGCTCAGATGCAAACAACCGCCAACAACACTTGCTGGTGAGGATGTGGTGACAGGGAACCCTTATCCATTGCTGGTGGGGCTGCAGGTTGGTACAGCCTCTATGGAAATCAGTCTGGAGAACATTCAAACAACTGAAAATTTGCATATCATATGATCCAGCATTAGCACTCCTAGGAATATATCCAAAACACCTGCTGTACGAGAAACCTACGCGCAGCCCCATGTTCATAACACAATCAATAATTGCAAAAACTTGATAGCAACAGAAATGCCCATAAGCAGAAGACTGGATAAGAAAGCTATGGCTTATTTACTCCATGGAATATCACTCAGCTCTTTAAAAGAACAAAATGCATTTCTTTGTGGCCAAATGGACCCAACTGGAAACCATCATGCTAAGGGAAATAAGTGAATCACAAAAGGTTAGATATCACGTTTGACACAATTTAACTGCAAACGCTGTCAATGTGTAAAAAAGTACCAGGGAAATGTAGTTTTACATTGTTAATTAACCTTGTAATGTTGGAAAATGTTTGTTGATGTTATATGATGGCATTTAATTGGTCGAATTGATAATCTGGCAGCTGTGTCTATAGACCAGAGTTGGTATTCTCAAGAAACTGTTGAATTCGGCTGTGCAATAAGATACTGCACACTATGCAAGGTACATTTAAAGAAAAAATCTTCAACACATAAGCATACATCTAAATGAGAGTTAAAAGACGTTTTCATGTCACATCTGGATCACAGGTTAGAAACACTACTCTCTGATTGGAGGTTCATTTCTGGTAAGAGTTTACTAAATTTTGAAATACTTATCAATCTTTCCTTGTCACCTTCTAGTCAAGTCTGCTCAGTTGACCTGCAAAAGGAAACACACCAGGCAGCAGAAGGTGAGCAGCTCTTAGATCCCATTCACTAAAAAATTAATTACAATAAAAATAAAAAATAAGGAATAATCCTGTTAAGTCCCTCACATCTAAGAGGAGAAAGGACACCAAATACTATTCGCTGTCTTCTTCCTGTCCCGATCTTTCATAACAGCTAACATGATCTGTAAATCAGATAAAAGTTTTGCATCACACACACATTGAAACCTTCCAACAACCCTATGAATCTTTTACTAAATCATTAAAAAGATGAGGAATGTGTGGTATAGGAATGTGAAGTGTTTAGGGAATCGATTTCAAAAAGAAAAATCTCCAAGTGCCTGGTGGCTAAATCCTCACCTTGCACAATCCAGGGTCCCCTGTGGAAACCAGGTCATTTCTCAGCTGTTCTACTTCCTATCCAGTTCCCTGCTTATGGCCTAGAAAAGCAGTGGAGGATGGCCTCAGGACCCTGCCCCCACATGGAAGATGTTGAGGAGGCTAAAAATTCCACTCTACAGATCAGCTTGCCTCTGGCTGTTGCTGTCACTTGGGGAATGATCCAGTGGATTAAGGATTTTGTCTCTCCTTCTCACTGGAGATCTTGCTAGGAATATATATTGTTTTGTGTTTGAGTTTTTAAAACATGGTAAAATGTAACAGCAGTATTACAAAAATTTTTTAACTCACATTAATGAGTATGTAATATCTAAAAAGTATGTATGCAGAGCCTGGCGTGGTGGCGCAGTTGTTAAGGTCCTCACCTTGCACGCCCGGGATCCCATATGGGTGCCGGTTCTATCCCGGCTGCCCCGCTTCCCATCCAGCTCCCCAACTGTGGTCCGGAAAAGCAGTTGAGGACAGCGCAAAGCTTTGGGACCCTGCACCCACATGGGAGACCCGGAAGAGCCTCCTGGATTTGGATCGGCATAGCATCGGCTGTTGCGCTCACTTGGGGAGTAAATCATCTGAAGGAAGATCTTCCTCTCTGTCTCTCCTCTCTGTATATCCGCCTTTCCAATAAAATAATAATAGTAATAATTTTTTAAAAGTATGTATGCAAATTTACAGATGAGGAAGGTTAGCTGTGGAGAAGTAGCTAACAGTGCACCTGGATTCAAGCAAATTGATATAGGCATCAGCCCATCCAATCCCCTAATCAAATATTCTCTGAATAAATGCTATCATTTTCAGTTTTTATCACCATCTTTCATTTTGAACAATCATCTGATTTCACCTCTTCCTCACCTTATTTATGCAACCAAATGTTCCAGTTGTATTTTATCCTATCTGTGCTTTCTTATATTTTCCCCTTGACTGTCCACAGGTTGATAAGACATACTCTTTTAAAAAAGCCCAATTTACCTGCCTTCACATATATTGTTCTCTAGATTATCTTTCCAAATGACCGCCCCTTTTTCACTTTCATTTGTGCAGAAGAAGTTGAAAATCATCTGAACGAAAATAGCCTCAATTGATGTGATCTATCCCCAAATACACAAGAAATACAGATAATGTTTTCCCCTCAGCATTCAAACACCTCATTTAGTTCCCATATTTGCTGATACATTAAAGAATGTCGTGCACCTGAAAACACTTTCCAATCCAAAAGGATAACTAAACTGAATAGTAAGTTTCAAAATGAAACTGTTACTTTATCATTAAAGGGAAAGCCCAGCAGGCCTTCACATAATGAAATGAGTATGAAGGATACCTCAGGAACAGCAAATTTACTAAACACAACTGGGTCAAAGAAGGGTTGGAAAGCAATTTTTCATCCTAAAGAATCAAACATCTCAGAAGTGGATTCTACACAAAACTTCGGTAAGAAAAATAATTTCAAGAGTTGTCTCTTCAGGCCCACTATGAAACCCAAGGAGGGTGAGGAGTGATGAGGATGATCAAGCTGTGAGAGGTGCAATTGCATGCTTGCGTCACACTCAATGCAAAACAAATAGAGCCTCTAGAAACATGATTACATTTTAGGCTCATTGGGGGCTGATCTAAGAAACAAAATGGGATAAGGTTACTTAGGCTATGTGCAAAAACTTTACAAAGAGGAAGTCAATTTTCCTAGGAGCGAAGTTGCTACTTAATATGCTTGTTTCCCATGGGTTCCAGAATCAACCCTCTCTCTGACTCTACCATATTGTTAATATACAACTTAGTGTTGCTTGTTGATGAGACACATGATTCAAGTCTTTCCATCCTTTAGTGAGAACTGGATACAGCTTTCTGATCTGAGGCTGGATTGCCTGCTCTCAAAGTTACTTAATCAGTGAACATCCCTACCTCTCTCTGCGTTCTACATGCTCTGTTTGTCTCCCCTGATCTGTTGATCTCTATGTGTGTCTTTCTTTTTCTTTTAAATAAACAGCTGTTCAAACGTCAGGGGAAATGAATGACAACCAGAGATTTTTCATGAAAAAAAAAAAAAAAACAAAATCCATACAGCTTTTCTTGACTTGAAAGCCCTATATTTTAATAAAACATTAAACACGAAATTACCGATAACTTCACTTAGTTTCTCCATCTCAGAAGTCAGAAGAAAGGATGAGAATGAAAAATCCCAGATGTACAACGTACAAGAAAGAGTGGGAGAGACATTCAAAGAGTTCAGTGAGAGTGAGGATGATGATTACCTGTGTAAGTGACCCTGTCTACATTCAGAACTCTACTATCAACACCTGCTGGAATGGACATGGGGAGAAAGGTATGCTCTTTCGCTACTGGTGGGAGAGTGGGCTAATATGATCACTATGGAAGTCAGGATGGAGATTGCTAAGAAACTGAAAATGGACTTGCCATATGACCCAGCTATCCGACTGATGGAAGTATATTCAAAGGAAATGAAATCTGCATGTGAGAAGGGAATTGGTAATCCTTTATCTACAGCAGCACAATATACAATAGCAATGACATCAAATCAGCACAGATTCCCATCCATAGAGGATTGGATTAAACAATGGCTACTGTGGTTACAGAAAATGGTTGGACACCACCATCAACTCAGAGATCTGACGCTTCCCAAAGGCTGCCAATTCTATGTACAGGCTGATGATGGACAAAAGCCAACATTCTCTCTCCTATCAGTGCCCAAGCAGAGCTGATGCCAGCGCCCTTGTCAGAGGGAGTAGAAGACCATTGTCTCCACTACCCTGATGGTCTTTCACACTTGCAGTCCTCTCTTCTCCTGTCTAGTCCTCCACTGAACACCATAGTCCCAGGAACTGACTTCTCTTCACATAAAAAAGGTCTGTTTGTACTTGGTTGGTATTTTCTTTTGTCATTAGAACTAACAGAAACTGTGCTACACCTACTCCATGGAACATCACTTGACCACTAAAAAGAATGAAATTCTCCCCTTTGTGACAATATGGACCCAACTAGAGACCATTGTACTCAGTGAAATAAGTCAACCTCAGAAGGACAAATACCATATGTTGTCTCTGGTATAAGGCAAACCACATAGAATTATAAGATCAATATCCTTTCAATATGCTGTCTGTGTTATGTGTCAGGTATTTTGGTTTTAATTTTCATTCATTCAAAGAAAGTATTTATATTCCCTTACTGATTTCTTCACTGACTCAATTACACAGTAGCATCATTGCCTTCAAAAAGATTTTTGATTTTATATTTCATTTCTTCAATAACACTTTGATCATTCAGAACTATGGTATTTACATTTTTGTTACAGTTAATTTTCTGTTTTACGTCCTGCTGTTGATCTTATTTTATGGCTTTTCTTTTATGGGGATGTACAATAACTGTGTGATAGAGACTAATGTATTGAGATGAGAAGATACTAATCCATATACATGTTTAATTCCAAAACAAAGATGTACTCTCGGTGAGACTGTTCCAAACATTGTCAAAATAGAATGCTGCCATTGTCCATGTTATGGATGCTCTTGGCTATTTTGAGTGGTATGCAGTACTGCTGTATTTTCTCTGTATCTTCTCCTTATGAAATGTTGTTGTGTGTTGTTTTGTGTCTTCCAGGAAAGCTGCAAATCTTGTAACTGGGTAGCTATTTAGATATTTTCCTATCTTTAATTTGCCTTTTCATTGTTGAACGGATAGTTTCTTTCTTTGTTTCTAAAGTGTACATACTTATTTGGAAAATCAGAGACATCGCCCAAGTGCTGCTTCCTTCCTCAAATGACTGCAATGTCCAGAGCAGAGCAGTTAGGAGGCTGGTATCCAGGAGCTTCTGAAAGTTCTCTCACATGCCTTAAGGAACCCAAGGGCTTGGACCATCATCTGCTGCTACCTTCCCATGCATGTTAGCAGGGAACTGATTCAGAAGTAGACTGGCAGGACATGAAAGATGAGTGTTTTCTACATGAAATGTCCTAGCAATAGGCTGAGTGAAATTTAAACATGGATGTGGAATGAGCATGAAGTCTGTGTAATGGCAACAAAGAATTATTTCACAAAGAGATCATAAATAAAAATACCACAGAGTTTAAAAAATTACATTTAAAAACATGAAGGCATTATGATAGTATTCACTAGTTACTGATTTGAAGTATATGTTCAAACTTTCCACACTCTTGCTATTGTCTTTACTACTGTGAAAATGAGAAGAGACTATACACATTCCACATGTTCTGTTCTAAGCAAGCCCTGCTTTACTTATCCCCTCAGTTTTAAATTTTAAATCATATGATATTTGCTGAAGAATAATACTGAAAAAGTAAGGGATCCACATGATACATACTGCAAAATCATGACAATGTATTGTCAAACAAGATTATGAAATTCATGGGACTCTTTAGCCACCTGACTCCAACATGGGTAACACACAAAGTGCACGTTGCACAATAACTTTATGGTTTATATCTTGGCAGGGTCTTAAAGCATATGAATAACAACTGAGCATTAGGTATGGAGCCATGATAATAATACACCTTATTACCCTATTGTAACCTGTGAAAGAATGGGAGAGCAGAGAAATCTTCTACCTTTTTAGAATGTGTGAGGAAGATGTGAATTATAACACATCAAGAATATAAGAGGTAACTTACACACAGCAGACTCAAGTCTGTATTAGCCATTAGCAAAAACTATAAAGACAATAAGTGGGATTCCAAAGTGATCCTGACAGCCTCTTCACAGGAGGTCATATGCAGAGCAGGGGTGGGTAGATCCCAGAGTGGAGCAAGAGGACAGGAGAAGTCTTGAATTCCAACCCTGGAGACTTCTGGCTAATCACCCATGACTATCAGTGTTGGCACCAAGAGCTATATCCCACTGCCAAGGGACCATGGGAAATTGGAGTTCCTTCAGAGGCCGAGAAATCTGAGGACACCCACTCCCTTTTGGATCTCCCACGTGGGATGGAAGAAGCTCAGATCCTTCTTTACAGTATCTAACGTCAGCAGAACAAGAGCCAGGATCCCTGATTGATCCTCAGAAACACAAGAACAGAAATCTTCATTTAGGTCTCGGGAGAGGATCTTTCTCTGGTCCTTATTAGTTCCAACTTTGGCTCCCACCCTCTCTTGCAGTGATCATCAGGGTTGCTCTGGAACTCCCCACAGCCAAATTTGATCAGATAGACAGAGACCAATATGGAAAGCTTAGAACAGACAGGAAACTGTCAGCATGGACTCCCATATTCCTTACTAGGTAGGACACAAAGTTTAGTTACGCCACAATAGGGTATTGAAGATTTCTCTGCACACCCCTCCAAAAACTCCTCCATTGTTAACATATGGCTTATTTTATCTATAAGCCTGTTTGAACTATCCTAAAATTTGCCAAGTTTAGTAAAAGCATGTTTTAATAGCATAATCTGCTAAATACTAAAATGAAAATAGATGGCTGAATGATAAATAAAATCATTTTAAGGTGTACAGCAGCCAGTTGTTTTTAAGCTAAAATTGAGATGTCAATGAAGTAATCAGAGGATGTGGTTAAGAATTTGCATTTTGTAACACATTGGTCACTCAGTACTATGTCAATTAACTGCATAATACTGTAAATTTTTGTTGATGTTATGTTGTGGCTTCTCATTGGAGGGGATGGGCTTGTGTCAGCTCTACTTTCAGACAAGAGAGGGTCTCTGCAGGAAACTACTGAATTCATCTGAACAATAAGAAGTTGAACTCTATGCATGCTATATGCTCACAACAAAGGAATCATGACTGGATATAAACTGTACTACTGCAACAATCTGGAGGAATCCACCATGGATTGAGGACAAGGTCAGGGTTGGGGAGAATCCCAGAGCCTATGAAACTGGGTCATAAAATAAAAAATTAAAAAAATAATAATAAAATAAATATAATTGACAGAACAAAAGACAAATCAATGAACCACTCCAGGTATTTGTTCACAATTAAAAGCTAAGAAATCTAAAAGTCTAAAGTGGACTATGTCATCCAGGTTTTTTCAAGAAAAACAGATTCAAATAGGTAAACTTTTCTAAGTTAAGGTGTCCTTTTTTTCACTTTAGAGAGTTCTCCCTGATGATTTCTCTTCTGTATATACATTTAAAAGTATAAAGTATAAAGTAAAGTATACAGTATAAAGTATAAAGTAAAGTATACATTTAAGTATTAAATACATTATTTCCTGTTTTATTTCTGTTCTGTGAGATGGGACTTGAGGAATCTAGATCAGGTGGGGCCGTTAGACTCACTCTTTCTCTAATTAGCATTCATTAAGTCATTTTTGCATAAAAAATGTCCTAAACACATGGACGTTGCATTAACTTGGTGTCCTGACAGTAATGGTTTTTAGTCTTTTAAAAATTATACACTGTCCAAACAACTTGATACAGAAGGTCTTTAATTTATGAGACATGAAGACATATCAAGCACAGTGGGGGAAAAAGAGAGAGAGAGAGAGAGAGAGAGAGAGAGAGAGAAGATAGACAGTTTCTGGGAAAAACCCTGTTATGCCATGGGTTAAGACAGTAACTGTTGTGCCTACATTACAAGTACTGGTTACCCTACTGCCACTGCCACACCAGTTGCTTCCCCATTCATCCTGGGAAGTTTCAGAGGATGTCCTCATTCTTTGAGTTCTGCGCCCACGTGGAAGGCCTGTTGAAGCTACTTCCTGCCACTGTGTCCTTTTTATCTCTCCACTCCACCCTTTTTCTTGGTATCTCTGTCTTCTGCCCCTTCTCCTCTTCGTGTCTCTGCCTCTCAAATAGAAAATAATCCTAATAATCTTTACCAACTAAACAAAACAAAACTGGAGATGTGGATGAGAGAAGGAAGCTGCATTTGGAAAATTGCTTCTGTGATCAATTCCGGGAGAGGCTAAGAAACAATGAAGACACCTCTACCTTTCTAGGTCTGGGACTCCTATGATCCAGGAGAAAGATCCAAGAGAAAGGACTTCAAAGATTGTCTTTGGGAAATCTGAGTTGTGCAGCATGTGTGGTAGGCTAGAGTTAGGGAGTGTATGCAACACCAAATTCTCTAGCAGAAAACTGAATGAAATTTGGAGTTTAGGGAAACTGTGTGTGCTTCAAGGCCAGTCAGGAGAGAAGGTGGATTAGGGTTTCGAGGATGACTAGTGAGGAAAGAAGGAAGAAAGCATGCTTGTCAGAACAAATATGGTATCTACACCTTGGATGTGGGACTTAATTGATCTCATGAGAGAGATACATGTTTGCAGGGAGAGCCCTTGCAGAGTAGGGATTCAAGCAGGATGGAGGCTATCAGAGAACAGATGAGATTCAAGTGTAACAGCACATGGGAACTCAGCATTTATCTCTCCCCCAGGTATGTGAACTGTGCCCGGAATGATGAGGAGCAGAATTTGGTGGTCTTCCAATACCCCAGACAGATATTTTACCGCACCTGCCAAGTCATCAAACCAGGCTGTGAGCTTCTAATATGGTATGGGGATGAGTATGGCCAGAAGCTGGGTATCAAAGGAAGCAGTGGAAAGAAACAGAAGGGAAGAAAAAGGAAGAACTCACAACAGTGAGAGATAAGTAGCACTGTTGCTTTTAAAATTAGTAAAGGAGTCACCTGGGGAATATTGGCCGTTCAACTCTAAGGAGTCAAATGGAAAGCGATGGCTGTCAAAGTCCAATTCAAATGTGATTTCAATTTAGCAAAAACAAAGACCTACTTCTCAAAAGTAGAAAAGAGTTATAAAGAGACTCAAGCAAAGAGAGAGATAAGGAGAAGGAGAGAGAGAGAGAGAGAGAGAGAGAGTGAGAGAGAGCAGGAGATATCACCAGCTGCTCTTTTACCCCAAAGGCTGCACAAGGGCATGGCATGGCAGCCTAGTGGCTAAAGTCCTTACCTTGGACATGCTGAGATCCCATATGGACACCACTTCATGTCCTGATGATCCACTTGCCTTCCAGCTTCCTGCTTCTGGCCTAGGGAAGCAGTTGAAGACAGCCTCCAGCTTTGGGACACTACAGTCACAATGGGGACTAGGAAGACATTCCTGGCTCTAGACTTTGGATTGACACATCTCTGGCTATTGAGGCCACTTGGGAGTGAATCAAAAATACAAACGGGTTTCCTCTATGTCTCTCCTCCTCTTTATATACCTGAGTTCATATGTATTTTTTGAATTAGTGTGTATATGGTATTAAATGGTATTTTATGGTGTAATATTATATTACATTATATCACATTATATTATATTTACACTATTTTTTAAGGCTTCGTCTGCCAAGACTAACTCTGGCTGAAGCCAGGTGCCAGGAATGCGTCTGAGTCTCCTATGTATTTCAGCACTTTAAATATTTTGTACTCATTCCTTGGGTACCTTAAAAGAGCAGGGGATTGAACATGGAGCAGCCAGATTTCAATCTAGTGATTATATGGTCTGCTAGTGTCATATTGACTTGAACCAGTGTGACCTTATACTCACCCATTTTTTTTAATGCGTTTCACTCCTGGGAGCAATTGATCCGCGTTTTTATTTAGTTCTATTATTTTTAAAATAATTTGTGCACAAAAATATCCCAGAACACACCTTTTATTGATTGATTGATTGGTTTACTTTGTGTTATATTTTTGAAAAATATTTCCAGAGTTTATTAGGGCAAAAATGTTCATACCAAGAACAGTGGCTTTTCCTGACTGGCCTTCAATCCAAACTGGTTCTTGCTGTTCTATGTTTCAGCCCAGCAGTGGCTTGTCCACACTCACAGATGGCTGACACATGGCCCAGTAGGTGTTGAGACCTAGCGTAGACATTCCTACATCTACCCTAGTCCTCCAAGACACCAAACAGTGTTGGAGTCTGGCCAGGCTTGGTGCATTAAGTTCTAGTCCACACTTGTGCCTGGGTAGACTACAACTGTATCCTGATAAGAATGCAGCTCCCATTCCAGCCCACACACCACTTGGTGGGAGCCTCAGCCCATTCACGGTGTTCCCTTACTTCCCACCTGAGCCTGTTCCCAGCAATAGATTGCATGCATTCCAGTGGTTGCTCAGACTCAGTTTGGCTCAGGGACTAACCTGTCCTGATTTCGGCCTTAAACACTGTGGCTTAGAGTCCCCAGCCCACGCTGACAGTAGGTGCAAGAGCCTAGTTTGTCGTGACCTGTGTTCCATCCCGGTTACTAGTTTCAATTATGGGCTAAGATTTGCTCAGTCTTGCCTAGGATACCCCCATTGTATTTCCTATTGACACATTAGCTAGCTGATGGAGCTTCGTTATCCAGTTTTCTGACTCCCAGGTCTTGACCACATGTTCACCAGAGGGGTTATGGCTTACCAGAGGAATTTCCTATGTTTCTCCATTTGATCCACTCCCAGACCCAGTTCTCATGCATGCCATTGTGTTTTAGACCTGGTTCTGGCGCAATCTGGCCTTCCATTGTTCCTGTATGAGTTGCAACCCAGCTCACGCCGCACCCTACTCAGGATGCACATTCAGGTGCTGCTGCCTCAACCTGTCTAGACTGTTGTGCATTTCCTGACCTGTGCTTGGTGGCATGCTCTTTGGTCACACCTAGCTTGGTCCATAACCACCCCAAATCTTGAGCTTCCCATGGGTCTTAAATTTCCATGAGGTTTTGTCCACTCCTCCTCCACAGAATCTACCTCAAGATATGGTTCTCGAGTGCTACTTAATGTCATGTCCCTTCCTAATGTGACATATCTCCTGATCCATCATCATGTCAGGTAATAGAATATGATCCTTCTGGAAAAGCCCCAAACTTTAGCTTTTGCATGGACTGGTGCCAGTGGTCAGTATTATTCTGTAATTACAAGTTTGTCTGTAATTACAAGTTCTGCAAAGGAAGAATTACTGTCATTGGGAATCTTTAGGATTTATTCACATCTCAGAAGCACAGTGAGATCAACCTGGAGCTACTTTAGCAGCAATTCAATGAATTAAAATCCCAGAGCCCCTGGATGGGAGCCAGCAGACAGAACCTGGCGCCAAATGGCACAGTGGCCCATGGACAGCTACCCATGTGCATGCGGTTGCTGTAGTTTGTGTTCTGAGTTTCGAGACACTGTGGCCTGGGACCCACCAGCAGCCAGGAGACTGCAGGAAGTTTAAACCCCCAGGCCCATGTTGTGTCCATCCCCAATCCCTACGTTAGTGGCTGGTGAGCTCCATGCCTGCCAAAAACCTCACCCATTGGTGTATTACCCTGCAGGAAGCAGGCACCAGAGCCCAGGCAGGCTCAGGGCTAGCTCAACACGTGCACGCTGTGGCTATAGTTTCAAAACACCTTTTTGAAGCACACAATACAAAAAAAAAAGTTCTTGGTTACTTTGCTGCTCTTCTGCTATGAAAGTTTCTTTTGGATCATGAACAGTGCATTTTAAATTCTCTTCATGCTTCCAAAAAAATGGCATATGTTTTTATTTACTCATTGTTTCAAGGCGATGTTATCATGTGAATTCTGTGCTTAACACTGTCCATGGAAATGGAGATTTGCTGAATAATACAATTGAGTGAAATATGAGTATGAGCACAGCCAAGTGTTTCAAATTAGGTCTGGTTTGCAGTTTTGCTTCTTTAAAAATCTTTGTGAATTACTTGATCCTTTATAAGAGAGAAGAGAGAAATCTACCATCTGCTGGTTCACTTCCAAAATAGACCCCACACCCTGGACTGGACCACACTTAGGTCTGTGACAAAAAATTTCTTCCAGGTTTCTCATAGAGTGGCATCCACAAACAAGGCCATATTCTGATGTTTTCCCAAATGTACTATCAGGGAAGTTGCTCAGCAGCAGCACAGCCAGTCCTCCAGCATTCATATATACAGGCTGACAGCACTGCAGTCTGAGGCTTAATGTACCTCACCGCCCTACTTTTTTTCTCCTGTCTAGATTCTCCTGATGGAAACACTCTTGTGGAGATTTGCGTCATCACACTGAGATTGACAGAGTTTTATGTGTGTAAACCTAGCAGAGGGCAGTAGGTTGCTGAAATTGGGGTTAGAGAGCTAGACAGTCAATGGAGTGATGTATGTTTGATGTGGGAATTTCCAGTGCATGGAAAATAGGCAGACGGAGATTGGTCAATACAGAGCAGTATGACACCTGAGATAGTCTTTCTCATATTATGTGTGGCACAGAGGAGAAAATATTCCCTGGCGTAGGCAAGAGGCAATGGTTGTTGATTGTCTCAGACTCAGGAACAAGCATTACTGCCCCCTGCCTAGCCACAACAGTAACACAAAACACTTATTTTGGGTTGATAAACACAGATCTACTCATAGGTCCTCATCGTAAACGAAATATGTCTTCCAAATTTGTTGATTTCCTGGTGATGTGGCTTCTTCCTTCATAGAGCTCTTCCTGTTCATAAAGAATGTCAAGAATGAAATTCCATCCTGAGAGATCAGAGTGTTTTATAACACCAGGAGATAGCCTCAAGTAACTTATCAGACAAAGTGATAGGAATCCAAGTGACGGGGGTGGAAGAGAAAAGTACAGGGAAACATGAATGAAGAGAACATCTGCAAGGGATGTGATAGAGGTCCCTGAAGTTGAAGCAATGAAGAACGTCTAAGAGTGAAACTGAAGAATGGTACTTTGGATGCATTGGATGAATGGTTTATATGTGAAAAGATCTACTGATACAAACATTTTGGATTCCTAAAGCTGTAATAGAAAAAAAAAAAAGAGGATGATATGACTTACCACACAGGAACACTTGGTGGATGCCAGCTGTTCCTAGTACATGAGGAACAAATAATAGAACAGGCTTAATCCAAGTGAAAGCAGGCAGCTGTGCTGCTTGTCTGTATCTGTCCTAACCTCAAACCATCTTATTTTAGGAGACATAAAATCAGAGATCCATCCTGGTCAACTATGTTCTCTTGCCTTCTCCAGTCACAAGTCCCTCATTTGACATATCATCCTTAGTTACTGCTCTTGGGACTTCTCAGAAGCAGCTGCAAGACAACTCCTGTAACTAGTGAACCATTCTCAAGGGGATGAACACCATCTGATCTACATAGATGCCATGACACAGTTAAGGACAAGAGGTCCATAAGAATTCCAAACCCATTTTGAAAACAAAAAAGCAGAGGGAGAAATAAGTGGTGCTTTTTCTGCCAGTCTCTACCCAAATGTCACTGGAGGCCTTGAGTGAGAGTGAGAAAGAGGATGATCCCATAAGAGCCTAGGCAGTGAATGCAGAGGAAACATCCAAATCTTCCGTGAGGGTAGCATTCCCAAACAGAGTAGGAGCTAAATATGGCAACTGTTTGCAAGGCATCCGTGATATGTCTCAGATTATTATCAGTCAGAAGTTTGCAATCTGGGAAGAAACCCAATGTGTGCAAATAAATGGAGCAAGGCTTCACATAAAAATCACACCTCACCAGGGACTGAATGACTCATAAGGGACAAGCTCTCAATTTGAAGGGAGTGTGGGAGGGTTTTCACAACGAAGTCACATTTCAACACACACCAGATGACTCCTGATACATATGATCAGTATCATAGAAGGCATGTGATTGCAGGGAGTGTGGGTAATACTACACTCATCAGGTTATTAAAAAACATATGTGGGAAGAAACACCATGTTTGTCAAGAAAAATAAAAGAGTACTAAATTGATCTAACAGCCAACACAGCCAGAAGCCTTTAGCTCAGAAAGAACTTGAGATATATGAGTCAGGAGTTTCTCCAACAGTGTACAGGCTGAGGAAATGCTTAACCCTTTTTCACTTTTGATGATGAGAAATGGTTAGAGAAACAGAGAAGTGTTGCTAGAGATTAGGGGGATGTTGACTTGCAACACTTAGACACATTTTCACCAACCTGTTCTGTTCATGCTAATAAATGTTGTCTGCATACACATCTGAGGATCAAGTTACATGCCACGTCTCCTATTACTGTTTTGGACAGAGGTTTTAGGTCAGGTTTCCATAAGACTTCCTGGAGCTGTAAAAATGTATTTCCTTTGGGTGAAAGAGCGGTGTATCTGTTCAAGGAACTTGGGAGAGAAACCTGTTTGTGAATATGCATTGGGGTGTTTAGGAGCGAGATCTTATATCCAGGGAGAAAGGATTGCCTCTTTTTGACTTTGGCTCTGACACTCCCCCAGGAAATGGCATCTTCTGGTTCTTCTGCCTGCTCTTTCCAGGCTCTTTAGCCTCTGTGTTGAAGCCCAACAGATGGAAGGTGTAATTACATGTCAGTGTTTTTATGACTATGTGGGTGTCATGGAAATGTGCACTTGTGTGCATGTCAGGGATTTGTAAGGACAGATGTGTGTATGTGCCTGTGTTCATGAGTAACATATCGGTGTGTTTGTCTCTCCTACATGTTAATTATCCTCTTTCATCTGGGTCTTTGTGGAAGAACCCAATGCTCCTGAGACAGAAAGGGTCCCAGTATTATTTGCAGGTGTGTCTGAAGGTAGAGAACTCATATTGAGTATGATGGGGGCTGGGGAGAATCAGAGAGAAAAGGTCCAAAGTTTCAGGGCCTTTGCAATCATGTGTAGACACACTACAATTAATAATCATTCTACACAGATGCTGCACCCAGTTCAGGGACACCTGTGGCTCCCAGGAGAGGGCTGCTCAGAACTATAGATGAGCTGGTGCCAGTTCTGGGTCTAGGTGGAGAATAACTCAGGTAGTACAAGGGCTTGGGTAGCAGTACTCATTTGTCTCACCAGAGAAGAATTAGACAGTATTAAATGGCATATTTTCAATGGTTAGGGTGAGAAAGTTTCAATTTTTGCTGAGACTTGATTTGGGCCATGGGATGTGTTCTAATCCTAAAAAGGGTTTCTTTCACTGATGAGTCAAGTCTGTACTTTGTAGATATTAGTAAAATATTATGCAAAATGTCTGTGAGGTACATCTGCTGGATAGCATGATTTGACTTTATATTTATTGGCTTTGTATCTGGATGATTCATTCTAAAATATTGTTACTATTTTGTGATATAGTTCTATGAGCTCTGGGATATCCCCTCCTATTTAACCTTCCCTTCCCCAAACTCACTTCCCCTCAAATGATTTCTTGTACAGTCTTACGATAGTATAGTTCTTCATAAACAGTTATAAGGTCACTCTTGCAGACATACACAGACAATAGCAGAAAGTCCAGCATGCTATTGCCATGACAAATTTTACAATTTCATTGGGACTACACCTTTGATCTGCAAGCAGAGATGTGTACTGCTTTTGATCCTCACATGCAGATATGACAGTGTCCATTAGATCGTTATTGTACTTCCTCTTAGATGAAAAGCCACAAAATCAACATCAGGAAGAAAAATAGAAATTAACAATGCCATGAAGTTACATAACATGCTACTGAATGACTAATGTGTCACTGAAGGAATTAAAGGAAATCTGAAACTTTCTTGCAGAAAACAATATGATCTATGAGGGAGTAAAGAATTGATTATGAGAAAAAAAGTTTTGAAGAAATGAAAATAAAAACAAAATCATCAGAATCTGTGAGTTAGTGTTTCTGCTGATCTTTGTTAGTGAGTTATGTCTCCTGTAGAAAATAGATAGAAGATTTTTTTTTTTAACCCAGCCTGCTAATCTATGGCATTTGATTGGTGGGTTTAACCATTTCCATTCAGGATTAATATAAAGAGGTGGTAATTTGGCACTGTCACTTTAGCAATGGGATATTCATTGTTTGATATTTTCCTCGTTATTTTACTGAGATGTTCTTCACATTTACCTTTACTTTTTGTGGGTGCTACTCCTTTTCTCCATCAAGAGAGTATCTTTTAAAGTATAATTTGCAGAGCAGGTTTGGAAGAATTGTATTCATTTTCCTCTTAGATGTTACATTTTATTATGTTTCTTATAATGAAAACAAACTTCAAAAATTTACTGGGCACTGTTGTTTTAGACCCACTATTGGAAAAGTACTTCATAGAAGTCCCCACAACCTGACTGGAAACTCAATGCTACAAAACAATCATATCAGCATCTAATTGCACAAATATACAGTACTGAAATGTCCAACAAAATTATCTTATATACTCTGAGCTCTGATTTAGTGGGTTAAATCCAAGCTTTTTCATGAAAATTCCAAAGCCCTTGATGGCTTGATTATTTCCTATGGCCAAGCATGTCGCCGGTTCTTGGCTCTTTGTAGAGATTGGTGTTCTCTAACCTTAAGGTTTGCAAATGAAAATCTATTTGCTCCAAATACTTTAGCACTTGTTTCTTCTCATACTTCCTGGAGAGAGAAAAGCTCCAATTTAACACTCCACATATCCTCAATGTACAAAATGGAAAAGGTGAAAAGAGGGGATTGGAAACCCTAACCCTGACCCTGACACTAACCTTGACCCTGACCCTAACCTACATGGACCCCCATGTGCACAGCAGCAAAATCAATAATTGCAAAAACTTGTAAGCAACAGAAATGCCCATAAGCAGAAGACTGGATAAGAAAGCTATGGCTTTCTTACTCCATGGAATATCACTCAGGTCTTTAACAAAAACTAAATGCATTCTTTGTGGCCAAATGGGCCCAACTGGAAACCATCATGCTATGGGAAATAAGTGAATCACAAAAGGTTAGATGTCACGTTTGCCTTAATTTAACTGGAAACGCTGTCAATTCTTATAAAAGTACCAGTGAAATGTAGTATTATATTGTTAATTAAACCCATAATGTTGGAAAACATCTGTTGATGTTATATAATGGTATTTAATTGGTCAAATTGGTAATTTGCCAGCTTTGTCTATAAACCAAAGTTGGTCTCCTCAAAAAACTGTTGAATTCAGCTGTGCAATAAGACACTGGACATTATGCAAGGTACATGGTGTATATTCTCTTGTATAGACAAATCTTTACTTACTTTTATGGGATAACTTATTTATAAATTATGTAAATTTTCCTCTTTGCTCTGGTAGTAGTTTCCTGCGTGTAGCTGTTTCATGTGCTTCCAGTGATCCTCCGACTTCCTCTTTGGCATTGCATAGTCATCCCTATGTATATATCTTATAGAATGTCTCTGGTTAAAATATTCAGGATTATATTTAATGGTAGGAATGACAATGTACCTTTTTATTGGTTCAAGATCCTAGTGTAATTCCCTAGAAACTTGGCCACATTCAATATCCTGCTGGGATGTGAGTCCTAAATGCAGTCCGTTAACATATTAAGAGATATTCCTAATTGCAGATTTTGCTTTAGGATTTGAACATGAATACAGGTCATTTGTACCTTTCTTAAAAAGTTAAGTATTTTTGCTGTAAAGGTTGATGTACAGAGAGGAGCAGAGACATAGAGAAAGTTCTTCCATCTAATGATTTAAATACCACGTGAACAACAATCGCTGGAGTTGAGCCAATCTGAAGCTAGGAGCCAGGAGCATCTGCTGGTCTCCCATGTAGATGCAGGGTCCCAAAGCTTTGGGCCATCCTTGACTTCATTTGTAGCCCACAGGCAGGGAGTTGGGTGGAAAACAGGGCCGCCACAATTAGGCACAGCCCCCATATGGGATTCTGACATGCAAAAAGCAAGAACACTAACCACCATGCTATACCAACAGGCCTGCAGGTTGTATCTTAAAAAAATGCTTTTTCTGTGAACTGAGATTATCATGGCTTTCATTTTTTCATAGGCTATAGCATGTGTCACATTTACTGCCTTCCACTATCAAACAAACACTGCATAATGATGTTTATGGTGAACTGTGGGATTTGATGAGTAGTGTTTTCCTGAGGATTTTTGCAATGAATTCAATCAGGGATAGTTCTCTGTCTAGTTTCATTGTGGTTTGTGATTAAGCAAATCAATGCGCTTTGGGATTAAGCACAAAATTCTCAGAAGTTTGAGAGGATTTCTGCCTTAAATTCTTTAGAATATCTAGAGAAGAATTGCTATTGATTATTGGAATTTATGGTAGAAGCTCTCATTGAAGCCATCTAAGCTGAGCTGCTTTAGGTGGTCATAGTCATAATTCCTTCATCTGTAACTACCTCAGTTATTTCTCTATTTAGGTCAACTATGTCATCATGGCTGAATATGGCTATATATTTAGAAATTTCCCTATGCTTGTTTGTTGCAAATAATGTTGTAAGATGACAATAGCAGGGGGACTTGGAGCTTGGGCTTGGCTGGGGAGAGGGGGCTGTGCAACGCTGGCACTGCTGGCAGAGGAGTGCAGGGACAGGGAGTTGTGTGTGACACTGAGAAAAATAGTAACAGACTTTCTGTGTGTATGTGTGTCTGTGTGAGAGACAAAGAGAGATACAAAGAGAGAAACACAAAGAAAGACAGAGAGAGAGATGGGACTGTTGGGAAGTGTGGGAGGTGGCAGGAGGAGAGCCGAGTACCCCAGAGTCTTAGCTCTGGTCAAGACCCTGACGGGGTCAGTCATTTCCAATGTAGTAAGGAGCCAAAACCCAGGCACTAACCACCGGATAAACCCATCCAGCAGTCTGAATGGCTTGGGTGTTGGCCTGTGCATGGTGTGGGGCTGAGCAGCCTGCACCACAGGTGGTCTTGGCTAGCCTCAGCGCCACTCAGCTTGGGCAGCACCCTGTGAGCAAGAGTAGGTCCTGGAGAGCTGAGACAGACCTGCAGGACCCTACTCACAAACTGTGGGCAAGGCTGCAGTTTGCCAGACATGGAGAAGGGATTGTGGCAATGTTCTGCTGAGGATCCAGTGGTGTGGTACAGCCAGAAGCACATTGCTGCTGGACTGGAAGATGAGGTGGTACTAGCAAAGCACCCCCGTGCAAGTGCAAGTTCAGGCCGCAGTCCAGAACAGAACATTAGGGTTGTCCGCAGTGGAATGTGCAACCCCTGTAATCCTGAGCATGGCTGCTGGTGCTGTACCTCAAGGGAGGCGAGGCCTGGAATCAGAGGCCTGGTGAGCTGAGGTCCAGCCTGTTGGGCAGCACATGGAGCTGTGGAAGGGGAGGCAGTGTGACACATGCTGCAGGCTCCATGTTCACTAGTGCCACGGGTGTCTCCTTGACCCCAAGCAGATTACATACCACTTCAGCTAAGGAGTGTCAAAATGAGAAGGATGAAGATGTGCTGAGCTATGTGATTGGCTTGGAGGTGGGGACCCGTGGGTGTGAGTTGTTGCTGGTGCAGTTGTTGGGTGGTGGAGAGAGTGGGTCCTGGCCCTGGAGGTTTGCTGGGAGGAAGCAAGAGTGTGTTCCCAGGGATGTGGAGAAAGTGGCGGGATGTGCCTCTGGGCACAGTGTGCTCACCTTGCTCCCTTTGGCAGGTCAATGAACTCAGCTGTGGCCAGGGGCACTGCAGGATATGCTTTTGCTTCTAGCTGAATCCTAACTTCTGCAACAACAAGATCTACAAGGATCAGAGACTGTATGGTAGGGAAGCCATAGACAGTGGATTCAGTGTGTGTCTTGTCCCGTCATGGGTCCTTTTTGAGATCCCATTTCCACAGGGTACAGGTCTGCATGTTCAGTGCAACCCAGGGATTCTGTGTCTGTGATTTTGATCCAATCAGCTCCAACCTGGGCTCCTGCCCACCGATCTTTGTGGATTGGCTGATGAACCCTGCCTTTCCAGGCACCAACAGGATTGCCAAGATGAGGCCAACCCTCATATGCATCATCTCACTCAACTCCAGAGCCTTTGCTGGCCTCAGGCAGGAATGAGGCTGCCAGAGGTGGATGAGGGCCTTGAACTAGAGCTAGTGAGGTGGGTTGGTGATGTATGCTTACAGTAGGCAATGGTTCCTTCAAAGATGCTCAGGTGATCTTAGGTCTTTCTGGCTTACATGCTCTCCTTCCCCTACCATTGCCCAGATCATCTGCAATAGCCTAGGCTCAATGCCATGCTGTATTCTCCCTGGGAGTTTGTCAGCTTGGTGGGAACCATACAGAAGTAAGGTGAGTAACCAGTGGACTGGAGCATGAGCATTCCCTCAGGCGAGAGGCTGGGAAGCCAGGTGCGCTTTATCAGTAGACCTCTTGCAGACAAGAGATATCTAATTCTCTTAGACACGCAGAGGTCTTCTGCACACTTATGCCAGGGCAAATAGGTGGGAAGCTTGAATCTTGCAAATCCTTTCCCTTTGTCATAAAGACTGGCAGGTCTACCCTCTTGCAGCCAGGCTTCAGCCCTCACCCACTTCTCCCTCTGTCAGACACCAAGGGCTTTACTCTGGTGCTAATGTTGTTGACCTCTGCCACCAGCATCCCATTCTGCCATCAGCATCCCAACTCGCCTGGGAGCTTTGACAAAGCCTGGGCTGCCTGCCTTGCAGATACACTGAGATGTGTGCTGGGTCTGGTGTGGTTGTTGGAGATTCAGGCTGGGCTTGCATTCAGGTGAAAGAGCACAGGTCATCGAGAGCCGGAGCATAAGTGTCTGCACACTGGAGGCAGCCTACCAGGAGCACATTAGTCCGCAATGCGACTGTGGACGACATGGCAGCAGAGGCACGGTCTTGCAAGGCACCTGGGATCACTCCACCACCCTGCATAACCCGCCTGGGTAGCGTGGCAGCATGAGCACAGCTGGGGTTTTTTGGAGCCACATGGGACCTTGCCCTGCCTTTGTGCCTTGACCCAGGTGTGTGCAGGAGGTGGAGCCAGAGGAGGAGGAGCAGGAAGAGGAAGTGGAAGACAATTGAAATTTCCAGTGGCCCACACAGAGAATGAGACGTTCGTCATTGCCAGTGTGTTGGTGTTGTTGAGTTGCCTCGCATCTTCCAACATGCACTAAGAATTTTCCCCAGTGAGCACCCTCCTCAGCAATTCTGCTGGAGTCTACACAGTTGTGGTGCACAAACCAGTTGAAAATGCTGACACTGTTCTTACAAGCCATGAACGTGGAGCTTCACCCATATACTTCTGAAGCCACTTAATTGGAGAGGAACAATACGCTCTATACACTAGGGGATTAGAGTGAAGAACAGAGCTGGATCACATCGCCAGTTACCTGTCACCCATGTCCAATATCTAGTCTCTAAGAAACATCTCACCATTGATGTTAGCTTGTTATTCCTTAACAATCACTGCGTTAGAGAAGGAGGGATTGCTGCAGAACAACCTGATCTTGAAGCTATTCTTGAGATGCTTGAGTATGGAATGCTGTTAGGATAAGATGAAATAAGTTGATTTTTCACCAATGAGTCTCCTTTCAACTGTTCTAAACTACTTCTATGACTCACAGTGCCTTCTGCATAGGACTAGCCTGAAATTAGCCAAGGAACTGACCTGTAGGTTGTTCAAGTATCTAAGGATATATTCATCCTTATCACAGATGATGGGCGAAATTTGGAAATGGTTCACCAGCTATCTATCAAGGAACATTCACAAGAAAAACTCAGTGTGTGTGTGTGTGTGTGTGTGTGTGTGTGCGTGTGCCTGTGTGTGTGTGTGTACAAGAGAGTCAAAAGCAAGGCAGAATATAGAAAAAACAGTCAGTGCAAATTAGAATCCATTTTTGTTGGCTGCTGCTTAATATATTGTTACATAGATTTTTCATCTTCCAATACTTGTTCCGATATGTCCTTTTCACAGCTCATAGGAAATAAATGAAGAGCAAGCCTCACATTCTCAGAGCTGTTTGACCATGCAACAGAATCATAATTATTGAACTGGATTCCCATCATGTAGAACCACAATTCAGACCTATACAACGCACAGCTGGGTTATTAATATTACTGGATCACAATGTCCTAATACATCCTCAAATAAGAGCACCTGGAACATGTTGATCTTTAAGTGAATGAGAGAATGAGGGCCTCTGTCCTCAGTGTAGTGAGAGTCCTGATCCTTGTGAGTTAAGGATGAACTGCCACCGAGAAAATTGTATCTCTGTGTGCCCCAGGTTGTTACTGGCAAACTAGCAGCAATGGAAAAGACAAGAACCTCATTTCTCAGACAAGATAACAGAGTGAAGCCCAGGTCTTTGGCAGCACAGGTATTAGGAAAGCATTTCTCCTGGCTTGTGGTTTCATTGTCATTCTCTTTAGAGTCACATTGGCAGACGATGGCCACAGCCGTGTGATACAATGTGGAGTCCTTGAGCCTCTGTGGACACCACATTCATTCATCTAGAACAGGGACCAACGAGAATGGTTTGACACTGCGTTGGGGTTGGCCCTTGTATGTAGTGGTCCGTTTGCTCAGTGATGTCCAACTATTCGGGACAGATACATGGCAGAAGCTGTCGTGCATCTTGGACTTGTGGAGTAGCAAATGTTGGAGTCTGGAGTTTAGACTCTCAGACATCAGGGTGGGAGCCAGTCATCCCCCAAAGAATGACAGAGAGTCTCGCTGGTAATGCAAACAGCAAACAGAGTTTATTGCGCCAGCATACTGTTGCCAAAATACACTTGGGTTACACAGACCAGCCAAGCCTGGCTGTAGGACTCCAAACAGCCCAAGACAGAAGCTTGTATAGGCCCTTTTGGGCTGGGAAATACATCAAAAGCAACAACCTTAGACATTTTCATTGTTATGGCCTTCCGGGCACAGGCAGCCTGTTCCATTCCCATAACCACTATCATCCCATTCTCACACCCTTATCTTCCTCCTGTTCCTGGGACCAAAGAAGAACTGTGTCCTTGCCCACCTGTACCTGGGTCCTCATAGTTGTAAGGCTGCAAAGAATGATTTATCACTAAAGCGCAGTCCTCACAAAGTCCTCGTGCCTCCTGGCCTAGCAAAGAATCAGTTTCTTCAGCACAAGGGAATCTGACACTGCCCAATAGAAGCATTCTGTTTTAGCATTCTAATATACTATCATAGCATTTACATACACTGCAAAACTCCCCTCTTCTCTGTTTATACTGAGGAAATTTCCTCAGCACAGGGCTACTGCTGATATTGCTGTTGGAAGACCAGCAACTGGACAAGTTTGAAAAATAAATGTGGGGCTTGTAGAGGGAGGGGTTGGAGCAAGGAGTTGGAACGTAACAGAATTAACGGACATAACGATTGTTAATGGAAGATCAGAATAAAGTGCCTCGGAGACTCTCTCTCAAGTTTTGGGTTGATTTCTACCGTGGAACAGGAGGACACCCGATAATTGGTGCTGTGACTCTTATAGAAGGTAACTGGCGCTGTGAATCAGATAGAATCAGCAGATGAACGACAGGAAGGTAAGCTGAGCAGATTGCTCTGGGTGCCGCATCCAGCGGGAATTAGTTTACAACTGAGCTTTTTGCTCCGGAAGCCACTGATAGCAGTGGGGATGTGCATCTCAAGTTCATGAGGTAGTGACGAGTCAAGTTTGCAGATCTAGCGACAAATCAAGTTAGCGGGGCAGCGACCATTAAATCTCAGGTCTAGCGACCATTCAGGCTCGGGTCTATTGGCCATTCAGATTCATTCAGTTTCACTCCTTATTGTGTTTATCAGCCATTCACAATCTCACTTTGCCGCCATTTGGGGTCTAGGTCTAGTGCCCATTAAGGTTCGAGGTCTAGCGCCCATTCACAATCGCACATAATGATTGCTCAATTTCACGGTTTAATGATCAATTTTGTAATTTAACGATCAGTAAAGTTTGCAGGTTAGCAACGATCCAAGGCGTTAGAAATATGGACAATTTAACTTCTTCAGTGCATATGCAGCCTTTATTGCAGAAACTGCTGACAGTGTTGTTGTTTTTGCAAACTATGCAGAGGATCACTCCACAGTTTCTGGAGGAGGGTCTTTTGATCCTGCCACAATTGCAGCACTTAGGCAGAGACTTATCTAAGGCAGAACAGCAGGAGTCCCTCCATCTAGGAACAGTCAGGTTCTGGACATTGATTAAGTCTTGCCTGACAGATGGCACTGATAAATTCAGAAGACTTATACATGAAGGTGAGAAAGTATTATGGAGACACAAAAAAAAAAAAAAAATAGAATGAAAGGTTAAAAGAACTTTAATGATTTCTAGAATGTATTGGGGCATATTAATTGGATCCAAAAATATTTTTGTGTTATTATCAATGCCAAAATTGTGTCTTGTTTTTAATCTCAGCCTTGCTTTGGGGTTAATCCCTGTGGCCTTATGCCTACTCATATTTGGCAGATGGATGTTACCCATGTTCCCAGTTTTGGTTATCTTTCTTTTGTTCATGTCTCTATTGATAGCTGCTCTGGGGTTCTTTATGCCTCAGCTCATACAGGGGAAATTGTTTAAGATGTTATATCTCATTGCCTTCAGGCTTTTGCAGCCTGGGACATCCCTGTGTTATAAGACTGGTAATGGACCTGACTATACAGCCAAAGCATTTGATAATTTTGTTCTCAATTTGCAATTAAACGCTCCACTGCCATCCCATATAATCACTCAGGCCACGTGGTAGAGCGTGCCCATGCAACTCTCAAAGCATTATTAATGAAACAAAAAGGGGGAGTAGAAGCTACCCTATATCCCAACAGTCCTAAACATCAATTGGCTTTAGTTACTTACAATTTTAATTTTTTGATTTTGGATTTGGATGGCCATTCTGATGCCAAACGCCATGCTGTTGGTGCAGTCCCCTGCAAAGATTGGGTGATGTGGAAGGATGTTTTAATAAAACGATGGATGGGCCCGCATCCTGTCTTATAATGGATGCGAGGAACGGTTTGTGTTTTTCCGCAGGATACTGACGGACCGGTGTGGATGCCAGAATAATTGACGTGAGTGATAAGAAAGCCGGAGGAAGATGACAGCGTGGACGTGGTGGATGCTGACCAGCCTGATGTTCATTCAAATGCCGAGAGGAGACAGCCAGAATTTCCAGCTACAAATGCACCATAAAAGGTATGCAGCAAATATTGCCTTGCTGTCTAGGACCTTGGAAATGGCCCCCAGAATGGACTGCTGTCAAAGTACTGTGACTCCTACAAGAGTAGCAACTGGTGTTGGTGTGACCAATTTATTTCCCACCTGTCCCAATTCTGCCTTTGTGGGGTATAACTATATATATAGTAACCTTGTTCCATCTGTTTCTGCTCAGTCTTGGAATGTCTGGGTACTTTGCACTAGTAGGGGTAGGTGTTCAAATATATCAGCTTTTGCATTTATTGATAAGGTAGTGATAAAAATTGTGATTATAATAGTAATAGTTCTAGAATATGGGAAGAAGTTGTTAAAGTTAATTGCAGTTGTGATGTTATCTATAATGCTATTTATGTATAGGTACAAGCTCCATTTATGTTTATTGTTTCCATGAGTGCTAATGTTACCCTTTTGAATTGCTCTGTAGTTAAGTGAGCCCTTACCCAGTGTTGGAATGGCTCTGGCAATGTGGTGCTGGTATGCATTCCACAGCTTATTCCCATGCCTGTTCAGGTGAAAGGAAGTGATCTTCAGGTTCTTGTTTATCATACATTTTAAAACAGGCATTTTATTTGTTAATCAGAGAGTGGACCTTTTGCTGGAAGCAGTGGAACAACTTCTCCATTATATGGCGACCTCTTGTGTGTTTAGTCTAACTGGAATATGTGTCACTCCTTGTATTGTCACCAATGGTTCCTGAGCATTGAATTTGTCCAGAGCGTTATCCTCTGTGCTGTCCCCTAATGGAAGCTGGTCCATATGATTTGATATTTGACATAGGAACTAAGAACCCAAATTATAGGCACAAATAGCACCAAAGTTGAGATTGCCACAGTAGAGCAATGGACAAATTGGATTCTAAATGATTTTTCCTTTGCATGCCAATGGGCCACTATAGTATCCCTGAGCCTTATCTTATTAATTATCATTCTTTGGGGGCTGTGGATGCTTCATCCTTGATCACAGCATCAGCAACAGTAACAGTGGCTGCTAGTGCAAGCTGTTCTTGCCCTTCACAGCAGAAACCCCCAGAAGTCTGGCTAGGCATGCTGGACCAGTAGCCAGAGACGGGTAAGTATCAAATACGTCTTCAAAAACCTAAGAAAGGTGCCACATTGCTAGCCACGTGGTTAGCCCATGACAGGTAAGGGAAGCCGAATCTCAGAACACTAAAGACAGGCAGGGTCCCTTGATTAATAAAACAAGACGTGGGAGCTGTTGGGGGCACTGATCATTTCTTGCCCTGTGATTGGCTCTTTGCCCTGATTGGTGTGCCTTGGTTCTCTTTAAGCTGATTGGACAGGTTTGACAGATAATCATGGGCCTAGGTGGGGAGGGTTTGGAGCATAACGGAATTAACAGACATAATGGTTTTTAATGGAAGATTGGAATAAAGCACCTGGGAGACTCTCTCTCAAGTGTCGGGTGATTTCTTTCCAGAGGGCGTGAGGACCCCCGATAGCAGAACAGGGTTCGATGATAATTTTTTGACACCATGTTGGGGCTGTCCCTTGTATGAAGTGGTTGCCCTGCTCAGCAAGGTTCAGCTATTGAGGACAGATATATAGCAGAAGCTGTCGTGCATCTCAGATTCCTGGAGAAACAAGCGGTTGCCAAAGATGGTTTTAGGGGTTGGTTTGTGTGGGTGTGGGCAGCTGTAGCAGTTTCATGCCCATAGGATTGTTAGCCAGCTGGCACAGGTGGTGTGGAGCTCCAGATGATAGGAAGCTTGCAGGCATTGAGGTGGATAGCTGGACCAACAAGCAGGCGACATTTTTCGGTGGCTGTAACCTCAGCCCTCACTCTTGCTTCACTCACCAAAGCCCTTGCAGCTGTCCAGGTACAGGGAACATCCTGATTGTCTGCCCCTCTGTGACCTCACAGGGCTCTGTGTCCATACCAGCCTTCCGATCAGCAGTCATCTGGTCTTAACCAGCCCAGAATGCTAACTCCTCAGCATTCTAGAAATGCCATTTTGACAGACAGGCCTGTTGCATAAAGCAGGCAGGTGGCTCAAGCTCTGCTTTCTGTGGTCTTCCCAACAACGCCCCTCTGCTCACATGCCACAAAAGCCCTGCCACACAAAGATCCTCCAGCCCTTCCAGGGAGGATGTCCAACCTCAGTGAATGTCACCTGTCTGTGAGTCTATGTGGCACTGGTGTCTAGTGAGTGGGAGTGGCCCAATATGCTGAAAACAGAGTGAATCAAAGGATTTTTGCAACACAGTTACTAGAAAACCATTTCTCCAGAGTTGTGGTTTCATTGTCATTCTCTTTAGAGTCACATAGGCCAAGGATTGTCATATACCTGTGCCACTGTAAGAGTGTGGGTAAAATGTTATTGTTGGGCAGGGTGACATTCCTTTTTGTAGAGAAAACTGCTACTTTGCCAGGCCGGGAGGTTTCTGGACTTTGGGAGGTTTCTACTTTAGTGATTAATCTGTTCTTTGCTGTCCTGCAACTTTGTGAACCTGGATGTACGAGGGCATTGGCACAATTCTTCTCCAGTCCCAGGAACAGGAGGAGGATAAGGGTGTGAGAATGGGAAGAGTCGTGCAGATAATGGCTATGGGAATAGAACAAGCTGCCTGTGCCTGAAGGCCATAAAAATGAACATGTCTAAGGTTGTTATTTTGATGTATTTCCCAGCCCAAAAGGGCCTTTATAAACTTCTTTCTTTTGCTTGTTTAGTGTCCGACCACCCTGGGTGGCTGGACTGTGTACCACAAGCGTGGTCTGTCCCTGCATGTGGGTGCAATATACTCTGTTTGTTGTTTGAATTACCAGTGAGAAAATTTGTGTTCTCTCCGGATTAACTAGCTCACACCCTGACATCTGGGCGGCTTTAGCATGGACTCCAACTTTTGAAGGCCCAGTGAGATTTTTGATGCCATTTTAGGGCAACAAGAGAGTTAACTGGTATCAGAGTTAAGAATTCCTTGAAGGCTCAGGTTAGACCCCAGGAGGAGACAGAGCTCCTTTGGGGGGAGGGTGAATGAGGCCCCAGGTACTGCAGAGCAACTTAATCTCCCCCAGCGTAGCTAGAAGCTCCAGGCACTGTGGCGGGATTTGATCACCACAAAAGGAGCTAGGAAGTTCCAATTACTGCAGCAAGACTTGCTGGAGGCATGTTCCAAGGAAGCCACGGAGGATACAGGGATTCAGGGGAGCAAGGGAGGCTCCAGGGATGAGGCTTCAGGGGAGGGAGCAAGGCCCCAGAGAGAGGAGCCATAAAGCTCCAGCCCAGGCAGGGAAGATTCAGGTTAGCTGGTGAGGCTCCCAGTGACCTTGGAGGGACTTGTGAACCCAGGCAGAGGGGAAAAGGCACAATTCTTTGCTCCCAAAAAGAGGAAGAAGATAAGGGTGTGAGAATGGTATGAGCCATACAGATATGGGTATGGGAACAGAACAAGCTGCCTGGAAGGCCATAAAAACGAACATGTCTAAGGTTGCTACTTCTGATGTATTTCCTAGCCCAAAAGGGCCTATATAAGCTTCTGTCTTGGCCTGTTTGCGGTCCTACAGCCAGGCTTGGCTGGCCTGTACACCAAGTATAGTCAGACACAAACATGTTGGCGCAATAAACTCTGTTTGCTCTTTGTGAAACTCTTCGTCATTCTCTGAGGGTTGACTAGCTCACACCCTAACATTAGAGGGGCTTTAGCCCAGACTCCACCACCACAACTGAGAGCCATTGAGCCACTAGGGAGACCACATTCATTTAGGTAGAACAGGGACCCATGAGAATGGTTTGACAATGCGTTGGGGCTGTCCCTTGTATCAAGTGGGTGCCCTGCTCAGTGATGTCACACTATGGGCTACAGATACATGCCAGAAGCTTTCATGTATCCGGGATTCCTGAAGTAGCAAGTTGTTGACAAAGATGGGTGTGGATGTGTGTGTGGGAGGTTTTGGCTGTTGTAGCAGTTTGATGCCCATAGGATTGTAAGCCAGCTGGCACAGGTGGTGTGGAGCTCCAGATGACAGGAAGCTGGCAGTCAATGGGTGGATGAGTTGGGCCAACAGGCAGGTGACAGCACAGCAACTTTGTTGTTCAGTGACCTCAGCACTCACTCTTGCTTCACTCACCTATGCCCATGTGGCTGTCCAGGTACAGGGCACATCCCAATTGGCTGCCACTATGTGACCTCACAGGGCTCTGTGTCCATACCAGCCATCCACTCAGCAGCTGTATGTTCATAACCGGCCTGGAATGTTATGGCCTCTGCATTCTAGAAAAACATGGTGACAGACAGGCCACTTTGGCCTGTTGCCGAAAGCTGGCAGGAAGCTCAAGCTCTGCTTTCTCTGTTCTTCCCACCAATGTTCTTCTGCCCCCCACCCTGACACACACACACACACATCCCCACAGGCCCTAGCAGGGAGCATGTTCAGCCTCCGTGGAAGCCAGCTGTCCATGAGTGTTTGGGGTTTGGGTGTCCACTTAGCAGGAATGTGCCAATATTTTGAAAACGAAGTGAAGCCCAGTGCTTGAAGAAGGAAAGTTGAACTAAGACCCCCCCACCCTCCAGAAAATGGTGTGTGGTAAAATGAATCAGAACTGTTTAGGGCACAATCTTTCATGTCTCTTATGCAGAAATATTTAGTGAAATGTGGAGCAAATATAACTAGGCACAAATTGCATTCTTATTTACAGATTATTAGTAAATATTATTGTTGGTCTCTATATGAATGGACACTAGAAAATTAATTTAAGAATTTTACTTACAAAAATGTTGAAAAGTCCAGAAGAATAGAAGATATCCAAGTTAGTTTTGGGATTATATCAGCTTTAATTAGAGGTGTTATAATTTTAGAAGTGGAATCTGCAAGAAACTCCTCTAAGAGGAGATATACCAAAATGTAGCTAAAAAAGAAGTGTTTCATAATACGGACAAGAAAGAAAGAGAAAAGGAATCCTTAAGGGACTCACTTAACAGGAAAGGCTACTGTAATATGGCTAAAAAGAAATGCCTCCTAGTACAGATGAGGAGGATAACAAAGAGCATCTTGTGAGAGATTTCCCTAACGGGAGAAGCCACCGTAATGTGCCTAGGAAAGAAATGGCATGTACCACAGATGAAGAAGATGAAAAAGAATGTGTGAAAGACCCTCCTGTGAGGATATGCCACTGTAATGCAGCTAAAAGAGAAAGGCCTTATGCTGCAGATGTGGAAATTAGGAAAAGAAAACTCAGGAGAGATTGTCCTAATGGCACATGTTACCATAATGTGACTGAAAATGAAATGAGAACTAAGAAATAGAAGAAAAATTTTAGTGTTAAACCACAGGATTTCTCTAGTGAGGTAAATGAGGATGGGATGAAAAACAATTAAACATCAGCCCAGGGCCTGGCACGGTGGCGCAAGTGGTTAAAGGTCCTCGCCTTGCACACCCCGGATCCCATATGGGCGCCGGTTCTAATCCCGGCAGCCCCGCTTCCCTTCCAGCTCCCTGCTTGTCGCCCGGGAAAGCAGTCTAGGACGGCCCAAAGCTTTGGGACCCTGCACTTGCGTTGGAGACCCGTAAGAGGCTCCTGGCTTCGGATCGTCATAGTATCGGCCCGTTGCGCTCACTTGGGGAGTGAATCATCAGACGGAAGATCTTCCTCTCTGTCTCTCCTCTCTGTATATCCGCCTTTCCAATAAAAAAATAATAAAAATAAATCTTTAAAAAACATCAGCCCAGCCATCTCACTCTTTAATCTGATCAAAGACATTTCCAAATGTCTGATATTCCCCAGAGATCTCATGAATTCTGATTGCTTTTTCTAATCATACTTAGTCAAGAAAACAATCAATCTACCTATGAAAACCTAGATGTTAATGCCATCAAAGCTCTTAAAAAGGCTTGTGTGTCCTACAGACCTACTTCTTCCTATATGTAGAAATATTTAAATGCCTGGAGCCAGGAAGCAAACTGAATTCATGATGATTTTTAAGAAATAGCAAAAAATAGGGCTTTCTATACTCCAAACTGTGGGTTTCCCTATGACTCATTTGATTTGGAAGTGCAGCAGAAACATTCTTCAATGCAATGCTGCCCCTTGAGAAGATGGAGCCTTTAGTGGAACTGCCTCTAAGAACTGAAAATCTAAATTTGTTTAATATTCTTCTTATTCCACTAAAGATCAAGAGTGCAGACAAATCCTCTACCTTCTTAGGATGTTTGAGGAAGACTTTAAGTGTAACTTATTATTCATAGATAACAAATTCTTAACTGCCTTAGAATTAGAAAAGCCATATTAATTTGTCCTAGGATCCAAGGATGACTCTGACACTCTCTTAAAGGAGGTTGTGTATACAAAGCAGGAGGGAATCTCAGGGAGGAACAGGAGGATAAGAGGAGCTCCCTATTGTAGTCCCGGAGACCCCTGCAGGCCTGTCATGTGCTTTCACTGCAGAAGCAGTAGAAACCTGCCTCATCAAGGACATCAAGAACCATATCCTGACTGCCAAGGAGATCACAAGAAGGTGAGTGCCCTTGGAGGTTGAGAACTCTGAGATCAGTCCGTTCCTATTGAATCTCCCACACGGGATTGAAGCAGCACAGTTCAATTTTCACAGGGTCTGGTGACATCAGAACTTCAGCCAGGAGCCCCGGGTGGCACTCAGAGACAACTGGACTCAGAGGAGGAGCTTTCTCTAGTTCATACCTACCTCCAGTCCTGTCTCCCAGCACTCTGTTACACCAATCATTAAGGTTGTTTCTTCACTCACTAAGTTGTTGGGGATTGCCCTGCTCACCTGCCTAAATATATTCTATTCCTCAATTGTTAAATACAAAGCTCTGTAAAAACCATGCTTTTCACTACGAACTTCAAAGTTTAAGTTTTGGAATAAGAATCTCCCTGACCTGAAAAGCTTTATCAATTTAAAACTGTTAGTGCTAAGCAACATGTAACTGTATAGAGACTTTGATTGTATTCAGCTGTTATGTATGATGGAGGTTAATGTTGATACATTCACTGTTCCTGTGCAACTCTGATTTAGGTTAAATTCAAAAACATTTTAGCTCAGGAGAAATTATAGCTGTTATTTTTCTACCTTCCAACAAGGACGATTAGATGCATCTCCTGGAGAATACCTGGCAGCTATGGCACCCTCTATGCCCATTTCTCAGGTTCAAATAGCCAGAGTGACCACCAGCCCCTATGCCTGATATGCAGCCAGTGGTCATTTTCTGGGTAAAATGATGTTGAGTAGCTAGATGTAATGATAGGCAGTTACGGTGTGTAGTCACTGGTGAAGTCATGTTTGTATGATATGTAATATTATTAATCCCTCTTTTTCTGCTCTTCTGAGAGCATGTTCCGCCAGCTACAACTTTCAGGCCTAATTGTTTAAAGCACAAAAAGTGGATTTGTAGGAGGACATTGTGACCACAGAAGGTTAGTGAGCACAGAATTACAGACCATTGGACAGCATTTACATGAGAACAAAATGGCTACATTTTGCATACCTGATGGGAGACCATTTGCATAGAAACAAAAGAGTGGACAGTATGTGTGTAAGAAACTTGGTGGAACATAACAGACAAAAGGAGTTCCAAACAAAAGCATAGAGACTGTTACTGGGTTTTGTTAATGAAATCATTACTTCCTTTCTTAACCCATATGACCATCAGTGTATAAATTCTGCAGCCACTAATAAACTTTGGGGTTTACCATCAGTCAGGGTCCACGAGTGTTGTTATCAGCTATGTACACCAAGTCCATTGCTGTGGATATAGACAGCAACACTTGCTGGATGTGGGGGTTCGGGTGCGAGGGTGGGCCATTGTACAGGTGGACACCCATAGGATTGTAAGCCCATTGCCACAGGTTGTGTTGAGCTCCAGATATCAGGAAGCTCAAGGGATGGATGTGGATGAGTTGGAGCAACAGGCAGTGACAACACAGAAAATTGTTGGATCGTGACCTCAGCTCTCACTTGCTTCATTCACCTAAGCCCATGCGGCTGTCCAGGTACAGGGAGCATCTAGATTGGCTGCTAATATGTGACCTCACAGGGCTCTGTGTCCATACCAGCCATGGCTGCAGCAGCTGTCAGGACATAACAGGCCCCAAATGCTATGTCCTCAGCATTCAAGAAAAGCCATGGTGACAGACAGGCCTGTCTTGGCCCAGTGGAGAAAGTGTGCATGTGGATCAAGATCTGCTTTCTCTGATCTTCCACCCAATGCCCCACTGCTCACTGCCACTCCCCCCCACACACACACATCCCCAAGGGCCTTGCAGGGAGCATGTCCAGCCTCCGTGGAAGCCAGCTGTCTGTGAGTGTATGGGGCTTGGGTGTCTACCGAGTGGGAGTGTGCCAATATACTGAAAATGGAGTGAAACCCTCAGCTTTTGCAACACTGTTACTAGGAAAGTGTTTCTTCACGGTTGTGGTTTCATTGTCATTCTCTTTAGAGTCAGGTAGGCAGAGGATGGCCATAGCCCTGTGCAAGAACAGAGAGACCTTGAGAATTTAGGAAGACGACATTCATCAAAGTAGAACAGGGACCCACGAGAATGGTTTGACACTGTGTTGGGGCTGTTTCTTGTTTGATTTGTGTGGCCTGCCCTGCGAGCTCCAATTATTGGGGAAAGATACAAGCCAGAAGCTGTCGTGCATCTCCAATTCCTGGAATGACAAGCAGTTGCCAGAGAACGGTGTGGGGATATGCCAATATTCTGAAAACGGAGTGAATCCCAGGTTTGCAACAGTGTTGCTGGGAGATCATTTCTCCCGAGTTGTGGTTTTATTGTCATTCACTTAAGAGTCACTTAGGCCAAAAATGGCCATAGCCCTGTGCCACAAAGAATGTCCTTGAGTCACTACGGAGAGCACATTAATCTAGATAGAAGAGAGACACACAAGAACATTTTGAAACAGTGTTGCGGCTATCCCTTGTCTGAATTGGCTTTCCTACTTTGTGAGGTCCAACTATGGGAGACAGCTACATGCCAGAAACTATCATGCATTTCAGATTCGTGGAGTAGGAAGCAGTTGCCAAAGATGAGAGTGCGGGTGTATGTCTGGAAGGAAAGGATTGCTGTTGTAGCAGTTTGACACACAGAGGATTGTAAGCCAGTGGGCACAGGTGGTATGTGTTGGAAGGGAAGATAAAATGCTATTTTTGGGCAGTGTGGTGGTTCCTTTATATAGACTAAACTGGTACTTTGCCAGGCCAGGAGGTTTCTGGACTTTGGGAGGATTCCGCTTTAGTGATAAATGTGTTTGTTGCTGTCCTGCAACATTGTGAACCCAGGTGCATGGGGCAAGGGCACAATTATTCTCCAATCCCAGAAACAGGAGGAAGATAAGGGTGTGAGAATGGGATAAGCCACACAGATAATGGGTATGGGAACAGAACAAGCTGCCTGTGCCTGAAGGCTAAAAATGAACATGTCTAAGGTAGTTACTTTGATGTATTTCCTAGCCCAAAGAGCCTATATAAGTTTCTGTCTTAGACTTACTCAGGGTCTGACCACCACGTTTGGCAGGCCTGTGTGCCCCAAGTGTAGTCAGACCCAAGCATGCTGGCACAATAAACTCTGTTTGCTGCTTGAATTACTAGCAAGACTCTTTTTTTTTTTCTGGGGTTGACTAGTTTGCACCCTGACATCCAGGGGGTTTTAACCCGGACTCCAACATTTGGAGACCCCAGCGAGATTGTCGACCCCCTTTTTAGAGACCAAATCATGGATTGGAGTCAGAGTCAAGTATTTCTGGACTGCTGGGGTTAGACCCCTGAAGAAGACAGAGACTCCAGTGTGAGCTGAGTGAGGCCCTCGGTTCTGCAGAGAGACTTAATTTCCCCAGAGGGTAGCTAGGAAGCTCCAGGCACTGCAGCTGGATTTGATCATTAGGAGGGGATCAAGGAAGCTCTAGGTACTATTGTAGGATTTGATCATCATGGAGAGGAGTGAGGGAATCTCCCAGGAAACCAGGGAGGCTTCAAGGGAGAAAGAAAGGCCCCAGAGATGAGGCTAGAGGAGGGAGCAAGCAAGACTGCAGGGAGAAGGCTTCAGGGCAGCAAGCAAGGCTTTACTGACCATGGCGGGACTTGGTCATCTCATTTAAGAAGCATAGAAACCAACTGCAGGGCAGGAGCAAGATACATCCTAGAGAAAGTTTTCAAGCTCCTTGATCATTCACAATTCAAGTGGATGCTGTTCAAGGCACTTCTAGTTAAAGAAGTGAATATGGAGGGGTGGTGAATATGTGGAGAAGTGCATAAAGTGGGCCAGTCCGAGTGAAAGTTGGCTTACTGTGAAAGTTTGTGTATTTGCAGGCCTAAACTGGGTGTGTTATGTGTCCTTGTCTTGTAGTCCTGTTTTATTTTAGGCTTGAATTCAATGGCTGAGAAGTTTCTTACTACTTTTGAGTGTTGGCTAAGGAATGGCTTCTAGGCAGCAGGATCTGGCTGGGAGCATACTCTTCAGTTAATTTAATTCTTCCTAGTATGAGAGATTTTGGTCCATTTTCTGGGGTGGAAGCTGATTCTGACTAGGAGTGTGGACTCCTATGTGACTTTTGTGGTGTATTTTACTGATATTGGTGATTGGTTCGTGTGCTGGTTTATCAGGGTTTTTGTGTTATGGTGACTGACTTCACTAAAGAGCTCTCAGTGGTTAGCAATGTTCTCTGCTACTTTTTGGTGTTAAAAGTTATCACAGGTTTCTAGTGGATCAGATCTGGCCTACTTGTTGGCATGCTCTGTTCTCCTGACTTTGGGAGTTCCATAGGATCCATGGAACTCTCAAGGAAAGAGACAAAATTTGGATAATTCAGTTGCTGTTTGAAATAATCTGGATTGTAATCTAACAATGTTATGAAATTATGTAAAAATGGCTGCTTCATGTGTTCTATAAAGTGGTGGATAGTTACATGGTAACAGAGCATGTATATTGATATTTATGTCTGTTGGTCAAATTATTTTAAATCGCAGGTTGTAAATTATCTCTGCTCTTATTTATGCAAAAGTACTGTTTCTAAGATTTTGCCTTACAAGAAGACAATGTTTTAAAGGATGTGTGGTAAAATTGTCTATATTGTGTGCAATCTTCTAAGTATTTAACCTTTTTTAAAGCAACATAATTGAAATTGAAGTTAATCCCTTGTCAGAAGTTCTTCAGTACCCTTGACTTTGATAAACCATGGGACAAGAATACGCAGCAGGCCTATAAGCCCAGGAAAAAGGAGGGGCATGCTTGGAGCCTAACCTTTAAAGAATTTGGGACTTTAGAAACTTGACCTTGGTCTCTGCCTTCATTTAAGAAGAGGGAAGTTCCCAAATCAGCTGGAAAGATGTTAACAGTTTCTGGTCCTGAAGCTGGTTTTTGTTAAGGGGTTGTCTTAAGGATTTCAAAGTTTGTTTCAAAATATAGCTCCAAAGATTTCACAGATAAAGAATGGTTACAAGCCTAAGAATATGCTCTTGGTGAGAAGATTATAAAAGGAAATTATTAAGGAAGAGCATTAATGTGTGGTAAAATATTTTGTCCTACATGAAAATGGCTTGGAAAAGCTAGGACAAAATTGTTAAACTTTAAACATGTTGAAAAAGAGGTGAAGAAGTCATAAAATTTGAGAAATGAATCTTGCAAATTTTATGTGGAACTGATTATAATTTTTGAGATATTGTTACAGCACTATTTAAGTATTACTGACATTTGAACTGTTATCTGTATGCAAAATAGCTTTAAAGTGTACATCTATGGAAGTGCTCCTAAATACCTGACAATGGAAATCTCGAGTTTTGAGGATTGTTAATGGAAACAAATTGATAAGTTTGTTCATTGTCTATCCAACTTCCGTAAGTTCTATTGTTGATGTATGTGTGGTCATTTTATCTAATCTGTTACTGTTTCAGTCAACCTGACCCTTCAGATTTTTGAGTTTCTTGTATGGGCCCCT
Organism: Ochotona curzoniae; assembly: GCF_017591425.1. NCBI lineage: Eukaryota > Metazoa > Chordata > Mammalia > Lagomorpha > Ochotonidae > Ochotona > Ochotona curzoniae. Next base: position 539,812 of record NW_024465174.1, on the reverse strand, counting down.
AGGAATCTCAAAGTCATAAGAATATTTCTCAAAGACTACATCTTTTGGTTAGCAAGGAGGATTGTGTAGAAAAAATTGGTTACAAAAATGATTTTAGAAAACCTTGCCATTGGGGAGCCAGGATTAATTGCAATCTAGAAAGGCTGCAGAAATGGTTGATATGAAAATATACATGAGAGGAACTCCTTGGTCCTCATTCTAAATGACAAATCAACAAAAAGATATTTCTTCCCCCAAGCCGAGGAACAGAAACTAACAGACTAAGAAAAGGCACCTGCTGGATGAAGAAACTGATTGTTGATATGTGAATTCCTCATACCGGCCTTCCCAATCCCTAAGTGACCATCTGGTTGCAGAATTATCAGTTGTGATGGTTAGGCACTTAGGTCCATAAAAAGTACAGGAGTGTATAAAGTCCTACAAGTAGTTTTGCAGTGCTATCTGAAATATAAATGCCTCTACTTGCTTAATGTTTGATAATTTGAAACATGATGTAACTCTAAGCAATTGAACTTTAAAATACGTGGCAAGCTATGTAGTCATATGGCTATATGTATAAGAGAGTTCAATGATAGTTCAGATGTCAGGAAATGTTAAAATGCTCCAAATGGAAAACAGTTTTTACAGCAGACTCATAGACTGGCATTCTGGAGTAGCACTCAGTGGCCTCAGAGTCAGCACAAGAGGCATTCTGGTCTGACAACAGTGCCAGCAAGAGAGCAAGCATATGAGCTGTGGAAAGCCCAGGATGCTGATGCAAGCGTGTTGCTCTGTGAAGGGCCTCAGTGGTCCATGTCCTGGTGCTAAGAAGCAGCCATCAAAGATGGTTGTGCTCTTCTCTCAATAGAGAAGAGAACTTCCACTTTGTGTGTGGCCTTGTCTAATGCCTCTTGGTGTTGGTGTGTATTCAAGTAGCATCCACAGCATAAGCATCATGTGTCAAAATTCTCAGGTAAAACGTACATCACACATAAGAGTGCACATTTTTTAAATTCACTAGAATCACTGTGTACTGACTTTCCATGCAGGTCTTGTATATTCAGAGTTATATTCAAAATATATATTATTAAAAAGCATAGATTTTTCTAAGTAGTAACTTATGGATCTAGAGAGTCTTATTAGTAGGGGGAGCTTAGAATACCAAAGCTCCAGCAGCCTGTTTGTTGGCTGGCATATGTCCAGTGCCACAACTTGGCCTTGCTGGAATAAGAAAACTCTATAAAATCTTGTTAGAACAGTACAAACTGCTAAGTTATTGCAAATAAAACAAGTTAAATATTTTGATGTGACTATCAGGTCTTGCAACAAAATGATTTCAGTGCTGTGTTTTATGTTCTAGGATGTACGTGTCATCCTAAAACTCTTAGGTGTTACAACAATTGGTAAAGTAAACTTTCCTTGACATCGAAAATGAAACAAAGGACACCTCAGCCCATATTGGGTGGGATGATATATGTTTGTGCCCCTCATTGGTACAACAGTCACTTCACTACCTGGGAGCGAAACCAGAGTTCTGTCCTCCATTCAAGATTTAACAAAGAAAAGCAGTGGAAATGCCAGGCTGTACATCAAACACTTATGTCTTCTACCTTCTTTCAAGAACTGCTAGAAGGACCCCATTCTGCTCCTGTTACTCAGCACAGCACCACCTCTCAGCCAAAATTAGCCAAGAGTAGATGAGGACATCCATCTTCCCTTAAAGCAGCTAACATCCTGTCCTCTGTTGGGAAATATAGGAGCCAAATAAGGTTTCCAGCTCCTAAAACTGTCTTGTATAAAGTTTGTACAAGACCTTACCATTCAATTGCTAATCCTCTTACAGCAGTTTCAACAGCTACCCTGCACTGAGAAAGATTCCTCAGTATAAAATAATAGAAGGGGGGAAAGTCAGAAGGGAGGGTAAAATGCTATTGTTGGGCAGTGTGGTGTTCCTTTATATAGACTAAACTGGTACTTTTCCATGCCAGGAGGCTCCTGGACTTTTGGAGGATTCCACTTTAGTGATAAATGTGTTCTTTGCTGTCCTGCAACATTGTAAACCCAGGTGCATGGGGCAAGGGTCTCAGAAGCAGGAGAAAGGTAAGGGTGTGAGAATGGGATGAGCCACACAGATAATGGGTATGGGAACAGAACAAGCTGCCTGTGCCTGAAGGCTAAAAATTGAACATGTCTAAGGTAGTTACTTTGATGTATTTCCTAGCCCAAAAGGGCCTATATAAGTTTATTTCATGGGCTTATTCAGGGTCTGACCACCATGCTTGGCAGGTCAGTTTGCCCCAAGTGCGGTCTGTCCCAAGCATGAAGGCACAATAAACTCTGTTGCTGCTTGCATTCCAAGTGACTCTTTATCATTCTCTAGGGATTGATTAGTTCACAACCTCATGTCTGGGGGCCTTTAACCCAAACTCTAGCATGTGGACAGGAGGTGTATTGAGTAGGTCTGGCTAATGGACCCCATAGTATGTGCGAAATTGCACTGGGAGAGGTTCTGATGGAAGAGCCTGTCAACTCCTCTGGCAAGACACAGACCGTGTGGGTAAGCAAAAAAGCAAGAATGGAAACAGCCCAGATCAGGCCACAAGCAGTTTCCCACTGGCATACATTAGCCATGGATTGGGAGCAGAACAGGCAGAATCTGTTCATGTCATCACTGGCAAATTCGAGCACCAGAACAGAGTGAGTGTCCAGCCAGTTTCAGTCATGATGAAAAACCAGTCCACAATACAGAATGCCAGGATGAGGTTGTACCAGATATGACTGCAGTGCCTATCCAGCACTTGTGAGAACCAGGGAGGAAGGGGGCAGAGACAGCAGGGGAATAAACGGTGCTTCTCCTGCTGTACAGCTACTCCCACTGGAGAGCATGAACTGGGTCAGGGGCAGACCAGACTATGCAGGGCCACAACACCTGTACACCTCATGTGGACTAGATCAGGGAAAAGCCAGACTGGGCTGATTATTCCTATTGGTGCAATCTACAATTAGAGTTGGGGAGAATAGTTTAGGTGTAGCCGCAGCAGCATCAGCTGGCAAAAACTAGCACTGGGGTCTAATTCTGTCAAGTTAAACTGCATAACCACCTGGAAAGAACCAACCCAGCAATTGCAACCACCAGCTGGTCAGGCCGAAGGACTGTGCTTGCTGGTGCATACAAGAATCTGGCCTAGAAACACCTCAGATGAAATTTCTTTGGGGATCTCCCCAGCTGAAATGCCTGACTCAGAACCCTAACCATGAAAGGACAGAAGATGGAACAAGTTAGCCAACCACCTCTGCTATAGGTTGGCAACAAAATACTGGGCAAATAGAGACATTATGATGGACAATGTCAATCAGTGAATATTTTCAGCGACCTCATTGTGTTTGGAGGGGCGAGATTGGCAGCGATTAATAAGTGGTGAACTATTGAAACTACTTGAGTGAGTATCTCAGAGGATGCCAAACATGCGGGATTTGGGGTGGGTGGGAAACTGGGTAGAAATTCTCCCTCAGTATCCCCCTTTACCTCAGATACATGAAGGAAACAATATGGAAGTAGTTGGACCTCACAGAGCACAGTGCCCAATTCAAAAAAGGGACAGCCACAATGTGCTGTCAAATCATTTTTGTGGGTCCATGTTCTATCTAGGCAAATAGTGGCTCAAGGACAGTAAGTTGTGGCTCAGGGCTATGGCCATCCTCTACCTATGTGACTCTAAAAAGAGAATGACAATGAAACTGAAAACTAGGAGAAATGCTTTTCTAGTAACAGTGTTGAAAATGCCCTGGGTTCACTCCATTTACAGCATATTGGGACACTCTCAGTCTAGAGACACACAAGCTGAATAAACTCATGGACAGCTTTCTTCCATTGAGGCTGGACATCCTTCCTGTAGGTAGGGCCTGTGGGATGTGTTTGTTTGTCTGGGTGTGGGCAGAAAGGCATTGAGTAGAAGACCACAGAAAGAGATTTAGCCACATTTTTGCTTTCTGCACCTGTCCAAAGGGGCCTGATCATCCCCATGGAGTTTCCTTAACTATGACGCTGTAGCATTTCAGGCTGATTATGACAAGGTGGCTGCTGAGTGGATGGCTTGAGGTCACAGAAGGGCAACCAATAAGGATGCTCCCTGTACCTGGACAGCCACATGGGCTTAGGTGAATGAAGCAAGAGTGAGGGCTGAGGTCACAGTCCACCAAAATTGCTGTTCTGTCACCTGCCTGTTGGTCCAACTCATCCACCCCTTTGCCTGCGACCTTGCTGTCGTCTGAAGCTCCAAACCAGCTGTGCCTCTGGGCTTACATTTCTATGCATGTCAAGCTGCTACAACGGCCGACCACACATGCACCTCCACACCCATCTTTTTCAAATGTTAGCTACTCCACGAATCCAAGATGTGCAACAGCTTCTGATATGTATCTGTCCCCCACAGTTGGACCTCGCTGAGCTTGGCACCCACTTCATTCAAGGAACAGCACCAACACCGTGTTAAACCATACTCTTGGCCCTTGATCTACCTAGGTGAATGTGGTCTCCATACTGGCTCAAGGACAATCCATTGTGGCTCAGGGTTATGGCCATCCTCTGTCTACGTGACTCAGAAGAGAATGAAAATGAAACCACGAGCCAGGAGAAATGTTTTCCTAGTAACAGTGTTGCAAAAGCCCTGGGCTTCACTCTATTTTCAGCATATTGGCAAACTCCCACTTGATAGACACCCAAGCTCCATACATTCTAAGACAGCTCTCTTCGACGGAGGCTGGACATCCTCCCTGGTAGGGCCTATGGGGATGTGCTGGTATTGGGTATGTGTAAGATGACGGAGGGTCATTTCATAACACCACACAAAGCAGAGCTTGAGCAACCTGCCTGCTTTTTGCACCAGGCCAAAAGGAACCTGATGGTCGCCATGGATTTTTGTCCCATTCAGCAGAATAGTAAATGAATGTCGCAACCAACCTAGGAGAGAATGGAGGACAAGATACATGAGAAACGGAAGCAAGACAGAAAGTCTGATCCTGCTGACCAAAATTTTATTTTCTACTCAGAGATTTATAATCTGCAAAACAGGATCTATGGGTGGAGAGAAAGAGGAAACAAGCTCATGGTAAGGATTCACAACTCTCGGTAGCAATTTCTCACACCCCACTATGCTCACAAGAGGATGCCAGCAGACAGGGCATAAGCCAACATTCTGTCAAGCAGAGCTTGAGCCACCTTCCCACTTTCTCCACTGGGCATGCATTTTTGTTTCATTCAGCGGGACAATCAACTAGGGTCGCAGCCAACTTAGGAGGTAATCCGGGACAAGAGACAAAAGAAGCTGACAGCAAGACAGAATGTCTGATTAAGTGACCAAAGTTTCATTTTTTACACATTGCTTTACAGTCTGCCAAATATGATCTCTTGGTGTGCAAAAAGAGGAAACAAGCTCAGGGTATGGTTTCACAACTCTGCATGAGTAGCTATTTCCATGACCCTCCTATGCTCTCAAGAGGATGACAGCACACAGGACATAAGCCAACATTCTGTCATGAACACCAAGGGTGATCAAAGCTGGGCGATTTGCTAAATGACTTGTAAACCACAGGGTATTTCAAAACTTGGTTTCTCTTGCACTTTGCCAGCTGATGCTTTCCACTGACATTTCTTTATATTCAAAATGACTTCAATATGCCTAGATGATAAGGCTCCCAACATCTCCCGATTCTCTAATATAATAATGAAAGTGGTGAAAGGCAAAATATTCATTAAGGCAAGATAAGCATCACCTGTGTTAGGTTCATTCTGAGGAACCCTCAACTTTTACCCATCCCTGGCAGCCATGCCAGTCATCCAGGATTCCCTTCTTAAGTTGATCGGGTATCAGAAAGCTACATGTCATTGGCTAAATGCTTACTAAAAAGAAGCTTTATGACAGTCCATAGCTGGAGCTTGTATCTCCTGGCAAAGCTGCCATTAATGACAGCCTTGCCTGGAACACCTGCCCCAACCATGAAGGGCCACATCATGTTAGATGAACTGACTTGAAGACTGACACCACATGTTGCAACATGGGGGATCATCACTCAGGGAGTCAAAATCTTCCATACACAATCTATCCTCTAAATCTAGGTGATAATATGCAGCTGAATTGGTTTTGAAGCCAGGTGATCAACTTGTTGCTTTATGAAATTGGTGATTTTTATGAATGCCCAAGGACCAAAGGAAATTAAAAATCATAATTCAACCAGAGGTCCTAAAATGGTGGGCAATAAGGTAGTTAGCCAGGGAGAAGAGGAAAATGAACTTTTAGACCAACTCTCTTCTCTCTATCTATCTCTTTCTCTCTTCTCTCTCTCTCTCTCATTATTCAACACCTTCATGAACCATTTTTATGTTTCTTTCACTGCATCTGCTTTATCTACATGAAAACAACATTCCTCTTTAAGGACAGCACAAAAACCTCCTTGTTGGAGAAATACCAAATCTAAACCACAGTGATTTGGTAACACAAATTCAGCTAGGGAGGAAAGAGAATCGGTTAAATCATCAATACTCTGTTGTAAATGCTGTACATCCTCAACAATGTCTGCACGCAATTCAACATAGTGATTTTGGGAAAGAACAACAGAGGAAATGCCTGTGCCGGCATCAGCAGTGCCTAGTCCCAAAGAACAGAAACAGTAAGGGCAGTAATTGGCTCATGCTTGGAGCCAGAGGGGAAAATAGGACTGGATTCCCAAAACAGCAAAAATTCTTCAGAGGCATAATAGGACAAGTGAGGGACTAACTGGACTAACATACAAAATTCCTTATAATATAAAAAATCTTGATAGGAAAGACAGGGGTGAGACTGCCGGTGCAGGCCCACCAAGCATTGCTCGGGGGAAGAAGGTTTTGGGAATGGGCTTCTGGAATAATGTTGGAATTACACAAATAGGAAAGGAATCTAAATGGTGGGAACTATGGGAGGTAATCAAGCAAAGACCTAAACCAACAACCTGGGTTAGAGATATACCAGACCAATCATCACTGATCCACCTACAAGGGGAAAAGGAATTGGAATAATAAAAAACATCAATCAAAGCAATATCTTCATAAGGACGGGCATTTGTACAAAGCCAACAATCATTCATCAGCTCAGGTGAGGATTACCGAACTGTCAAGTCATTCTGATTAACCAAGGTTAGAATGAGGTTTTTGGAAAGAAGGGAATGTGGGTCAGGATGTGGGGAAGGAGACAATGGATGGAACAGAGAAGGAGAAATAGAAGGAAATGCGGTAGGTTGAGGGATTGAAGAAGGAATGGGAGGTCAGATAGGAGGGCGGGGTAAAGGCGGCTTCTATGCAATTATACATGATTTCGTCCATTATTGGCAGGATTTCAGCATTAACAGGCTCTTTTAACAATTTGATAAAAAAAAAAACAGTATCTGTTCCTATTTCATATAATCTAAGTCCCCAATCATGGCCTCTCATCCACAACTCCTCTGTATTTCTGTATGCTCTGGGAGTGTGGCAGATTTCTAGGGGCACACAGCAACCATTTGTAACAGGGTTTTCTGCTTTACAAATTGCCATGCTTTGGGCGGGATGTATGGGAGAATACAGATGACTCACAGAATCACCAAAGGGCATAGGAATGGAGGGGATTTCCACAGTGGGGTGACTGAAATTCTTTTTTACAGTTATTAAGTCCCGTTCTCCTGTTTTCAAATTGCGAAGCCAATAGACAGTACCTGTAGTTTCACATCCCCAAGAAGCACAAAAGTAGTCAGCAGAGCCACAACACTTGTGGAGTAGGCGGCAGTCACAATGACTCCCTGGACACACATAAAAATCAATTTCTTGAAGAAGATTTCATTGTTGGAAATTTCTGCACCCTGGGGTGTTTGAGTTCTGGAGCTACAAAAAGTCCAAGGAGAGTATTAAGACCCCACGGGTTGGTGGCTCCGAGGACAAGCTTACACAAATCCGGGGTGAAGACTTCTGACCACCACATGTGAGAAGTGATCCAAGACGTTGACCAAATGACATCGCTCGGACAGCACAACCCAGGTATACTTCCATGACTGATGAGGATTATGAGGCTGGGGCTTGAGATTCATGGCAATTATTGGTGACCTCTGAATTGGACTCTGCAGAATCCACAGGTATAGCAGCAGCAGCATCTGAAACAGAAGAAGAAGAAGGTGTCTCAGAGAGGGAGTTGGCCTTCTTTCTAGGCGGTGGTGAGCTAACAGCTTTAAGAAGCTGCTTTGGTAGCCAGCATGGTTCTGCCTTTTTTCTGTCATCCCCAGATAAGCACTGGGTCTGGTCCTTTCTATGCTCCTGTGAGGGGATCCTTCCACATGGCTAAGGCATGTGAATCTTGGATTGTGGAATGCCAATGTCAATCAGCAGCAGATCGATTATTATTATCGAGAATTTAAAAATTTATAATAAAAATGGCTTGGTTAAATCTATTCATAGGAGTGGGTGTCACGGATAAATCTGTGGAGAATTCTAACTTCTTGAGCATGTGTTTTAAGGTCTGATGTGCCCTTTCAATAATTCCTTGTCCTTGTGGATTATACGAAATGCCAGTAACATTTTTAATTCTTAGTTTAGAACAAAATTGTTGAAACTTAGCTGCTGTATACCCTGGGCCATCATCAGTTATAAGGCTGTTAAGTTTGCACACAAGTGACATGCTTTTTAGCATGTGGATAATAACATCCTTGGAGTGTTCTCCAGTAAGTGCTTTGGCATGGATGAACCCACTATAGATGTCCACTGTTACATGGACACATGAGTCTGCCAAAAGATCAAAAATGTGTTGCATCCATCTGCCATTTATCATTTGGAATTAAGCCTTGATGATTAACTCCTACATGAGCCACTGGAGAAAATGGAGCACAGGAGATACAACTTTTTTTTTAAGATTTATTTTTATTATTTTTTCATTGGAAAGGCGGATATACAGAGAGGAGAGACAGAGAGGAAGATCTTCCGTCCTATGATTCACTCCCCAAGTGAGCGCAACAGTTGATGCAATGACGATCCGAAGCCAGGAGCCTCTTCCCAGTCTCCCACGCAGGTGCAGGGTCCCAAAGCTTTGGGCCGTCCTCGACTGCTTTCCCAGGCCACAGGCAGGGAGCTGGAAGAGAAGCGGGGCTGCTGGGATAGAACCGGCGCCCATATGGGATCCCGGGCATGCAAGGCGAGGACGTTAACCACTGCGCCACCACGCTGGGCCCAGGAATTACAACTTTTGACAATCTTTCTTCCTTGTTCTCTGGTAATTTTAAACATCTGGCAAAGTGTGAATGCATTCAAGTGGTGTAAGGCATGTGTTCAGTGGGCCTTGGACACAGAGGGATCTAGGGTTAGGAATACCAGCTACTTAGCATTGTCTGCTTGGGCATTACCTTTAGCCAAGTGTCCTTTGAGTCATGTATGGGCTTTCAAATATCCTATAAAAAGGGACCTCTTCTTTCTCTAATTAAGATTATATCTGAACAAAAAGCTGAGAAGTTGTGGAAGTGGTCTTAATATATTGAACTGTCTCTAATAAAGGAATGGAATGGGCTATATAAGCATTCTCTGTATTCAAAATAAAATGGCTGTTGGAAACCTCTTAAAAAGCTGAAGCACAGCAAACAATTCAACTAATTGAGCAGACACATAAGGGGATTTTATTGGGAAATAATAGCCTTGAATGACATAAGCAGCAATTCCATTTGAGGAACCATCTGTAAAAAATGTAATTCCATCTTTCAGGGGACTATTAGAGGTGACATTGGTGAAAACTAAGGAATGATTCCTCACAAATTTTATTAAAGGGTCATTTGGATAATGGTTATCTATGGAGCCAGCAAATGATGCCCAAGCTACACCCCATTCATTGTTAATTTGGAGTGAAAAAATTTACCTGCTCTGAGGTATAAGGCACAATGATAGTATCCGGATCTTTCCCAAAATATTGTATGGCTAATTTTTTTGGCATTGAAAATTAAGGCATCTTTGGGGGAATAACAGGTGGCAAGAACCTTAACCGGTTTTGACTGTAGGGGCACATTAAGGGGTGTCCTGAAGAGGATTTACTCATTCACTTTTGCAAAAAACTCCTAGATGGGGATGTGCCGTGGCACATGCAATAAAACTTAAAGGGAGAAAGGAATCATACTGAAAAATAATTTGGGAGGAAACAACATTACTTATATTAAGGACTCTGCTTTATGCCTCAGGGCTATAGCAATCCTCAAATTACATGACTCTAAAGAGAATGACAATGAAACCACAACCTGGGAGAAACGCTTTCCTAGTAACAGAGTTGCAAAACCCGAGCTTTCACTCCATTTTCAGCATATTGGCAAACTCCCACTCGGTAGACACTGAAGCCCCATAGCCTCATAGACAGCTTTTTCGTACGGTGGCTGGACATCCTCCGTGACAGGGCCTGTGGGGATATGTTTGTGTGTGGTGTGGGTGTGAGCAGAGGGGCATTGCGGTGAAAGTCACAGGAAGCAGAGCTAGAGCTCACTCTCTGCACTGGGCCAAAAGGGGCCTGTCTGTCACCCTGGCTTTTCCAGGACCATGAGTCCATAGCAATCCAAGCTGGATATGACCAGGTGGCTGCTGAGTGGACAGCTGGTATGGCCACAGAGCTGTGTGAGGTCACAGAGGGTCAGCCAATCAGGATTCTCCCTATACCTGGACAGACGCATGGGAGAAGGTGATGAAGCAAGAGGGCTGAGGACAGGGTCTACCAAGTTGCTGTGCTGTCACCTGCCTGGTGGTACCACACCTTTACCATCATGCCTGTAAGCTTCCTGTAATCTGGAGCTCCACACCACCTGTGCAAACTGGCTTACAATCTTATGCATGTCAAAGTACCTCAGTGACCCACCCCACCACACACACTCACGCAGGCACCCCGACATGCTCCTTTGACAACTGCTTGCTACTCCATGAATCTGAGATTCGTGGACAGCTGACTTCTACGGAGGCTGGACATCCTTCCTGGTAGTACCTGTGGGAATGTTTGTTTTTGGGAAGGTGCTTTTAGCAGAGTGTCGATGGGGGAAACCCCACAGAAAGCAATGCTTGAGCCACCTTCCAGTTTTCTGCACCAGGCAAAGAGTGGTCTCGCTCTCGCCATGGCTTTTCTAGAATGCTGAGTCCACAGCATTCTGGGCTGGTTATTACCAGGCAGCTGCTTTTTTGGAGGGTGGTACAGCCACAGATCCTCATCTTCCCTGACTAATCAACCCCAGGAGAATACTCCTTTGATTAAATGTAAAAAGGGAGGCTCAGGCTGTACTTATGGCTCAATGAAAAGTGTTCGTCCTGAAGATAATATTAAGGGTTACGCAAATGATCAGGAGGATTTAACAGAGGAGAAAGATCTTTTAAAATCACAAAAATTTAGGTCAAGTGTTAAGGATGGTGAAAAAGTGCAGACAGCTGAATTACATGATATGGGTGGTCTCCTGCTGTGAATGATAAGCTTCCTAATAATTCAGTGAAGCAGTGTGAGCCCTTTCCAGCTAGACCAGATCCAGCAAAGGTTGGATTTAGAGAGGCAATGCAGCAAACACATAAGGGAGATGAGTTTTTCTGTTTTCCTGTTGTCTATGAATGGGATGAGTCTGAATGGGAACTGTTGTCTTATAAGCTTATTAAAGAACTAACGTGTGCTGTCTCTGAGTATGCGCCAAACTCCCTCTAAACTATGGCAATGGTGGAGGGACTAGCAGCAAAGTGGGTGACTTCGTATGATTGGTTTCATGTTGCGAAGGTTTGACTCACAGGAGGAAACTTCCTTTTGTGGAAAATGGAATATAAGGAATTAGCTAAGGTAGAGGTGAAATCTCAGGGATCTGTGAGGCGTGGCAAAACTCGTTTTAAATTAGCGATGCATTTAGGAAAATGTACTCATCTTGGCACTTCAGAAAAACTTACTCTGCCTAAGGAGACAATACAGCTTATCTCCTCCCTGGCACTTTGAGCATAGAAATGCCTGCCATCTCCAGATCAAAAGTCTTCAAATTTTGTAAATGTTAAACAGAATCCTGAGGAGCCTTTTGAAGATTTTGTGGCTTGACTTGCCGAAGCAGTGGGCCAGACAGTAATTAAAAATACAGCTATAGATATCAGAGTTAAACAGCTAGCTTTTGAAAATGCTACTCCAACTTGCCAGAACTTAATTCAGCCAGTGAGGACAGATTTGTCAGACTATGTTCGAGCCAGTGCTGAAGTAGCTCCATCTTACATGCAAGGGTTAACAATTGCTGGGGCTCTTCGTGGTCAAACTGCCACTGAAGTCTTAAAGAGTATGAGACACAATCAAGGAACTCAAAGGAGAAATAATTGTTATTCTTGTGGTGGAGTAGGGCATTTTAGCCTTAGTTATCCCAACAGAAATTTGTCTCAAAATTTCAGACAGAATACCTAGCCTCTTGTACTTTATAAACAATGTTTGCGAGTTATTACAAAATAAAATTTTTAATTGTTATTGTACATTATTATCTGTTTACTAATTCAGAAATGAAATACTTTTAACTAACTCTTAAAGTTTTTGTAACAAAATTTATTTAGGGAAAAGCTGTATTTGTCTAATATATGTTCCTTAAGCCATCTTGATAAAATTTTTATCATAATCAACTTTGTATTCTCCTTCATCTATATTTGTAAACCACCTGAATAACCACGCAAACTTATTTTACTACAAACAGGTTATTCTAACCAATTTATCATTTCAAAATGTTTAAATATCTTAGATCATTACAGAAACTACTTTATTGTGCTGCCCTTAGCTAATGTTGTTTTTAGATTCACATAATGTAATTCTCAGACTATCACTGAAAATGTTTGTCATCCATATGTTTGTGCTCAAGTTCACTTAATAACGAGGTTACTCATGGTACATTCTCACTGCCTTTTCAATGTACAATTTAAGCCTGTATCTTTATTTTAAATTTATTATTTAGTAGTTTTCACATGATATTCTTACTAAGAGTGATTAGCTTTCTGTTCACTTCTCTTCTACTTCCTCTCTAAAAATTCCAAAAGGCCTCTCAGAATATGCAGGTAGATCTCAAGAATTTATGTAGGTATGGCTAACTTATAAGCCTGACATCCCACAGACTGTCTTTACAGCCCTATTTCCCAAAGGCCCAGAGGAAGAGTACTGACCTAGGTACTGGGAGGAACCCTGGTGCTATGTCTCATTCTTGCCTTCCCCTGGCCAAAACAACAGAAAATGTTTCACTAGTCTCAGTGCTACCCTTGCTGAGGTCAATGGACACTTCCAGCCGGAAATGTTTTAAAGGCCAAGTTTTGCATGGATCAAGACCTGCCATGAGGACACACCACGTGTACATCTGCTGACTACCATCTACCACTTAAGACATCCCCACGCATGACTGAAACTACTTCCAAATGACTACTAATAAGTAACATTCTTCCCTTACAAGATGGAGCCTTAAGCTGCCTCTCACTTTCCTGAGATGGCTCTGTATATGCTATAACTTGTACAAAATGTGTTGTCACTAATTGTCGTAATTCTAAGCGGATACCTAGTATTTTTGGTGTCTTGAGAAGACCCTCATATGTGATGTTATGATGCTGCTTGTTATGAATTGGAATGGTTTTCAACAACTTTGTCCATGTTTTGTGGTTTATCTTTGGACCTCACTGCATTTGTTACCATTATTGGACCTCTTACAGCTGGTGCAATAAGTTCATAGGAAAGTATTGTTAGATTTAGAGCCCCAAATTTGTGCATTAGAAGAAGCAGAAATTTATATTGACAATGAAACTTAACATTTAAAAACCAGATTTGGTATCACTTGCCATAGTGCTTGCAGATGAATTTGTGTCACTCCTCTCCCTTATAATGACTCTCATGTCTCTTGGAGTGATGTTAAAACTCAGCTCATAGGTGTATGGAATGTCACATCTACCAGGATTAGCATTCAGGTATTACATGCCCAGATTTCTGCAATTTCTCACTCTCATCTTCAAGCTCTCTCTGCAGGAAGTGTTACTAATCAATTCTTACAATCTCTTTCGTCGTTTATTTCTAAAAAGACCTCTACTCATTTTTTATAAATTAGGAATCACAGTATTTCATTTTCTTTTTGTATTGTTTTTTGTCCCAGTAATCCTCTGACATTTGAGCTCCATGATTCAAGCCACTTGCAGAGAACTACGCACCCCCAACATAATAAGAAAGGGGAGATGTTGGGTTCTGTGCAATGGATGTAGCAGAGATGAAGGTGTGAAGTGTATTGTTCCATTTCAGGCAGGGCCATAAGCATCTTTCCACCTGAATGCAGCTCCACCTTCATTTGCATAAACACCAGACTACCCTGCGAAAGAATTTTAATCCATCCAGGCATTTGGTTGCTACTGTGAGGTTGCCTTTTTAATCAGTGTGAGCTTGGAGGTTATCCTGCAAAAGGGCTTTCTAGTATCCCTACTGTCTTGGCTGTCCCCATTGACCTTATGCTATTCAAGGGACCTATAATTAGGCTTTCATTCTTTCCTCATTCTTTAGATTCCCTTTTTCTTTGTGATACAAGATTGAGCTACAGGATAAGAATTGTAACAGAAACTTTATGGCTCCTAGACAAAACTAATGCCAGAATTATCCATAGAAATTCCCTACTAAGCCATGACGTAAAAGGTCTGAGCCACAGTTTGCCTGATTGTGTGTAAATAAAGCAGACAGCTTTCCCACATTGTTCATTATGAGCATGAAATCCTAGTGGTCTCTCTCTCTCTTTGTGCCTCATCCAAGCACCCTTCTTGAATACAGAACTCAGCTGGAGATGCACTCCAGTTTGAGCCTCCTGCCTGCTTTCTGCACCAGGCCAAAGTGACCTGTCTGTCACCATGGCTTTTCTAGAATGCTGAGGCCATAGCATTCTGGGCCAAGTATCAGGATATGCTACTGAGTGAACAGCTTTTAAGGACACAGTGTTGTGTGAGGTCACAGAGGGACAGACAATCGGGATGCTCCCTGATCGTGGACAGCCTCATGGGTAAAGCTGAGTGAAGCAAGAGGGCTGAGGCCAAAGTCCACCAAAGTTGCTGTGCTGTCACCTACCTGCCTGTTGATCCAAGTCATCCACCCCATGCTTGTAAGATTCCTAGCATCTGGAATTCCACACCTGTGCCAACTGACTTACAAATCCTGGGGGTGTCAATCTGCTACAACGGCCCACCCCCACACACACACATTCACACAGGCACCCCAATATGCCCCTTTGGGCAACTGCTTGCTGTTCCAGGAATTGGAGATGCACGACAGCTCTAGCATGTATCTGTCCCCATAGTTGGCCCTCACTAAGCAGGGTGACCAACTATAAAAATGACAGCCCCAACACAGTGTCAAACCATATTTGTGGGCCCCTGTTCTACCTAGATGAATGTGGTCTCTATAGTGGCTCAAGGACTCTCGCTTGTGTCTCAGGGATATGGCCATCCTCTGCCGAAGGAACTCTAAAGAGAATGACAATGAAACCACAACCAGGGTAAAACACTTTCCTAGTAACATAGTTGCAAAAGCCCTGGGCTTCAAACGTTTTCAGCATATTGGCACACTGCCACTCGGTAGACACTCAAGCCCCATACACCGATGGACAGATGGCTTTCATGGAGGATGGGGAGGATGTGTATCTGTGGGCGTGTGTGATTGTTTCTCTGTGTCCATGTGTGTGTGTGTGTTTAGGGGGGTGAGCAGAGGGGCATTAGTGTAAAGACCGCAGAAAGCAGAGCTTGAGACACCTAGTCACTTTCTGCACTGGGCCAAATGGGGCCTGTCTTTTGCCATGGCTTTCCTAAAATGCTGAGGTCATAGCATTCCTGACCGGTTATGACTAGGCGGCTCGTGAGTGAATGGCTGATATGGCCACAGAGCCCTGTGAGGTCACAGATGTGCAGCCAATCGGGATGATCCCTGTACGTGGACAGCTGCATGGGCTTAGGTTAGTGAAGAAAGAATGAGGGCTGAGGTCACAGTACACCAAATTTTCTGTTCTGTCACCTGTTTTTTGGTCCTACTCATCCACCCCCATGCCTGAAAGTTTCCTGTCATCTGGAGCTCAGCACCACCTGTGGCAGTGGGCTTACAATCCTATGGGTGTCAAACTGCTACTTCAGCGCATCTCCACACACACACTTACACAGGCACCCCAATATGCCCCTTCAGCAACTACTTGTGTTGCAGTATAGGTAAATGCTATGATAGTATATTATATTACTAAAAGAGATTGATCCCATTGGACAGTGTCAGATTCCCTTGTGCTGATGAAACTGCTTCTTTGCTAGGCCAGGAGGCATCTGGACTTTGGGAGGATTCTGCTTTAGCTGTCTCCCGAGCGAGAGAAAAACGCTTCTTTAGGGTGCGGGCACTAACATGCCAGCACTAATGGAAACACTGGGCTTCTTCTTCCATCAAAAGTGCCAATAAAAACTGAGAGGCAGCATCAGCCATAGCATTGCCCTGGGCCAGGGGCCCAGGTACAGCAGAATGGACACGAATGAAACCAATATAGAGGGGATTTTTTGTAATAACAAAAGCTGTCAAACCTGGAACAGAGCTTCATGGATGGTGGAGCATGGTAAATTATATTCTACCAGCTCCAAGAGCTTCAAAGCATTCACCACCTAGAGGCTATCAGACAAAAGATTCAATTGTTCTTTCATGACTTATCCGCTAGGCAGGATATAATGAGTGTCCACAACCCTACGATCCTTGGTAGTAGGGGTTTATGCTGATCCTCTCAGGATAAGTCTTGACCTAAATGCTCCCACTGCGGCAGCGTTAGGAGTCTCTCCTCTAGAAACCAGGGAGCGTGCTGCTCTGCTATCTGCAAAAATGAAAGTAATGTGTGTAACTTTACCGGCGTTCCATTCTTCTTCAGTAGCTTCTGCAGTAAACACTGCATGTGTGCTGAAGAAGTTGAATTCCCCATATGGTCACCACTTTCGATGAGCTTACTCTTGTCGCTATCCTGCGAACATAGAGTATGCTTCCCACTCAAGGTGGCTCCCTGAGTCTCTGCTCAGTTGCATTTTACACTCCCCACTTCTGCGGCTCCCTGGGCTCTTATCCAAAACTACGGCTTACCTTTAGTTACACTATCAGAGTCATGGCACCAGATGTCAGGGTCCCTTGGCCAGCAAGTCAAACCCAGACACTTGTTGTCTTTGTGGAACCTTTATTGTAGAGACAACATAGCAAAACTGGAGCGCAGCGGCGGCCATGCAGCCGCCGCATAGCGAGGGGTGCTCTCTCCCTCTCTCCTGCTCCCATTTCTCTACCTCCCTTATATTGGGTAACATGGCCAATCAATGTAAAGGTCACCTCTGCATACAGCGGGCAGGCCAATCCTCACTCAGATCATGCTCTGTCCACGTGCCATCCATCCACCCCTGGGACAATCACAGCAGACTTCCTTAGACTTGTTTTTTCTACCACAGAAGGAAGCAGCAGTTTGGTGCCATCCAGCTAGGGTGTGGGCTGCAGGCTCCCTACAGCCAGGAAGGTTTGGGTACCAGTATCTACTAGTCTTTGTAGACACATTTTAGTGGGTAGAAGCATTCTCTACTAAGAAAGAAATCAGTCAGCTGGGGGCTAAAATATTGTTTGAGGACATTTTACCTCAATATGGGGTTCCAGTTATGCTAGGGTGGGACAATGGCCCCGCTTTCATTAATAAAGTCCTACAAGGGCTGGCCTGAGCCATGGGAACAAATTGGAAGCTGCATTGTGAATACCATCCACAGAGCTCAGGGCAAGCAGAAAGAATGAACAGAACCATGCAGGAGACCTTATCTAAATTGGCCTCAGAGACTGGCAGAGATTGTGTGACTCTCCTTCCCCATGCCCTCTTCCGAGTTCAGAATTCTCCTTATGTGCATGGATTGACCCCATTCGAAATTATGTACAGGGCTCTGCTCCCTATTGTCCAATGATCTCTCTCTATGGATAAGACCAAAGTGGCTCTGAATTAATTGGCCAGCATGTAGGCATGGCTTACAGTGGAGTAAGAGATTTGGCCTCTGCTGCAGGCTTATTATGAAAAGAATGAGTATCTGATACTGGAGCATGGCATTGTCCCAGGGGACTGGGTCTGGGTATGACATCCTTGAGCCAAAACTCTTGAGTCACAATTGGAAGGCCCTTATGTTGTACTACCCCATCTGCCCTAAAGGTCGACGGACTTGGACCATGTGTGCATCACTCACACGAGCAAAATGCCACAGCTCCGTCCCGTGACCTGGAGACCAGCTCCTCATGGAAAGCACAACAGAATGCCAGCAACCCGATAAGACTCAAGCTGGTGAAAAACTCCGAGGCAAGCATTTGGTCTACATGTCCCTCAGACTCATGTTCAGAGTCCTTGCATCATTGTTTGGAGAGACTACCGCTGACAATCCACATCAGCCTTATAACATCACCTGGAAACTGAGAAGGCCCCATTCATGAGGTTCTTGCCTGGAAGTCAGTGTTACAGCCTCTAAACTCGTGGTGGCTGGATTTATACTTCAGCTTGAGAGACTTGACCACAAAGAAATGGTCCCCAAACAATGTACGTGTGGCAGGTTTCTATGCTTGCCCTGAATCCACTAGAAAAACTTGCAGTACATGTGGGGGTGAGAATGACTATTACTGTAGGAGTTGGGGCTCTGTATGTTCTAATGATGGGCCCCAGAAGTGGGCCATTGCTAAGTCAGATTTAATCCAACTCTTTTGTTCACCTCGTGACATGGGAAATGTGGTGTTCACCTCCTTGGCTTAAGTGGCTTAAGAATTCGTGTGGGGCCAGGTGAAGTGGCGCAGTGCTTAACGTCCTCGCCTTGCACACCTGGGATCCCATATGGGCGCCAGTTCTAATCCTTGTGGCCCCGCTTCCCATCCAGCTCCCTGCCTGTGGTCCGGAAAGCAGTTGAGGATGGCCCAAAGCTTTGGGACCCTGCAGCCACATGGAAGACCCGGAAGAGGCTCCTGGCTTCAGATCGGCATAGCATCAGCTGTTGTGCTCACTTGGGGAATGAATCATCAGATGGAAGATCTTGTTCTCTGTCTCTCCACTCTGTATGTCCACCTTTCCAATGAAAATAAAAATAAATCTTAAAAAAAAAGAATTCACGTGGCAAATCCCCACGAGACTTAGAATCAGATTCACTGAGCTAGGGAAGAGAGATAGGAGGTGGAAATCCAGACTGACCTGGGGTGTTGTGTTATATCACGCATACGCCCGCAAACCCAGTGGAACCCTCCTTGTGTTCCAGATGGTGGAGCCCATTACCCCACTTTCTTATTCCAGCAGCCCTCCTTACACCCTCCTTCCTTCCTTGCAACATCCCCACTGTTGAAGAGGAGCAGACTGAAGCTTCCCTTCTCCCAATCTGGGTCCAAGAGAAGAATGAGCCTCTGTGGAAGCTAACCTAAACATTACCAGTCCTGACCTAACCCAGAAATGTTGGTCACCCCCCATTTTACAAGGCTATCAGTGTCAACTCTAGCTGGAGCTATTCACCAGTAGTCCCAACTAAATGGGTTGATAGGAGTACCCCTCTGACTATAGCCCAAGTTAGTGGATGGGGATCCTGCATTGGCACTGTCTCTAAAGACAAGCACAGACTTTGCTCCTCAATAGCAAGCCTTGTTGGTTCAGTTAAAACTGATTGGTTATCTCCCACCTCAGGGGATTAGTGGTTTTGCTCTTGTACTGGATTAACCCAGCATCTATCTAATGCTGTTTTTAATGCAACTACTGATTTTTGTGTTTATTGTGACATTTCTTCCTCTTGGCCTGTATCGCAGAGAATGATGTACACTAACACTGGGAAACTGACTCTATCCTGAGGTTTAAGAGAGAGCCCATGACTGTTCTGACCATAGCTGCCCTGTTAGTTCTAGGACTTGCGGGCACAAAAACAGGTGATGCATCGTTAATCACCCAGACCAGAGAGATCAACTCCTTAGGGACAGCAATTGATGAAGAACTGGAGTACATAGAATGATCATTTAGCCGTTTAGAGAAATACATCAACTCCTTATCTGAGGTTGTCCTTCAGAATCATAAGGGGTTGGACCTAGTATTCCTAAGGCAAGGCGGTCTTGGGATAGCCCTGGGAGAGGAGTGAAACTTCTATGCAGACCACATTGGGGTAGTGAGGGACTCCATGGCTGAGATCAGCAAAGGTCTAGCCACAGGAAGATGGAATGAGAATCCCAGCAAAGATGCTTTGAGTCACGGTTCAACAAGAGACCTTGGCTAACTACATTATTTTCCTCTTTGATGAGACCTTTACTCATCATACTTCTACTATTACATTGTGGCCTTATATCCTGAAAAGACTGGTAAAATTTGTAAAAGACAGTGACTATTGTCCAGTTGCTGGTCTTCCAACAGCAGTACCAGCAGTTGAGGAACATTCCTCAGTATAAACAGAAGGGGGGAGTGTTGCAGTATAGGTAAATGCTATGATAGTATATTAGATTGCTAAAACAGAATGCTTCTATTGGGCAGTGTCAGATTCCCTTGTGCTGAAGAAACTGATTCGTTGCTAGGCCAGGAGGCACGAGGACTTTGGGAGGATTGCGCTTTAGCGATAAATCATTTTTGCTGAGTTGCAACTATGTGGGCCCAGGTACAGGTGGGCAAGGACACAGTTCTTCTTTGGTCCCAGGAACAGGAGGAAGATAAGGGTGTGAGAATGGGATGATAGTGGGTATGGGAACGGAACAGGCTGCTTGTGCCCGGAAGGCCATAACAATGAACATGTCTAAGGTTGTTGCTTTTGATGTATTTCCCAGCCCAAAAGGGCCTATATAAGCTTCTGTCTTGGGCTGTTCGGAGTCCTACAGCCAGGCTTGGCTGGCCTGTGTAACCCAAGTGTATTTTGGCAACAGTATGCTGGCGCAATAAACTCTGTTTGCTGTTTGCATTACCAGCGAGACTCTTTGTCATTCTCTGGGGGATGACTGGCTCCCACCCTGACGTCTGAGAGGCTAAAATCCAGACTCCAACATTTGCTACTCCACAAATCCAAGATGCATGGCCGCTTCTGCCATGTATCTGTCCTGAATAGTTGGACATCGCTGAGCAAATGGACCACTTCATACAAGGGCAAACCCCAACGCAGTGTCAAACCATTCTCGTTGGTCCCTGTTCTAGATGAATGAATGTGGTGTCCACAGAGGATCAAGGACTCCACACTGTATCACAGGGCTATGGCCATCCTCTGCCGATGTGACTCTAAAGAGAGTAACAATGAAAGCACAAGCCATGAAGAAAAACTTTCCTAGTAACAGTGTTGCAAAAGCTGAGGGTTTCACTCCATTTTCAGTATATTGGCACACTCCCACTCGATAGACACCCAAGTCCCATACACTCATGGAAAGCTGATATCCACGGAGGCTGGACATCCTCCCTGGTACAATCTGTGGGAACAAGTGTGTGTATGGAGGGGTGTGAACAGTAAGGCATGGGGGAAAGACCGCAGAAAGCAGACTTTGAGCCACCTGCCGGCTTTCTGCACTGGGCATAAAGCTACCTGTCTGTTGCCATGGCTTTCCTAAAATGCTGAGTCCATAGCAATCCATGCAAGTTATGATCAGGAAGCTGCTGAGTGGACAGGTGGTATGGCCACAGAGCCCAGTGAGTTCATGGAGGGGCAGCCATTTGGGATACTCCCTGTACCTGGACTGCCACATGTGCTTAGGTGAGTGAAGCAAGATTGAGGGCTGAGATCACGTTCCAACAAAGTTGCTGTGATGTCACCTCTATGTGGGCCCAATTCATCACCCCATGCCTGTGAGATTCTTGTCATCTGGAGTTCCACACCAAATGTGGCAGCTGGCTTACAATCCTATGGGTGTCAAACTGCTACAATTACCCAGCCACACAAAAGACAGTCACACAGGCACCCCAAAATGCTGCTATGGCAACTGCGTGCTACTCCAGGAATCTGAGATGCATGACAGTTGCTACCATGTATCTGTCCCCCATAGTTGGACATCGCTGAGAAGGGTGCCCACTTCATACAAAGGACAGCCCCAACATAGTGTCAAACCATTCTCTTGGTTCCCTGTTCTACCTAAACGAATGTGGTCCCCAGAGTGGCTCAAGGACTCCCAATTGTGGCTCAGTGCTATGGTCATTTTCTGCTGAAGTGATTCTAAACAAAATAACAATGAAACTGCAACCCGGAAGAAATGCTTTCCTAATAAAAGAATTGAAAAAGTCCTGGGCTTCACACCATTTTCAGCATATTGGCACACTCGCACTCATTAGAAACCCAAGCCCGATAAACTCACAGACAGCTGTTTTGCACCAAGTTTGGACATATTCCCTGGTATGGCCTTTTGCTCTGTGTGTGTGTGTGTGTGTGTGTGTGTTTTGATGGAGGTCAGCAGATGGGCGTTGGGAAAGACCACCGAAAACAGACCTTGAACCTCCTGATTTCATTTGCCCCAGGCCAAATTGGGCCTGTCTGTCACCATGGCTTTTCTAGAATGATGAGGCTATAGCATTCTGGGATGGTTATAACCCAGTGCCTTCTGAGTAGACAGCTGGTATGGCAAAATAGGTCTGTGAGTCACAGATGCGGAGCCACTCGGGTTTCTCCCTGTACCTGAACAGCCGCAAGGGCTTAGGTGTGTGAAGCAAGAGTGAGCATTGAGCTCAAGGTGCCCCAAAATTGTTGTGCTGTCACCTGCCCTTTGGACCAACTCATCAACCCACATGCCTGCGACATTCTTTTCATCTGGAGCTCCACACCACCTATGGCAACTGGCTTACAATCCTAGGGGCGTCAATGTTCTACCCACCCACCCACCCCCTGGCACACACTCAGACAGGCACCCCAAAGTGCCCCTTTGGCAACTGCATGCTACTCCCAATTCCAAGATGCACAATAGCCTCTGGTATGTATCTGTCCCCTATAGTTGGACCTCGCTGAGGAGGATTCCCGATTCATACAAGGGACAGGACCAACGTGGTGTGAAAGCATTCTCATGGGTCCCTGATCTAAATAGATGAATGTGGTCTCCTTAGTGGCTCAAGGACTCCCATTGTGGCTCAAGTCTATGGCCATCCTCTGCCAATGTGACTCTAAAGAGAATGACAATGAAACCACAAGCCGTGAAGATGCTCTCCTAATAACTGTGCTGCCAAAGACCTGGGCTTCACTCTGTTATCTTGTCCGAGAAATGAGGTTCTTGTCTTTTCCATTGCTGCTAGTTTGCCAGTAACAACCTGGGGCACACAGATGTATCATTTGCTCGGTGGTAGTTCATCCTTAACTCACAAGGATCAGGACTCTCACTACACTGAGGACAGAGGCTCTCCTTCTCTCATTAACTTAAAGATTAACATGTTCCAGGAGCTCTTATTTGAGGATGTATTAGGACATTGTGATCCAGTAATATTAATAACCCAGCTGTGCGTTGTATAGGTCTGAATTGTGGTTCTACATGATGGGAATCGAGTTCAACAATTATGATTCTGTTGCATGGTCAAACAGCTCTGAGAATGTGATGCTTGCTCTTCATTTATTTCCTATGAGCTGTGAAAAAGAAATATCGGGACAAGTATTGGAAGATGAAAAATCTATGTAACAATATATTAAGCAGCAGCCAACAAAAATGGATTCTCATTTGCACTGCCTATTTACATATTCCCCTTGCATTTGGCTCTCTTGCACACACACACACACACACACACACACACACACACACACACACACACACACAAACTAAGTTTTTCTTGTGAATGTTCCTTGATAGATAGCTGGTGAACCATTCCCAAATTTCGCCCATCATCTGTGATAAGGATGAAGACATCCTTAGCTAAATGACCAACCTATAGAGAATATTGTTCCTCTCCAATTAAGTGGCTTCAGGATCATATCGGTGAGGCTCCAAGGTGCATGGCTTGTAACAGTGTCAGCATTTTCAACTGGTTTGTGCACCACAACTGTGTAGACTCCAGCAGGTTTGCTGAGGAGGGTGCTCACTGGGAAATTTCTAAGTGCATGTTGGAAGTTCGGGGCAATTCAACAATGAGCTAATTTCTCCTTTTGTCTAACAGATAATCTACGAGGATATTTGGGTCAAACATCTGCCATATTATCTTGGGACTTAGGCAGCTGATGATGGAATGCAGAAACATGATGAGCAGCTCGTGACGTTTGGTAAGAGCTTGTGTGTAGGGACATGGTCCCTTATTTTCTAAAAGATGTACCTGAGGCTTAGTGGAGACAAATGGGATTCACTACATTTTGGTCAGCCTGGGTATCAGAGTGAAGCTGATGTGGGGGAGAAGTATGATACAAAATGGCTAACCATTGTGTGTACACATACATGTAGGCATACTTTGTGGCCACCCTCGCAGATACTAAACAAGCTTGAAGTGTCTTCACTTTAGTAGAAATATTCCTGGCCATACATGTCAAGTCCATTTTCAGCTCAATACCAGAAGTTATATTTTTGATTCTTTAAACATTGCTGTCATCATTGATTCTCGAAATATCCGTGAATATTTAGGTTGTGTTTTGGCCCTTAGACACATTAGGAGTTTAGGTTTTAATAATATATGTCCTTGTATTTTATATATGTCCATGTATTCTTTCAGTGAACATTAGCAATTGCTCTGGAATAAGGGGGAACTGATTTTAATCTCTCTCATTAGTGCACTCTTGTGGGAGCACTAATGAAGGGTCACATGTGAGTTTTGGAGAGCTTTCTATGCAGATCCTTTCCAGTTTGATACACATTTAGTGTTGTTCTGAGAGGACATGCGTCCTTATGAATTTATGTGTTTCAGAGAGCTTTTCATTTGGAATGGAATCTGTTGGAGACTGTTAAAACCCTGAAAATCCTGGTATGGAATATGCAAGCTTGTCTGCCACATCACTGAAGGAAGATACAAACCTCAAGTGCAAGTTGGGAACAGTTGTGTTAACCCAACCTAATACAATAAATTCTGTGACGTGCATGTTGTGTGTGTGTTCCAGTGATTCTGCACCAGATTTGAGAAAGAAATGTAGATCAAGTCCACATGAGATTTCCTATTCCAAGCCTGTGATGAGCTATTCTGTACAGTTTTTGGACTAAGACCCTTGTCAATGTGGGTTAAGCCTGCCCCCAAATACCAGTTCCAGAATAAGTATTTCAAAACACCTTTTGTATTCGAAGCAGAGAGAAAAGAGGAAGCAGGGATATTTGAGTTCTTCTGTGTTGAGTCCAGTTCCTACAATAGAAGCCTTGTGATAAAATGCTCCAAATAAGGAATTAGTGATGCTCCTCCTCACATTCGGGCACTGTACTGGATGGCAAGCTCCCTGGTTTGGTGCCTCTGTGACTTTCCTTGGGATTCCAGGGTTACAGAGATATTGCACTGTGAGACACATGCCCCTGCAACCAGCTTGTGAGTGTGGCACAGCCTGTCCTCCCCCTTGGTTTGAAGGGAGCCATTGTACCCTACAGCTCTAGAAGCTATACCCAATACAGGAGCGCTGCCTGGGTCCAACCTGATATGCCACATAATGGCCAGCTGTGCAGAGCCCCTAGACCACCTAAGGCTTCTGCTGCTGCTATTACAGGCACAACCCCTAACCCTACCTTGCATACATGTGTGCCTCTCAACCACTGTGAGCACCATCTAAGCCAGAGGAATCCCCTGTGGACAGCACATTGTTGAAGCTCTGGTCATTTAATAGACACAAAGTGTGTTTCCAGTGGCTGTGGAGGGGTGGGGAATGAGGGAAATGGAGGGACACCACCTTTGAAGAAAGGACACGCCATCACACTGGCAATGACGAATGTCTCATTCTCTGTGTGGGCCACTGGAAATTTCAATTGTCTTCCACTTCCTCTTCCTGCTCCTCCTCTTCTGGCTCCACCTCCTGCACACACCTGGGTCAAGGCACAAAGGCAGGGCAAGGTCCCATGTGGCTCCCAAAAAACCCAGCTGTGCTCATGCTGCCACGCTACCCAGGCGGGTTATGCAGGGTGGTGGAGTGATCCCAGGTGCCTTGCAAGACCGTGCCTCTGCTGCCATGTCGTCCACAGTCGCATTGCGGACTAATGTGCTCCTGGTAGGCTGCCTCCAGTGTGCAGACACTTATGCTCCGGCTCTCGATGACCTGTGCTCTTTCACCTGAATGCAAGCCCAGCCTGAATCTCCACCAACCACACCAGACCCAGCACACATCTCAGTGTATCTGCAAGGCAAGCAGCCCAGACTTTGTCAAAGCTCCCAGGAGAGTTGGGATGCTGATGGCAGAGTGGAATGCTGGAGGCAGAGGTCAACAACATTAGCACCAGAGTAAAGCCCTTGGTGTCTGACAGAGGAAGAAGTGGGCAAGGGCTGAAGCCTGGCTGCAAGAGGGTAGACCTGCCAGTCTTTATGACAAAGGGAAAGGATTTGCAAGATTCAAGCTTCCCACCTATTTGCCCTGGCATAAGTGCGCAGAAGACCTCTGCATGTCTCAGTTGATGAGATATCTCTTGTCTGCAAGAGGTCTACTGATAAAGTGCACCTGGCTTCCCAGCCTCTCGCATGAGGGAATGCTCATGCTCCAGTCCACTGGTTACTCACCTTACTTCTGGCACAGTTCCCATGAAGCTGACAATCTCCCTGCGTTAGTACAGCATGGCATTGAGCCTAGGCTATTACAGATGATCTGGGCAATGGTAGGGGAAGGAGAGCATGTAAGCCAGAAAGACCTAAGTCACCTGAGCATCTTTGAAGGAACCTTTGCCTACTGTAAGCATACATCACCAACCCACCTCACTAGCTCTAGTTCAAGGCCCTTGCCAACCTCTGGCAGCCTCATTCCTGCCTGAGGCCAGCAAAGGCTCTGGAGTTGAGTGAGATGATGCATATGAGGGTTGGCCTCATCTTGGCAATCCTGTTGGTGCCTGGAAAGGCATGGTTCATCAGCCAATCCAAAAAGCTGGCAGGGCAGGAGCCCAGGTTTGATCAAAATCACAGACACAGAATCCCTGGGTTGCACTGAACATGCAGACCTGTACCCTGTGGAAATGGGATCTCAAAAAGGACCCATGACTGGACAAGACTCACACCAAATCCATTGTCTATGGCTTGCCCACCATGCAGGCTCTGATCCTTGTAGATCTTGTTGTTGCAGAAGTTAGGTTTCAACTAGAAGCAAAAGCATATCCTCCAGTGCCCCTGGCCACAGCTGAGTTCCTTGAGCTGTCAATGGGAGCAAAGTGATCCCACACTGCCCAGAGTCACTTCCCTCCCCTGTCTCCACATCCCCGTCCAAATTCTCTTGCTTCTTCCCAGCAAACGTCCAGGCCCAGGACCCACTCTTACCATCATCTAACCCCTGCACAATCAACTATGCACGCCCAAGCCTCCCCACCTCCAGGCCAATTACGTAGCTCACCACATCTTCATCATGACATATTGATACTTCATTTTGACACTCCTCAGCTCAAGTGGTATGTAATCTGCTTGGGGTGAAGGAGACACCCGTGGCACTAGTGAACCTGGAGGATGCAGCATGTGTCACACTGCCTTCCCATCCACAGCCCCATGTGCTGCCCAACAGGCTGAGCCTCAGCTCACCAGGCCTCTGATTCCAGGCTTCGCCTCACTGGAGGTACAGCACCAGCAGCCATGCTCAGGATTACAGGGGTTGCACCCTCCACTGCGGACAACCCCAATGCTCTACTCTCGGCCACAGCCTGAACTTGCACTTGCCAGGAACTGCTTTGTTGGTACCACCTCAACTTCCACTCTGGCAGCAGTGTGCCTCTGGCTGTACCACACCACTGGATCCTCAGCAGAACATTGCACTTTCCCTTCTCCAGGTCTGGCTCACCACAAACTTGCACACAGTTTGTGGGTAGGGTCCTGCAGGTCTGCTTCAGCACTCCAGGACCTACTCTTGCACATAGGGTGCTGCCCAAGCTGAGTGGAGTTGAGGCTAGCCAAGACCACCTGTGGTGCAGGCTGCTCAGCCCCACACCATGCCAAACCCAAGCTCCAAGCCCCCGTGCTATCGTCATCTTACAACATTATTTGCAACAAACAAGCATAGGGAAATTTCTAAATATATAGCCATTTATTCAGCCATGATGACATAGTTGACCTAAATAGAGAAATAACTGAGGTAGTTACAGATGAAGGAATTATGACTATGACCACATAAAGCAGCTCAGCTTAGATGGCTTCAATGAGAGCTTCTACCATAAATTCCAAGACTAATCAATTGCAATTCTTCTCTAGATATTCTAAAGAATTTAAGGCAGAAATCCTCACAAACTTCTGAGAATTTTGTGCTTAATCCCAAAGCGCATTGATTTGCTTAATCACAAAGCACAATGATACTAGACAGAGAACTATCCCTGATTGAATTCATTGCAAAAATCCTCAGGAAAACACTACTCATCAAATCCTACAGCTCACCATAAACATCATTATGAAGTGTTTGTTTGATAGTGGAAGACAGTAAATGTGACACATGCTATAGCCTATGAAAAAATGAAAGCCATGATAATCTCAGTACACAGAAAAAGCATTTTTTTTAAGATACAACCTGCAGGCCTGTCGGTATAGCATGGTGGTTAGTGTACTTGCTTTATGTATGTCAGAATCCCATATGGAGGCTGTGCCTAATTGTGGTGGCCCTGTTTTCCACCCAGCTCCCTGCCTGTGGGCTACAAAAGTAGTCAAGGATGGCCCAAAGCTTTGGGACCCTGCATCTACATGGGAGACCAGCAGATGCTCCTGGCTCCTAGCTTCAGATTGGCTCAACTCCAGCGATTGTTGTTCACGTGGGATGTAAATCATTAGATGGAAGAACTTCCTCTATGTCTCTGCTCCTCTCTGTACATCAACCTTTACAGCAAAAATACTTAACTTTTTAAGAAAGGTACAAATGACCTGTATTCATGTTCAAATCCTAAAGCAAAATCTGCAATGAGGAATATCTCTTAATATGTTAACGGACTGCATTTAGCACTCACAGCCCAGCAGGATATTGAATGTGGCCAAGTTTCTAGGGACTTACACTAGGATCCTGAACCAATAAAAAGGTACATTGTCATTCCTACCATTAAATATAATCCTGAATATTTTAACCAGAGACATTCTATAAGATATATACATAGGGATGACTATGCAATGCCAAAGAGGAAGTCGGAGGATCACTGGAAGCACATGAAACAGCTACACGCAGGAAACTACTACCAGAGCAAACAGGAAAATTTACGTAATTTGTAAGTAAGTTATCCCATAAAAGTAAGTAAAGATTTGTCTATACAAGAGAACATACACCAGTAAGAGACAACTACCAGGGACCACAAAATGTAATAAACTTTGTATACACAAATGGCACCATGCAATAGAAAGAACTTGTAAGCTCTATGAAATTTACAAATGAAAAAAACGTGCTTGTATATTTGTTGTATGAATTCAAATGTCTTTACTCCCAAGAGCAAGCTACAGATTCAGCATGATCCCAGTTGAATTATGCACAACTTCCTTCCATCTGAAAATTCACTGGGACAAAATCGCATGGCACTGAGTCCTGCTAAAGGGGACATAGTGCATATGAGAAAAAAAAGGACTTAGAGAGAAGAGCAGATTTAATGAGGGTAGCCTGAGGGAACTCTGTCAGCAACTGAAGGAAAGTTGGCTCACCCAGCAGTTTTATTCTGAAAAGATTTCTCACCTTCAGTGCCTACATGTCTTCAGGGACAACACGAGATTGCCACAGCACAGGAGGATGGAGAGGATTAGCATGAAGCTCCAGGCACACAAACTCTTCCAGTTTGTTCTCTCAGTAATACCCACTTGCAAACACACTGACACTTTCCACCCTGGGCTCTGTCACAGGGCTTCTCTTTCCTAGTTGCAGACTTTGTCAAGTGGCATCACCTGGGGAGACTGATGTTCCAAGGCTCCCACTTCACATGCTTCTGGTGTCATCTCAAGCTGCCTGAATTTTTTATTTTGTTCTTCTTGTAAAGGATTTAACTATTTTCCTGGAATGATAGATCAATAGAGAGGAAATAGAAAGATCATCCATCCACGGGTTCACTCCCCAATTGGCTGCATGGCCCAAGGTGAGCTGATCCCAACACAACAGCCAGAAGCTTTCTTCTCACAAATCAGTTGAGGGATCCAATGTTTTACAACTTATACTTCTTTCTTATTTTTCATTTTTTATTTTTTTCTTGCATTTAATATTATAACAATGTTTTATACGCTCTGATGTCCCCTCTTCTCCTCCCATTGCCCTTCTTCCATAGTGGTTTGCTCTACTTTATTGCAGTGTTATAGTTCAAATCTATTCTTTATTCTTTTAAGGCAAGCATGTACCTTGCATAGTGTCCAGTACCTAATTGCACAGCTGAATTCAACAGTTTCTTGAGGAGACCAACTTCGGTATATAGACATAGCTGCCAGATTATCAATTCGACCAATTAAATGCCATAATATAACATCAACAAAAGTTTTCCAACATTACAAGGTTAATTAACAATGTAATACTACATTTCACTGGTACTTTTTTACACATTGACAGCGTTTCAAGTTAAATTAAGGCAAACATGTGATATCTAACCTTTTGTGATTCACTTATTTCCCTTAGCATGATAGTTTCCAGTCGGGCCCATTTGGCCACAAAGAAATTCATTTCGTTCTTTTAAAGAGATGAGTGATATTCCATGGAGTAAATAAGCCATAGCTTTCTTATCCAGTCTTCTGCGTATGGGCATTTAGGTTGCTTTCAAGTTTTTGCAATTATTGATTGTGCTGCTATGAACATGGGGTTGCATGTAGGTTTCTCGTAGAGCAGGTGTTTTGGATATATTCCTAGGAGTGCGAATGCTGGATCATATGATATGCAAATTTTCAGTTGTTTGAATGTTCTCCAGACTGATTTCCATAGAGGCTGCACCAACCTGCAGCACCACCAGCAATGGATAAGGGTTCCCTTTTCCTCACAACCTCACCAGCAAATGTTGTTATCAGTTGTTTGCATATGAGCCATTCTTACTGGTGTTAGGTCTTACCGCATTGATGTCTTAATTTGACTTTCCCTTTGCTAGGGAACTAGAGCATTTTTTCACATGTTTGTTTGTCATTTGGGTTTGTTCTTTATGAAATATGTGCCCATTTCCTGTGCCGATTTTCTTAGTGGTTTGTTTGCTTTGGTGTTTTGGTTATTCTTTAGATTAGCCCCCATCCACCTATGCAATGTAGTGTGCAAAATCTCCCATTCTGTGTTTTTTTTTTTTTTTTTTTTTTTACTTTGGTGATTGTTTCCCTTGTTGTGCAGAAGCTTTTTATTTTTTTTTATTGTTGCTTACATTGTATTATGTAGTACAGTTTTATAGGCGCTGGGGATTCCCCCCACCCCTCCCATACCCCTCCCTCCATAGTGGATTACTCCACCTGTTGCATAACCATAGTTCAAGTTCAGTTGAGATTCATTGCTTGCAAACACATGCCTAGCATAAAGTTCAGCGTCTTATTGGCCAGATAAGTTCAGTGGCCTCTTGGGGAGACCTTCTATGGTCTGAAGTTAGGTCTAACAGAGTAAAGATCCGGTCAGTTAAAAGCCCCAACAAAACCTCAGTATCAATATACAACATTATGGAATTAATTGACATAGTATTGGGTAAACAATATGTTAAAAATAATGCAAGTTCCATTCTTCTAAACATCTGGGTTGAGACAGTATCAATGTCAAGTTCAAAAAATAACAAACAACCAAACAAAAAATTACAGGTTAAATTAAGGCAAACATGTGGTATCTAACCTTTTGGGATTCGCTCATTTCCCTTTGCATTATAGTTTCCAGTGGTGCCCATTTAGCCACAAAGAACTGCATTTTGTTTTTTTAATAGGTGAGTAGTATTCCATGGAGTAGATGAACCAAAGCTTTCTTATCCAATCTTCTGCTGAGGGGCATTTCGGTTGCTTCCATGTTTTTCCAATTACTGATTGTGCAGCTATGAACATAGGGATGAATGTTGGTTTGTCGTAAAACAGGTGTTTTGGATATATTCCTAGGAGTGCTATTGCTGGGTCATATGGTATGCAGATTTTGAGTTGTTTGAGTGTTCTCCAGACTGATTTCCATAAAGGCTGCACAAATTTGCAGCTCCACCAGCAGTGGAGTAGGGTTCTCTTTTCCCCGCATCCTCGCCAGCAAGCGTCGTTGGTGTTCTTGTTTATGTGGGCCAATCTTACTGGTGTTAGGTGGTACCTCATCAAAATAAGAAGTTAGCAGGGGAAATCACAATCCCGGACCTCTGGACATACTATAGAGCAGTGGTTATCAAAACAGCCTGGTACTGGCACAAAGACAGAAAGGAAGATCAATGGAATAGAATAGAAGCACCAAAAGGGAACCCACACAAATACAGCCAATTAATCTTTGACAAAAAGACCAATGACAGTTCAAGCAAGTGGGAAGCCCTCTTTAGTAAATGTTGTTGGGACAACTGGCTGATAGCCTGTAGAAACAAAAAGATAGACCCACATCTATCACCATACACTAAGATCCAATCTACATGGATAAAAGACCTAAACCTACATCCAGAAACCTTCAAATTATTGCAAGAAAATGTAGGAAATACCCTGCAAGACCTAGGAGTAGGTCCCGACTTTCTAAGAAGGACACCAAAAGCAATAGCAGTTGAGAACAGAATAAACAAATGGGACCTCATCCAACTAAGAAGCTTCTGTACAGCAAGAGAAACAATCAACAAAGTAAAAAAGCAACCCACAGAGTGGGAGAAGATCTTTGCACACGATATAGGCGATAGGGGGCTAATTACCAGGATATACAAAGAACTTCAAAACAACCAAAAAACCAAAACAAACAAGACACTCAAGAAATGGGCACGGGAAATGGGCAAACATTTCACAAAGGAACAAGTCCAAATGGCAAACAAACATATGAAAAAATGTTCCAGCTCCCTAGCAATAAGGGAAATCCAGAAGCTTTTTAGTTTGATATAGTCCCAATCATTTATATTGGTCTTGAGTACTATTAATGTTGGCTTTCTATTCAGAAAGTCAAGGCTTTCACCTAGCTCTTGCCACGTGTTTCCTACATTTTCTTCCAACAGTTTGAAGGTTTTTGGATGTAGGTTTAGGTCCTTTATCCTTTTTGATTTGATCTTAGTGTATAGTGAGAGATGCAGATCTATCTTCTGCTTTCTACAGGCTATCAGTCAGTTGTCCCAACAGCATTTATTGAAGAGACCTTCTCATTTGTATGGATTGTTTTCTGTTTTTTTTTTTTTGTCAAATATTGATCAGCTGTATATGTGTGGGTTCCCATCTGTTGTTTCTATTCTGCTCCATTGGTCCTCCTCTCTGTCCCTGTGCCTGTACCAAGCTGTTTTGATGACAATCTCTCTGTACTATGTCCCTAGGTCCGAAGCTGTAATTTCCCCTGTTAACTGCCTATTCCTTAGGATGTTTCTGGCTATTTGTGGTTTTTCGTGTTTCCAGATCAATCTATGTATCATTTTTTTTTTTTTTTAGTTCTATGACGAAGGTTTTGAGTACTTTGTTTGGGATTGCATTGAATGTGTATATTGCTTTGGTAGTATGGATATCTTGACGATATTGATTTTACCTATCCAGGAGCCTGGGATGTTTCTCCATCTTTTGAAGTCCTCCTCAATTGTTTTCTTAAGCTTACTGTGGTTATCTTCAAAAAGTTCTCCTATGTTTTTGGTGAGTTTAATTCCTAGGTACCTGATATTCTTCTATGTTATTTTGCATGGTATGATGTTAGCAAGATCTTTTTCCATCTTGGGGGCTGTTTGCATACAATATGGCTATTGTTTTTTGTTCACTTATTTTGTACCCTGCCACCCTACCACACTCTTTTATAAGTTTTAGCAGTCTCTGTATTGCGTCTCTAGGTATTCTATGAAAACGATCATGTCGACTGCGAA
This sequence comes from Ochotona curzoniae, assembly GCF_017591425.1. Lineage (NCBI taxonomy): Eukaryota > Metazoa > Chordata > Mammalia > Lagomorpha > Ochotonidae > Ochotona > Ochotona curzoniae. The sequence continues at coordinate 505,880 of NW_024465174.1, read as the reverse complement.
TAGTGAGAGATTGGCTTGTTCATTTCCCATTTGGATTCCTTTGATTTCTTTGTTTTGTCTTAAGGCTTCCACGAGTACCTCCAGGACTATGTTGAATAGTAGTGGTAATAGCAGACATCCTTGTCTTGTTCTAGATCTCAGTGGGAAGGGTTCCAGTTTTGCTCCATTCATTCTGAGGCTGGCATTGGGGTTTTCATGTATTGCTTTGATTGTGTTGTGGATTGTTCCTTCTATGCCTAGCCTGGCTAGGGTTTTTAGCCTGAAATGGTGCTGGATTTTGTCAAAAGCTTCTACTGCACCTCTTGATACTATTATATGATTATTGTTCTTCAGTTTTTGGATGTGGCATATTACATTTTTGGATTTTGAATGTTGAACTATCTCTGCATGCCAGGAATGAATCCTACTTGTTCTGAATGAATGATCTCTCTCTCTCTCTCTCTCTCTCTCTCTCTTTTTTTTTTTATTCTATCGGCTAGGATTTTGTTGAGAAACTTAGCATCAATGTTCATCAGAGATATCGGTCTATAGTTTTCCTTCTCTGTTAGTTTTCTTATGGGTTTTGGGATTAAGGCAATGTTGGCTTCATAGAATGAGTTTGAGAGTGTTGCTTCCTTTTCTATTACTTTGAATAGTGTTTAGAGAATTATGTTAGTTCTGCTTGAAATGTTTTGTATAATTCTATAGTGAAAACGTCTGAGCCTTGACTTCTCTTTGTTGGGAGATCTTTGATCACTGATTTGATCCCTGCCTCAGTTATGGGTTTGTTCAGGTGTTCTGTTGACTTTGAGCTAAGTTTTGGTAAGTGGTGAGAGTCCAAGAACCTTTCCATTTCCTGGTGGTCTTCTAATTTATTGAAGTATAGTTCATTGTAGTACTTTCTAATTATTTTCTTAATGGTTGCAGTGGTTGTCTTTATGCTTCCTTTTTCATCCTTCATGCTATTAATTCTTACTTTCTCTTTTTTTTTTTTTATTTGTCAGTCATGCCAGTGGGGTGTCTATTTTGTTTATCTTCTCAAGAGCCAGCTTTTTGATTCATTTGTTTTATGTATAGTTTTTATTTTATTTCTATTTGGTTTATCTCCTCCCTTGTTTTGATGATTTCTTATATCTTATTTCCTTTTGTTTGAAGGGTCAATTTGTTGCTCTTTCTCTACTTTCTGGAGGTGGATGTTTAATTCTTGTAATTGGTATCTTTCTTGGGCTTTGACATAGTCACCGATCGCTATGAACTTACCACGCAAGACTTCTTTCGCATTGTCACACAAGTTCTGGAATTTTGTATTTGAGTTTTTGTTGGTTTCCATGTACATGTTTTGATCTTGTCCTTTATTTCTTCTCTGACCCACTGCTCATTTAGTTGTTCAGCGTCCAGGTGTTTATGTACTTCCTGGGGCATATTGATTTCTTGATATCCTGTTTCACTCCATTGTGGTCTGAGAAGCTGCATGGAATGACTTCGATGTTTTGAAGTTAGTGAGGCTTGCTTTGTGCCCTATCATGTGGTCAATTCTGGAGAACGTGGCATGCACTGCTGAAAAAAAAATGTGTATTTTGTATCTGAGGGGTGGAGGTTTCTATAAATGTACACCAGGTCCATAAGTTCTATTGTCTGTCTGAGTTCTACGTTTCTCTGTTAAGTTTCTGTTTTGTTGATCTTTCTATTGCTGTTAACTGGGTTTTGCAGTCCCCCAGGATTCTTGTGTGTTCCCTGTTAATTCTACCAACAATTTCTTCACGTACTTCTGTGCTACTGTGTTTGGTGCCTAGATGTTAATAATAGTAATCACTTGTTGTTGGAAGGTTCACCTCAGCAATATGAAGTGTCCATCTCTCTCTCTTTTGATGTTTTGTCACATTGAAGTCTAAGTCATCTGAGATTGGAACAGCTACTATTGCCTTTTTTTCTCTTCTATTGGCATGAAGTATCTTTTTCCATCCCTTCTCTTTCAGTTTCTTTGCATCTTTTTTGGTTAGATGTGTCTCTTGTAGGCAGCATATGGTTGCATTCTCTTTATTAATCCATTCTGTTAATCTGTGTCTTTTGACTGATGAATTTAGGCCATTTATGTTTAGTGATAAAATTGAGAGGTTGTGATTTGGAGCTGCCATGTGCATGAGTAAGCGTGCTAGTGTGTGTGTTTGCCTCTATTGGAATCTCTGATTAGTTGATTTTCCTCATATGGTTTTTAGTGGGGAGGTCTTCCCATTTGCCATTTTGGTTCCGGTTTTCATTTTTTCTTTCTGGGTTAAGCACCTTCCTAAGGAGATTTTCTAGAGCTGGTTTCATACTGGCATATACTTCGAGTTTTTATTTACTGTGGAAGAATTTAATTTCATTTTCAAATGTGAACGAAAGCTTCACTGGGTACATTATTCTAGGTTTGCAGTTGTTTTGTTTGAGGTTTGAAAGGTTTTACTCCATTCTCTCCTTGCCTGCATTGTTTCTTCTGAGAGATAGGCTGTGATTCTGATTTGCCTTCCTCTGAAAGTAATCTTATCCTTTCTTCTTATTTGCCTTAGGATAGTTTCCTTATATTCACTTGAGGGAAGCATGAGGATCACATGTCTGGGCGAGGTTCTCTTGGGGTTAAATTTGTTGCTGGTTCTCGGACCTTCCTGAATTTCTGCTGGATTTATATTTCCAGTGTTTTGGAAGTTCTCCTGTATTATTTCATTGAACGTTCATTTTAACCCTATCTCTTTCTCCACTCCTTCTGGAAGGCCGATTATTCTAATATTTGATTTTTGAGGTTGTCCTTCATTTCCTGTATGCACCTGTTGGCTTTATTCAGGTTTGTCTCCAAGTGTTTGATGAGCTGCTGACTTTCATTCTCATTGTCTTCCATTCCAATATTCTGTCAACTGCTGTGTTCATTCTGTTAGTTAGGCTTTCAATTTTGTGTTCAAGATCGAGGATTCCCTTTTTGAATTGGTTTATTTCTGCAATGACATGTGTTTTTTTAATTTCTTGAACTCTTCCTAGTGCTTCTCGCTGTCTCTAATGAATTTCATCACTATTTTCTTAAATTTCTGATCTGATAATTTCTCTATGTCTTCATCTCACATCTCAGAAATTGAGATTAGATTTTGGTTATTTTGGGCGGGGGTGGTCTTAATCTTTCTTCTGTGTCATGACTTTTTCTGATACTTCTCCTCATTGTGTTGTTTCTTGTCATATTGCAATTTTAACCTCTAACTTGCTTGTCTATGGTTGCTGCCTTCAGTGCTGTAGCCTGGAGGTGGTGTGACACAGCTACTGATGAATGGTATGTTGTCACAAGCATAATACTTCTTGCTGCATTGGGGACCGTAAGTGATGTTGGGGTGTGTGGTGGGTTGTTTTGTAAGCCTCTGAGATTATACCTCTGCAACCTGGCTCCATGGCAGCTAGTTGTTTAGGTGCTTTCTTACATTTTCCAACAGGGGATAGAGTGTGGATGAGAGACTTTGTAGATTTGGGCTTCTTGTCTTTGCTCTGGGTAAATATAAAGCTTGAGGTTCCACACCCTACTACACTCTCACAAATGTGCTCTGCTGTTAGGAAACATACTGCTGTGGCCTGCTTGCCTACGTCTCTACCCTGGTCAGCAGACTTTGTTGAGCTGGGTCAGAAAGCTCTGTGGGCCAGGCCCTAATGTAAGGCTATTCTTCCTGCTACACTTTCTCAAAGGCACTGCCCCACTGTGAGACACATTGTCATCTTTCTGTTAGCGCACACCTCTGTCCTGGTCAGTTGACTCTGTTTAGTGGTGCCCCGCCTGTAGGAAAGGAGCTGAGCACAGCAGGGGGTCCAGCCTGAGCTTCCAGCTACCTGATGCTCAGAATCCACAGCCCCAAGCTGGGTTAGGAAAACTCTGTGTGCCCTGGCCTCGTGAGGCTCCCTGTTACACTCTCTCAAATGCACTGACCCACTGTCATGTCTCTCCAAGCCAGCTAGCCTCTGCATTTGTCTTATTTGTCTGACTGTGGAGCAGTGCCGCCCCACCTCTGGAGTTGGAGCTGAGCATACCAGGGGGTTCTGCAGGAGCTTCCATCTACCTGCTGCTTGGATTCCTTAGCCCCTAGCTGGGCTAGGAAAGCTCAGCAGCCTGGACCTAGTGAGGCTCTGCTCTTTGTTGTACTCTCTCAAAAATGCGCCCCAGTTGTAAGGTACTCATCTGTATCTTTGCTTAGCCTACACCTCTGTCTCGGTTGGCAGACTCTGTGGTGTGGTGCCCCACCTCTCAGGCCTTACCTGTTCAGGCTGAGCACAGCAGGAAATTCCGTGGCTAACAGTTTGAAGCTGAGATTCTGAGACCCAACCCAAGATCGATGCTGCAGCCCCTCTGCACTTTCTCAATAGTGCTGACCTGTTGGATGTTATGCTGCTGGGACCCAGTTCCCTGCTTGTCCTCAACCTCTGCAGAAGTTGAATTCCCCTATGTTCAAACCTGTAGCCACCTCTAGGGTTTCCAGGACTCCAGTGGTTTGTGGCTCCAGCTCATGTGGGGACTTGTTTTTGTAGCTGCCTTTTTCTTCCCTGGATCGGCTGAGACTGCATGGGCCTTCTCTCTGCCTGGGACTACAACTCATCAAGCTTTGCACAACGTGCTGCTTTACTTTTCTTCTTTTTCTGGCTGTCCCTCCAAGCTCTGTTGATCTTCTTACTTCAGTGAGTTCCAGTGACCGTCCCACTCCTCTCCCTACAATTGTATGTCCTGGTTTGTTCCTCTGCTGGATGTGTCCTACTCTCTCCATGCTCCACCGTTTATCAGCTCTCAGAGGTCAGCCACCATTTTTCCCGCTCCCATCATTCAGTTTAGAGGCACATTGACAGAGGATGGACATAGCCCTGTGCCACAACAGACAGTCTTTGAACCACTATTGAGACCACATTTGTCTAGGTAAAAGAGAGACCCAGAGTAATGCTTTGACACATAGCTGGGGCTGTCCCTTGTATGAAGTTGTCGACATGCTCAGCGATATCCAACTATGAGCTGCCATACATTCCAGACACTGTCGTGCATCTCTATTCCTAGAGTAGTAGCAAGCTGTCTCCAAAGGGGCGTGTTGGTGGTGCAAGTGTGTGGGGGTGGGTTTTTGTAGAAGTTGGATTCACATAGAATATTATCCAGCTGCCACAGGGGGTGTGGAGCTCCAGATGACAAGAAGCTTGCAGGCATGGTGGTGGATTAGTTGGACCAAATAGCAGATGACAGCACAGCAACTTTGGTGGAGCTTGAGCTCAACGCTCACTCTTGCTTCACTCACCTACATCCATTTTGCAGTGCTTATACAGGGAGCATCCTGATTGGCTTCTCCTCCATGATCTCCAAGTGTTCTGTGCTTGTACCAGCTGTCCAATCAGCACACGCCTGGTCATATGTGGCCCCAAATATGGCCTCAGCATTCTAGAAAAGCCAGGGCAACTGAAAGGCCCCTTTTGTCATGGTGCAGGAAGCAGGCAGGTGACTCAAACTCTGCTTTCTGACATCTTTCCTTCAGTGCCCCTCCAGCTTCCCGCTACTACTCCTCCCACCCAGACACATATCCCCTCAGGACCTACCAGGGACAAAATCCAGCCTCCGTGTAAGCAAGCTGTCCGTGAGTGTATGGGGCTTGTTTGTCTTCTGAGTGGGAGTTTGCCATTATCCCTAGTTGTTTTGCAACACTGTTACTAGGAAAGCATTTATCCTGGATTGTACTTTCATTGTCAATCACTTTAGAGTCACGTGGACAGAGGATGGCCATAGTCCTGTGATACAAGGGAGAGTGCTTGATCCTCTATGCTGATCACAATCATCTTGGTGGAACAGGGAGAGACCCACAAGAATGGTTTCACACTACTGTGATCTGTGCTGTGTGTGTGTAGGCATGAAATTTTAAAGAGAACAGCTGAGCTTTAGGGTTAATGTTATTGATAATGTGTTGGTGATTAGGCCATTATATGCACACAGGAGTACAATTAAACCCATGCCATTTCTGGAAACCTTTTTATGTACATACTGATTGCCCTGAACTTGTAACCAGATAGATAGCATGCCTTCTGCTAAATGGCTTAATAAGAAATTTACAAAGTAATAGATATAATAGAAGTGATAGCTGAAACTGTTATCTCAATAAATATAGTCATTGTTATCGCAAAGGCTAGCCTCTCTTTGCAAACTTTTGGAGCATAGAAAATGTAATTATTTTAGCTGCTTTTATAATTTTTAGCTGGGGGAATTAAGGATGCTTTTATTAATGAAAAAAGCTTTGTTGTTTATGGGGTTGTAGGAGTCTATAGTTGTGGGGGGATTTAACATTTGAAGTTTCTGTTTTAGATTTTAGGTTTTTCCCTTGTAAATTATTTTTACCGTTAAATAATGGGTAAATTATAGAAATAGAAATGTGGTAGAAATGTACTACTGATTAGCAGGTACTCTCATGTGCCTTGGCCTTGAAGTTCTGCCTGTTACTCCATGGCTACAGTTGAAGAGTAAACAATGGTTTGCATTGAAGAATGTGAATACAGTATTTTGCAGAATTATCTTTAGGGGCAACTGTTTAGCCTTGAAGTGCAGAAGAAATAACCAAATGTCTGTACATGCCCCCTTAGCCTTGAAGTAAAAATAGATAGTTACTTGTGCAGAAGCTATGAGGTGTCTCAGTCAATGAAAAGCAAAGCTTTTCCTTGAGCTGTTGTGAGAATGCACCAAGTGTATGTGTCTGTGTCTTTCTTAATCACAAACTCCACACACCCTTCCTGAGCTCTGAACTTGGCTGAGCTGGACTCCAGCATGACAAAAATTTGGGGCTGTCCCTTGCATGAAGTGAGTGCCCTGCTCATCCAGGTCCAACAATGGGGGACAGATACATGGGAGAAGCTGCCATGCATCTTGGATTCCTGTGGTAGCAAGAAGGGTGTAGAAGGAGGTGTGGGGGAGCACGGGGGTGGTGTGGGAATTTGTAGCAGTTTAAAGCAAAAAGCATTGTTATGTAGCTGCCACATGTGCTGTGGAGCTCCAGATGACTAGGACCCCGCAACCATGAAGGTGGATGAGTTGGACCAACAGCACAGCAAATTTGGTGGACTGTGACCTCAGTCCACACTCTTGCTTCATTCAACCTAGACCATGTGTCTGTCTAGGTACAGGGATAATCCCGATTGGCTGGCGTTCCATGACCTCACAGACCTCTGAGGCTGTACCAGTCATCCATTTAGCAGCAGCCTTGTCATAACCAACCCAGAATGCTATGGCCTCAGCGATCTTGAAAAGCCATGGCGAGAGACAGGCCCCTTTCAGCCTATTGCAGAAAGCAGGCAGGTGGCTCAAGATCTCAAGGATGTGAAAAAATTCTGTGAAGGCAGGGTTTCTAGAGACTCAGAGTGCTTGCACTCTCTCTTGTCATCTCTGGTATGCATGAGTTCTCAAATCTCCCTCTGGGATAGAAGGATTCTGACTTTCTCAGTCTCTTTGACACCCCAGAGCCACTCAACTAACAGCAGGGTACTTCAGGTCTTCAATTACAAGGTCAGCTTAACTCCAATGAGCCCCATTGCTGCGTTTCTTCCAAGCACAAAAGAACACAGCCAGGTGCCAAAAGCCTCCCATAGTTTAACATTGCAAAGAGGGCAGGGATAAGCAAAGCAGTTGTGCACAAGTCCAGGGTTTCTGTAGCTGAAATCAATTCATATACTGTGAGAGGAATTGGGAAGAATGATACTAACTGACATGGGCAGCAATGTTGCCCATTGGCAACGGCCCATTACCCACTCACAACATGATTCCTGTAGAATGTCTTTTCCCAAGTACATGTATGCTGTTCCATGGCCCAAGAATTTAAATTTCCTTGACTATTGCACTCACTGATCCTCACATAGAAGTCAACACAACCTTTACAAAGACAATGCTTTCTGCTAGCCCTGTTTCAAGCAAGTTAGGAAAAGGGTTTGCACATTGTTAGCATTACATAGAGGCAATGTTATACGGAAAGCATTTGTAACCTACCACAATCATTTACACAGTTAGATTGAATGAAGCCTTTATCCTGTTCATCAGTAAGAAAGCCAGGCTTATGCCCTTTTTGGGATTAATTTCCTTGACTTATGTCTTGTTATTCATATATATATAATATTAATACTTAATATTGTTACTAATATTAATAGCAATAATTGTGCATATACTTTAGCATGGGCCACATGCCCTAGTTTCCCAGCTGCTCTGTTTCATTGGGTCAAATGTGAGATGTTTTGCTGAGGTAGAAGACAGTATATAGTGATGTTAAAATGGTCCTGTATGAGATGTGGTGGAGGAAGATAGCAGTTAGCCTGGACATTTCTCAAGCATTCAGAGGAACAACAGTCTTCAAATTGTTCAGCAGAACCACGGGACAGCAATCAAGTTGCTTCAAGGAACTGAAGACAAAACTCATTCCAGCTTTTAAGATGTGCTCTGAGTGGCGGTGTCTAAGCCCAGACATTCTTGTGGAAGCTCCAGAAAGTGAAGAGCTATTCCTTGAGGATACTCACCTTAGGTCTGTGATTTAAGAAGAGACCTTTAAACTTTTATCCCAGCAGTCCATGATGGACAGATCATTTTCTCCTATCGATGGATTCACTCATCAGGAACAGAATAGTCATCACGCTGTGGGGTTTCCTAGAAAACTTTGGCAAATAGTGGAAATCTCAGAATTCAAATTGATTTGGTGGGACAAAGGAGGAACCTCCATCATGATAGATGTAGAGTAATTTCACACAGACGTGTTAGAGATGAAAAGTCATTTCAGAATCTTTGAAACGTGCAACATGAAGAGCTTTGTTTGAGAACTTAACCTTTATGGATTCAGGAAGATGCAATCAACTTTTCAGAGATTGGCTTCCCTTTTCCACTTTATGCCAGAATGTTGTGATGTCTTAAGGATAAGCAAGGTGATTAAGATTTCCATTCCGTTGATTCCAAGGAAATATATAATGTGTATTTATAGTGCTAAATTCTTGTAAAGGATCCAGAGTAGGAAGCCTGAAGGATGCTTTCAAATTTAACATGGGATATTTACTATTTTGTTGTTGCTGTTGTTGTGGAAGATGTTATTCTTAATAAGTTCAGTAGCGCTGTGCATTTTGTATGTACACTGCAAGAACATGGTCATGTTGGTGTGCTGTGTGCTGGAATCTCCTTTTTTTCTTTTTTGGCATTTTAGCAATCTTGAACCAAACTGTGCTTCAATGAACTAAGCATAGGAAACTCATACCAAGAACAATATCAGAATAATCTTACTCTCCCTCATTCTCCATCTATCAATGTGTGTGTGTGTTTGTGCATAGCTGCTGAAAGGAACTTTTTGCCATGATAATAAAAGACTTTAAGAACACAAGATGAAACATTAATATTACACTCAGAACATTCAATACATGGCTTATAAAGTGCTGATACAAATGGTTAGGCAAAATTTTCCAGTTACCAAATATCTTAGCTCCTTGACAGGGCATTTCTGTTTTTCAGAGGATGAAACACCTGTACTGATGCATATATTCAGCCACAAATTGTTAACCATGATTCCACATCAGTAGAAAAGCCAAGTGTAGCTGTCATGTGTCTATGCAGTCGATAGTTAGCACAGTTTGTCTTTGTCACATGTTCACTTCCCTCCTGGCTAGAAATATTGCTGATGCATGTTTAATTTTGTTGCAGGTGCAGTTCTTCCATCATCCACATTTCAAACAAGGCTGTCCTCAGCTTTTATGACATAAGAGTGGGCATTGAAAGAAAGAGTGGGCCCTGGAAATCTCACTTCAAAAACTGCTCAACACCCGGTGCGGTGGCGCAAGTTGTTAAAAGTACTCGGCTTGCACGCCCAGGATCCCATATGGGCGCCGGTTCAATCCCAGCAGCCCCGCTTCCCTTCCAGCTCCCTGCCTGTGGCCTGGGAAAGCAGTTGAGGACAGCCCAAAGCTTTGGGACCCTGAACCCGCGTTGGAGACCCGTAAGAGGCTCCTGGCTTCGTATCGTTATAGTATCGACCCGTTGCGCTCACTTGGGGAGTGAACCATCGGACGGAAGATCTTCCTCTCTGTCTCTCCTCTCTGTACATCCGCCTTTCCAATTAAAAAATAATAAAAATCAATATTGAAAAACTGCTCAAGGAGTCACATCAAGCAGGGGACTTTTTAACAAAGAGTAATGGAAATGCAAGCGTTGTGCCACGGAACAACATCAATTCTCAAAACTATGCATGCTTTGGTGCATCACCTTGCAGATGCAGTCCATCTGTAGCTGACACTATGTTTCCTAAAACTGACGCAATAAGAGGAACCTTTTCAGCTCTGTCATCATCCTTTGCCATACCATAAAACATCAAGGACACACTCACACTTGAGATTTCTCCACAGTTGACTTCAAGTCAGTTGGTCTCATATGGTCAACATCCTCATTCTAGATACTCTGAGTGTTGTTTCAACCACACATTCTTATTTGGACAACTACACAAGGATGCCACACTGCACCCATTCTTACCCAATTATGCTGCAGCCATCTGGGTTTCCCTTCACATACATGGAATTCTGGTCCCATCCACAATCATCTCATCCCCCATTTCTTGTAGGCAATCCACACATCCCCAGGAAAATGATGACACAGCCATCTTTTCCTTGCTCTCTTACTCATTTGATAATAACCCCACTAATACTACAAACTGACTGTAAAAACTGCTATTACAACTTTGCCTTTCCTCTGTGGAAGCATTTCATAAAATTTAGCCAGTGGGTGAATGCTGCAAAGAATATGCTTGAATAATTTTGCAATAAAAGTATCAATACTTATGCTTCATGGCTTATATGTTTCATTCTCAGCGTGCATTTGGGATGCAGCAAAATGGGTTATTGCCAGGGAACAAGCTGAAATTCATGCTGAGTGCTCAAGAAGGATAAGTGACAAAGTAACCACTTCCATACTTGTTACAGATGTAGCACTACTTACAGAAATCACGAGTACCTTCTTTCTCAAAGTAAGAAGGTGGGCAATGGTTGTTAAGCATTTTGGTTAGGTATCAGTAAAAGCTGTGAGGGGGCAGGGACTGAATTCATCATAATCCTTGGCTCAGGCATCCTGCCCCTCCTGCCCTGCCTGCTTCTATGTTATGCCTGCCCTATCTGACTAATTTACAGATTCTGCGGAGACTGGTTTGGACAGGAGCATCCCAGTTTGGATGTTGTACCAGATTTTTCAGCCTCGAGATAATTTTGGGAAAGTGAAGTGAAATGATTTGATACTCCAGCTCATTCATTTCTACCGCTGGAGTAACTGGAGAAGAATCAAGTGCCAAAGGAGCTCATCCTTTTCAATTTTCCTTCACAAATTCTGCAAGGCAAGAGTCAGAGTGTGCATAACTCTCTTCTGTGGAGAGAGCCTGGCTTCAGGCACTCATTACTGTCCAGTCAATTCAGATGGTGAAGCCGTATCAGGGGTCTAGTGATGCAATCACCCTCATCCATGCACAGCATTCCTAAATTCAGGTCAAGGCCAGGGTCACTGAGAGGAATCAATGTGTCTCAGAAAACAAGATGTGGGGAAGGCATAGTAGCACCAAGATAGCTTTGACTATAATAATTCAGTTTCTCAGTAGAGACACACTGCTACATTTCCTTGTGTGCAGTATCTTGAAGTACACATTAGAGTGAGCCCTGTTCAGCATCTGAGGAGCACAGACACATCTGTGGTAAGCATTGGCAGAAAGTGGCATGAAATCTATAACTTTTTGGTGATAATATCTGGTACAATGCAGTTGTTATGAGATAAATCAATGCCCAACAATTTTTTCCAATTCTGGCTGCCCCATTTTACTATCCAAATGTTTTTCTCTAATGTGTAAGTAAGGTGGAGAACTCTGATAGCAGATATAACCTTACTTTCTGCTCTAAGGTATCATGGCATCATAGTTTATTAGCATATTGAGAAGGTAGATTGAAATGCTCCTTGGCTTGTGTAGTTTTTATTGAGCAGTGGCTATGCATACGGCAATGTACTTCATATCCTGGGACTATGCAAAGTTTAAGCATCCCTGAGTGAAATTTAGAGATCCCACCTGGTTCTCCTGAACTCACTTTCCGATACATTGTTCAGTTGGAGAACGTGATGTCTTCTGGAGGATTTTGCACTTGTGTTCATAAGGAGTATAGGTGTGTTTGCTGTAATGTTGTCTTTCTTTCCAGTTTTGATATTAGGTGATGATGGAAGGAATTATGAAGGATTATCTTTCTGATTGCTGATTTGTTGGTCTTTTGTAGGAAACTCACACCCCTTTACACCCTGCTATACCCTTCTTTGGCAGCTGCTTTCAACCCCAAGATTCCAAGATGCACAAAATGTTCTGACATGGGTCTGTCTCCAATAGTTAAAGCTTGCTGAGCAGAGTGCCTACTTCAAACAAGGGACAAACCCAATGCTCTTTCAAAACATTCTCATGGGTCCCTGTTCTACCTAGACGAATGTGGTCTCTATAATGTCTCAAGGACTCTCCGTTGTGGCACAGGGCTATGGCAAGCCTCTGCCAACATGACTCTAAAGAGAAGGACAATGAAACCACAAGCCAGGAGAAACGCTTTCCTAGTAACCTTGCTGCAAAAGCCATGGACATCATGACGTTTTCAGCATATTGGCACACTCCCACTGGGTAGACACCACGCCCATACTATCACCGGCAGCAGGAATCCACGAAGGCTGAACATCCTCCCTTGTAGAGCCTGTGGGGGATGTGTGTAGGGGGGAGGGGAAGGATGGGGCTGGGTCTGAGGGGCATTGGGGGAAGACTGCAGAAAGCAGAAATTAAGCTACCTTCTAGCTTTTTGCACAGCGCCAAACTGGCCTGTCTGTCGCCATGGCTTTTTAAGAATGCTGAGACCTTAGCATTCAGGGCCACTTATGACCCAAGGGCTGCTGAATGGATGGCTGGTACAGCCACAGAACCCTGTGAGGTCAAAGAGTGACAGGCAATCGTGATGCTCCCTATACCTGGGAAAGCCTCACAGGCTTAGATGAGTGAAGCAAAAGCGTGGGTTGATCACCACCCATCAAAGTTGCTGGGCTGTCACCTGCCATTTGGTCCAATTCATTCACCACCATGCCTGCCATCTTCCTGTCATCAGGAGCTCCACTATGGGGGGCTCCCATCCCGCAGAATATATCACCCGAAACTGCAGGATGTCTCAGACTCACTTTAATCAAACCATTATGTCCATTAATTCCGTTACGCAGAACCTCCTTCTCCCCCCGCAAAGCCCCTGGTTTATATAACAATCCTATCCAATCAACTTAAAAATCACAATTGGATGATGTGGAAGGATGTTTTAACACAACGATGAATGGGCCCGCATCCTGTCTTACGACGGACGTGAGGAGCAGTTTGTGTTTTTCCGCAGGATTCTGACAGACTGGTCTGGGTTCCAGAATGTTTGAAGCGAGTGATAAGAAAGCTGGAGAAAGATGAGCCTGTGGACGTGTTGGATGCTGACCAGCCTGATGTTCATTCAGATACCGAGAGGAGACAGCCAGAAACTCCAGCTAAAACTGCACCATAAAAGATGTGCAGCAAATAGTGCCTCGCTGTCTAGTGCCTTGAAAATGGCCCCCAGAATGGACTGCTGTCCAAGTACTGAGTCTCCTACAAGAGTAGCACCTGATCTTGCTGTGACCAATTTATTTCCCACATGTTCCAATTCTGCCTTTGTGGAGTATAACTATACATATGGTAACATTGATCAATCTGCTTCTGCTCAGTCTTGGAATGTCTGGGTACTTTACACTAGTGTGGGTGGGTGTTCAGATATATCAGCTTTTGCATTTTTTGATAAGTTAGTGATAAGAAATTGTAATTATTGTAGCAATAGTTCTAGAATATGGGAAGAAGTGGTTAAAGTTAATTGCAGTTATGATGTTATTTATAATGCTATTTATGTATGTGTACAAGCTCCATTTACGTTTATTGTTTCCCTGAGTGCTAATGTTACCTATTTGAATTGCTCTGTAGTTAAGTGATCCCTTAACCAGTGTTGGAATGGCTCTGGCATTGCAGTCTGGTGTGCATTCCTCAATTTTTTCCATCATATGTAGACCTCCTGTGTGCTTAGTCTACCTGGAATGTGTGTCACTCCCTCTATTGTTACCAGTGGTCCCTGAGCATTGAATTTGTCCAGAGTTATCCACTATGCAATCCCCTAATGGAAGCTGGTCCATATGATTTGATAATTTGATGTAGGAACTAAGATCCCAAATTATAGCCATAAATAGCATCAAAGTAGAGATTGCCATGGTAGAGCATTGGACAAATTGGATGGTAAAGGATCTTTCCTTTGCACACCAATGGGCCTGTATATTAAGCCTGGGTCTTATTTTAGCACAGCATCACCAGCAGTAACAGCAGTTGCTAGTGCAAGCTGGGCTTGCCCTTCACAACAGAGAATCCCCAGAAGTCTGGCTAGCAATGCTGCACCGGTAGCCAGAGACAGGTAAGTATCTGATTGGCTTCACCAATCTACGACAGGTGCCTCGTTCCTAGCCACATAGTTAACCCAAGACAGGTAATCAAGCCTGAACTCGGAACACCTAAGGCAGGCAGGGTCCCTTTCATAATAAAACAAGAAGGGGGAGCTGTTGGGGGCACTGATCATTTTCTGCCCTGTGATTGGCCCATCGCCCTGATTGGTGTGCCTTTGGTATCTTTATGCTGATTGGACAGGTTTGACAGTTAAGCAGGGGCTTGGTGTTTAAGGGGCTGGAATGTAATGGTGATAACGGTAATAACAGTCACAGTGGTCATAACTGGTCACAAAGGTGATAACACTCACAACAGAAGATCGGAATAAAGTGCTTTGGAGGCTCTCTCAAGTGTCTGGTGATTTCTTCCGCGGGACGGGAGGACACCCAATAGACTCCAATAGTTTTTTTTTTTTTTTAATTATTTGATTGTTTGAAATTTTGATATTCTGCGTGGAGGAGAGGCAGGGAGGATGATCGTCTGTCTGATTATTTACTCCCCAGTTGAATGCATAGAATGCATAGGCTGATGCTATGCCATTTTCAAGTCAGGATCCAGGATCTTTTTCCTGGTATCCAATATTGGTGCAGGGTCTCATAGCTTTGGGCTGTCCTTGACTGCTTTTCCAGGCCATAAGCATGGAGCTGCCAGGATTAGAATTGGCACCCTTATGGGATCCTGGCACGTTCAATGAGAGGACTTTAGCCTCTTGTCCTCACTGTCTATGCCCATAGAAATGCCTTTATTTTTTTTTAAGTTATTTTTTTATATACCAATATGAAAAGTCCCTGGGACGACTGTGGAGACCCTTGAGGTCCCAACAAACACGATGAAGTGGACGGATGTACCCCGATGACACCATTCTGATGGGTCATTTCACACAAGTGTGCTCTCCATGGCCTTTCCAGCTCTGTTAGTGATCATTCGTTCTTCCAGCATTTGTTGTTGTTGTTGTTGTTGCAGTGGGATTTTAATTTTTTTAAATTATATTTTTGATAATCTTTATATAGTTAATTGGGGTGAAAAGGTTCAACAGCTAAAGGAAATTGGGTAAGACTATTGTTTACTTCATGTTTAAAGGAAGGGTGTTAAAGGAGAAGGCCCACCCTATTTCCCACCCTTACTAGGTCCTGGATGTAGTGTATGCTCTGAGGTCCTTGTTGAAGTGGTTTTGATAGGTCACCAGTTCTAAATTGCTGCCAATCTTGCCACTCCAAGCACTATGAGGTCTTTGAAGAATCCACTGATTGACATAGTCCATAGAGTCTCCGTTTGTCCTGTATTTCACTGCCAACATATAGCTGAGATGGTTGATTGACCTATTCTGTCTTCTCTCTTTCTTGGTTAGGGTTCAGAGTTGGGCATTTCAATTGGGGAAATCTCAAAAAAAACTTTGACTGTGGTGTTCTCACACCAGATTCTTGTATGTGTTAACAGGTGCAGGACCCGGCTCATTCCATCACCCCAATCAGCTGGTTGTTGCAATTGCTGGGTTGATTCTGTTTTCAGCCTCAACTTCCACTGGAACCAATGGGTGTTGCAGTCCAGCCTAGTTCTACCCAGCACATTCTCGGCCCTTGAATAACCAATTGGGAGATGCAGCATAGTTGTAGTGAACCGCAATAACCCCCACCAGGCCCGCCCCCTAGCCTGGTTTGCCAGTATGTGTAGCAGACCAGTCCAGTCTGTCCCACACCCCATTTTATCCCAGCCCCTGTCCTTGTTTTCTTACCCTCCCATAGAAGTGGTAACCCAAGAGGGAGGGGCCCACTATTTCCCTATGTGGCCTCTCCCAATTCCAGCTTATGCACTCTCCAGGTAGTTCTGTGGTTGGCCTTGACAGAACTAGCCCCTAGTGAGAGCTTCTGCCAGAAGATGCTGTGGTTAAGCCCAAAAAACACTCACCCACTCTAATTTAGTTTGTGCCAATAGGAATAATCAGTCCAGCATGGTTTTTCCCTGATCTAGTCAACATGAGGTGAACAGGTGTCATAGCCCTGCTTAGTCTAGTCTGCCCCCATCCCAGTTCATGCTCTTCAGTGGAAGTAGTTGTCCAGCAAAGGAACCACCCTTTATCCCTTTGCTTGCTGTGCCTCCTCTTTTCCTGGTTCTCATGTGTGCTGGTTGGGTGCTGAGGTCAATTCTGTTATAGGCAACCTCACATTGACATTCCGTATTGTGCACTAGTTATTGCGACTGAATCCGGCTCAGCACACACTATTCTGGTGTTCGAATTTGCCAGTTGATGATGTGAACAGATTCAGCCTGGTCATCCATGATCCATGCCAGATGTATGCCAGTGGGTAACATTCCTTTACCTGTTTCTTGCACTTATTGCAGTGTCTGTGTTCTGCCAGAGGAATTGTCCAGGCTCCTCCATCAGAACCTCTCCCAATTCCAGATTTTGGCTTACCAGTGGGTGCATGAGCCAGCCCTACTCAGTTCACCTCCTGTCTTAGCAGGAACAGTGGCTTTTCCTGACTGTCCTTCAACCCAAACTGGTCTTTGCTGTTGGATGTTTCAGTCCAGCCATGGCTTGTCCATGCCCACATATGGCTCACATATGGCTCAGTAGGGGTTGATACCTTGCCCAGTCCATCCCACATCTACCCTCTTCCTCCACAACAACAGAGGGTTTTGGATTTTGGAATGGCCCAGTGCATTGAACCCCAGTCCACATTTGTGCCAAGGGAGACTACAACTGCTTCCCATTCAGAACGCAGCCCCATTCCAGGTCACAAGCCTTTTGGTGGGAACCTCAACCCAGCAGGGTTTCCCCTTAGCTCCCAAACTGGGCCTATTCCCAGTCATAAATCACACACATGCCAGTGGTTGCTCTGATTTAGCTTGGCTCAGCCCCTCACCTGTCCCAACCTCTACCTTAGACACTGTGGCTTAGCGTTCCTGGCTAATGCAGACCAGTAGGTACAAGAGCCTAGCTCAGCATGACCTGTGCTTCCTCCTGATCTTAGTTTTGCTGGTGGGCTAAGATTTGCTCAGTCCTGCCGGGTCTACCCTGTTCCATTGCCAATTGACACATTACCCAGCTGTTGGAGCTACTTTGCCCAGCTTGTCTGACCCCCAGGTCTGGACCACATGTTCACCAGTGGGAGCTATGATTCACCAAAGGTGTTGCCCAAGTTCCTCCGCTTAATCCACTCCCAGACCCAGTTCTCATACATGCCATTGGATATAGGCCAGGTTCCAGTGAAGTCTAGCCTTCCATTCGTCATTTTTTGAGCTAGTGTATTTTGCAGTCTGGCCCACCCCACACCCTATTCAGGATGCACATTTGTGTGTTGCTGCCTTGAGCAGTCCAGAGTGTTGGGGGTTCCTTTACCTGTGATCGATGGCAGGCTCCTTGGTCACACCTAGCTTAGTCCATCAACACCCAAATCTTTGGAGCTAACAAGTGCAGATAGAATAGCCACAGGGTTTGGCACACATCCCTCACAGAATCTGCCCCCAATTATGGTTTTAGTGCTAGTTAATGTAATGGCCCTGATTATTGTGACTCTTCTCTGGATCCAACATCATGTAAAGTAACAGGGTAGGATTCTGCTGGAAGAGTCTTGAGCCATACCTTTTGCAAGGAGAGGTATTTGGCAGGCAGCATTGTTCAGTGATTACAAGATTTTCAAAGGAAGTGTTACTGTCATAGGGGATCTTTATGATTGCTTCATGTAGTAGAAATATATTGGGTTCAATCCAAATGTAACTAAGCAGAGATTCAAAGAGCCTACATCCTAGAGCTCCCCAGCCAGGAAGCCAACAGGTGAAACGTGGCAAAAAATGGAGGGAGCACTGGCCGCCCAGGAACAGCTCATCACATGCATATGGTGGCTGTCATCATTGATTCAGGAATGAGACAACCAAATTGAGACCCACCAGCAATGAGGAGACTGCTGGAAGTTTAAAATACAAGGCTCAAGGCTAAAACTGAACGACAAAGTAACCACAACCCAGGAGAAAAGCTTTCATAGTAACAGTGTAGCTAAAGCCCTGGGCTTCAGTCCATTTTCAGCTATTGGCACTCTCCCACTAGGTAGGCACCCAAGCCCTGTACTTACAAGGAGAGCTGGCTCACTGAGGCTGGACTTTGTCCATGGTAGAGCCTGGGGATTTGTCTGTTTGTGGGTGATGATGTGATCAGAAAGGCATTGGGGGAGGACCACAGAAAGCAGAGCTTGAGCTACCTGCCAAGTTTCTGCACCAGGACAAAAGGTACCTGTCTGTAGCCAGGGCTTTTCTGGAATGCTGAGGCCATAGCATTATGGACTGGTTATGAGCAAGCAGCTGCCAATTGAATGGCTGGTACAGCCACAGAGCTCTGTGAGGTCACAGATGTGTAGCCAATTTTGAAGTTCCCTGTACTGGGACAGCCACGCGGCCATAGGCAAGTGAAGCAAGCGTGAGGGATGTGGTCATTATCCACCAAAGTTGCTGTGATGTCACCTGCCTTTTGGTCCTACCCATGTACCCCCATGCCTGCGAGCTTCATGTCATCTGGAGCTCCACACCAACTTTGGCAGGTGGCTTAAAATCCTATGGGCGTCAAACTGCTAAAACCGCCATCCCATACACACGCACCCTAAAGTGCCTTCTTGCATGCCCATTTTGGCAGCTGCTTTCAACCCCATTAATCCAAGATGCACAAAAGCTTTGGAATGGATCTGTCCTCCATGGTTGGACCTTGCTGAGAAGGATGCTAACTTCATACAAGGCACAGCTCCAATGCGCTGTCAAACCATTCTCGTGGGTCCCTGTTCTACCTAGACATATATGGTCTCCATAGTGGCTCAAAGACTCTCCATTGTGGCACAAGGCTATGGCCATCCTCTGCAAATGTGACTCTAAACAGAATGACAATGAAATAACAACCCAGGAGAAAGGTTTTCCTAGTAACAGTGTTGCAAAATCCCTGGTCTTCATTCCGTTTTCAGCATATTGGCACACTCCCACATGATAAACACAAACCCCACACACTCATGGACAACTGGCTTTCAAGGAGGCTGGGCATCCTCTCTGGTACGGTTTGTGGGGATGTGTGTGTGTGGGAGGAGTAGGGGGTGTGTGGAGAGGGGCGTTGGGGGGAAGACCACAAAAACCAGAGCTTGAGCCTCCTTCCAGCTTTAAGCACCAGGACAAAAGGGTCCTGTCTGTCACCATGGCTTTTCCAGAATGCTGAGGCCATTGCATTCTGGGCTGATTATAAGCAGGTGGCTGTTGACTGGATTCCTCATGTGGCCACAGAGCTCTGTGAGGTCACAGAGGGCAGCCAATTGTGATGTTCCCTGTACCAGCTCAACCACATATGCATAGGCTCGTGAAGCAAGGCTATACTCTATGTGACTCGAAAATGAATCACAATGAAACCACAACCTGGGAGACACACTTTCCTAGTAAGAGTGTTGCAAGATCCTTGTGCTTCACATTGTTTTCAGCACATTGGCACATTCCCACTTGGTAGAAACCCAAGCTCCAAACACCCACGGACAGCTGGCTTCCAAAGAGGCTGACACCCATCCTAGTAGGACATGTGGGGATTTGTGTGTGGGGTGGAGGGCAAGAGTACTCTAGCGGAAGAGCATTGGGGGGAAGTCCACAGAAAACAGAGCTTGAGCCTCCTAACAGATTTCTGCGCCAGCCCAAAAGGGGCCTGTCTGTCATCATGGCCTTTCTAGAATGCTGAGGTCATAGCATTCTGTGCTGGTTATGACCAGGCTGCTGCTGAGTGGACTAATAGTACAGCCACAGAGCCCTCTGAGGTCACAGAGGGCCGCCAAATGTGATGCTCCCTGTAACTAGACAGCTGCATGAGCTCAAGTGAGTGAAGCAAGAGTGAGGGCTGAGGTCACGGTCAACCAAATTTGCTGTGCTGTTGGTCCAACTCATCCACCCCTGTGCCAGCAAGCTTCCTGTCATCTGGAGCTTCACAGCACATGTGGCAGCTGGCTTACAATATTATGGGCATCAAACTCCTACAATGCCCCACAGCAACCCCGTGCTCCCCCACATGTCCTTCTACGCCCTTCTTTGGCATCTGCTTGCTACCACAGGAATCCAAGATGTACGACAGATTCTGGCATGTATCTGTCCCCCATTGTTGGACCTGGCTGAGCAGGATGCCCACTTCATATAATGGACAGCCCCAATTTTGTGCCTGCCAGAGTCAAGCTCATCCAGGTTCAGAGCTCAGGAAGGGTGTTGGAGTCTGCAATAAAGAAAGGCACAGACACATACACTTGGTGCATTCTCACAACAGCTCAAGGAAACACTTTGCTTTTCATTTACTGAGACACCTCATAAATTCTGCACAAGTAACTGATTATTCTATTTTTACTTCAAGACTAAGGGGGCATGTACAGACATTTGGTTATTTCTTCTGCACTTCAAGGCTAAACAGGTGCCCCTAAAGATAATTCTGCAAAATACTATATTCATATTATTCAAAGCAAGCCATTATTTATTCTTCAACTGTAGCCATCGATCAACAGGCAGGACTCCAAGGCTAAGGCACATGCAATTAACTGCTACTCAGTAGTCATACCAAATTCTATTCCTACAATTTACCCATTATTTAATGGTAAAAAAAAAGCTTTACAATGGAAAAACCTAAAATCTAAAAGAAAAACTTCAAATGTTATATCCCCCCACAACTATAGAATCTTACAACCCCATAAACAATGAAGCATTTTTCATTAATAAAAGCATCCTTAATTCCCCCAGCTAAAAATTATAAAAGCAGCTAAAACAATTACAATTGCAAAGTGAGGCTAGCCTTTGCGATAACAATGACTATATTTATTGTTATAGCAGTTTCAACTCTCACTTCTATTATATCAATTACTTTGTAAAATTCTTATTAAGCCATTTAGCAGAAGGCATGCTATCTGTCTGGTTCCGAGTTCACAGCAATCAGTATGTACATAAAAAGGTTTCCAGAAATGGCATGGGTTTAACTGTACTGCTGTGTGCGTATAATGGCCCAATCACCAACACTTTATCAATAACATTAACCCTAAAGCTCAGCTGTTCTCTTTAAAATTTCATGCCTCCACACACACAGCACAGATTGCAGCATTGTGAAACCATTCTCGTGGGTCCCTGTTCTACTTAGATGAATGTGGTCTCCATAGAGGATCAAGGACTCTCTGTTGTGGTACAGGGCTATGGCCATCCTCTTCCACGTGACTCTAAAGTGAATGACAATGGAAGTACAAACTAGGATAAATGCTTTCCTAGTAACAGTGTTGCAAAACAACTGCCCTTCACTGTTTTCAGCATATGGCACACTCCCAAGCCCCATACATTCACTTATTGCTGCATTTCATGGTGGCTGGAATCCTCCCTGGTAGGGCCTGTGGGGATGTGTGTCAGTGTGGAAGCAAGAGTCAGTGTGAGCAGAGGGGAACTGAAGGAAAGATGCTAGAAAACAGAGCTTGAGTCACCTGCCTGCTTTATGCATCAGGACCAAATGGGCCTTTCTGTCAACCTGGCTTTTCTAGAATGCCTAGACTGTAGCATTCCGGGCCAGTTATGATCAAGCAGTGGCTGAGTGGACGGTTGCTAAGTCCACAGAGCCATTTGCGTTCATTGAGGGGCAGCCAATTTGGAAGTTCCCTAAATAGGGACAGCTACACGGGCTTAGGCGAGTGAAGCAAGAGTGAGGGATTGAGGTCACAGTCCACCAAAGTTGATGCGTTGTTACCTGTTTATTGATCCACGTCCTCCACCCCCATGCCTGCAACTTCCTGTCATCTAGAGCTCCACACCAGCTATCACAGCAGGCTTAGATTCCTTTGGGCATCAAACTGCTACAAAGGTACACCGCCCACACTTGCACCACGAACACGCCCCTTTGGCTACTGCTTGCTACTACTCCAGGAATCAAGATGCACGGCAGTGTCTGGAATGTATTGCAGCCCATGGTTGGACTTCACTGAATAGGGACCCCACTTCATACAAAGGAGAGCCCCAATGGAATGATAAAAAATTCATGTGAGTCTCTGTTCTACCTGGATGAATATGGTCTCCATAGTGGCTCAAAAATTGTCCCTTGTGGCACATAGCTATGGCCATCCTCTGCCTACCTGACTCAAAAGAGAATGACAATGAAACCACAACCCAGAAGAAACGTTTTCATAGTAACAGTGTTGCAAATGCCCCAGCCTTCACTCTGTTTTCAGCATATTGGCACACTCCCACTTGGTAGATAACCAAGCCCAATACACTCACAGACAACTAGATTCCACGGAGACTGGACATCCTCTCTGGTAGGGCCTGTGGGAATGTGTGTGTGGGGTTAGGGTTAAGCTGAAGGGCGTTGAGGGGAAGACCACAGAAAGCAAAGCTTGAGCCTCCTCCCAGCTTTCTGCACATGGCCATAAGGGGCTTGTCTGTCACCATGGCTTTTCTAGAATGCTGAGGTGATAGAATTCTGTGCTGGGTTTTACCAGGCAGCTGTTGAGTGGATAGCTAGTATGGCCACAGAGCCCTGTGAGGTCACAGAGGCAGCCAATCAGGATGCTCCCTGTTCCTGAACAATAGCATGGGTGTTGCAAGAGAAGCAAGAGTGAGGGCTGAGGGCAGGGTATATCAAATTTTCTGTGCGGTCACCTGTCTGTTGATCCAACATGTCTAACCCCAATGCCGGTGAGCTTCCTCTTATCTGGAGATCTGCACCACCAGTGACATCTGGCTTACAATCCTATGAGCATCAAATGGCTACAAAGCCACATCTACACACGTACCCCCACTACCTCTTTGGCAAGTGCTTGTTACTCCAGGAAACCAAGAGGCACGCAGCTTCTGGTATGTATCTGTCCCCCATAGTTATACCTCACTGAGCAAACTGCAATCTTCATACAAGAGAAAGCCCAAACTCGGTATCAAAGCATTCCTCTGGGTCTCTGTTCTACCTAGATGAATGTGATCTCCATCGTGGCTCAAGGACTCTTCATTGTTTCACAGGGCTATTGCCATCCTCCACCTACGTGACTCTAAAGTGTATGATGGTAGCGGGAAGAAGATGTCTGAACTCTCAGAGCTGATAAACGGTGGAGCATGGAGAGAGTAGGACACATCCAGCAGAGGAACAAAACAGAAGACACAAAATTGCAGGGAGAGGAGTGGGATGGTCACTGGTCCTCACTGAACTAAGAAGTTCAACAGAGCTTGGAGGGACAGCCAGAAAAAGAAGAAAAGGAAAGGCAACACAAGGTGCAAAACTTGGTGAGCTGTGGTCCCAGGCAGGGAGAAGGCCCACGCAGTCTCACCCAATCCAGGGAAGACAAAGGCAGCTACAAAAACAAGTCCCCACATGAGCTGGTGCCACAAACGACTGGAGTCCTGGAAACCCTAGAGGTGGCTACAGGTTTGAACATAGGGAATTCAACCTTTGCAGAGGTTGAGGACAAGCAGGGAAGGGGGTTCCAGCAGCATAACTTCCAACAGGTCAGCACTATTGAGAAAGTGCAGAGGGGCTGCAGCATCGATCTTGGGTTGGGTCTCAGAATCTCAGCTCCAAACTGTGGATTAGCCATGAAATTTCCTGCTGTGCTCAGCCTGAGCAGGTGAGGCCTGAGAGGTGGGGTACCACACCACAGAGTCTGCCAACCCAGACAGAGGTGTAGGCTAAGCACTGGCATAGATGTGTACCTTACAACTGAGAGAGTACAACAAAGAGCAGAGCCTCACTAGGCCAAGGACCAGGCCGCTGAGCTTTCCTAGCCCAACTAGCGGCTACGGAATCCAAGCAGCAGATAGATGGAAGCTTCAGCAGAACCCCCTGCTGTGCTCAGCTCCAACTCCAAAGTTGGGGCGGCACTGCTCCACACAGTCAGAGGACAAGGACAGATGCAGAGGCTAGCTGGCTTGGAGGGATATGACAGTGGGTCAGTGCATTTGAGAGAGTGTAACAGGGAGCCTCACAAGGCCAGGGCACACAGAGTTTTCCTAACCCAGCTTGGGGCTGTGGATTCTGAGCCTCAGGCAGCTGGAAGCTCAGGCTGGACCCCCTGCTGTGCTCAGCTCCTTTCCTACAGGCGGGGCACCACTAAACAGAGTCAACTGACAAGGACATAAGGTGTGCGCTAACAGAAAGATGACAATGTGTCTCACAGTGGGGCAGTGCCTTTGAGAAAGTGTAGCAGGAAGAGTAGCCTTACATTAGGGCCTGGCCCACAGAGCTTTCTGACCCAGCTCAACAAAGTCTGCTGACCAGGGTAGAGACGTAGGCAAGCAGGCCACAGCAGTATGTTTCCTAACAGCAGAGCACATTTGTGAGAGTGTAGTAGGGTGTGGAACCTCAAGCTTTATATTTACCCAGAGCAAAGACAAGAAGCCCAAATCTACAAAGTCTCTCATCCACACTCTATCCCCTGTTGGAAAATGTAAGAAAGCACCTAAACAACTAGCTGCCATGGAGCCAGGTTGCAGAGGTATAATCTCAGAGGCTTACAAAACAACCCACCACACACCCCAACATCACTTACGGTCCCCAATGCAGCAAGAAGTATTATGCTTGTGACAACATACCATTCATCAGTAGCTGTGTCACACCACCTCCAGGCTACAGCACTGAAGGCAGCAACCATAGACAAGCAAGTTAGAGGTTAAAATTGCAATATGACAAGAAACAACACAATGAGGAGAAGTATCAGAAAAAGTCATGACACAGAAGAAAGATTAAGACCACCCCCGCCCAAAATAACCAAAATCTAATCTCAATTTCTGAGATGTGAGATGAAGACATAGAGAAATTATCAGATCAGAAATTTAAGAAAATAGTGATGAAATTCATTAGAGACAGCGAGAAGCACTAGGAAGAGTTCAAGAAATTAAAAAAACACATGTCATTGCAGAAATAAACCAATTCAAAAAGGGAATCCTCGATCTTGAACACAAAATTGAAAGCCTAACTAACAGAATGAACACAGCAGTTGACAGAATATTAGAATGGAAGACAATGAGAATGAAAGTCAGCAGCTCATCAAACACTTGGAGACAAACCTGAATAAAGCCAACAGGTGCATACAGGAAATGAAGGACAACCTCAAAAATCAAATATTAGAATAATCGGCCTTCCAGAAGGAGTGGAGAAAGAGATAGGCTTAAAATGAACGTTCAATGAAATAATACAGGAGAACTTCCAGAACACTGGAAATATAAATCCAGCAGAAATTCAGGAAGGTCCGAGAACCACCAACCAATTTAACCCCAAGAGACCCTCGCCCAGACACGTGGTCCTCATGCTCCCCTGAAGCAAATACAAGGAAACAATTCTAAGACAAGTAAGAAGAAAGGATAAGATTACTTTCAGAGGAAGGCAAATCAGAATCACAGCCTATCTCTTAGAAGAAACACTGCAGGCAAGGGGAGAATGGAGTAAAACCTGTCAAGTCTGGAAACTACAACTGCAAACCTAGAATAATGTGCCCAGTGAAGCTTTCGTTCATATTTGAAAATGAAATTAAATTCTTCCACAGTAAAGGGAAACTCGAAGTATATGCCAGTATGAAACCAGCTCTAGAAAATCTCCTTAGGAAGGTGCTTAACCCAGAAAGAAAAAGTGAAAACCAGAACCAAAATGGCAAATGGGAAGACCTCCCCACTAAAAACCATATGAGGAAAGTCAACTAATCAGAGATTCCAATAGAGGCAAACACACACACTAACACATGGCAGCTCCAAATCACAACCACTCAATTTTATCACTAAACACAAATGGCCTAAATTCATCAATCAAAAGACACAGATTAACAGAATGGATTAATAAACAGAATGCAACCATATGCTGCCTACAAGAGACACATCTAACCAAAAAAGATGCAAAGAAACTGAAAGAGAAGGGATGGAAAAAGATACTTCATGCCAATAGAAGAGAAAAAAAGGCAATAGTAGCTGTTCCAATCTCAGATGACTTAGACTTCAATGTGACAAACATCAAAAGAGAGATGGACACTTCATATTGCTGAGGTGAACATTCCAACAGCAAATGATTACTATTATTAACATCTAGGCACCAAACACAGTAGCACAGAAGTACATGAAGCAATTGCTGATACAATTAAGAGGGGACATAGAGAACACACAAGAATCCTGGGGGACTGCAAAACCCAGTTAACAGCAATAGACAGATCAACAAAACAGAAACTTAACAGAGAAACAGTAGAACTCACAGAAGAACTATTGGGTTGGTGGACATTTACGGAATTCTCACCAAGCTTGGCATCTTCTCCAGAATTGACCATATGATGGGGCACAAATCAAGACTCACTAACTTCAAAAACATTGAAATCATACCATGCAGCTTCTCAGACCACAATGGAGTGAAACTGGAAATCAAGAAAACAATATGCCCCAGGAAGTACATAAATACCTGGACACTGAACAGCAAGCTACCAAATGAGCAGTGGGTCAGAGAAGAAATAAAGAACAAGATCAAAACATATACATGGAAACCAACAAAAACTCAAATACAAAATTCCAGAACTTGTGTGACAATGCGAAAGAAGTCTTGCGTGGTAAGTTCATAGCAATTGGTGACTATATCAAAGCCCAAGAATGATACCAATTACAAGAATTAAACATCCACCTCCAGAAATTAGAGAAAGAGCAACAAATTGACCCTTCAAACAAAAGGAAATAAGAAATCATCCAAACAAGAGAAGGGATAAACCAAATAGAAATTAAAAAAAAAAAAAATCTATACACAAAACGAATGAATCAAAAAGCTGGTTCTTGGAGAAGATAAACAAAATAGACACCCCACTGGCATGACTGACAAATGAAAAACAAGAGAAAGCAAGGATTAACAGCATCAAGGATGAAAAAGACAACATAAGAACTGACACTGCAACCATTAAGAAAATAATTAGAAATTACTATGAACAACTATACTCCAACAAATCAGAATACTACCAGGAAATGGAAAAGTCGTTGGACCTCCACCACTTACCAAAACTTAGCTCAGAGGCAACAGGACACCTGGACAAACCCATAACTGAGGCAGGAATCAAATCAGTGATCAAAGGTTTCCCAACAAAGAAAAGTCCAGGCTCAGACGTTTTCACTATAGAATTATGCAAAATATTCCAAGCAGACCTAACCCCAATCCTTCACAAACTCTTCAAAGCAATAGAAAAGCAAGCAACACTTCCAAACTCATTCTATGAAGCCAACATCACCTTAATCCCATAACCGGATAGAGAACTGAGAAGAAAAACTACAGACTGATATCCCTGATGAACATTGATGCCAAGATTCTCAATAAAACCCTAGCCAAAACAATCAAAAAAAAAATCAGACAGATCATTCATTCATATCAATTAGGATTCATTCCTGGCATGCAGAGATGGTTCAACATTCGAAAATCCAAAAATGTAATACACCACATTCAAAAACTGAAGAACAAAAATCATATAATAGTATCAATAGACACAGAAGAAATTTTCGACAAAATGCAACACCACTTCATGCTAAAAACCCTAGCCAGGCTAGGCATAGAATGAACAATCCACAACATAATCAAGCAATACATGAAAAACTGAATGCCAGGATTGTATCTAAGGGACCAAAACTGGAACCCTTCCCACTGAGATCTAGAAAAAGACAAGGATGTCTGCTATCACCATTTCTATTCAACATAATCCTAGATGTACTTGTGGAGGCCATAAGACAAGAAAAAGAAATAAATGGAATTCAAATGGGAAATGAACAAGTCAAGTTCTCACTATACATGGATAACATGATCCTTTACACAGAAGAACCTAGAGACTCAATACAGAGACTGCTAGAACATATATGAGAGTTTGGTTGAGTGGCAGTGTACAATATAAATGTACTTATGTACAAAACAAAAAACAATAGCCATATTGTATGCAAAGAGCCCCCAATTGGAATAAGATCTTGTCTGCACCATACCATTCAAAATAACACAGAAGAGTATCAGGTACCTAGGAATTAACTTCACCAAAAACGTAGGAGACTTCTTTGAAGACAACTACAGTAAGCTTAAGAAAGAAATTGAGGAGGACTTCAAAAGATGCAAAAAACACCCCAGGCTCCTGAATAGTTAAAATCAATATCGTCAAGATATCCATACTACCAAAAGTAGTATACCGATTCAATGCAATCCCAAACAAAGTTCCCAAAACATTCTTCATAAAACTAAAAAAAAAAAAAAATGATACATAGCTTGACCTGGAAACACACACACACACACACACACACAAAAAAAAAACACAAATAGCCCGTAAACTTTCTGAAGAATAGGCAGTTGACAGGGGGAATTAGAGTTTCAGACCTATGGACATACTACAGAGAGGTGGTGGTCATCAAAAAAGCTTGGTACTGGCTCAGAGATAGAAAGGAGGACAAATGGAACAGAATAGAAACAGCATATGGGAACCCACACAGATACAACCAAGTAATCTTTGACAAAAAAAAACAGACAACAACCCATATAAATGGGAATGTCTCTTCAATAAATGCTGTTGGGACAATTGGCTGATAGGCTGCAGCAACTGGAACATACACCTGCATCTCTCACCATACACTAAGATCAAATCAAAATGAATAAAAGACCTAAACCTACACCAAGAAATCTTCAAATTTCTGGAAAAAAAAATGTAGGAAACACTCAGGAAGGGCTAGGTGTAGGCCCTGAGTTTCTGAATAGAAAGCCAAAATCAATAGTATTCAAGACCAAAATAAGCAATTGGGACTATATCAAACTAAAAAGCTTCTGCACAGCAAGGGAAACTATCAAAAAAATTAAAAAAAAAAAAAAAAACATAGAGTGACAGAATATCTTTGCACACTATGTAGATGGTAGGGGGCTAATCTCCAGAATATACAAAGATCTCAAGAGAAACCAAAACACCAAAACCAAACCACTCAGAATATGGGCATGGGAAATGGGCAGACATTTCACAAAGGAACAAACCCAAATGACAAACAAACATGTGAAAAAATGCTCAAGATCCCTAGGAATAAGAGAAATCCAAATTAAGGCATCAATGTTGTAAGACCTAACACCAGTAAGAATGGCTCATATACAAACAACTGCCAACCACACTTGCTGTCAAGGTTGTAAGGAAAGGGAACCCTTATCCATTGCTGGTGAGGATGCAGGTTGGTGCAGCCTCTATGGAAATCAGTATGGAGAATAATCAAACAACTGAAAATTTGCATATCATTTGCTATGATCCAGCAATAGCACTCCTGGGAATATATCCAAAACACCTGCTCCATGAGAATCCTACATGCATCCCCACGTTCATAGCCACACAATCAATAATTGCAAAACTTGGAAGCAACAGAAGTGCCCATCAACAGAAGACTGGATAAGCAAGCTATGGTTGATTTATTCCATGAAATACTACTCAGCTCTTAAAAAAAAAAAAAAAGTAGTTCTTTGTGGCCAAATGGATCAAACTGTAAACCATCATGCTAAGGGAAATGAGTCAATCCCAAAATGTTAGATACCACATGCTTGCCTTAATTTAAGTTGAAATGCTGTCAATTTGAAAATGGGTACCTGTGAAATGTAGTATTATATTGTTAATTAACCACATAATGTTGGAAAAGGTTGGTGATATTTTATTATGGCATATAACAGGTCACAATGATAAAATGTGAGCTATGTCTATAGAACAGAGTTATTCTCCTCAAGAAAAGTTGAATACAGCTGGGCAATAAGATACTGGACACTATGCAAGGCACATCCCTGCATCAAAAGAAACAAGACTAGATTTGATCTGTAACATTGCAATAAAGTAGAGCAATCCACCAGAAGGGGAGGGCAAGGAGAGGAGAATGGGAACGAAAAGAGACTATGAAACATTGTTATAAAATTAAATGCATTTTTAAAAATAAACAATGAAAAACAAATTAATTAATTAAAAAAGTGAATAACAATGAAACTACAAGCCGAGACAAAAGCTTCCCTAGAAACTGCGTTGCAAAATCCCTGGGTTTCACTCCATTTTCAGCATATTGGCACACTCTCACTCGGTAGACACCCAAGCCCCATACACACACAGAGAGTTGGCTTCCATGGAGGCTGGACTTCCTCCCTGGCAGGGGCTGTGGGGATATGTGTGAGCGTGGAGTGGAGGATGTGAGCAGAGGGTCATTGTGTGGCAGACCTCAGAAAGCAGAGCTTGAGCCACAAGTCAGCTTTCGGTACTTGGCTAAAAGGTGCCTGTCTGTCGCCTTGGCTTTTCTAGAATGCTGACATCATAGCAGTCTGGGCTGCTTATGACTAGGCTGCTGCTGAGTGGATGTCTAGTAGGGCAACAGGGCCTGTGAAGTCACAGAGGGGCAGCCAACCAGTATGTTCCCTGTTCCTGGACTGCTGCATGGGCTTGGATGAGTGAAACAGGAGTGAGGGCTGAGGTCATGATCCACCAAGTTTGCTGTGCTGTCACCTGCCTGTTGCTACAACTCCTCTAACCCCATGCCTGCAAACTTGCTCTTATCTGGAGCTCCACACCACCTGTGGCAACTGGCTTACACTTCTAAGAGAGTCATACTGCTACAATGGCCTACCACCACCTCCGCACCATACATGCACCACAACATCCGATTTGGCAACTGCTTCTGCTACTCCAGCAATCTGAGAGGCACGACAGCTTCTGGCATGTATTTGTCCCCCAGAATTTGAACTCACTGAGCAGGACACCCATTTCATACAACACAACTACAACAATTTTTGACATGTATCTCTCCCCCATAGTTGAGCTCAATGAGCTGGGACCACACTTCAAACAAAGAATATCTCCAACGCAGTGAAAAACCATTTTCATTGGTCCCTGTTCTACATAGATGAATGTGCTCTCTGTAGTGGTTCAAGGACTGTCCAGTGTAGCACAGGACATGTAAAGTTTCATATCAACCATTACTGGAGCCTTTCTGGATTGCAACAAATCCTAGCTTTCCTCCAGCAAGATTTCCTAAAGTCATTTTTGTAACAAAATTTTTCCATACACTTCTCTTTGCCTATCAAAACATGAATCTTTGACAAATATTCCTAGGACTCCTAGAAGGCCCCACATAAGAATCTTAAAAAGCAGAAGTCAAGTTGAATAAACAGTAACAGATTAAATACAGTGACCACACAAATATCAATAATAGAGCTTACGAAAGTTGGATAGACAATGGACAATGTTATCAATTTGTTTCCATTAACAATCCTCAGAACTCGAGACTTCCATTGTCAGGTATTTAGGAGCACTTCCACAGATGTACATTTTAAAAGTATTTTGTAAACAGATATCAGTTCAAATGCCAGTAATATTTAAACAACGCTGTACCAATATCTCAAAAGTTCTAATCAATTCCACATCAAACTTGCAAGGTTTATTTCACAAATTTTATGACTTCTTTACCTTTTTCTCAACATGTTTAAATTTTAACGATTTTGTCCTAGCTTTTCTTAGCCATATTCCTGTAGGGCAAAATATTTTTACTACCACAGCAATGCTCTTCCTTAATAAATTTCCTTTTACAATTTTCTCACCAAGAACATATTATCAGGCTTGTAACCATTCTTTATCTGTGAAATCTTTGCAGCTATATTTTGAAACAAACTTTAAAAATCTTAAGACAGGGCAATTGAAAACGCAAACCTGCTTCAGAACCAGAAGCGGTTATCTCTTTCCTTCCAGCTGATTTTGGAACTTCCCACTTCTTAAATGAAGGCAGAGACAAGGTCAAGTTTCTAAAGTCCCAAATTCTTCAAAGGCTAGGCTCCAAGCATGACCTTCCTTTTTCTTGGGCTGATAGGCCTGGTGCATCTTGTTCTCCTCTGTTTTATTGAAGTCAAGGGTACCGAAGAACTTCTGACAAGGGATTAAACTTCAATTTCAATTCTGCTGCTTTAAAAAGGTTAAATAATTAAAAGGTTGTACAATACAGACAATTTTACCACACATCTTTTAAAAACTCATTGTCTTCCTGTAAGGCAAAATCTTAGAAAAGCACTTTTTATAACCTGTGATTAAAAATACTTTGACCAATAGACATAAACATCAATAAACATGCTCTGTAACCATGTAAATCTCCACCACTTTACAGAACATATGAAGAAACCAATTTTGCATAATTTCATAACGTTGTGAATTTATAATAAAGATTGTTTCAAAGAGCAACTGAATTATTCAAATTTTTTTTCTCTTTTCTTGAGAATTCCACTCCCACTCAGTAGACACCCAGGCCCAATACACCCACAGAGAGCTGGATTCCACAGAGGCTGGGCATCTTCCCTGGCATGGCATGTGGGTGTGTGTGTGTGTGTGGAGTGGTGGTAACCAGAGGGGCGTTGTGGGGAAAACTATAGAAAGCAGAGCTTGAGCCACCTGTCTGCTTTCTGTACCAGGCCAAAACATGCCTGTTTTTCACCAAGGCTTTCCTAGAATGCTGAGGCTTTAGTATCCTGGGCTGGTTATGACTAGGTAGCAGATGAGTGGATGAGTGGTGAGGCCACAGAGCCTTTTCAGGTCACATAGTGGCAGTCAGTGGGAATGCTCCCTACACCTGGACAGCTGCATGAGCTTAGGTGAGTGAAGCAAGAGTGAGGGCTGAGTTCACAGTCCGTCAAATTTGCTGTGCTGTCACTTGTTTGTTGATCCAACTCATATACCTCCATCCCTTGAACTTTCTTTTATCTGGAGCTCTACATCACCTATGGCAGGTAGCTTACAATCCTATGGGTGTCCAACCCGGTCAACGGCCCACCCCCACACACATGTTCCACCTCACGCGACTTTTGCAAGTGCTTGCTGTCCCTGTCCGCAACGATGGACTTGGTGTACATAGCAGATAATAACTTGTGTGGACACTGACTCATGGTCAAACTGAAGTTTCTTTGTGGCCGCAGACTTTATACACTGAGTGTCATATGGGATAAGGGAGGAAGTACTGATTTCATTAACAAAACCCAGTAACTGTTTCTTTGCTTTTGTTTGGAACTCCTTTTGTCTTTTATATTCCACCAAGTTTCTCACACACATACTGTCCACTCACCCATTCTTATACAAATGATCCCCCATCAGGTATACAAAATGCAGCCATTTGTTAGTTCTCATGTAAATACCATCCAATTCAGTGTAATCCAGTGCTCCCTGACCTTCTATGGTCACAATATTCTCCTACAAATCCACTTTTTGTGCTTTAAACAATTAGGCCTGAAAGTTGTAGCTGGGGGAACATGCTTTCAGAAGAGCAGAAAAAGAGGTATTAATAATATTACATATTATACAAAGATGATTTCACCAGGGACAACACACCCTAACTGATCATCACTATACCTAACTCCTCAACATCCTTTTTTACCCAAAGAATGACCATTGGGTGCATATCAGGGATAAGGGCTGGTGATCACTCTGACTATTTGAAGCTGAGAAATGGGCATAGAGGGTGCCATAGCTGCCAGGTATTCTCCAGGAGATGCATCTAATTCGTCCTTGTTGGAAGGTAGAAAAATAATAACTATAATTTCTCCTGAGCTAACATGTTTTTGAATTTAACCTAAATCAGAGTTGCACAGGAACCATGAAAGGATCAACATTAACATCCATCATACATAACAGCTGAATACAATCAAAGTCTCTATACAGTTACATCTTGCTTAACATTAACAGTTTTAAATTGTTTAAAGTTTTTCAGGGAGAATCTTATCCCACAATTTAAACTTTGCAGTTTGTAGTGATTAAGTACGGTTTTTTCAGAACTTTGTATTTAACAATTGAGGAATAGAATATATTTAGGCAGGTGAGCAGGGCAATCCCCAACAAATTAGTGAGTGAGGAAGAATTTAACTCTATATCCTATTAGTCTCTAACTAAAATAATTTTGGAGCTCAGAAGCAATCCGGATGATTGGTGTAAGGTAGGGCTGGGAGCCAAGGCTGGAGCTAGGTAAGAACTGGAGAAAGCTCCTCCTCTGAGTCCAGTTGTCTCTGAGTGCCACCCAGGGCTCCTGGCTGAAGTTCTGATGTCACCAGACCCTATGAAGAGGGAACTGTGCTGCTTCAATCCCATGCGGGAAATTCAATAGGAAAGGACTGACCTCAGAGTTCTCAACCTCCAAGGGCACTCACCTTCCTTGTGATCTCCTTGGCAGTCAGGATATGGTTCTTGATGTCCTTGATGAGGCAGGTTTCCACTGCTTCTGCAGTGAAAGCACATGACAGGCCTGCAGGGGTCTCCGGGACTAGGATAGAGAGCACCTCTCATTCTCCAGCTACTGCCTGAAATTCTCTGTTGCTCTGTATACACAGCCTCCTTTAAGAGGGTGTCAGAGTCATCCTTGGATCCCACCACAAATTAATATGGCTTTTCTAATTCTAAGGCAGTTAAGAATTTGTTATTTATGAATAATAAGTTACACTTAAAGTCTTCCTCAAATATCCTAAGAAGGTAGAGAATTTCTCTGCACTCCTCACCTGTAGTGGAATAAGAGGAATATTAAACAAATTTAGTTTTTCAGTTCTTAGAGGTAGTACCACTGAAGGCTCCATCTTCTCAAGGGGCAGCAGTGCATTGAAGTTTGCATCAGACAGGCCATAAGTAAACCCACAGTTTGGAGGATCCATGAGAAAACTGTAGAGACAAGAGCATAATCTTTCCCATGGATTATTAATTACCCAGAATATCAATCATTCAGTTGTATTATCAAATATATCATGAGGTCAGCGATAGTTGTGCCTGGTGCAACTATCTCTTAGAATCCCCCATCACCTGGAGTAGGGAGGGGTCTGGCCTCCTTCTTCTCCAATGTTTCCTTATGGGATGAGGTCATGAAGCTGTCTTACTGCAGGTGCTTCCTCCAGTATGAAGTGGGCACCCAACTCAGTGAGGTCCACCTTTGGGACAGATACATGCCAGAAGCTGTCATGCATTGCAGATTCCTGGAGTAGCAAGCAGTTCCCATAGGGGTGTGTTGCGGTGCCTGTGTGAGTGTGTATGTTAGAGTGTGGGCCTTTGTAGCAGTTTGACAACCATAGATTGTTAGACACCTGCCATAGCTGATGTGGAGTTCCAGATGACAGAAAGCTCATAGAAATGGAGGTGGATGAGTTGGAGCAACAGGCAGGTGACAGCGCAGCAACTTTGGTGGAATATGATCTCTGGCCTCATTCTTGCTTCACTCACAAAAGCCCATGCAGCAGTCCAGGAACAGGGAACATCCAGATTGGCTGCCCCTCTGTGACCTCACAGAGCTCTGTGTCTGTACCATTAATCCACTAAGCAGTCGTCAGGTCAAAACCGACAAGCAATGCTATTGCATTCGGGAAAAGTCATGGGCCCCTTTTGGCAATGTGCAGAAAGTGGTCAGGTAGCTCAAGCTCTGCTCTCTGTGGTTTAACCCCCAACGTTAATCTTCTCACCCAATTACACACACATACACAAACACACACACACACATTACCACAGGCCCAACTAGGGAGGTTGTCCTGCCTCCATAGAAGCCAGTTGTCTGTGAGTGTATGGGGCTTGGGTGTCTACCGAGTGGGAGTGTGCCCATATGCTGAAAACGGTGTGGAATGCAGGGCTTTTGCAACACTGTTACTAGGAAAGCGATTCTCTTGGTTGTGGTGTCATTGTCATTGTCATCATTGTCATTCTCTTTAGAGTCATGTAAGGAGAGGATCACCATAGCCCTGTGCCAAAAGTGGAAGTCCTTGATCCTCTGTGGAGACATTTGTCTAGGAAGAACAGGGACCCATACAAAGGGTTTGACACCGCATTGGTGTTGTCACTTGTATGAAGAGGCTGACCTGCTAAGTGAGTTACAACTATGGGGGACAGATACATGGGAAAAGCTGTCATGTATCTCAGATTGCTGGATTAGCCAGCAGTTGCTAAAGGGCCTGTTGGGGTGCCTGTGTAAGTGTGTGTGTGTAAAGGTGTTGGTCGTTGTAGCAGTTTGACGCCCATAGTATTGTAAGCCAGTTGCCACAGGTGGTATGGGGCTCCATGTCAGAGAAGCTGCAGGCATGAGGGTGGATGAATTGGACCAATAGGAAGGAAGGAGACAGCATAGAAACTTTGGTGGACCATGACCTCAGCCCTAATGCAAGCTCAATTCACCAAAGCCCATGCGACAGTCCAGGTACAGGGAGTATCCTGATTGCCTGCCCCTCTGTGACCTCACAGGGATCTGTGGCCATACCAGAAGTCCATTCAGCAGCGGCCAAGTCATAACAGACTGAAATGCTACTGCCTCAGGATTCCAGAAAAGTCATCGAAACAGAGTCCACTTTTATCCCATTGCAAAAAGTGGGCAGGTGGCTCAGACTCTGCTTTCTGTCTTTTTCTGCTTAGGCACAAATGCTCATGCCCTTACACACACACAGACAGACGAAACCCCACATGCCCTACCAGGGAGGATGCCGCCTATATGGTAGCCATCTGTCCATGAGTGCAAGGGCTTGGGTGTCTACTGAGTGGGAGGGTGCCTATATGCTCAAAAAGAGAAAAGCCCAGGGTTTTTGCAGCACTGTTACTATTAAAGCTTTTATCCCAAGTTGTGGTATCATTGTCATTCTGTTTCAAGTCACGTAGGCAGAGGATTGCCTTAGCCCTCTGCAAAAACAGGGAGTCCTTGAGCCACTATGGAGAGCACATTTGTCTAGGTAGAACTGAACTAAAGACAATGGTTTGACACCACGTTAGAGCTGTTTTATGTATAAAGTGGGGTCCCTGCTCAGTGCGGTCCAACTATGGGGACAGATACATGGCAGAAACTGTCATGCATCTTGGATTCCTGTAGTAGTAAGTTTTGCCAAAGTCGTGTGTTGGAGTGCCTATGTGAGTGTGTTGTGGGTGTGGGCCATTGTTATCAGTTTGAAGTCAATATGATTATAAGCCAGTTGCCACAGGTGGTGTGGAGCTAGAGATCAGATGAAGATGGCAAGCATTGGCTTGGATGAGTTGGACCAACAGGCAGGTGACAGCACAGCAACTTTGGTGTACAGTAACCTCAGGCCTCACTCTTGCTTCATTCACCTAAGCTCATGCAGCTGTCCAGGTACAGTGACCATCCCGCTTGGCTGCCCCTCTGTGACATCACAGGGCTCTGTGGCCATACCATTAGTCCACTTAGCAGCCACCTGGTCATAACCAGCCTGGAATGTTGTAGCATCAGCATTCTAGAAAAGCAATTGGGACTGACAGGCCCCTTTTGGCCATGTGCAGAAAGTGCTCAGGTGGCTCAAGCTCTGCTTTCTGTGGTCATCACTGAATGCCCTACTGCTTACACCCTCCACTCACACACACTATCTCTCTAGCATACACACACACACACACACACACACACACACACACACACACACACACACACACACACACACATCCACACAGACCCTACCATAGTGGATGCCCAGCCTCCATGGAAGCCAGATGTCTGGAATATATGGGGTTTGGGTGTCTGAAGGGTGGAGTGTGCCAATATTTTTAAAACAGAGAGAAGCCCAGGGCTGTTGCAACACTGTTACTAGGAAAGTGCTTCTCTTGGGCTGTGATCTCATTGTCATTCTCTTTCAAGTCATGTAGGCAGAGGATGGCCGTAGCCCTGTGCCACAAAGGGGAGTTTTTGAGCTACTATTAAGACCGCATTTGCTAGGTAGAGCAGAGGCCCACGAGAATGGTTGACACCGCATTGTGTCTGCCCCTTTTATGAAGTGGGCACCCTGCTCAATGAGGTCCAGCTATTGGTGACCAATACATGCCAGAAGCTGTCGTGTATCTCAGATTCCTGGACTAGCAGGCAGTTTCCAAAGAGAGGTGTTGAGGTGCTCGTGTGAGTGTGTGTAGGAGTGTTGGCCATTGTAGCAGTTTGTTGGCTCTAGAATTGTCAGCCCATTGCCGCGTGTGGTATTAGCTCAAGATGACAGGAAGCTTGCAGGCATGGGTGTGGAGGAGTTGTAGCAACAGCAGGTAACAGCACTGTAAATTTGGTGGAGCGTGACCTCAGCCCTCACTCTTGTTTTACTCATCCAAGCCCATGTGGCTGTCCAGGAACAGGTAGCATCCCGATTGGCTGCCCCTCTGTGACATCCCAGGGCTCTGTGGACATGCCAGCTGTCCACTAAGCAGCCGTACCGTCATAACATACCAAAATGCTACAGCCTCAGCATTCCAGAAAATCCATTGAACTGGCGCTAACGTTTTGACCTGGTGCAGGAAGCATGCTCAAGCTCTGTTTTCTGTGGTCTTCCCATGAATGCCCTCGGCTTACACCCTACACACACACACACACACACACACACACACACACACACACACACACAC
The DNA here is from genome assembly GCF_017591425.1 of Ochotona curzoniae. NCBI lineage: Eukaryota > Metazoa > Chordata > Mammalia > Lagomorpha > Ochotonidae > Ochotona > Ochotona curzoniae. The sequence goes on along the minus strand of NW_024465174.1, from coordinate 467,083 downwards.
ACACACACATCCCTAAATGCCCTACCACGAAGGATGTCCAGCCTGTATGGAAGCCAGCTCTCTGTGAATATATGGCGCTTGGCTGTATAACGGTTGGGAGTGTGCCAATATTTTGAAAACGGAGTGAAGCCCAGGTTTTTGAATCACAGTTAGTAGGAGAGTGATTCCCCCGTGTTGTGTGTTCATTGTCATTTTCTTTAGAGTCACTTAGGTAGAGGATAGCCATAGCCCTGTGCCACAATGGGGAGGCCTTGAGCCACTATGGAGACCATATTTGTCTAGGTAGAGCATTGTCCGACGAGAATGGTTTGACAGTCATACCAGCCTTACTGATAGCTTCTGTTGGGATGTGTATGTGTGTGTGTGTGTGTGTGTGTGTGTGTGTGTGTGTGTGTGTGTGTGTGTGTGTGTATGGGCCTGAGCAGAAGGGTATTGAGGAAACAACACAGAAAGCAGACATCGAGCCCTCTGCCCACCCTTTTAGGAAAAAGCTGCCTGTCTGTTGCCATGGCTTTTCTAGAATGGTGATGCATTATCATTGCGGGCTGGTTATGACTAGGTGGCTGCTGAGTGGATGGTTGGTACGGACACAGAACCAGTGAGGTTATGAGGTTACAGGAGTGCCAGCCCCTCGTAGCCCAACAACAAGTGTCACAAAAGGCTTAAAATTATAGGTGTCAAATTTCTACAGTGGCCACGCAAACACAGTCACATAGGCACACCCGTTGTGGCATAGGGCTATCGTCATCCTTTCTGCCTATGTGACTCTAACAAGAATGACAATAAAACCACAACTCGGGAAAATATCTTTCATAGTAACAGTGTTGCAAAAGCGAAGTACTTCACTCCGTTTTCATCATATTGGCACACTCACATACTGTAGAAATCCAAGCCCCATACACTCACAGACAGCTGGATTCCATGTAGGCTGGGATTCCTCCCTTGTAGGGCTTGTGGGGATGTATCTGTGTTTGTGTGTGAAGGCTGGGGAACTGAGGGTGATTATGGAGAAGATCACAGAAAACAGAGCTTGAGCTACCTGCCTGTTTTCTGCACCGGACCTAAAAAGGCCTTTTTGTTAGAATGGCTTTTAGGACTGTTGAGGCTGTCACATTGCGGGCCAGTTATGACCAGGTGACTCCTGAGTAAATGGCTGGTACAACCACAGAGCCCTGTGAGGTCACAGAGGGGCAGCAAATCAGGATGCTCCCTGTACCTGGACAGCTGCATGGGCTTAGGCGAGTGAAACAAGAGTGTAGGCTGAGGTCACGTTCCACCAAATTTGCTGTGCTGTCATTTGCCTTTGAGCCAACTCATACACCTCCATGCTTGTGACCTTATTGTGATCTGGAGCTCCACATCACATAAGCCAGTTGGCTTACAATCCTATGGGCATCAAACTGCTACAATGACCCACACACGCATTTGGCAACTGTTTGCTACTCCTGTAATCTGAGATGCAGGACAGTTTCTGGCATATATCTTTCCACCATTTTTGTACCTTGCTGAGGAGTGCACCCATTTCATACAAGGGACAGGCCAATGCAGTGTCAAATCATTCTCACGGGTCCATGTTCTACCTAGAGAAATATGGTCTCCATAGTGGCTCAAGGACTGTCGGTTGTATAACAGGGCAATGGTGATCCTCTGCCAAACTGATTCTAAGATAAACTATAATGAAATCACAAAAAAGGAAAAAAAAACTTTTGTAGTAACTGTGTTCCAAAAGCCCTGGGCTTCACTCCATTTTCACAACATTGGCACTCCAACTCGGTAGACACCCAGGTCCCATATACACACGGAAAACCGGCTTCCCTGGAGGCTGGACATTATCCATGGTTGGCCTGTCGGGATGTGTGTGTGTGTGTGTGTGTGTGTGTGTGTGTGTGTGTGTGTGTGTGTGTGTGTGTGTGTGTATGTGTGTATGTGGTCTCAGCAGAGTGGCATTATACGGAGGGCCACAGAAAGCAGTGCTTGAACCACCTGTCTCCTTTCTGCAGCAAGCCAAACAGGCCTGTCTGTCACCATGACCTTTCTAGAAGGCAGAGGCCCTAGCATTCCAGCCCCTTTTGTCCTGGGGGCTACTGAGTAGATGGATGTTATGGCCACAGAGCCATGTGAGGTTACGTAGTGGAAGGCAATTGGGATGCTCCCTCTCACTGGAAACCTGCATGGATTTAGTTGAGTGAAGCAATAGTGAGGACTGGGGTCATGGTCCACCAAAGTCGCTGTGCTGTCACCTGCCTATTGGTCCAACTCATCCACCTCCATTGCTGCGAGCTTACTTTCATCTGTAACTACATACCACCTGTGGCAGCTGGCTTACAATCCTATGGCGTCAAACTGCTAAAACTGCCTACTCCCCCAAAGAGACAACACCTCTCCCCCCACTATCACCTTTTTCAACTTCTTGCTACTCCAGGAAACTGATTTGTGAGACAGCTCCTGACATGTGTCTGTCACCCATAGTTGCAACTCGCTGAGCAGGGCACCCACTTCATACAAGGAACAGCCCCAAATTGGTGTCAAACCATTCTCGTGGGTCCCTGTTCTATCTAGACAAATGTGGTCTCCATAGTGGCTCAAGGGCTCCCCGTTGTGGCACAGGGCTATAGCCATACTTTACCTACTTGACTATAAAGAGAATGACAATGAAACCACAAAACAGAAGAAATGCTTCCCAGTAAATATTTTGCAAAAGCCCTGGTCTTCATTCCATTTTCAGCATATTGGCACACTCCCATTGCATAGAAACCAATCCCCATACACTCACAGACAGCTGGCTTCGACAGAGGCTGGACATCCTCCCTGGTAGGGCCTGTGGGGATGTGTGTTTGTGGTGGGTGAGAAGAGGTTTGTTTAAAGGAAAGACCACAGAAAGCAGAGCTTGAGCCACCTGACCACTTTCTACATTGGCCCAAAGGGTCCTTTCTGTTGCCATGGATTTTTTAGAATGCTGATACCATTGCATTCCGGGCCGGTTATCACCATGTGGTCGCCAATTGGGAGTGCAGGATAGCAGTGTGAAACTGCTGTGAGAGAATTAGCAATTGGGTGGTATCCTTTACAAATATTATGCAAGACAGTTTTAGTAGAAACTAGAAACCTTATTTGGCTGTTATATTTCCAAACAGAGGACTGGATCCCAGCTGCTTTTAGGGAAAAGGAACATCTTTGTCTACTCTTGGCTCCCTCTTGCTGAGAGGGGGTGTTGTGTTGAGTAAGCACACTAGTAGGGGTGTCCATCTAGCAGTTCTTGATAGAAAGTAGAAATCATCAATTGTTTGATGTACACCCTTGCATTTGAAGGTCTTGCCTTCATTGAAGTCTGGAATGAATAGCAAAACTCTGGTGGGAACTCTTAGGTTGTGAACTCACTGTTGTACCAGTGAGGGGTGCAAACCTATATCATTCCACCAAGTAAGGGCTGAGGTGACCTCTGTTTCAGTTTCAATGTTAAGAAGAATATAAGCCCTAAGAGTTTTAGGATGACATATATAGCCTAGAACATAAAACATAACACTGAAATAATTTTGTTGCAAGACCCCCTACTCACATCAAAAGATTTAACGGATTTTCATTTATAATAACTTAGCAGTTTGTAATATTCTAACAAGACATTACAGTACTTTTCTATTCCAGTAAGGCCTGGTGGTGGCACTGGTCATATGGCAGTCAACTTACAAGCTACTGAGAGCCACTGTACTAATAAGATTCTCAAGATTCATAAGTCACTACTTAGAAATAATCTATAAATATTAATAATATATTTTAATATAACTCTGAATATACATGTTCCACCTGGGAAGTCAGCACACAGTGACTGTAGTGAATTTAAAAAATTGTGACTGTTATGTGTAATGTCAGTGATCATATGAGGCTCTTGACACATACTGCTTTGCTTGTGGAAGCTTCTTGAATTCACACCAACCCAAACAGGCAATAGACAAAGACACACACAAAGTGGAAGTTCTCCTCTCCATTGAGAGAAGAGCACAACCATGTTTGATGGCCGCTTCTTTGCACTGGGCTGTGGACCGCTGAGGCCCTTCAAGGAGCGACACTCTTGCAGCAGCATCCTGGGCTTTCCACACCTGATGCACTTGTTCTCTTGCTGGCTTTCTTGTCAGACCGGAGTACCTTTTGGGCTAATTCTGACGCCAGTGAGTGCTACTCCAGACTGCTAGTCTGTGAGTCTGCTGTAAAAACTGATTCCCATATGGGAGCATTTTAACATTTCCTGACATTTGAATTATCATTGAACACTCATACAGACTAATGTAGATGTCAGAATGTTTGACACGAGTGATAAGAAAGCTGGAAGAAGATGAGCCTGTGGATGGGGTGCATGTTGCCCAGCCTGGTGTTCGTACAGATGCCGAGAGGAGACAGCCAGAATCTCCAGCTATGGGCAATAGGGAAAGCATGGCCATTCCCTCTTCCACTGAGAAGCAATGGTTATGACTATATCCGTTCCCCGACTGCCCGAGGAGCAAATGTATTAGCACTATAAAAGGGGTGCGGCAAATAGTGCCTCGCTGTCTAGGTCCTGGGAAAAGACCCTCAGAATGGACTGCTGTCAAAGTACTGTGACTCCTAGAGGAGTAGCACCTGGTCTTGCTGTGACCAATTTATTTCCTAACTGTTCCAATTCCATCTTTGTGGGGTAAAAGTATACATGTGGTAACCTTGTTCAATCTGTTTCTTCTCAGCCTTGGAATGCCTGGGTACTTTACACTAGTTAGGGTGGATGTTCAGATATATCAGCTTTTCCATTTATTGATAAGGTGGTGATAAAAAGTTGTAATTGTAGCAGTTATAGTTCTAGAATATGGGAAGATGTAAAATTTAATTGCAGTCATGTTATCTATAATGCTATTTATATTTATATCTATAATGCTATTTATTGTATGTGTACAAGCTCCATTTATGTTTATTGTTTCCATGAGTGTTAATGTTACCCTTTTGAATTCTCTGTAGTTAGGAGAGCTCTTAGCCAGTTATGGAATGCCTCAGAAACTGCGGTGCTGGTACACATTCCAGAACTGAATCTATGCCATTTGAACTGAAAGAAAGTGATTATCTGGTTATTGTATTTTGACTTAGGAAAGAATATCCCAAATTATAGTCATAAAGCAGCAAATTAGAGATCGCCATGGTAGAGCAATGGACAAATTGGATGCTAAAGGATCTTTTCTTTGCATGCCAATGGGCTGGGATAGTAGGCCTGGGCCTTATCTTATTAATTATTGTTCTTTGAGGAATGTGGATGCTTCATCTTCGAGCACAGCATCAGCATTAGCAGCAACAGCAGCGTCTTCTTGTGCAAGCTGTGCCTGCCCTTCACAACTGAGAATCCCCAGGAGTCTGGTTAGGTATGCTGGACCGGCAGCCAGAGAAAGGTAAGTATCTGATAGGGTTTCACCAACCTAAGACAGGTGCCCCGTTCCTAACCATGTGGTTAGCCCATATGAAAGGGGAGTCCAATCTCAGAACACCTAAGACAGGCATGGTCCCTGTATAATAAAAGAAGAAAACTGAGCTGTTTGGGGTACTGATAATTTTCTGTCCTGTGATTGGCCCTTTGCCCTGATTGGTATGCCTTGATGACCTTTAAGCTGATTGGATATGATTGACATATCACCCAGGGGCTATTGGGGTTTGGTCTTTTGAGTAACAGATTTAATGTACACAACGTTTATAAGGAAGATCTGAATAAAGCTCCTCTGAGACACACTCCAGTGTAGGCTGATTTCTTCTGAGAGAAGGGAGACCCCAATATGGTTCTTTGTAGCTGTTTGACACACATAGGATTGTAAGGCAGCTGCCACAGGTGGTGTGAAGCTTCAGATGACAAGAAGCTTGCATGCCTGTGGAAGGAGGAGTTGTAGCAACAGGCAGTTGACAGCACAGCAACTTTGGTGGACCATGACCACAAGCCACAGTCTTGCTACACTCACCTAAGCCCATGAGGCTGTCCAGGTACAGAAAGCTTCCCGAATGGCTGCCCATCTGTGACTTCACAAGGCTCTGTGGCCATACCAGCTGTCCACTCAGCAGCCACCTGGTCATAACCGTCTCAGAATTCTGCTGCCTCACCATCCTAAAAAGTCATGGTGACTGAAAAGACCCTTTTAGCTCAGTGCAGAATGTGGGAGGGTGGCTCAAGCTCTGCTTTCTGTGCTCTTTCACCTCATGCCCCTCTGCCTACCCTCCTACAAACAAACACATTCCCACAATCCCTACAAGGGAGGATGTCCTGCCTCCCTGGAAGCCAACTGTCCATGAATATATGGGGCTTGGGTGTCTGCTGAGTGGGAGTGTGTCAATAACCTGAAAATGGATGGAAACCCAGGGCTTTGCAACACTGTTACAAGGAAAGCATATCGTCTGGATCCTGGTTTCATTGCCATTCTCTTTAGAGTCACAGAAGCAGAGGATGGCTATAGCCCTAAGCTAAAATGGGGAGTCCTTGAGACACTATGGAGACTACCTTAGTGTAGGTAGAACAAGCACTCACGAGAATGATTTGACACTGTGCTGGGTATGTGTGCTTTGTATGAAGTGGGCAGCCTGCTCAGTGAAGTCCAACTATGGGGGACAAATACATGCCAGAAGCTGTCGTGTATCTCAGATCTCTGGAGTAGCAAGCAGTTGTGAAAGAGGCGTGTTATGGTGCCAGTGTGTTTTATTTGTCTGCTGTTTGGCTGTTGTAGCAGTTTGATGCCCATAGGATTGTATACCGGCTGCCACAGCTGGTGTGGAGCTCCAGATGATGGATGCTCACAGGCATGGGGTTGAATGAATTGGACCAAGAGGCAGAAGACAGCACAGAAATTTGGTGGACCGTGATCTCAGCCCTCACTCTTGCTTCACTCACATAAGCCCATGTGGCTGTCCAAGTACAGGGAGCGTACTGATTGGCTGCCCCTCTGTGACTTCACAGGACTTTGTGGCCATAACAGATGGGAGCTTAGCAACCACCTATTCAAAATCAGCCCAGAAATCAATGACCTCACATTCAGAAAAATCTATGCCGACAGTCAAGCCCCTTTTGTCCTGGTGCAGAAAGTGTGCAGGTGGCTTAAGCTGTGATTTCTGTTTTCTTCCCCTCAACTCCAGTCTGCTAACACCCCTCCAAACACTCACACTTACATCACCACAGGCACTACCAGGGAGGTTGTACAGCTTCCAGGGAAACCTGTTTTCCGTGAATGTAGGGGGCTTGGGTATGTCCTGAATAAGGTGTGCCAATATGCTGAAAACCAATTAAAGCCCAGGGCTTTTGCAACACTGTTACTAAGAAAGCATCTTCCTGAGTTCTGTTTTCATTGTTATTCAGTTTAGAGTCACATAGGCAGAGGGTGGCCATAGCCCTGTGCAAGAAGGAGTCCTTGAGCCACTGTGCAGACCACATCGTCTAGGTAGAACTGGGTCCCACGAGAATGGTTTGACACAGAGTAAGGTCTGTCCCTTGTATGAAGTGGGTCCCCTACTCAGTGAGATACAAACTTGGTTGACAAATACATGCCAGAGGCTCTGGGAATTTGTAATCCTGGAGAAGCAAGAAGTTGCGAAAGGGGTGTGTTGGGGTAACTATGTGAGTGTGTGTATGAGGTGGTAGTCCGTTAAAGCAGTTTGATGCACATAGCATTGTAAGCCACCTCTCACAGGTGGTGTGAAGCTGCAGATGACAGGGACCTTGCATGCATGGAGGTGGATAAGTGACAGCACAGCAACTTTGGTAAACCATGACCTCAGCCCTCATTCTTCTTTCACTCACCTAAGACAATGACAAGAAGCTTGCAGGCATGGGTGTGGAGGAGTGGTAGCAACAGGCAGGTGACAGCACAACAACTTTGGTGGGCTCTGACCTCCGCCCTCACTCTTACTTCACTCATGCAAGCACATGCAGATGTCCAGGTACAGAAAGCTTCCAAATTGGCTGCCCCTCTATGACCTCACAGGGCTCTGTGACCATACCTGCCACCCATCCACAGCTGCCTGGCCATAACCAGCCAGCAATGCTACTGCCTCAGCATTTTAGAAAAGCCATGGCGATAAACAGGCCCTTTTGGCCCAGTGCAGAAAGCTGTTAGGTGGCTTAAGCTTTGTTTCTCTAGCCTTCTGCACCTCACCACTCTGCTCACACCCAACACACACACACATCTGCATAGGCCCTATAAGGGAGGATTCCAGCTTCTGTTGAAACCAGGTGTTTGTGAGTCTTTGAGGCTTGTGTGTCATTTGGGTGGCAGTGTATTAATATGCTGCAAATGGTGTGAAGCCCATGGCTTTTGCAGCAATATTGGTAGGAAAACATTTCTTCGGGTTGTGGTTTCATTGTCATTCATTTTTAGTCAGATATCCAGAGGATGGCCATAGCCCTGTGCACCAGTGAGAGTCCTTGAGCCTGGATGGAGACCACATTCTTCTAGGTAGATTAGGGTCCCATGAGAATGGTTTGTCACTGAGGTAGGGCTGTCTCTAGCATAGAGTGGGCATGCTGCTCAGTGAGGGCCAACTCTGGGGGACAGTACATTGCAGAAATTGTCGTGCTTGCCAGATTCCTGGAGTAGAAAGGAGTAGCCAAATGGTCCTGTTCAGGTGATGGGTCATTTAGCAATTTCACACCCAGTGGATTGCAAGCCAGGTGGCACAAGTCATTTGGATCTCCAGATGACAGGAAGCTAGCACGCATGGGAGTAGATGAATTGGACAAACAGGCAGGTGGCAGCACAGCAAATGTATAGTAAAGTGTGACCACAGCCCTCACTCTTGATTCATTCATTTAAGCCCATGCACCATCCAGGTACAGGGAGCATCCCGATTGACGGCCCATCTGTGATGTCACAGGGCTATGGCCATTTTAATCATCCACTACCAGCTACCTGGTCATAAACAGCCTGGAATGCTATGGCCTCAGCATTCTAGAAAAGCCATGCCGATGGACAAGCCCCCTTTTGGCATGGTGCATAAAGCAGGCAGGTGGCTAAAGCATTGCGTTCTATGGTCATACTCCCAACGTGCACCTGCTCACACCCAACACATGCAAAAACATCCCTTAAGCCCTCCCAGGGAGGATCCAGTTTCTGTGGAAGTCAGCTGTCTGTGAGTGTATTGGGTTTGGGTGGCTACCGATTGAGAGTATGCCAATATGCTGAAAACAAAGTGAAGTCCAGAGTCTTTGCAACACTGCTACTAGGAAAGCATTTCTCCCAGGTTGTGGTTTCATTGTAATTCTGTTTAGAGTCATATATGCACAGGATTGCCATAGCCCTGATCCACAACCGGGAGTCCTTGAGCCACTATGGAGACCACATTTGTCTAGGAAGAACATAAAGCCATGAGAAGTGTTTGACTCCCCATTGGGTGCTGTCCATTGTATGAAGTGGTCGCCCTGCTAAATGAGGTCCAACTATGGGCGTCAGATACATGGCAGAAACTGCTGCGCATCTCAGATTCCTGGAGTAGCAAGCAGTTTCCAAAGCCTGTTGTTGGTGGGTTTGGGTGGGCCATTGTAACAGCTTGATATCCTTAGGATTGTAAGCCAGCTGCTACAGGTTGTGTGGTGCTCCAGATGAGAGGAAGATCACAGGTAAGTGGATGGAAGAGGCAAACCATCAAGCAAGTGACAGGCTAGCAACTTTTGTGGACAATAGCCGCATCCCTCACCCTTGCTTTACTCACCTAATTCATAGGGCTGTCCAGGTACTGATACGTACAAGCTTCTGTCACTGAATACACTCTGCCTCATTTTAACTTTATATTAACAGAGGGTACAAATCTGCTCAAGAAATGTTCTGACAATTCACCCCTCTTAACCTGACCTTCTGTCAGGGGGCCTGCAGCATCCTGAGTGAAGGCCTAGCCATGCTGCAAGAAGCAAGAGAGAAAATCCTACCTTTTTCAAGCAAAACGTTGGGCGCCACTTACTGGAGTCCAGCTCCAGCTGAGCTCAGAATTCAAGAAGGGTGTGTGGATACAGCCCAAAAAGAGAGAAAGGTATTGACCACTAGGTTTTCATGATCATAAAGGACGAGGCAGGAATGTTACCCACTTTATTTATACAAAATCAAACGCTGGCTCAGACATTTTACGTCATGGTCAAGTGGGCAATTTCTAAGGATAATTTTGCCATCAGTTTTATCTAGAAGCAATTAAGTTCCTGCTACAATTCTTATCCTTCAACTCAATCTTGTATCACAAAGAAAAGGTGAATCTAAAGAATGAGGAAAGTTTGAAAGCTTAAATAGAAGTCCCTGTATTAGCTTAGCTCAAGGGGACAGCCAAGACTGTAGGAATAATAGCAAGCATTTTGCAAAATTAACTCCAAGCTTACATTGAGTAAAATGCCAGCCTCACAGTAGGGAACAAATGCCTGGATGGATTAAAATTCTTAGACAGGCTGGTCCAGTGCCCATGTAAAGGGAGGTGGAGCTGAATTCAGGTGTTTGTAGAGCTATCTGCCGGGTGAGCCCTGCAAAACAGAGGGAAGTTCCTTGCACTCCTCCCTGCGATGGAACAATTCCCTTCACAGCTTCCTGTCCGCCACATCAGCTGCAAGGAAGAAAACTGGCTCAAGCTCTGCTTTCTGTGATCTTCCGCTAAATACACCTCTACTCACCTGCCCCCCCCCCCCGACACACACACTCATCCTGACAGGCCCTACCAGAGAGGATGTCCAGTCTCAGTGACAGCCAGCTGTCTGTGAGTGTATGCGGCTTGGGTCTACCAATGGGATTGTGCGAATATACTGAAAACGGAGTGAAGCCCAGGGCTTTTGCAACACTGTTACTATGAAAGCATTTCTCCCTTGTTGTTGTTTCACTGCCATTCTCTTTAGAGTCATAAAGGAAGAGATTGTATATAGCCCTGTGCCACATCAGACAGTCCTTGAGCCACTATGGAAACCAAATTCATCTAAAGAGTAGAGGATAACATGAGAGTGGTTTGACACCATGTTGGGGCTGTTTCTTGTAAAATGTGGGCTCCCTGCTCAGTGAGGTCTAACTATGGAGGACAGAAATAAGCCAGAATCTTTCGTGCATCATGGATTACTAAAGTAGGAAGAAGTTGTCAAAAGTGGGTTTGTGTGCTGGGCATTTGTAGCTGGTTGATGCCCAGAGAAATAAGCAACCTAGCATAGATCGTGTGGAGCTCCAGAAAACAGGAAGCTCATAGGCATGGAAGTGGATGAGTTGAACCACCAGGCATGATACAGCACAAAATTTTTTAGTGTGTGACCTCAGCCCTCATTCTTGCTTCACTCAACAAAGCCCATATGGCCTGGTGCAGAAAGCGGGCAGGTGGCTCAACTACTGCATTATGTGGTCTTCCCCCAAACACCCTCAAATAACACCCACTCCCTCCACACACACATCCCCACAGACCCTACTAGAGAGGATGTTCAGCTTCCCAGGAAGCCAGCTGTCCCTGAAAATATGGGGTTTGGGTGTCCGTGAGTCAATGGGGCTTGTGTGTCTGCCAAGTGTGAGCGTGCCAATATGCAGAAAGCAAGTGAAGCCTAGAGATTTGACATCTCTATTACTAGGAAAGCTTTCTCGCCTTTTGTGGTTTCATTGTCATTTTATTTTGAGTCACATAGGCAGAGGTAAATTATAACGCTTTGCCACAATGGAGAGTCTTTGAGCATCTTGGGGACCATATTCTTCCAGGTAGAACAGGGACCCACGAGAATGGCTTGACACCGCATTGGGGCTGTCGCTTGTATGACCTGGGCATCCTGCTCATCCAGGTCCAACTATGAGGGACAGGTACATGCCAGAGCTGTCGTGTATCTTGGATCCCTGTTGTAGCAACAGTTGGCAAAGTAGTGGTTTTGTTTAGAGGCATGGGCTGTTGTAGCAGTTTGACGAAAGTCAGATTGTATGCAGGCTGGAAAAAGTGATGTGGAGCTCCAGATGACAGGAACCTTACAGAAATGGGAGTGAATGAGTTGGACCAATTGGCAGGTGACAGCACAGCAACTTTGTCGCACCGTGACCACAGCCCTCTCTCTTGCTTCACTAACATAAGCCCATGTGGCTGTTCAGGTACTGGGAGACCCTGATTGGCTGCCCCTCTGTGAACTCACATGGCTCTGTGGCTGTATCAGCTGTCCACTCAGCATCCACCTTGTCATAATTGGCCTGGAATGCTATCACCTCAACATTCTGGAGAAGCCATGGTGACAGTCAGGCCCCTTTTGTCCCAGTTCAGGAAGAAGGCAGGTGTCTCAAGCTCTGCTTTCTATGGTCTTTCCCCCAAAGCTCCTCAGCTCACAGCCAACGACACCTCTCACAACACACACACAGATCATCACAGGTCCTACCATGGAGGTTGTGCAGCTTCCATGGAAGCCAGCTGTTTTTGAGTGTATGGGACTTGCATGTCTACTGAGTTGGAGTGTGCCGATATGCTGAAAAAACTGTTAAGCCTTGGCCTAGGACATCACTGTTACTAGAAAGTGTGTCTCGTGTTGTGGTTTCATTGCCATTCAATTCATGTGAAGTAGGCATAGATGGCTGTCACCTGAGCCATGAGGGGGAGTCCTAAAGTCACTACATAGACCACATTCATCTAAATAGAAGAGGGAAAAAGGATAGGGGAGTGACACCGCATTGGGGCTGTTCCTGTAAGAAGTGGGCGCCCTGCTCAGTGATGTCCAATTATGGGGGACAGATACATGCCAGAAGCTGTCTACATCTTGGGATTCCTAGAGTAGCAAACTACTGCTAAAGCCTGTTGTTTGAAGATAGGGGCAATCGTTGTAGCAGTTTGATACCCATAGGACTGTAAGCCAGCTGGCAAGGTCGTTTGGAGCTCCCAATTAGAGGAAGCTCAAAAGGCATAGGGGAGGATGAGTTGGACCAACAGGCAAGTGACCGCACAGCAACTTTGGTGGACCATGTCCTCAGCTCTCAGTCTTGCTTCACTCACCTAAGAACATTGGTTATCGAAAAACAGGTAGCATCCCAAATCCATGCCCCTCTGTGACCACATAGGGCTCCATAGCTGTACCAGCCATCCATTCAGCAGCTTCCTTGTCATAACTGGCCTGGAAATCTCTGGCCTCAGCATTCTAGAAAAGCCATGGCGACAGACAGGCCACTTTTGGCATGCTGCAGAAAATGGGCAGGTGGCTCAGGCTCTGCTTTTTGTGGCCTTCTTCCACCAAAGCCCCTCTGCTTGCACCTACCCACCACACACACATATACCCACTGGCTCCACCAGACAGGATGTCCAGCCTCCATTGAAGCCAGCTGTCTGTGAACATATGGGTCTTGGATGTCTACCGAGTGGGAATGCACAAATATGTTAAAAACAGAGTGCAACACTGTTACTAGGAAAGCATTTTTCCCGAGTTGTGGTTTCATTGACATTCTCTTTAGAATTACATAGTCAAAAGATGGCCATAGCCATGTGCCTCAATGGAGAGACAATGAGACACTATTGAAACCATACACATCCTGGTGAACAGAGACACATGAGCATGTTTAGACACTGCATTGGGGCTGTCCCTTGCAGGAATTGGGCGCTCTGCTCATTGAGGTCCAACTACAAGGTCTGATACATGCCAGAAGCTGTCACACATCTTAGATCATCAAGCAGCAAGCAGTTGCCAAAGGGTTGTTTTTTGGGGGGGCATGCGTGTGTTTCCAGGTGGGCTGCAGTAGCAGTTTGACACACATAGGAGTATACTCAAGTGTTGTCAGCACTGACTAAGTATTGCTCTGTGATTGCCACTTTGCCCTATTTGGCATGCTTTCATGGTATATAAGCTGACTTGACAGGATTGATATTTAAGCCAGGAACTTTGGGGAGGTGGAGGAGCTTTATCGTTATGGAGTTAACGGACATAATAGTTTTAATGTTAGGTCTGAGATGCTCTCACTTGTAGAGTGATTTCTTACACAATATTTGAGACCCTGATAACTGGCACTGTGATTTGGATAGAAGACAGCAGGTGAACAGCAGGAGGGTAAGCAGCTGAGCAGATTGCCTAGGGAGCCACCTATAGCGGGAATTAGTTGACAATTGGGCCTTTTACTCAGGAAGCCACACTAGATGTCCATGCATGTCAAATTTGCGGTTTAGCAATGAGTCAAGTTCGAGGTCTAGGGAGGAGTAAAGTTCATGGGTTCAGTGACAATTAAAGTTCGCAGAGTAGCGACGATCAAATGAGTTAAAAATATGGGAAATTTAACTTCTTCAGCATGCATGCACCCTTTATTGCAGAAACTGCTGACAGTATTACGGTTTTTGCAAACTCCGCAGACTATCACCCTGGGGTTCTGGAGAAGGGCCTTTTGACCCTGGGGCAGAACAGCAGGAGCCCCTCCCTCCTGGAATGGTCGGATTCTGGAGGTTGATTAAGTCTTGCCAGACAGATGGCACTGTAAATTCAGAGGACTTCTACAGAAAGGTGAGAAAGTCTCACAGGAGATGGAAAAAAAAAAAAAAAAAAAAAAAAGAAAGGAAAAAAAGCAAAAGAAAAGAAAGAAAAAAGAAGAAAATCTATTGATACCTGCTCTGGTGTCCTTAACCCTCAGTTCATAAAGAAAAGAAGGTTCAAGAGGTTATTTCTCATTACCTTAACGTTTTGCAGCCTGGGGTGTCTTCCAGTGTTAAGACTGATATAAGACTGATAATGGGCCTGGCAGGATGGAGCAGTGTTTAAGGTCTTCACCTTGCATGCCTGAAATCCATATGGGCACTGAATCTAATACTGGCAGCCCTGCTTCACACCCATCTCCTTGCATATTCTGTCTGAAAGCAGTCAAGGAAGGCCCAAAGCTTTGGGACCCTGAACCCACATGGGATCTGGAAAAGGTTTTGGCTTGGTTTGGCTCCAGCCATTGTGGCCGCCTGGGGAGTGAATCATCAAATGGAAGATCTTCCTCTCTGTTTCTCCTCTATATATCCGCCTTGCCAGTAAGAATAAATTAAAAAAAATAATAATAAATAAGCCTGATAATGGACCTGCCTATACAGCCAAAGCATTTGATAAGTTTTGTTCTGAATTTGTGATTAAACACTCCACTGGCATCCAATATAATCCCTTGTGCCAGGCTGTGGTAGAACATACCCATGCAACTATCAACGCATTATTAATAAAACAAAAAGGGGGAGTAGGAGCCACCCTATATCCCAATATTCCTAAACATCAATTGGCTTTAGTTACTTATGTTTTTAATTTTTTGATTCTGGATTTGACCGTCCATTTGGCTGGCAAATGCCACACTGTTGGCACAGGTCCTTGTAAAGATTGGATGATGTTTAAGAACGTTTTAACACAACAATGCATGGGCCCACATCCGGTATTACGATGCATGCATGGCATGGTGTGTGTTTTTTCGCAGGATTTTGAAGGGCCGGTATTGGTGCCAGAATGTTTGACAAGAGTGATAAGAAAGCTGGAAGAAGATGAGCCTGTGGACTGGGTGCATGTTGCCCAGCCTGGTGTTCATTCAGATGCTGAGAGGAGACAGCAGGATCTCCGGTTATGGGCAATAGTGAAAGCATAGCCATTCCCTCTTCCACTGAGAAGCAATGGTTATAACCTATCAGTTCCTCAACTGTGCCTGAGGAGTAAATGTATTAGCACTATAAAAGGGGTGCGGCAAATAATGCCTTGCTGTCTAGGTCCTGGGAAAAGACCCCCAGTCTGGACTGGCTGTCAAAGTACTGTGACTCCTAGAAGAGTAGCACCTGGTCTTGCTGTGACCAATTTATTTCCTACCTGTTCCAACTCCAACTTTGTGGGGTATAAGTATACATGTGGTAACCCTGTTCAATCTGTTACTGCTCAGCCTTGGAATGCCTGGGTACTTTACATTAGTATGGGTGGATGTTCAGATATATCAGCTTTTCCATTTATTGATAAGGTGGTGATAAAAAGTTGTAATTATAGCAGTTATAGTTCTAGAATATGGGAAGATGTTAAATTTAATTGCAGTCATGATGTTATCTATAATGCTATTTATATTTATATCTATAATGCTATTTATTGTATGTGTACAAGCTCCATTTATGTTTATTGTTTCCATGAGTGTGAATGTTACACTTTTGAATTCTCTGTAGATAAGTGAGCCCTCAACCAGTGTTGGAATGCCTCAGAAACTGTGGTGCTGGTACACATTCCACAACTTATCCCCATGCCTGTTCAGGTGATGCTATCCCCTAATGGAAGCTAATCCATATAATTTGACTTAGGAACGAATATCCCAAATTATAGTCATAAAGCAGCAAATTAGAGTTCGCCATGGTAGAGCAATGGACAAATTGGATGCTAAAGGATCTTTTCTTTGCATGCCAATGGGCTGGGATAGTAGGCCTGGGCCTTATCTTATTAATTATTGTTCTTTGAGGAATGTGGATGCTTCATCTTCGAGCACAGCGTCAGCATTAGCAGCAACAGCAGTGGCTTCTTGTGCAAGCTGTGCCTGCCC
The DNA here is from genome assembly GCF_017591425.1 of Ochotona curzoniae. Classification (NCBI taxonomy): domain Eukaryota; kingdom Metazoa; phylum Chordata; class Mammalia; order Lagomorpha; family Ochotonidae; genus Ochotona; species Ochotona curzoniae. The sequence continues at coordinate 450,629 of NW_024465174.1, read as the reverse complement.
TTCACAACAGAGAATCCTCAGGAGTCTGGCTAGGCATGCTGGACCGGCAGCCAGAGATTGGTAAGTATACGACACATCTTCACCAATCTAAAACATGTGCCATGTTCTTAGCCACGAGTTTAACTCAAATGTGTAGGGACGTCTAAACTCGGAACACCTACGACAGGCACAGTCCCTTGTATAATAAAAGAAGAAATCTGAGCTGTTGGGATAGTGACAAAGTCCTGCTTTGTGATTTTATCTTTGCCCTGATTGGTGTGCCTTGATGATCTAAGATAAATGGTTAGGATTGATATATAAAGCATAAATTTTAATGAGGGGGAGGGGTTTCTGTGTAATGGAATTAATGGACATAACTGTTTTAACGAAGGTCTGAAAAATGCACGTCTGCGATGCTCTACAGTGTCCTGTGATTCTTTCCACAGAATGAGAGACCCCGATAAGACAACTGGCAAAGGTGGTGTGGAGCTCCAGATGACCATAAGCTCACACGCATGGGGGTGGATGAGTTGGACTAACCGGCAGGTGACAGCAAGGCAACTTTGGTGGACTGTTACCTCAGCCCTCACTCTTGTTTTACTCACCTAAGTCCATGAGGCTGCTCAGGAACAGGGAACATCCTGATTGGCTGCCCCTCTGTGACATCACAGGGCTCTGTGGACATACCAGCTGTCCACTCAGCAGCTACCTGTCATAACCCGCCAAGAATGCTATGGCTTCAGCATTGTAGAAAAGCCTTGGCCACAGAAGTGCCCATTTTTGCCAGGTGCAGAAAGTGGGCAGGCGGCTCTAACTCTGCTTTCTTTGTCCTTTTTTCTTTCCACTAACTCCTCAGAGCTCACACACCCCCTCGCCCCCACAAACACACATCCACACAGGCCCTATCAGTGAGGATTTCCATCTTTCATTGAAGCCAGGCGTCTGTGAGTGTATGGGGCTTGGGTGTCTATTAAGTGGGAGTGTGTCAATATGCTGAAAACGCAATGAAGCCCAGAGCTTTGCAATACTGTTCCTTGGAAAGTGTTGCTCCTGGGTTGTTGTTTTATAGACACTCAATTTAAACAAACATAGGCAGAGGATGGCCATAGCTGTGTGCTTCAATGAGGATTCCTTGAGCCACAATAAAGACCATATTCATCTGGGTAGATCAGGACAATGAGAATGGTTAGACATTGCATTGGGTATGTATCTTAAATGAAGTGGTTGTCTGCTCATTGAGGTCTGTTAGAGTGTGAGTAAAATACTATTGTTGGGTAGTGTGAATTTCCTTTGTATAGAGAAAACTGCAAATTTGCTATGTCAGGAGTTGTTTTATTTTATTCTTGAATTTGATGCGTGAGAAGGATCCCACTACTTCTGAGTGTTGCTGGTTAGCCAAGGTGTGGCTGGGAGCAAAACTCTTCAGTTATTTTAACTCTTTCTAGTCCAAGAAATTTTGGTCTCTTTTCTGGGGGTGGTCTCTGCGTCTGACAAGGAGTGTGGAATCCTATGTGCCTTTTCTGGTGTATTTTAATGATATTGGTGATGGATTCAAGTACTAATTCATCAAGGTTGTATGTTATGGCAACTGACTTCAGTGTTGAGCTCTCAATATTTAGTAATGTTCTCTGCTACTTTTTGGTGTTAAAAGTTAACACTGGTTTCTAGTAGATTGGACCTGTCCTAATGTTGGCGTGCTCAGTTCTCCTGACTTTGGGAGCTTCATAGGATCCATGAACCTCTCAAGGAAAGAGACAGACTTTGGGTAATTCAGTTGCCCTTTGAAGCATTCTGAATTATGAACTCAAAATGTTATGAAATTATGCAAAATTGGTTGCATATGTTCTACAAAGTGGTGGAGATTTACATGGTTACAGAGCATGTATATTGATGTTTATGTCTATTGGTCAAATATTTTAATCATAGGATACAATTTATCTGTGTTCTTATTAATAAAGAAGTATTGTTTGTAAGACTTTGCCTTACAGGAAGACAACAAGTTTTTAAATAATGTCTGATAAAATTGCTTATGTGGTGAGCAATCTTGCAACAATTTAACCTTTTTAAAGCAACAGAATTGAAATTGAAGTTTAATCCCTTTTCAGAAGTTCCTCAGTACCCTTGACTTCAATAAAACAGAAGACAGGAAGATACACCAGGCTTATTAGCCCAAGAAAAAGGAAGGTCATGCTTGGAGCCTTTGAAGAATTTGGGACTTTAGAAACTTGACCTTGTCTCTGCCTTCATTTAAGAAGAGGGAAGTTCCAAAATCAGCTGGAAGGAAAGAGATAACCGCTTCTATTTCTGAAGCAGGTTTATGATTTTAATTGCCCTGTCTTAAGATTTTCAAAGTTTGTTTCAAAATATAGCTGCAAAGATTTCACAGATAAAGAATGGTTACAAGCCTGATAATATGTTCTTGGTGAGGAGATTATAAAAGGAAATTTATTAAGGAAGAGCATTGCTGTGGTAGTAAAAATATTTTGCCCTACAGGAATATGGCTAAGAAAAGCTAGGACAAAATCGTTAAAATTTAAACATGTTGAGAAAAAGGTGAAGAAGTCATAAAATTTGTGAAATAAACCTTGCAAGTTTTATGTGGAACTAATTATAACTTTTGAGATATTGGTACAGCATTGTTTAAGTATTACTGGCATTTGAACTGATATCTGTTTACAAAATACATTTAAAATGTACATCTGTGGAAGTGCTCCTAAATACCTGACAATGGAAGTCTCGAGTTTTGAGGATTGTTAATGGGAACAAATTAATAACTTTGTCCATTGTCTATCCAGGTTCCGTAAGCTCTATTATTGATATTTGTGTGGTTATTTTATCTAATCTGTTACTGTTTCAGTCAACTTGACTCTTCTGATTTTTGAGAATCATATGTGGGGCCTTTGGATTCTCAAATTTACAAGATTATTTGTCAAAGATTCATGTTTTGGTTGTCAAAGAGAATTGTGTAGGAAAATTTGGTTACAAAAATGACTTTAGGAAATCTTGCTGGTGGGGACCCAGAATTATTTGCTGTCCAGGAAGGCTGCAGAAATTGTTGAAAGGTGCTTTTTCCCGAATTCAAGGTATAGAAAGAAAGTGACGAAGAAAAAGCACCTGCTGGGTGAACAAACTGTTTGTTGATATGTGAATTCCTCAAACCATCCTTCTTGATGTGTAAGTGACCATCTGGTTGTAGAGTTATCATTTGTGTTGTTTAGGCATTTAGGTCTAAAAATATACAGCAATATTTAAGGTCCTACAAGTAGTTTTGCAGTGCTATCTGAAACATAGATGCTCTACTTGGTTATATTTGATAATGTTTTTAATGTGTGTGTTACCTGATATGCATACACATGTTTATGTGGCAAGATATTTAGTCACATGGCTATACGTATAAGAGTGTTCAATGATAATTCAAATGTCAGGAAGTGTTAAAATGCTCCCATATGGGAAATGGTTTTTACAGTATACTCACAGACTGGCAATCTCGAGTAGCACTCAGTGGCCTTAGAATCAACCCAAAAGGCATTCTGGTCTGACAAGAGAGCCAGCAAGAGAACAAGTGCATCAGGTGTGGAAAGCCAAGGATGCTGCTGCAAGAGTGTTGCTCTGTGAAAGGCCTCAGTGGTCCATGTCCTAGTGCAAAGAAGCAGCCATTAAACATGGTTGTGCTCTTCTCTCAATGGAGTGGAGAACTTCCACTGTGTGTGTGTCCTTGTGTAATGCCTCTTGGGGTTGGTGTGGATTCAAGGATCTTCCACTGGCTAAGCATCGTGTGTCAGGAGCCTCAAGTGATCACTGACATCACACATAAGAGTGTTAATATATTAAATTCATTAGAGTCACTGTGTACTGACTTCCATGTGGGACCTGTATATTCAGAGTTATATTAAAAATATATAGCAGGTCTTGCAATAAAATATTTTCAATTGTGTGATTTATGTTCTGAGCTATATATATATATCATCCTAAAACTCTTAGGGCTTACAATAATGGGTAAAGCAAATTCTCTTTGACACAGAAGCCGAAACGGAAAGTTGGCTCACCCATTCTTTGCATTTAGTCAACATGATTCTTTTGTTTTTCTGAGATTCCCATATTGGTCCCTAGAAGTCTAAAATCATAAGAATATTTGTCAAAGATTACATCATTTAGTTGGGAAAGACTATTGTGTAAAACACTTGTTTAAAAAATGACTGTAGAAAATCTTGCTGTTGGAAAGGCAGGATTAGTAGTAATCCAAAAAGGCTCCAGAAATGGTTGATATGAAAATATACATGAGGGGAACTCCTTGGTCCTCAGTCTAAATAACACACCAAGACAAAAAACAAAAGATGCTTTTCCCCTCAATTCAAGGGACAGAAAGTAACAGACTAAGAAAAGGCACCTGCTGGGTGAACAAACTGTTGATATGTGAATACCTCAAACCTTCCTTCCTGATGTGTAAGTGACCATCTAGTTGTAGAGTTATCAGTTGTGATCGTTAGGCATTTAGGTCTAAAACTGTACAGCAGTATGTAAAGTCCTACAAGTAGTTTTGCAGTGCTATCTGAAACATAGATGTCTCTACTTGGTTAATGTTTGGTAATTTGAAAAATGAATACTTTGTTTTTTAGGTTTCAGCAGACCAATTGTATCCATTTAAGCTAAAGTTTAGCAATAAACTGTAGTTATGGTTTATTCAGATATGTATAAGAGTGTTCAATGATAATTCAATTGTCAGGAAATGTTAAAATGCTCCCATATGGGAATTGGTTTTTACAGCAGACTCACAGACTGGCAATCTCGATTAGCACTCAGTGGCCATAGAATCAGCCCAAAAGGCATTCTGGTCTCACAAGAAAGCCAGTAAGAGAGCAAGTGCATCAGGTGTGGAAAGCCCAGGATGCTGCTGCAAGTGTTTTGCGCTGTAAAGGGCCTCAGTGGTCCACACCCCAGTGCAAAGAAGCAGCCATCAAACATGGTGGTGCTTTTCTCTCATTGGAGTGAAGAGTTTCCACTTTGTGTGTGTCCTTGTCTAATGCCTCGTGGGGTTGATGTGGATTCACGAAGCTTCCACTGACTAAGCATTGTGTGTCAATAGCCTCAAGTGATCACTGTTGTCACACGTAAGAGTGCTAATTTATTAAATTCACTAAAGTCACTGTGTACTGAGTTCCCTTTTGGGACCTGTATATTCAGAGTTATATTAAAAATATATATTATTAATATTAATAAAATTTTCTAAGTAGTGACTTAAGGATCTTGAGAGAATTATTAAGAAGTGGAGCTTAACATACAGTGGCTCTCAGTAGCTTGTTATTTGACTAGCATATGACCAGTGCCACAACTTGGCCTTACTGGAATAGGAAACTTCTGTAAAATCTTATTAGAATATTACAAACTGCTAAGTTAGTGTAAATAAAAGCCAATTAAATCTTTTGATGTCACTAGTGGGTCTTGCAACAAAATGTTTACAGTGTCATAATTTATGTTCTAGGCTATAAGTTTCTCTTAGGGCTTTAACTCTCCTTCACACGGAAACTAAATACAAAAGTTGCCTCAGCCATTAATTGGTGGAATGAGATAGGTTTGTGCCCCTCATTTGTGCAACAGTGAGTTCACAACTTAAGAGACCCCACCTGAGTTCTGCTATCGATTCCAAACTTAAACAAAGAAAAGCCTTTCAAATTCCAGATTGTACATCAAACACTTGGTGATTCTACCTTCTATCAAGTACTACTAGATGAACCCCCTACACTGTTACTCAACACACCGCCACCTCTCAAGCAGATGTAGCCAAGATAGAGGATGCAGTCCCTTTTCCCTAAAAGCAACTGGGTTCCAGTCCTCTGTTTGAAAATATAAGAGCCAAATAAGTTTTTCAGTTCCTAGTAAAACTGTCTTGTATAACATTTTCTAAAGGAACATACCATGCAATTGCTAATCCTCTAATAGCAGTTTCAACAGCTGCGCTGTACTGAGACAGATTCCTGAAAACAAAAAAGTGGGGTGATGTTAGAGTGTGCGTAAAATGCTATTATTCGGTAGTGTGAATTTCCTTTGTGTAGACAAAACTGCTACTTTACTACGCCAGGGGTACCGGGGTACCGAGAGCTTGGGAGAATTCCGATTTGGTGATAAATCTGTTCTTTGCTGTCCAGCAATTTTGTGAACCCAGGTGCAGGAGGGCAAGGGCACAATTCTTCACTGGTCCCTGGCACATGAGAAAGAAAAGGGTGTGAGAATAGGATGAGGCAGATAATGGGTATAGAAACAAAACAGGCTGCCTCTGCCTGAAGGCCATAAAAACAAACATGTCTAAGGTTGTTACTTTTGATGAATTTCCCAACCTCAAATTGCCTATATGCTTCTGTCTTGGGCTGTTCAGGGGACATGACCCTGCTTGGCTGGTGTGATGTATCATCAAGTGTGGTCTGACCTCAGCATACTGTCACAATGAACTCTGATTTTTGCATTACCAGTAGGACACTTTTGTCGTTTTCTTAGGGTTGACTATTACACACTCTGATATTCAGGGTTTTTAGCTCTGATTCTAACAGTGGCTGCAGAATGGATGGCTGGTATGGCCACTGAGCTCTGTGAGGTCACAGAGGAGCTGCCAAACGGGATGCTCTCTGTACCTAGACAGCCACATGGACTTTGTGTGTGAACCAAGAGTGAGGGCAGACATTACGATACACCAAAGTTGCTGTGCTGCCACCTGAGTGTTGGTCCAACTCATCCACCAGCATGCCTGCAGCGTCCTGTCATCTGGACCTCCTCACCACCTGTCACAACTGATTTACAATTCTATGGGCATCAAACTGCTACAAAGGTGCACTCCAAGCACACACACTCACATGAGCACCCCAATATGCCTCATAGGCAACTGCTTGCTATTCCAGGAATGTAAGAGGCATGACAGCTTCTGGCATGTATCTGTCCTAAATGGTTGGACCTCACTAAGCAGGGTGCACACCTCATAAAAGGCACAGCCCCAGCACGGCCTGAAACCATTCTCCTGGGTTCCTGTTGTACATAAACGGATGTCGTGTAATTAGTGGCTCAAGGACTCCTTTTATGGCACAGGGTATTGGCCATTCTTTGCCATCATGACTATAAAGAGAGTGACAATAAAACCACAATCTGGGAGAAGCGCTTTCCTAGTAACAGTATAGAAAAAGCCCTGGATTTCACTCCGTTTTTAGCATATTGGCACGCTCCTACTCGGTACACAACCAAGCCCCATACACTCAGGACAGCTGGCTTCCATGGAGGCAGGATAGCCTCCCTGGTACGCCCTTTGGGGGATGTGTGTTTGTGCATGTGTGTTTGTGGAGGGTGAACACAGGGACAGTGGTTGAAAGACCACAGAACGGCAAGTTTGAGGTACAAGACTGCTTTCTGCACCTGGCCAAAAGGGGCCTGTTTGTCGCCATGGTTCTTCTAGAATCCTAGGCCATAGGATTCTGGGCCAAGTATGACCATGCAGCTGCTGAGTGGATGGCTGGTATGGCCATAGAACACTTTGAGATCATAGAGGGAACCAATCAAGATGCTCCCTGCATCTGGACCCCCTCATGGGCTTAGGTGCGTGAAGCAAGAGTGAGGGCTGAGGTCATGGTCCAGCAAAGTTGCTGTGTTATCACCTGTATGATGGCCCAACAAATCCACACCCATGCCTGCAAGATTCCTGTCCTCTGGAACGCCACACCACCTGTGGGAGCGCACTTACAATACTATGGTGTCAAACCACTACAACAGCCCAAATGCTCACACACACACTCACACAGTCACTCCAACACTCCACATTGGCTACTGCTTGCTACTCCAGGAATCCGAGATGCATGACAGCTTCTGCCATTTATCTGTTCCTTATAGTTGGAGCTTGCTGAGCAGAGCACCCACTTAATACAGGGGCCTCAATGCCATGTCAAACCATTCCTGTTTGTTCCTCTTCTCCCTACAGGAAGGTGGTTTCCATAGTGCATCAAAGACCCCCCGTTGTTGCACAGTGATATGAAAATCCTGTGCTTCCACAACTTTAAACAGAATGACAATGAAACCACAAATCAGGAAAAACACTTTAATAATAACATTATTGCAAAAGCCATGGGCTTCATTTCATTTTCTCCATATTGGCACACTCCTAATAAGAGATACCCAAACCTCATACACTCACAGATTTTCAAGTAGGCTTAACATCCTCCCTGGTAGGGCCTGTTGGGATGTGAGTGTGTGTGTGTGTGTGTGTGTGTGTGTGTGTGTGCATGTGTGCATGTGTGTGTGTGTGTGTGTGTGTGTGTGTGTGTGTGTGTGTTTGTGTGTGTGTGTAAGGATGTGCTTAGAAGAGTATTAGTGGGAAGAGCACAGAAAGCATAGACAGAGTCTCCTGCCCACTTTCTGCACCTGGCCAAAAGGAGCCATTCTGTCTCCATGGGTTTTCCAAAATGCTGAGACTGTTCATTGCAGGGCAGTTATGAACAGGTGGCTGCTGAGTGTACGGCTGCTATGTCCACTGAGCCCTGTGAGGTCACAGAGGGGCAGTAAATCTGGATGCTCCCTGTACTTGGACAGACTCATAGGCTTAGGTGAGTGAAGCAAGAGTGAGGGCTGGTCATGGTACAACAAAGTTGGTGCGTTGTCAGCTGCATGCTGATCCAACTCATCCATTCCCATGACTGTGAGCTTTCTGTCATCTGGAGCACCACACCACTTGCCTTATAATCCTATGCATGTCAAGTTGCTTCAATGATCCACTCCTCATACACACAGTCACACAAGTATCCCAACATGCCCTTTGGCAACTGCTTGCTCCTCCAGGCATCTGAGTTGCACATCATTTTATGTCATGTATCTGTCCCCCATATTTGGACCTGTCCACTTGTGACCAGGTTGTACAATTGTGACCACTTGTACAATGAACAGCAACAAGCAAGTGTCAAACCATTCTCCTGAGTCACTGGTCTCCCTAGACAAATGTTTCCTCCATAGTTGCTCCACAACTCCTCATTGTAGCATAGGGCTATGGCCATCTTCTGCCTATGTGACTCTATAGAGAATGACAATGAAACCACAAATGGGTAGAGACACTTTAATAGTAAAAGTGTTGCAAAAGCCCCGGGCTTCACCTCATTTTCAGCATACTGGCACACTCCCACTTTGTTGACACCCAAGCCCAGACACTCACAGATAGCTGGCTTCCAAGTAGGCGGGACATCATCTCTGGTAGGGCCTGTCGGGATATGAGTATGTGTATGTGTGTGTGTGTTTGTCTGTCTGTCTGTCTGTATGTAGAGTAAGTGAGCAGTGGGGAGTTGGTGGGAAGACTACAGAAAGCAGAGCTTGAGCCACCTGCTCGCTGCCTGCACCTGGCCAAAAGGGGCATGTCTGTCAACATACCTTTTCTACAATGCTGAGGCCAAATCATTCTGGGCAGGTTATGACCAGGTGGCTGCTGCATGGACAGCTGATATGGTTATAGAGCCCAGTGAGGTCACAGAGGGGCAGACAATGGACCTGTTCCCTGTACCTGGATAGCCTCATGGGCTTAGGTGAGTGAAAAAAAAGTGAGGGATGAGGTCACAGTCCACCAACGTTACTGTGCTGTCACCTGCCTGTTTGCCCAACTCATCCACCCTAATGACTGTGAGCTTCCTCTTATCTGGAATTCTAAATCATCTGTGGCAACTGGTTTAAAATTTTTTGGGCCTCAAACTGAAATCATGGTCCACCTCCCCACATCTACACTCACAAAGGCACCCCAACACTTCTCTGTGACAAATCCAGGAATTTGAGATGAATGACAGCTTCTGGCATGTATCTGTCCCCCATAGTTGGACCTCGCTGATCAGGATGCCCACAAACAAAAGGGATAGCCAGAATATGGTGTCATACCATTCACATGGTTCCCAGTTCTACCTGGATGATTGTGGTCTCTATAGTCTCTGAAGAACTCCCCGTTGTGGCACAAGGCTATGGCCATCCTCTGCCTAGGTTTCTCTAAAGAGAATGACAATTAAAGACAATCCAGGAGAAATGCTTTTCTTGTGAAAAAGTTGCAAAATTCCTGAACGTCACACCATTTTCAGTATATTGGCACACTGCCACTCAGTAGAAACCAAAGCCCCATATACTCATGGATAGCTGGCTTCCATGGATGGTAGACATCTTCCCTGATAGGGTGTGTGGGCACGTGTGTGTGTGTGTGTGTGTGTGTGTGTGTGTGTGTGTGTGTGTGTGTGTGTGTGTGTGTGTGTGTGTGTGTGGAGTGGGGCGTGAGCAGAGGATCATTGGAGGAAAACAAGAGAGACTAGATATTAAGCCACCATGCAGCTTTCTGCACTTGGTCAAAAGAAGCCTTTGCGTCTCCATGGCTTTTCTAAAATGCTGTTGCCATAGGATTCTGATCCGGTTATGACCAGTTGGCTGCAGAGTGTGTGGCTGCTATGTCCACAGAGCCCTATGAGGTCACAGAGGGGCAGCCAATCTGGATGCTCTCTGTACTTGGACAGACTCATAGGCTTAGGTGAGTGAAGCAAGAGTGAGAGCCGAGGTCATGGTAAACCAAAGTTGCTGTGCTGTCTTCTGCCTGTTGGTGCAACTTATTCACTCTCATACCCGTGAGCTTTCTGTCACCTGAGGCAACTGCTCACAATCTGATGGGCCTCAAATTGCTACAAATGCCCATCTCCACACCTTCACTCACAGACAACAGCCCAACATGCCCATTAGCAACTGCTTTCTACTCCAGGAATCTGAGATACACACAGCTCCTGACATGCATCTGTCCCCCAGGTTGGACCTTGGTGAATAGGGTGCCCTCTGCATACACATGATATCCCCAAATCATTGTCAAATGATTCTTGTGAGTCCCTGTTCTACCTAGATGAATGTGGTATCCATAGTGGCTCAAGGACTCCCAGTTATGCGAGAGGTTTATGGCCATCCTCTACCAATGTGACTCTAAAGAGAATGACAATGAAACCACCACGTGGAAGAAACACTTTCCTAGTAAATGTGTTGTTGCAAAATCCCTTGTCTTCTGGCCATTTTCTGCATATTAGCACACTCCACCATGGTAAACATCCAAGCTTTTTATACTCACAGACAGCTGGCTTCCACAGAAGGTAGACATCCTCAATGATAGAACCTGTGGGGATGTGGGTGTGTAAGTTTGTGTGTGTGTGTGTATGTGTATGTGTTGTGTGAAGGCTGTTCAGCAGAGTGGTGTTGGGGATAGGACCAGAGAGATCAGAATTTGAGCCAGCTGCCTGCTTTTTGCTTTGGGGCAAAAGTGGCCTGTCAGTTGTCATGGCTTTTTTAAAATGCTGAGGCTGGAGGATACTGAGCCGGTCATGACCAGGCAGCTGCTGAGTGCATGACAAGTACAAGACCACAGCCCTATGAGGTGGGAAGCCAATTGGGGAATGCTCCCTTTACCTGCACAGCAACATGGACTTAGGTGAATGAAGCAAGAGTGAGAGCCAGGGTTTTGGTCTACCAAAGTTGCTGTGCTGACACCTGCCTGAAGGCCCAACTCATCCAACCCCATGCCTGCAGCCTTCCTGTCATCTGGAGCTCCACACCAACTTTGGCTACTGCTAACAATGCTATGGGGATCAAATTGCTACTACGGCCCTCACACCAAGAGACACTCACACAGGCACCCCAACATGCACCTTTGCCAACTGCAGGAAACAGAAAGGCATGACAGGTTCTGGCATGTACCTGTCCTCATAGTTAAAGCTCACTGAGTTTGGTGCCCAGTTCATACAAGAGACAGACCCAACGTTGTGTCAAAAAATTCTCGTTGGTCCCTGTTCTACCTAGGCGAATGTGGTCTCCATAGTGGCTCAAGGACTCCCCATTGTGGCACAGGGCAATTGCTATCCTTTGCATATATGTCTCTAAACAGAGTGACAATTAAACCACAACCTGGGAGAAACACTTTTCCAGTAACAGAGTGGTCAAAGCCCTGGCCTTCACACTGTTTTCAACATATTGGCACACTTCCACTCAGTAGTCACCCAAACCTCATACACTCATTGACAGCTGTCTTCTACAGCAGCTGCACATCCTCTCTGGTAGGTCCTGTGGGGATGTGTTTCTGTGTGTGTCCAGGTGAGGTGCCAAGGGATGTTGGGGGAAAGACCACAGGAAGCAGAGCTTGAGCCTGTTGGTGTACGTGCAGTGGATGTGGGTGACATGAAGTTGTGAAAGCTAATTTTCCATTGCAGGCAAGGTCATAAGTAACTTCCAGCTGTTTGGCAGGACCTCTTGTCGTATGTCTATACAATCACCTTAATGAAGCTCCACCTTCTTGTACATGGACACGGGACCACCCTGAAGAAAAAGATAAATCCATCCAGGCATTTGCTTGATACTGTGAGACTGGCTTTTTACTCAATATGAGTTTGGAGTTTGTCTTGCAAAAGGGCCTGCTATTATTCCTACAGTCTTGGCTGTCCCCATTGACCTTATGCTAATCCAGGGACTAATATTTAGGCTCTCATTCTTTCCTCATATATTTCTGTCTCTTTTTGTTTGTGTTACAAGATTGAGTTGTTGGATAAAAATTGTAGCAGGAACTTTTATTGTTTCTGGATAAAACTGATGGCAAACTTATCCTTAGAAATTCCCAACTTGCCCATGACATAAAAAGTCTGAGCCAGCGTTTGACTGATTTTGTATAAATAAACCCTACAGGTTTTCTGCATTATCCTTTATCATCATGAAATCCTACTGCTCCATCAGTCTCTTTCATTGCATCTCATCAATGCACGCTTCTTGACTTCTGAGCTCAGCTGGAGCTGGACTCCGGCAAGTAGCACCCAAAGTTTTACTCAAAAAAAAGTAGGTATTTTCTTTCTTGTTTCTAGCAGCATGGATAGGATTTCATCCAGAGTGCTGCAGGCCCCCTGACAGAAGGTTAGGCTAGGAGGGGTGAATAGTCAGAACATTCCTTGAGAAGTTTTGTACCCTCTGTTTCTATAAAGTTAAAATGAGGCAGAGTGCATTCAGCGACAGAAGCATATATGCTGATATTAGTAAGCATACTTTATTAAAGAAAGGAGAAAAGGTTAGCAAAATCAGCTTTCAAAATTTTTACAGTTTATATGGACAATTAGTTCCTGGTTCTCAGACGAGGGAATGCTGGATTTACAATCATGGGATTAGGTAGGGAATGACATGAAGAGGTGGTACTAGAGTCACGGTGTGGCTGCCATGGCATCCTTTGCACATGGTCTTTGCAAAATATTGAAACAAGCTTTGGATGCAGGGACAGATGTGTAAGCCACATCTTTTCTGATTGCACCACCCCAGGAGCATACGCCCTTGATTAAATGGAAAAAGGGAGGCTCAGGCTGTACTAATGGCTCAATGAAAATTGTTCGTCCTGAAGATAATATAAAGTGTTATGAAAATGATCAGAAGGATGTAACAGAGGAGAAAGAAGATCTTTTAAAATCAGAAAGATTTAGATCAGGAGTTAAGGATTGTGAAAATATGCAGACAACTGAATTACATGATGGGTGGTCTCCTGCTGTGGATGATAATCCTCCTAATTATTCGGTTAAGCAGTGTGAGCCCTTTCCAGCTGGACCACATCCAGCAAATGTTGGACTTAGAGTGGGCAAAGCAGCAGGCACATAAGGATGGTGATTTTTTTCTGTTTTCCTGTTGTCTATGAATAGTGATGTGCCTGAATGAGAACCATTGCCATATAAAGCTTATTAAAGAACCAAAGCATCCTGGCCCCGGTGCGGTGGCGCAAGTGGTTAAGGTCCTCGCCTTGCACGCCCAGGATCCCATATGGGCGCCAGTTCTTTCCCACCAGCCCCACTTCCCATCCAGCTCCCTGCCTGTGGCCCGGGAGAGCAGTCGAGGACAGCCCAAAGCTTTGGGACCCTGCACGAGCGTGGGAGACCCGGAAGAGGCTCCTGGCTTTGGATAGGCATAGCATCGTCCGATGCGCTCACTTAGGGAGTGAATCATCAGACGGAAGATCTTCCTCTCTGTCTCTCCTCTGTATATCCGCCTTTCCAATAAAATATAATAAAAAATAAATGTTTTTTAAAAAGAAAGAACTAAAGTATCCTGTCTCTGACTATGGGCCAAAATCCACGTACACTATGGCAATGGTGGAAGGATTAGCAGTAAAGTGGATGACTGCGTATGATTGGTTTCAGGTTGTGAAGTCTCTCCTCACAGGTGGAAACTTCCTTTTGTGGAAAATGGAATATTAGGAAATAGCTAAGGCAGAAGTGAAGTCTCAGAGATCTGTGAGGCGTGGCAAACCTTCCCTTACCTTAGACATGCTTTTAGGACAGGGCATTCATCTTGGCATTTCAGAACATCTTACTCTATTTAAGGAGACATTACAACTTATCTACTCCCTGGCATTAGGTGCATGGAAATGCCTGCCATCTACACATCAAAAGTCTTCAAATTTTATAAATGTTAAACAAAAGCCTGAGGAGCCTTTTGAAGATTTTGTGGTTTGAGTCACTGAAGCAGAGGGCCGGAGAGTTATTATCAATACAGGTACAGATCTCTTAGTTAAAGAGCTAGCTTTTGAGAATGCTACTCCATCTTGCCAGACCTTAATTCAGCCAGTGAGAAAGACAGCCGATGTTTGGACATGTGCTGAAATAGCTCCATCATACATACAAGGGTTAACAATTGCTGGGGCTCTTCAGGGTCAAACTGACACTGGAGTTTTAAAGAACATGAGAGGCAATAAAGGGACTCAAAGGAGCAATAATTGCTATTCTTGTTGTGGAGTAGGGCATTTTAGCCATAGTTATGGGTCTGAAACCAGTGAGTACCACAGTGGTTTCTGCCACAGATCTGAGGGACATGAGGACCACATGAATCTCTTACATGGATCTGAGGGGCTTTTGACAACATGGGGCCCTTCCATGGTTCTGAGGAGCAGGCAAATCACACAAGACTCTGCCATGGATCTGACGGCTTTGCAGAGTGACATGAGGCTCTACTGTTGAACTGAAGGTTGCAACTCTCATTACCCAGGTGTTCCTCACCACAGGTCCCCACCTCCAAGCCAACCATGTAGCTCAGAACACTTAGCTCAGCCACGTAGCTCAGCACATCTTCATCCTGCTCATTGATGACATTCCTCAGCTCGGGGTGGTGTGTAATCCGCTTGGGGTCAAGAAGACACATGTGGCATTAGTGTACATGGAGTATGCAACATGTGTCACACTGCCTTCACTTCCACAGTCTCGTGTGCTGCCCAACAGGCTGGACCTCAGCTCACCAGGCCTCTGATTCCAGGCCTCGCATCCCTTGAGGTACAGCACCAGCAGCCATGCTCAGGATTACAGGGGTTGCACGTTCCACTGCGGACAACCCCAATGCTCTGCTCTGGACCACAGCCTAGACTTGCACTTGCACGGGGGTGCTTTGCTGGTACCACCTCAACTTCCAGTCCAGCAGCAGTGTGCTTCTGGCTGTACCACACCACTGGATCCTCAGCAGAACATTGCCACTTTCCCTTCTCCAGGTCTGGCTAACCACAGACTTGTACACAGTTTGTGGGTAGGGTCCTGCAGGTCTGTCTCAGCTCTTCAGGATCTACTCTTGCTCATAGGGTGCTGCCCAAGCTGAGTGGAGCTGAGGCTAGCCAAGACCACCTGTTGTGCAGGCTGCTTAGCCCTACACCATACACAGGCCAACACCCAAGCCATTCAGATTGCTGGCTAGGTTTCTCCGGGTGGTTAGTGCCTGGCTTCTGGCTCACTACAACAGTGGAATTGACTGATTCAGTCAGGGCTTTAGCCAGAGCTAAGACTCTGGGGGACTCGACACTCCTTCTGCCACCTCCCACACTTCCCAACAGTCCAATCTCTCTCTCTGCCTCTCTCTGCCTCTCTCTGTTACTGTCATACACACACACACACACACACACACACACACACACACACACACACACACACACACACAAAATCTGTTACAATTTCTCTCTATGTCACCCACAACCTCTCCCCTCACCCCTTTGCCAGCAAGGCCAGGCTTGCAAAACCCCCATCCCAATGCATCCCCTACCTAAAATCTCCCATGCTATTGTCATCTTACAAGCTTAGTTGAAACAAACAAACGTAGAGTAAGTTGTAAATATATAGCAATATTCAGCTCTGATGACATAGTATACCTAAATAGAGAAATAACTGAGGAAGTTACAGATGAAGGAATTATGACTGTCACTACATAAAGCAACTTAGATTAGATGGCTTCAATGTGAACTTCTACCATAAATTCTTAGTCTAATCAATAGCAATTCTTCCCTAGAAAATCCAAAGAATCTTATGGCAGAAATCCTCTCAAACTTCTTCCGAGAATTTTGTGCTTAATCACAAAGCACCTGGATTTGTTTAACCAAGTGTTGTTCAACAACACCAGAGAGATGACTATCCCTGATTAAATTTATTGCAAAAATCCTCAGCAAAACACTACTCATCAAATCCCACAGCTCACTATAAACATCATTATGCAGTGTTTGTTTGATATTGGAAATCAATAAATGTAACATACTATAGCCTATGAAAAAATGGAAGTCATGATAATCTCAGTACACAGAAAAAGCATTTCTTAAGATACAACCTGCATGCCTGATGTGGTAGCGTGGTGGTTAAATGTCCTTGCCTTGAGCATGTCAGGATCCAATATAGGTGCTGTGCCTAATTCTGGTGCCTGTTGTTGCCAGAGACATTCTATAAGAATATAGAAACATTCTATAAGATATAAAAATATGGGACAGGCTTTCTTTGTTGGGAGATCCTTGATCAATGCTTCAATCACTGATTCAGTTATGGGTTTATTTGATTCTTCTGTTGCCTCTGGACTAAGTTTTGGTAAGTGGTGGGAGAGTGGTGGGAGTCTGAGAACTTTTCCATTTCTTGATGGTTCTCAAATTTATTGGAGTTCAGTTCTTTGTAGTGATTTCTAATGATTTTCTTAATGGGCACAGTGTCTTCTGATATCTTGCCTTTTTCATCTACAATGCTGTTGCTTCTAGCTTTCTCATTTTTTTTTTTTTTGGTCAGTCAGGCCAATGCCATCTATTTTGTTTATTTTCTCAAAAAGCCAACTTTTTGATTTTTTGATTTTATGTTTTTTTTCTTTAATATCTATTGGATTTATCTCCTCCCTTCTTTAGATTTCTTGTTTCCTATTGTGAGTGTGGCTCTTCCGCTGCTGTTTTTCCAGTTCCTGGAGGTGTATGGTTAGTTCCAGTATTTGGCACCTTTCTTGGGCCTTGACATGGGCTCCAATTGCAATGAGTTTACCCCTTAGCACTGCTTTGACAGTGTCCCACAAGTTTTGGAATGTTGTATCGGAGTTTTCATTGGTTTCCATACATTTTTTGATCTCAAGTTTAGTTTCTTCTCTGATCCATTGTTCACTTAATAGCATATTGTTCATCTTCCAAGGGTGTCTATACTTCCTGGGGAGTTTTGCGTTGTTGATTTCCAGTTTCATTCCATGGTGGTCTGAGAGGGTATAATTCTAATCTCTTGGAAGTTATTTAGATTTGCTTTGTGTCCTATCATATGGTCGATTCTGCAGAAGGTGCCATGCAACGCTGAGAAAAATGCCTTGTCTGTGACCTTAGGATAAAAAGTTTTATATATGTCTACTAAGTCCACTTGTTCTATTGTTTGTGTGAGCTCTGTTGTTTCTGTGTTCAGATTTTGTTTCATCGATCTGTCCATTGGTGTTAAAGGTGTGTTGAGATCATGCACAAATATTGTGTGTGTATCTTTGTCTCCCCTTAAGTCTGTAAGTAATTGCTTCACATAGCAGGCACATTGGAATTTGTTGCATACATGTTAATGATGGTGGTTGCTTCTTGATGGATCATTCATTTCACCAATATGAAATGGCCTTCCCTGTCTCTTTTGATGTTAGTTGGATTGAAGTCTATGTCGCCTGAAATTAGGACAGCTACCCCAGCCTTTTTTTCTCATCCATTAGCGTGAAATATCTTTTTCCATCCCTTCACTTTCAGTTTGTTTGCATCTTTTCTAGTTAGATGTGTTTCTTATAGGCAAAAGATAGTTGGGTCTTGTTTGATGATCCATTCCGTTAATCTCTGTCTTTGGTTGGTGAGTTTAGACCATTTGTGTTAAGAGTTAAAATTGAGAGGTTGCGATTTTGCCCTGCCATGCGAGTGTGTTTTGTATGTGTTGTTATCTATGTAATTGCCCTTCCTTGTGTGGGCTTTAGTTTGGAGACCTTCCTGTTTGCCATCTTTGCTTATGACTTGTCTCCGTAAATTCTGGAATTAGCGCATTTCTAAGGAGATTTTGCAGAGCTGGTTTTGTGTTGGCATATTCTTCTAGTTTTTCTTTGCTATGGAAGTATCTGATTTTGTCCTCATATAGAAATGAGATCTTTGCTGGGTACAATATTCTTGGATGACAGTTGTTTTGCTTCAGGGTTTGGAAAATCTTTGTCCATTCTCTCCTTGCTTGTAGAGTCTTTTCGGAGAAGTCAGCAGTGATTCTGATTGGTTTATTCCTGTATGTGACTTTTTTCTGTGCTTCGTACATACAGGGAAGTTTTTGGATTTAGATACTAAGCAAGTGAATGTGCAAATACTAATTTTGTCACTAGCCAAGCAAAAGCTATTGGCGAAACTTATTTTATTTTATCAGATTATTTTCTTGAATAGTTTTCATACGTTAGGCGGCATAAGAATCAACTGAGATACTTGTTAAATGCAAATTCCTAGGATAGTTGAAATAAATGCATACTTATCTTTAGAGCTATTGAGTTTGTCTTCCAAGGACAACCTCAATAGTGTATACATTTTGACTTTTGTTATAAATAGCAGTTAGCAATTGGGAAGCAAATGTAATTAGAAATTTCCCTTTATTTAAATATGAAGGCTTCATTTGTCTTTAAGAAAAACTTTTTTTACAAAATATAAGAATTATGGTAACAATACATCATCTGCTACTGAAATCTTCAGTAAATGTATGTATGCTTAAGTCTGTTAATTTTATTCAAAACTGTATTTTTCAACTAATGTACATTTCTATCCACTGAATTCCACATTGCATCATTTTTCTAAGTATGAACTTGGAAATTGCAGTACACTCACTAAGGCTCAGGTTTCTGTAATTTAGTTAAATGACTTGTGAGAATCAGAATTGATCACAATCTGTTGTCTTCTTTATGATTCCACTGATCAATAACTTTAATAAATGACAAGGTGGTGAATTCATCTGGGATCTGGCACAATGAAAATGATATTGATGACTCTTATGTGATTAAGGCAAACATAATACACCTCTAGCTATTTTCAAATATTTCTTTTAATAAAATATGGGAGAGCACTGGAAGCACATGAAACAGTTACCTATGCAAGCACCAGACAACTACCAGAGCAAACAGGAAACTTTTTGTAATTTATAAGTAGTAAGTTATCCCATAAAAGTAAGTAAAGCCATGTCTGTACAAGAGAATATACACCAATAAGAGACAACTACCAGGGACCACAAAAGTTAGTAAACTTTGTCTACAAAAATGGCACTAACCAGAGAAAGAACTTGTAAGCTCCAAGCAGTTTACAAATTAAAAAGGCCTGCTTGTATATTTGTTGTATGAATTCAGATGTCTACTCCCAAGAGCAAGCTACACATTCAGCATGATCCCAGTTGAGTTATGCACAGCTTCCTTCCATCTGAAAACTCACTGGGACAAAATTGCATGGCAGTGAGTACTGATGAAGGGGGCATAGTGCATACTTGAGAAACAAAGCGACTTAGAGAGAAGAGCAGATTTAATGAGGGTAGCCTGAGGGAACTCTGTCAGCAACTGAAGGAAAGAACAACACTTTTCTCACCCAGAAGTTTTTATTCTCAGAGGAAGATTTGTCTCCATCAGTGCCTACATGTCTTCAGGGACAACACGGGATTACCACAGCACAGGAGGAAGGAGAGGTTTAGCTAAAAGCTCCAGGCACACTAACTCTTTCAGTTTGTTCTCTCAGTAATGTCCACTTCCAAACACTCTGGCACTTTCCACCCTGGGCTCTGTCACAGGGATTGTCTTTCCTAGTTGCGGACTTTGTCAAGTGGCATCACCTGGGGAGGCTGATGTTCCAAGGCTCCCACTAGACATCCAACTGGTTCCAACTCAAGCTGCCTAAATATTTTATTCCTTTCTTCTTGTAAAAGATTTAACTATTTTCCTGGAATGATAGATCAATAGAGAGAAGAAGAAAGAAAGATTATCCATCCACAGGTTCACTCCCCAAGTGGCTGCAATGGCCAGAGGTGAGCTGATCCCAGCAAAACAGCCAGGAACTTCCTTGTGCTCCCAAGTCCGTTCAGTGATCCAAGGCTTTGTGCCATCCTCTATTGCTTTCTCAGCCCATGAGTGAGGAGCTAATGGGAAGTGCAGCAGCCAGGACAGGAGCCACTGTCCATGGTTTCCAGGTGCGTGCAAGGCAAGTTCTTTAGATATTATTACATCGCATATACCCAAATCTCTTTCTTCTGATGGCCTTTTTCAGAAGAAATACATATCATTTCAGCCATATGGAACACAGCATACTGAGAAGAACAAAAGAAAATTCTGATTCTTATGCAATGAAAATTTAGTGCAGACATAACAACAGATTTCATGATATATTGACAAGTAGTGGTTATCAAAACTCCATGGAATTGACACAAAGATATACATTGGGATTCACAAAAAAATAATGCAGCACCATAAAAGAACACTAGAAAACATTATCTCGCAGCCAACGAACAGTTACAAACATACTGAAATCAGTCCAGGGAGATACAAAACAAACAAACAAAAAAACTAGACTTTTGACCAAAGCATGGTGTGCAAATGAGTGTGTGAGTGCAAAATAAAAAAGGAGATAATCACCTTACCTCTATAGAGCAGGAACCTAAACCTATGATCTGGCGCCCCTAATGTGCCAGAGGAAAGCGTTAGGGAAGCCTAGAAAGAATGTGTGACCAAAGGTTTCTCAGAACAGATCCTAGAACAAAACAGAAAATTGTAAGAGAATTCTTCTTGCAAGGCAACATGTTTCTGGAGACTTGGTATTGCAGTTCAACCATAAAGTCGTGAACCATAAAACTGACTTTTTTTTATATAAGAATGGGCATGAAGCTCAGATGAGCAGACTAAGATGAGGACACATAAAACAGTAGCAACTTGGTTGAGCAGGTACTCCAAATATCTCAACATCCCTATGAAATGACAGTTACATGATTCAAAATAGTGAGTGTAAGGAAACTCAGTGAGTTACAAAAGAATACAGAGGGACACATAAATGAAAAAATAAAAAAAAAAGAGGAGAATGAAAAAAGAAAAAAAAATGTTTGTGTTGAATAAGAAAGGACAAACAGGACAAGAGACAGAGGAGGAAGAGAAAGAAGGAGGAAGAAACACAATACCTCAGTAGGGACTGAGTGGCAGATTGTCACGTCAGTGGATTAAAATGTCATCAAGGAAAATGCAAGTATTGCTTCTTAGTGATATTAATTGTGAATGAAAATGTATTAAAATCACCAATCAGAAACCTGAATTCAGCTGAGCGGATAAAACCACCATAACCCTCAAAGATGCCAGCAAAAACCAAGCATATGTTTGAGATGACAGAAAAGTATTAGACAGGGTAAAGCATAGAGAGCAGATTGCAGAAAACACTGGAGGTCAGGAAGTCAACAAGGAGGTACCTGGGGAACCCCTGGAGACAGGGAAAAGGTGACGATGGCAGAGCAGTGTGGCAAGGAACAGAAAACCCAACTGCCACCCAACTGCTGTGATCTGGACTCCAACAACAACCAGAGATCCAGAGGCAGCCACAGATCAGCCATTGCTGTAGCCAGCTGGGAGCTTAGGTTCACACAAGGAGCTCAGGAGGTAAAGACAGGCTGAGACTGGAGAATCCTGCAGAATACTGTGGCCCAGTATTGAACCAAAAGGGAGCTCTAACTCACCAGGGCATACTGGTGTTGGGATCGAACACTGGAGTGGGCAAGTTTCCAGCTAGTCACTTTTGGCTGATCTCATGGGGAGGACAGCGCCAGCTTCACATCCTGCAAGATCTGGGTGGTCTCCAGATGGGAAAGCCAACAGCCTTGGCTCTCAGGCAGTGCTCCACTGGGCACCATCTTGTGTTTTTCCAAAAGACCAGTGCTGCTGATAAACCAGTTATCTGGGAAAATTGGTGTTTTATAACCCAGGACATTGATTAAAGAAACAAACAAACAAACAAAAAATCGACTTGTAGATGTGTAGATAACCCATCTTAGAAAACTGCACTAAGGAGAAAAATTTACTAAATAGGATTTCAATGTCAAAAGTTAAAAGAAGAGACAGAGGCACAAGGAATATTACCAAAGACCCTCTGGTATTGGAACAAAAGCCTCTAACAACCTCAGAATTAACTGAGGAAGATATTAAAAAGATGGGGGACAGAGAATTCTGAAAATTTATTATAAGGCTTCTGACGAACAGTGAGAAGTACTCAACACAAGAATTCAAAGAATGTAAAGAATCTGTTACACAGGAAATGAATCAAATGAAAGCTGACATTTCAGAAGTTAAGAATCCAGTGGAGCAAATTAAAAGTAGAGTGGAGAGTCTCAAAAATAGAATGAATGAAGCAAAACAAAATAAAAAAAATCAGAATTGGAAGATGTTTTCTGTCAGCGGGGGCGGGGGGGGGGGAGCTGGAAGAAGAGCTAGGCCAAACTAAAAAAAAAATATATATATATATATATAAATAAATAAATAAATATATATATATATAAAGAAAATATATATTCAGGAATTAAAAGATACAATCAAAAGGCCCAACATAATAATTATGGGAGTTCCAGAAGGCAGAGAAAGAGCAAGTGGGACTAAAGGTGTATTCAATGAAATAATAATAATAAAAAATCCCTAATCTATTGAAAGAACTCAGAAACAACATCCAGGAGGGGCACATGCCTCCCAACGGAGTTAACAAAAAGTGACCTTCACCAAGGCCCATCATAATCAAGCTCTCCTCCGTTAAACACAAGGAAAAACATCCTTAAATGTGCACTTGACAAAAATCAAGTGACTTACAGAGGAACCCTATTCAAACTCACAGCTGACCTCTCACAGGAAACACTATAGGCCAGGAGAAAACGGAATGGCATAGTTCAGACTCTAAAGAGGAAAATTTTTCAGGCCAGAATAATGTATCCTGCAAAGCTCTACTTTGTCTTTGAAAATGAAATAAAATTCTTCCACAATAAGGCAAAAATCCAGGAATCTGGTCCTCCAAACAGCCTTACTACTAATACTCAAGAATGTTCTAGCAGAAGAGGAAAGGAATAACAGCTACGAAAACCAAAGGGAAATGTAGAGAGAATCCCACTAAAAGGCCATCAGATGACTCAACCATAGAACAACACATTACTATGATGATAGAACCAAATCGCCGTGTATCCATATTAACATTGATTGTAAATGGTTTAAATTCATCAATCAAATGCCATAGATTAGAGAAATCTAATCTAATCTAAAAAGCAAAACCCATCTATCTGCTGCTTAAAGGAGACACATCTCACTAAGAAAGATCAGAGGAAACTAAAAGTTAAAGGATGTGCAGAGATATTCCAAGTGAATGGTAAGGAAACACATGCAGAGGTAGCTATTCTTAGATGATATAGACATCAATGTGAAAAACATTAAAAGAGATAAAGTAGAATACCATCTAATGATCAAGGGATCCATTCAACAAGAAGAGATCACCATACTAAATATGTATGCACCAAATGCCAACACATCAAGTTATGTGAAACAAATGTTAATGGACTTAGAGTGAGAAATAGACTCGGACACAATCATAGTGAGTGCCTACCCTTTAACATCAACAAACAGATAACAAACAAGCAAACAAAAAAAACTGAAACTCAGCAAAGAAACAACAGAACTCACCCAAAGTTTACAGCAAATGGAATTAGTTTAGATCTATCAAATTCTCATCCTACAGATGGAGAATACACTTGTATTTTCAACAGTGCATGAAACCTTCTCTAGAATTGATCATAATATTTTGGAAAAAATTAATAAGAGGGTAGAAAATGAAGGGAGGTGAATCCAGACTATATAATATTTTAAGAAAAATTTCAAAAAAAATTAAAGAAATAATATATTTAAAATATATTAACAGAGAGAAACTGATTCTATGCTTCCCAGAAGTATGATTCTCGGAAACCACTCATATTTCTATTATTCCATGATTTCACTAGAAGCCCTAAACCTAAAATAGCAGTACAGGCACAGGGCCTACATGAGAATCCCAATATAAGAAGTCTATTAGATAGAGGCAGCCTCGGAAACAGCTCTAAGTATATGCCCTTTCACATACAGTCACTAGACACACTGCACCACAATGCTAACCCAGTGTATGTGCAAAACTTATATAATTTGTAACAGAAAAATTCAATGGGAGACAAAGAGAAAAGTTAGATTCCTTGCCAATGACAAACCACTAGTTCCACCTCTGACTGAAACAACATAGCAGGTTAGCCATTTGCAGACAAAATACAAGACTGAGATACCTACCGCAGATGCTAAATGACAAAGTCATGCACTTTCTTCAGGCATGTGCACTTAAGGCATTCATGTACAGATTCATGTACAGATTTGATTTTGGTCAAATGATTTTGACATGACATATCCTCAATTAAAAATTTTTTTAAGACAGATGCTATATACCTGTGCTTGTTTTTCAGCCCTCAAATACTAAAAGAAAGGAAGAAAGAAAGGAAGAAAGAAAGAAAGGAAGGAAGTAAGGAAGGAAGGAAGGAAGGAAGGAAGGAAGGAAGGAAGGAAGGAAGGAAGGAAGGAAGGAAAGGAAGGAAGGAAGGAAGGAAGGAAGGAAGGAAGGAAGGAAGGAAGGAAGGAAGGAAGGAAAGAAGGAAGGAAGGAAAGAAGGGAACATAAAAAAGGAACCACATGGCTTCCAGTTGTTCCTAATATGGATGGCATATGCCCATCCATATTATGAGAACTCTAATATTTTGAGACAAACAAATGCCCATGCATCAATGTGTTACTTTATTTTAAAAAGCTTTATTTGTTATTATGGTAAATGCAGATATAGAGAGAGGAGGAGAAATACAGAGAAGAAGATCTTCCATCCAATCACTCTCCAAGTGGCCACAATGGCTAGAGCTGAGCCAATCTTAAGTCTGGAGCAAGGAGCTCTTCTGGGTATCAAACATGGGGTACAGAGTCCCAGACGCTGGGCCATCTTCAACTGCTTTCCCAGGACACAAGCAGGCAGCTGGACAGGAAGTGGGCCACCAGGATTAGAACCAGCACCCATATGGGATCTCAGCGAGTGCAAGGTGAAGGCTTTAACCGGTATGTTATTGCACTCAGCCCAATGTGTTGCTTTTACAAGAGAGTTCAAATCTAAGATAAATTTAGATGTGGGAGTGTCTAAATATGGCTAAATAGAATATAACTGTACTAACACAAGATTTTCATAGACGTAAATAGCATAGGGATAGGATGGAGGGTCCAGAAGGCAGCCAAAAAGTAATTTTTCAGCAAAGTATGAGAGAACAGTGGAAGCCCTACGAAACACACAGCAGACACTGGAAATGCTGCTTTCAGTCATCAACTAGCACACAGCTCTCTCCTACTTCAAGTAAAAACAACTATGACATGAATCATGAATTCCAGGCCTGGTGAGATAGTGTAGTGGTTAAAGTCCTCACCTTGCACTCACCAGGATCCCATGTGGGTGCTGGTGGGAGACCCAAAAGATCTACTGGCTCCTGTCTTTGGATTGGCTCAGCTACAACCATTGTAGTAACTTGGGGAGTGAATCATTGGACAGAAGATCTTTTCTCTGTATCTCCTCCTCTCTGTAAATAAAAATAAAAATGATACATCTTTTTTAAAGAATCATGTAATCCAGCTGAGCAGAAAGAGGGGCACACAGGGGTCGAGTCTCAGGCTAAGGGGCGAGTTCAAACCTTCATCGAAGTGGCTCTCGATGGGGGGTGCCTGCCGGGCTCTCAGCCACAACCCTGTTGCAAGACGGGGGCAGAGACCCTGGCCTCTCCTGGCCCAGGAGCACCTAGGCCCCCTCGTGGGTGAGTACCCGCAAGGGCTGGCGGGGGGGCTGGGGGTGAAATCCTGGCTCCACCCTGTCCCCACCAGCCAAAAGCTGGCGGCAGGACAGACTAGGGCGGGTCGAGTCTCAGGCTAAGGGGCGAGTTCAAACCTTCATCGAAGTGGCTCTCGATGGGGGGGTGCCTGCCGGGCTCTCAGCCACAACCCTGTTGCAAGACGGGGGCAGAGACCCCGGCCTCTCCTGGCCCAGGAGCACCTAGGCCCCCTCGTGGGTGAGTACCCGCAAGGGCTGGCGGGGGGGCTGGGGGTGAAATCCTGGCTCCACCCTGTCCCCACCAGCCAAAAGCTGGCGGCAGGACAGACTTGGGCGGGTCGAGTCTCAGGCTAAGGGGCGAGTTCAAACCTTCATCGAAGTGGCTCTCGATGGGGGGTGCCTGCCGGGCTCTCAGCCACAACCCTGTTGCAAGACGGGGGCAGAGACCCCGGCCTCTCCTGGCCCAGGAGCACCTAGGCCCCCTCGTGGGTGAGTACCCGCAAGGGCTGGCGGGGGGGCTGGGGGTGAAATCCTGGCTCCACCCTGTCCCCACCAGCCAAAAGCTGGCGGCAGGACAGACTTGGGCGGGTCGAGTCTCAGGCTAAGGGGCGAGTTCAAACCTTCATTGAAGTGGCTCTCGATGGGGGGTGCCTCTGCTGGCTGACGGAACCCTGCCGGGCTCTCAGCCACAACCCCGGCCTTGGGCGGCCAGTGCACCAAATGGTGCCAGGCTCTGCCTGCTGGGCGCCCAGCAGCGAGCTCTTGGGTTTTGATGATATGAAATAGCTGCTTTTGGACACCCAAAGTAAGACCAGCATTAGCGTAGGTGAGACACTAATTTCTGGTGATTCCCCGGAACCACGACATGAAACCTTATTGTACGTGTGGGACTGAGAGCTGAATGTTCGTACTAAGCAAACCTTAGTCCACTAGCATGACTGGAACACAGGGTGCAACACAGGTCATGCCAGCTTGGTTTTGGCTGCCACTGGTCCACATTAAGCACAGAATTGAGCCACAGGGTCTAAGGCAGTGGTCATGACAGGTGGATGGGGCTGTGGCAGGGTCTGGATACAGCTGTCGTCTCCCCGGGCATTAATGTGGATTGGAAAAAGACGTACCGGGCCGGGCCAGACAGTAACACCTTCTGGTACTTTGGAGTACCAGGGCGGATGTGGGACGGACTAGGCTAGGTCACAACCTCAACTGAGCCATATGCGAGCTATATGAGGGCATGGACGACCGTGGCTGGGCTGAAACACTCTACAGCAAGAACCAGAATGGGATGATGGCCAGTTAGGAAAAGCCACTGTTCCTGCTAGGACAAGAGGCGAACTGGCACATGGACACACTGATAAACGCGAAACCTGGCACATGGAGGGGTTCTGATGGAGGAGCTCAGGCAGTTCCTCTGGCAGGACACAGACCCAGCAGGTCAGCGCAAGGAACATGGAAGGCTACAGCGAAGAGGTTATAGAAAGTGTCCCACTGGCATGCATTTGGCATGGGTTGGGGGCAGACCAGGCTGAATCTGTTCATGTCATCCACTGGTAAATCTGACCGCCAGAACAGAGTGTGGGTCGAACCAGGTCCGGTCGTGACAAAAGCAACACACAAGTTAGAATGCCAAGGTGACGTAGCCTGAGCCGGTTACAGCCGCAGCACCCAACCAACCAACACACGTGAGAACCAGCAAAGGAGGAGGCAGAGCTGACAGGGGAATAAGGGTAGGTTCCCTAGCTGAACAGCAACTTGCACTGAGGAGCGTGAGCTGGGTGGGGGGTAGGCCAGACCAGGCAGGGACACAACGCCTGTGCACCTCATGTGGACCAGATTGGGTGAAAACCAGGCTGGGCTGACTATTCCCACTGGTGTAAGCTACAATCAGAGTTGGTGAGGGTTGTTGGGGCTTAGCTGTAGCATCAACTGGCGGAAGCTGGTACAAAGGGCTAGACACGTTGAATTGAACCACAGGGCCAACATGAGAGGGCACAACTGGAATGGGAGCGACCTGGGAGGGAAATAGTGGGCTCCTCCCTCGTGGGTTAACACCTTCCACAGGAGGGCATGGGAACTAGGACAGGAGATGGGGTGACTAGACAGACACCCAACAATATCCGTTAGGGACGGTAGAAGGAGATGGTTGGATGGAAACAGGTTGCAACACCTGTTGGCAAGTACACGAACAGAAGGGTATTTGGGACAGACTGGGCGAGCATGCCATATATACTGGCAAGCCAGGGTAGGGGGTGGGCCTGGTTGAGGTTACTGGGGCCGCCCTGACTGGGCTGCAACTCCTACTGGTACGTGCGAGGGACAAGTGCGTCCAGGGCGGAACCAGGCGGGACTGCAAGAGGACACGGGTGGAGACAGAGCCGACCCAGCAACTGCAACCACCAGCTGATTGGGGCAATGGACTGTGCCGGGCCCTATGCTACTAGAACATGCAGGAATCTGGACTGGGAATACCTCAAAATTTCTTCGAGGATCTCCCCATTCGAGACACTGGACCCAGAGTCCTAACCAAGGAAAGACAGGACAAATCAAGCAACAACCTCAGCTATCTGTTGGCAGCAAAAAAACTGGGCAAATGGAGACTCTGGAAGGGACTGTGTCAATCAATGGACTCTTCAATGACCACATTGTGCTTGGAGTAGCGAAACTGGCAGCGACCCATGAATGGTGAACTATTGGAACCACTTGATCGAGTATCCCAGAGCATGCCCCACATCCGGGCGGGAAACTGGGTGGGGCTTCTTCCTCTATATCCCCCTTTAGATCTTGAACCTTTTTTTACCCCAATTAAATTTGTAAGGATTGTCAAAAATAAATAAATAAATAAATAAATAAATAAATATATAAATAAATAAATAAATAAATAAATAAATAAATAAATAAATAAATAAATAAAAAGAAAGAGGGGCACACAAAGTGTGTAGCATGAATTTCTTCCAGAATTGATGGGAGTAGCAGGCCCCCACCACAAACTCTGGATCAATGCAAATGCTACTGTAAGGAAAGATCAAGCTATACTGCCATGGGAGGAGGCAAAAACCTTATTCTCCTAATTTATGGGATACACAAACTGCTGTTAAATAGACATCATTTTGACAGTGACTGTGATCAGGCTGCAGACACTGTGTGCACTTTTGAGTGGGTTGCAAAAATCACTGTTGGTGTGGAAAGGTCTAATCAGGACTCCTCACTCACTTTTACACACAGCTGGTATCTGATGGGAAGATTCATGTACATGTTTCTGCCATTAAATGTATTACAACAAAACTATTGCCATGCTGGCTCCTAAGTCTGTTCATCCAGATCTGGCTAGAACTGGCATCTATGCTAGTCTTAAACTTGAAACTGGTTCTGCAGAGAATGTGAGCAAAGATTAAGCATCCTATTACTGTGGGAATCTTCCACACACATACTCTGGGAATTCAGTGATTGTCTGTAGGGTGTAGTGTGGATTGCTGTCTAGTAAGGCACATAGAGGTGCAGTCTGTTAGATGTTGCTGTGAGACTCACATGCCAGTTTTATAGGTGTTGGAGCACTGTGAAAGGTGTAGAGGTCACACAGATTCACACACTATTTTGAGGACTGTCTGCTGACCTAGATGAAAATGCAAAAAAAAAAAAAATCTTGGAGGTGACACTGGACATCAAGATTTGGACTATATTACTTCCCTAAAAGAACACTGTAATACTTCAATATAAAATGTATAGATGCAGAAACGGACCATATGCTTGACTATGCATCCAAAATTAATAGAAATAAAATTAAACACCAGCATTAACATCATGTACCTGAGGAGCAAAATGGTATTCATTGAAGAGAAAACTTCAAAAGTAAACAATGGTAACATTAGAAAGAAATTATTGAACATGTGAAATAATGAGTAAAACACAACATGCTTTCAAAAAATGATAAAAATAATAGAAAAAGATTAAGCAAATGTGGTATAGAAGAATAATTCCTAAATGTAATCAGTGTAACTAAAGAGATTCAAACTGGAAAATATGAATCAACCTAAGCCTATTATACACAGCATAATCCTCCTCATAGGGGAAATGAAAAGACTCTACTAATGAAACTCTTCTGGGATGTTGGGAAAATTCAGCTTATAGTTCAATATCCTGAGCACACACAATCAAAAGTCTAACAAAGGACTTGGAAGATTAGTTCCACCAAAAAGGCTGCCAGAAACTTAAATGCCTTGGAAAAAACTAACCAAAACAAAGGAGGATCTTAACAATGAAGACTACATAATATTCAAGAAAGCAATACGAGAGGATATAAAAAAGATGAAAGCAAACTGCAACGTTGGTGGATTTGCAGAATCATTGTCCTCAAATACCTACCACACTGCAAGCAAATTTAGTTTAAAGGAGTTTCCACTCTATTGCCTGAGATATTCTTGTCACATCTACAGTCATAAACCCTAAAACCTTTAGGGTTTATGGACAAAACAACCAGCTAATACAAGGTTCAATCACAAAAATGTAATTGAAGACATCGCAGTACAGACTCCAGCTATAACAATCAAAACACTGTGTTCACAGAGTAAAAGTAGACCACAATCACTAGAGCAGAAGAGATGTTACAAGCAACAAATACACACATCTAACAAAAGGTGATCATTGAACAGTGAATTGCATTCATTGAGGGAGAAAGAATTGCCTCTTCAACAAGCCTTGGAAAACTTGATTCTAATTTTCAGAAGCACTAAATCAGAGCACCCACCACCACAAAAGTCATCACAGCATTTATCGATGAGCCAGATCTACAACCTGATGGCATCAAAGTCCTAGAGAAAATTACTGGTGACTGTGTAAAACTCAAGGCTTCTATGGAAAACATCAGAAATACAGGCAATGAAAATTTTAAAAAGCTTGATCACATCAAAATGACAAATTTTTACAACACAAGGAATAATTGCAAAATGTAAAGGGGCAAACAGATATCAGAAAAGCCTAGAAAATTATATATTTAATCATGTGTTTATTTCCAGAAAGTATAAAAGCTCAGGTAAGTCAAAAACAGTGGGACAAACATTCAGGTTAAGAAGTGGCAAAAGACACTGACACAAACATTTGAAATGATGAACTGTGAATGGCTAACACAACAGTAAAATCAAGTTGTCTAGACATTTGTGAGATGCAAATAAATAAAACCAATTTTTAGCCAATTTCTCAACTCCTACTCCTAGTTACAAAAGCTATCTTCTAAAGGCAAAACATAGAAACAAATAACAACAAAACTAAGAGAAGGTGAACCATTCAATTATGATTTGCTCTTTTGGTAGTAACATAAAATATTCACAATGGCTATTGCAATATTATTAAATGGACTCTTAGTTATCTGAGATTGTATCCAGTGTATTGCAGATCATCTCATCATGTGCCTTTATCCTAAATGTAAACAAACATGTGAGACATACACCTACATGGCCATAGCAGATCCATTCATAACAGCTAAGATTGACAATCAAATCATTTTCACGCCAAAAGACAGTAAGTGGAACAGCTTCCTCTTTCTACCCTTTCACAAATGATAATATGGATTTCTTTTAATAGTTCTAAAAGATTTCTAAAAATTATACTTAAATTATGATCTTCTTTCCTCAAAGACTAATGAACTTTTTTTTTAATAAAGCAGAACAGGAATGTTACAAAGAGCTGCTGTTTTTGTTGTTGTTGCTTGAAGATTTATCCATTTTTATTGCAAAGGCAGACATACAGAGAGGAGAAGAGACAGAGAGGAAAATTTCCATCCATTGATTCACTCCCCAAGTGAACACAATGGCCAGAGCTGCACCAATCAAACCCAAGAGCCAGGAACTTCCTTCAGGTCTCCCACGCAGATACAGGGTTCCAAGGCTTTGGGCTGTAGTAGAGTGCTTTCCTAGGCCATGAGCAGGGAGCTGGATGGAAAGGGAAGCTACCGGGATTAGAACCAGCACTCATATGAAATCCTGGCACGGAACTTAGTCTCTAGGCCATTGCTCCAGGCCCTGATTACCAATTGATTACAAGCTATAACTATAACAGGCTCTCATGCACTCATTTATGTTCTGACCTTAGCAGAAAAATAACTCTTTATTGATTAATTGCTACTTGGACCACCTTTCTTCTGATCTCATTTACAGATTTCAATTGCTTTCAAAGAATGCTTTCTCAGTAAATATGCTTCTTTCTTCTCTGTCCTGATAGAAGTGCCTTGGGAATTGATGATAGGTCATAAACTGCGAACATGTAATTTTAATTTGCTCTTTTCAAAAGATATGGCTATTTTTATTGAAATATCAGATTTCATAGAGAGAAACAGGGACCGTGAGATCTTTCCCCCTGCTGGTTCACCCCACAAATGACAGCAGCAGAAACCCGAGCACATATAAAGCTTGGAGACAGCAGTCTGCTCAGAGTCTCCTGCACGGATACTAGTCTGACTTTTTATTTAACATTAGTAAAAGATGCTGATAGAGAAATCTTGGCTTCCAGGATTGCCTGCTGAAAGGAAGTGCACAGGGCCGAAGCAACAAAAGGACAGACAATTATCCTGCACAGAGCTGCCTGAAGCCCATGAATTCCAAGAAAAAAGATCTCAAGACAAGGGACATAAGGATGACGGCTTAGGTGTCAAAGACACCACCCAAAATACAGAAACTTAATTTACTGGATATGTTATTCAAATAGACTTATGTCTAAAATACTGTATTTATGGTTACTATATTCGTCCCATGGTTAAACTTTTTGTTACTTGGAAACAAGAGGGAACTTAATTGATCTAGCCAGTGTGTGTTGTTCAGTGCTGAAAATGTTTATATTGAAGTAACAATTGGTTTGAGAGTGAAATGAATCATTTTTTTTAGAAAATGTTCTACATTTTTTTTAATTTGTGCTTTTTATTAGCAGTGTAATTATCATTTTATCGTACAGTTCCATAGGCCCTGGGATTTTCCTAATCCCTTCCCTAGTAACCTGCTACGCCGCAGTGATTTCCCCAATATCATCACTAATTATAGTTCTTCATACCCAATCATAAGTCTGTAATTGTAGGGATGGACAAGGGCAGAATCCAGCATCCTATTTTCAAGATATGTAAGCAGTTTCATTGGGAGTACCTTTTTAGTCTGTAAGTGTAGATGCATATTACATTGTATCCTCACATCTGGGTACGTTAAACTCCATTACACAGTCTCACATTACATACATACATCCCCTTAAATGAAAAGCCACAAAACAAAATCAACAACAGGAAGGGAAAAAAAAAAGAAATTAACAACAGCATGAAATTAAATAACAGGCTAATAAGTGGCCAATGGGTCACTGAAGAAATGCAAAAGAAAATCAAAAGCCTTCTTGAACAAAATGATGCTGTCATGATCTATGATTTATTGAAAATTTAGTCAGAACAACATATTTAGTAGAGACAAAACTAATAAAAAAATCATCATCCATGAAATATCATTTCCATTGATCTTTCTTGATGAAATGTGTCTCCTGAAGAAAAAAAAAAAAAACGTTTTTTGTTTTCTTTGTTTATCCAGTCTATTAATCTATGACATTTGATTATGTTTAAGCTACTTACTTTCAGGGTTAATAGTATGGGTGGTCATATGTCTTGCTATTTTAGCAATGGGTTGTATTCTGTTGTTATTTTATTGGGATGTTCTTCACATTTGGCTTTGGTTTTGGTGGGCATTATTCATTTTCTCTGTCAAAAATACATCTTTAAGTATAATTTGTAGGGCATATTTGGAAGAGCTAAATTGTTTTAAGTTTTCTTTACTATAGAAGAATGTTTATCTCAATGTCAAACATAAAAGTAAGCTCTTTTCGGTACAGCATCCTGGACTAAACATTGTTGGCTTTTAGAATCTGAAAAACGGGGCCCAGCGTCATGGCTTAGCAGCAGAAGTCCTCTCCTTGAACATGCCAGGATCCCATATGGTGCCGGTTCTAATCCCGGCAGTCCCACTTTCCACCCAGGTCTCTGCTTGTGGACTGGGAAGGCAGTCAATGATGACCCAATGCTTTGGGATCTGCACCCAAGTGGAAGACCTGGAGGAAGTTCCTGGCTCCTGGCTCTGAATTGGCATTGTTAGAGTCCGGGCTAAAGCCCTTGACGTCAGAGTGCGAGCTAGTCAACCCGCTAGAGAACAACAAAGATTCTCATTGGTAATGCAAACTGCAAACAGAGTGTATTGCGCCAGACCACACTTGGGGCACACAGGCCAGCCAAGCTCGGCAGTCAGACCCCCAGTAGCCCAAGACCAAAGCTTGTATAGGCCCTTTTGTGCTGGGAAATACATCAAAATTAACAACCTTAGACATGTTCATCTTTATGGTCTGCAGGCACAGGCAGCCTGTTCTGTTCCCATACCCATTATCTGTTTGGCTCATCCCATTCTTACACCCTTATCTTCCTCCTGCTCCTGGAACTGGAGAAGAATTGTGCCCTTTCCCCTTGCTCTGGGGTTCACAACGTTGCAGGATAGCAAAGAATAGATTTATCACTAAAGCGGGATCCTCCCAAGGTCCAGGCGCCTCCTGGCCTAGCAAAGTAGCAGTTTTCTCTACACAAAGGAACCTCACACTGCCCAACAATAGCATTTCACCACACTCTAACAGCATAGCACCAGCTATTGTGGTCACTTGGAAAGTGAATCATTGGATGGAAGATATTCCTCTGTGTCTCTCCTCCTCTCTGTATATCTGACTTTGTAATAAAAATAAATAAAGACTCTCACAAGTATGGAAGAATTCAGTGATGTTGGAATTATGGGGATGGAAGCAGATATAGGGAGTTAAGACTTAGTTGAATGTTTATAGTACTTTCAGATATATAAAAAAGACATAAAGCACAGCTGCTTTGTACCAAAAAACCTATTGCTCTTTTGGTAAAAGTCATATCTCAACTTTTATTAACAGGGCATTTCACAGAAAGTATATAAAGTGGATGACTCAGATATCCCTCATTACAGGGAATCCAACTTTGTCAGGAGAATAGAGTCATTTCCTCTTAATGCTTGTTACAAGCAGTTCGTTAGTTTCATCTTGATACTACTGACCATACAGCCCCTGCAATTCACACATAAGAATTAAACATTCTACCAATCAAAAAGATTTTTCCAAAGGACAATCTGATGAGAGCTACAGAATGTTTATCTGAAAATTAGTTACAAAAACGGATAAGATAATTGAATAATCTGGCCAAAATATATTGATGTTATTAAGATAATATATGCATTACAAACAAAAATTCAATTTGGCATCATGATGACTATGTAATCAAGTGTAAAACAATTTATGTTACTTTGTATATCTCAGTACATAGTAGGAAAACAGCTACTACACATCACACTTGATGCTGCTCCCTCTTATTTAAGCTTAAAATAAGACTACACTGGCAAAATTAAAAGGGCATTACAGAAACTAGTATGCTCCAGTACACATCACAGTCTCAGGGCACTACAGCTTCAAATATTTGTTTACCGTGAAATATCAGGAAAGAGAAATATTTTCTGAAGGGTTCAAATCTTCACATCAGCTCACTCGACTTTGGATCATTTGCTGGCCTCAGCAAGCTGGGCACCAGAGGCTGATGAGGGCCACAGGCCCAGTGCTGGTGAGTTGGGCTGCTGCTCTGCTGCTGTAGGAGTACAGTGGGCAAGGTGCCTGCCAGGAGTCTCACGTGAGCTTAACACCGCTTCGCTGGCCTGACCTCCTCCCCAACCCTCCACCCAGATAATCTGCAATGACCTGTGGCTCAATCTCCTGCTGAACTCTCCCAGGGAGGATGTCAGATTCATGAGAACCATGTCAGAAGTGGGGTGCATAGACCAGGGACTGGAGAATGAGCATTCCCTCAGGTTGGAGGCTGGGAGGCTGGGAAGCCAGGAACAGTGTGAAAACAGGCCTCCCTAGGAAGGAGACATCCACTAACCCGAACCCTGCGGTGCCCCCTACACCTGTATCACTTAGGTGGGAGGTTTGAATGCTGCAAATCCTTCCCCTTTGCCATAACAGCTGGCGGGCCCACCCTCTTGCAGCCACGCTTCCAGCATTCACCCACTTCTACCTCTGCCTGACACCAAGGGTTGTACTCTGGTGCCAGTGGGTTTGACACCTGCCATTAGCATCCCACAATGTCTGGGAGCATTGTCAAAACCTGGGCTGTCTGCCTAGCAGACACACTGGGATTGTGCTGGGTCTGGTGTGGTTGGTGGGTATTCAGGCAGGGCTGGCATCCAGGTGCAAGAGCATAGGTCAACAAGAGCAGAAGCACAAGTGTCTGCATACTGGAGGCAGCCTGCCAAGAGCACAGAAGCTCAAAATGCAACTGTGGATGACATGGCAGCAGAGGCATGGGGGTTGCAAGGCAGCTTGGATCTCTTCATCACCCTGTGTAACCTGCCTGGCTACCGTGCAGCATGAGCCCAGCTGGGGTTTGGGGAGCCACATGGGACACTGCTCTGTGTCTTGACCCAGGTATTTGCAGGAGGTGGAGCAAGGTGAGGAGGAAGAGGTGGAAGAAGAGGAAGACCACTGAAATTTCCAGTGGCCCCCTCAGAGAATGAGACGTCCCTTGTTGCCAGTGTGTGGGCATGTCCTTTCTCCAAAGAGAAATGTGTCACTCCACACTCCTCATTCCCCACCCTTCTACAGCCACTGAGAACACACTGTGTGACTATGAAGTGACACAGAACTTGAACAACGTGCTGTCCACAGGGGATTCCTTTGGCTTAGGTGGTGCTCACAGTGATTGAGAGGCACACATGTATGCAAGGTAGGGTTAGCGGTTGTGCCTGCAATACCAGCAGGAGAAGATCTAGGTGGTCTAGGGGTTCTGCACAGCTGGCCATTATATGGCATGTCATGTTGGACCCAGGCAGTGTTCCTGGATTGGGTATAGCTTCTGGAGCTATAGGATTTAATGGCTCCCTTCAAACCAAGGGGGAGGACAGGCTGTGCCACACATACAAGCTGGTTATGAGGGCATGTGTCTTGCGGTGCCATAACTCTGCAACTCTAAAATCCCAAAGACACAGAGGCAACAAGCCAGGGAGCTTGCCGCTATCAATGTGAGAGAAAGCCTGCATCACTGCAGCATGATTCCATTTGATGTGGCTCCTGGCTTGCAGCAGGGCATTTGTCCTTCCAATGACCTCTATGACTGTCTTCAGCAGGACCCAGTAAAGCATGCACAGGAAATATGCCATGTCGTCCAGGTGGAAGAGATTCCTAAATGTGCTCTTAACACTATTCCCACAGGGTCCCTTGTGGGAATGTGTGGGGGACATGTCACTTTCCCTTTCAGGTAAATAGTACTTGGGACATTTCCCTGAATTAGGCACCTTTCTCTACATTGGCCCTTATTTTGTACCTCATAGTTTTACTTTCTTGATGGCACGTTGTACTCTTGATTAACAAACATTATCCTTCAGTTTGTTTGTTTGTTCATGCACAAAAATGGTTTTCAATATTGATGAAAACCTATCTCAATCAACATATAAATATTGCTTTCTTACAAATTTTTGTGAAATTTTGTTTCTATCATTTTCATACCTTAGCTCTAATTCATCACCTTTGTCTCAGAACAAATCAGTGTTTAATGTAAGCATTGTATTTAAATGTTATACCATGATTTATGGGTTTGCTGCTGGTGAGTGCCAGGCCAGGATTGTATTCATGCTCGGAGCCCCAGTTCCAGCCACCATGTCCACACGATGATTTGTCCATGGGCCTGCCCGAACTCCAGACATTTCCCTTCACGGTGAGTTTACCAAGTGGTTATGTTTGGAGTGCTGGTTGAACCTGGGGCCAGGGCCAGTCCCCACCTGATGCCATCATGATGTGGGGGATGGGATTAGGGCCATGGGCTAACTTGGGACCTGGGATTTAAACTTCCACCAGCCTGTTGGCTGCTGGGTAGTACCAGGCCAGGATTGTTACCATGCCCCGAGCCTTGATTCCAGTCACCACGTCCACGTAGTGACCTGTCCATGGGCAGCCAGTGCACCATTTGGCACCAGGCTCTGCCTGGTGAGTACCCAGTGGCCAGCTCTGGGGTTTCGGGCTTTGAATTGCTGCTTAGGTAGCTCCGTGTTAAGCCCACTGTGCTTCTGGGATGTCAATCAATCCTATCAACTCCCAACAATGGAGTAACTTTTCCTTTGAAGGTAAGGAAGGGTAATGAGTAGGTTAGAGGAGAAGGACCACATGATTTTTATAGATAGGACCAAGCTCCTTTAAAAACTGTGTAGTACTTTTAATCACTGAAAAATGATGAGCACCAAACACCAGTCCATGCAAAAGCTAAGGCTTGGGAGATTATGTAGCAGGACCATGATAATGGATCAGGAATAGGGTCATGTTAGACGTGGCCATGAGATTAACTAGCACACAAGAGAACCACATCCAGTGGTAGATTCTGGGGTGGATGTGTAGGACAAACCCTGTGGAAATACTCACCCTAGTAGGTAGATGAAGAGTTGAAGGGGTGATGGAGTAAACTAGGTATGAGCAAGGAGCATGCCTTCACTTAGGTAAAGCAACCAATAACAGTCTGGACTCGTCAAGGCAGCAGCACCCTATGTGCATCCTGAATAGAGTGAGGGGTGGGCAGGAATAAAACATTCACCAGCTCATACAAGGCCAAATGGAAGGCCAGACTTCACTTGACCCTGGCCTAAAACCCAAAGGCACATGTGGGAACTGGTTCTCGGAGTTAATTAAGTGGAGGACCTTGGGAAACTCCCCTGACGAGTCATAGCCCCCACTGGTGAACATGTGGGTCAGAACGGGGGGTTGGAAAAGCTGGGCAAAGTAGCTCTAATGGCTGGCTAATGTGTAGATTGGTAATGAAATGGAGTGGACTGGGCAGAATTGAGTAAAACTTAGCCCACAAGTGAAACTAGAAACCAGCATAGAGCACAGGTTATGCTAAGCTAGAATCTTTCACCTACTGGCCTGCGTGAGCCAGAACGCTAAACCACAGTGTCTATGGCAGAAACCGGGACAAGAGAGAAGCTGAGCCAAACATTGTCAGAAATACAAGAATCTGGTCTGAAAACACCTCAGACAAAGTTTGTTTGGTGATATTCCCCAATGGAACTTCTGGACTCAGAATCCTAAGCATGAAGAGATAGAGGACAGAACAAGTCAATCAACCACTTCAGCCATATGTTGGCAGTGAAAAACAGGGCAAACAGAGACTCTTAAGATGGACTGTGTCAATCAGTGGATTCTTCAACGATCTCATTGTGCTTGGAGTGGGGAAACTGGCAGTGATTCATAAGCAGTGAACTATCACAACCACTCAAGCAAGAATCTCAGAGCATGCTCCACATCTGAGACCTGGGGTAGGTGGGAAATTGGGTTGGGCTTCTCCCTTATAACCCCTTTTCCTCAGATTCATGAAGGAAAAAATGCAGAAATAAAAGCGTTAGACGCTTTGCTGTAGCCCTTGAACTTTTTTCTCTAATTAACTATGTAAAGATTTCCAAAAATATAATAAAAAGTGAAAAATAAAAAAGAAAATTAGAAATGAAATATAGAGCTGAGAGATTAATACATAATTTACGCTGTGCATGACTGAAATTGCTTCCAGGCTTCCTAACTTTTTTTTCAATTTTCCAGTAACTTTTTTAATACATTTATATTCCTCAGGTAAAGTATTTAATCGGTTTACATTTTGGCCTCTTAAAATTTAGATTTGTACTCTTGTAAGGTGGCATTTAATCTTTCATATGGTGAAAATCATGAAAACATGTTTATGAGAAATTCTATTGTCATTGTTTTTTGAAAACCACTGAAAAAAATCAGTACTACAGTTAAGATTTCAAAAAAAGAAAAAACAAAATCAACACCTCAAGGATTTTTGTGTATGCTGGTATTTAAGACATCATTGCCCATATTCAGATATCAGCACACTTTCTATTCTACCAAATTGAGGACTTGTTGGCTATCCCACCAACTGTGAATAATCCAGCCATACAATCATGGGAATAAGCTACTCCAAATGAAACCAGGGCATGGAAGGCTTACTTTTAATATTGTGTAATTAGCAAATCGATTCATATGAACTAAGAATCCTGTAAGTCAATCAATAGTTAAGTGTATGTAAAAATCGTGGTTCTTATCCACTATGGAATATTACAAACTCATAAAAAATGACAACTGGGGCTTGTGCAGCAAGGAAGAAGGCTAATCCTTTGACTGTAGTGCTGGCATCCTATATGCACAGCAGTCTATTCCTGGCTGTTCCATTTCCAATATATCTCCCTGATTTGGGCCTGGGAAGCAGCAGGGGTTAGACGTAGTACTTTTGCCCCTGCCCCCATGCGGGAAGTCTGTAAGAAGTTACTGATGACTGTATATTGGTATCAGTTCTGACCTGCATTGACTCTTGCATATGCTACCCTGGACAATATCAAATGTGAGGAAGAGCATCACTAATACCTTATTTGGAGCATTTTATCACAACGCTTCTGTTGTAGGAGCTGGACTCAACAAAGAAGAACTCCAAACATCCCTGCTTCCTCTTTTCTCTCTGCTTCCAATACAAACGGTGTTTTGAAATACTTATTTTGAAATACTTATTCTGGCACTGGTATTTGAGGGAAGGCTTAACCCATCTCTACAATGGTCTTAGTCAAAAACTGTACAGAAAAGCACATCCCAGGCTTGGAACAGGAAATTTCATGTGAACTTTATCTACATTTCTTTTCCTAATCTGGGGTAGAATCACTGGAACACACACAACATGCACGTCACAGAATTTATTGTATTACTTTAGGTTAACACAGCTGTTCCCAACTGGCACTTGAGGTCTGTATCTTCCTTCCGTCATGTGGCAGACAAGCTCATATATTCCATACCAGGATTTTCAGGGTTTTTACACATCTCCAACGTATTCCATTCTAAATGAAAAGCTCTCTGAAACACACAAATTCATAAGGACACATGTCTTCCCCAGAACAACACTAAATGTGTATCAAAATGGAAAGGATCTGTATAGAAAGCTATCCAAAACTCACGTGTGACTTTTCATTAGTGCTCCCACAATGAGAGAGATTAAAATGCGTTTGCCCTTATTCCAGAGCAATTGCTAGTGTTCACTGAAGGAATACATGGTCCAAGAAAACTAAAATATAAGGAAATCTATTCAGCCTTAATATTCATGGATATTTCTGAAATCAGTAGTGAAAGATATTTAGATGAAACACAAACATAACTTGCTGGTATTGAGCTGAAGATCGACTTGACATAGATGGCCAGGAATATGTCTATTAAAGTGAAGTGATGCTTCAAATTTATTTAGTATCTGCGTGGGTGGCCACAAAGCATGCCTACATGTGTGTGTTCACACACAACCGTGAGCCAGTTTGTCAGAAAATCCCTTTTTTCTCCACTTAACCTCAGGTACACCCTTTGGAAATTAAGGGACCATGTCCCTACACACAAGCTCTTGCTCAAGATCACGGGCTGCTCATCACCTTTCTCCATTCCATCTACAGCTGCCTGAGTCCAAGGTAATATGGCAAATATCCTTGTAGATTATCTGTTAGGAATAAGGAGAAATTAGCTCACTGTTAAGTTGCCCCGGGATTTTCAACATGCACTTAGAATTTCCCCCAATGAGCAACCAACTCAGCAATCCTGCTGGAGTCTACAAAGTCATGGTCCACAAGCCAGTTGAAAATGCTGACACTGTTGTTATATGCCATTTGCCTTGGAGATTCACTCATATAAACCTAAAGCCACTTAAGTGGAGAGGAACAATATGAACTATAGCCTAAGGGATGAGAATGCAAAACAGAGCTGGATCACATCGCCAGTTACCTGTCACCCATGTCAAATATCCAGTCTCTGAGTAACATCTCAATATTGATGTTAGCTCGATATTTCTTAACAATCACTGTGTTAGAGAAGTAAGGATTGCTGCAGAAGTTCAACCTGATCTTAAAGCGATTCCTGTCAGGATCGCTTGAGTTTGACCACCTGTCAGGATAAGATGGAGCATGCTGATTTTTCACCAATGAGTCTCCTTTCAACTATTCTAAACTACTTCTGTTACTCACAGTGCCTTCTGCATAGGACTAGGCTTTGGCTCAAGGAACTGACCTGTAGGTTGGCCATGTAGCTAAGGATGTCTTCAACCTTATCACAGATCATGGGAGATATCTGGGAATGGTTCGCAAACCACATATCAAGGATCTTGCACAAGAAAAAACTCAGTGAGCTTGTGTGTGCGTGTGCGTGTGTGTGTGTGTGTGTGTGTGTGTGTGTGTGTGTGTGTGTGTGTGTGTGTGCAAGAGAGCCAAATGCAAGGGGAATATGGAAAGAAGAGGCAGCGCAAAGTAGAAATCTTTTTTCGTTGCTAGCTTCTTAAAATATTGTTACATAGATCTTCTGTCTTCCAAGACTTGTCCGGATATTTCTTTTTCACAGCTCATAGGAAATAAATGAAGAGCAAGCATCACACTCTCAGGACTGTTTGAACATACAACAGAATAATAAATATCGAACTCGAGTCCCATCATGTGGGACTATAATTCAGACCTACACAATGCACAGCTGGGTTATTAATATTACTGGATCAAAATGTCCCAATACATCCTCAAATAAGAGCACCTGGAACATGTTAATCTTTAAGTGGAGGTGAGAAGGAGGGCCTCTGTCCTCAGTATAGTGAGAGTC
This sequence comes from Ochotona curzoniae, assembly GCF_017591425.1. Lineage (NCBI taxonomy): Eukaryota > Metazoa > Chordata > Mammalia > Lagomorpha > Ochotonidae > Ochotona > Ochotona curzoniae. The sequence continues at coordinate 407,806 of NW_024465174.1, read as the reverse complement.
CTGATCCTTGTGAGCTAAGGATGAACTGCCACCAAGCAAATCATACCTCTGTGTGCCACAGGTTCTTACTGGCAACGTGGCAGCAATGGCAAAGACAAGAATCTCATTTCTCTGACAGGATCCACTCCGAGCTGGTGCTTCCTTTGAGAGCCACCTCAGGCATCATAGTTATTGGCAGTAGTCTTCCAATCAGTTGTCAGTGACTGGGCTGGAGAATCGTTCTGTTACCTGAAAGTCTCCAACGCAGGCAGACTGTGCTTTCAACGAACCTTCCTTCCAAGTTAGAGGAATACCTTGACAATTGGTGGACTTATGTAGGTTCAGTTTATGTAGGTTGAGTCAACATCCCCTCAGTCCTCCCTAGAGTGTTTTAATGTGCTGTGGAGGAAATTCATTTTCCTCACAACAGACATTTTTTCATGGTGATGCATTTCCTCAATGCTAACTAGGTAAGGGGCTACACTCGCGACTGTGACTCAGCACATTAAAGAATACATCATTAGAGCAAAAGCCAGGGACATTGTGGATGATCATCTCTCTGCGTTCTATTAGTACCATGCATTTCTGCTTCAATTCTTTAGCACCCTCTGCCCAGTCTCTCATGGGCCCTGGTAATGGATGTCTCCCAGGGCACACTTGTAACTGGGGTGTCCTTGACCCAAATACGGGCGGAGCCTGCTGGTTCTCATGCTGCCTTTCCTGGTGTGCAACACAGGCTGCTAGGAGCTCCTGCTCCTCCCCTCCTCCTCTGCTCACCTCCCTCCAGCAAGCTCCTCCCACCTCCTGCTCAGCCACTACACCAGTACCTTCAAAGTACACAGCAGGCATGTTGATGCTGCTGCCGCCCAGCAGGGCCGGACTCTCTCCCTTAGCTCACAGGCCTCCCTTTTCTGGTGTCCTTCTCAGAACCGACATGGGGCCCCTTTTCCTAGCAATGGACACAAACTGGCTGGCACATGACAGCAGTGGTAACTGCATAGGCCCTGGTGCCTTTCCTGCGAGGAGGCTCCATGTAGGGCCTCTTTTCTAAAGCCCCTCCTGACACTTCTACCCACCCCATACCACAGCCATATTCCATCTGACTGGATCCTGGGCCCAGGTCCGCAGAGGCTGCCATGCCAAACAGATCATGTGGGGAATTTCCTGACTTTTCTCTGTCTGAACACTGCCTGGGTCATTCCAGGGCACGTGTATTGTCTCCTGGAATTGACGACATGCCAAATAAAGTTCATGTGCAGAAATCTCGTCCTTGACAATGGGTGGGGTGACACAGTGCAAAAAGTGGACCCTGACCCACACACCCCATGTGCTGAGCTCTCCTGAGAAGTGCGGATTGCCAGCAGGAAAGCGAGTGTGTCAACCTTAGCCTTGCCCCAGGCTCCCTGTGCACAGGGAGGGGAGCCTTTGTGGGGTGTGCCCAGCTCAGCCTTGCACCAGGGATGCAGGCTGTGGTTGAAAGGGACTGACAGCAGCCCTCCTGTCCTACATGGGGCTGCCTGGGTTCAGCCCTGCTGCTGGACCATGTTTCTGGTGCAGGCATGCTGAAGCAGCCATTGTGGGTCAGCCAGAAGAAATGCATGTGGGTGTACATGTGCCCAGAGTGGGCTAATAAATGATTATTCTATTGGTGGGTCCTGGGTGGTTTCGTGGGCTCCCTGCCCTTCCATGATGTTGTTGCCTGATCCCCTGTCTCTGGGATTTGAATTCAACCTGCGCTCAGACAAGCTCTTTGGGAATTCAGGGATTTTGTCAACATCCAAGCCTGTTTTCACATTTGCAGGCAATAAAATGTTGCACTGTTGAGAGCTCAAACCTTTCAGTCACATAGCTTGTGCTGCCACAATGCTAAAGGATCTTACCTTAGCCTGCTCACTTCCATTGTGCAAGTATCACATGGCAGCCTGGGTTTAAAGCATTTTCTCAAAACAACACTAAACATGTTTCAAGTGATCTAGGATCTATATGAGAAGACCCTCCCCTGAGAAAGAAAAGTAAAAAATCCCAGTGCAGCTGTCGGCTTGGTTCCTGAATTGTTATGGGAGTACAAGCATAAGATGCAGTTAGCCCTAGCATCACCAGTGACCATGGAGGCACCAGGAGTGAAGTTCAAGTTGAGCTGTCAGGCATAGACCATCCAACACCTGGGCTCCTTGGCAAGGGGCATTGGTCCAGGCCATGGCTTCTCAGATCCAGCAGAAGGGATATGACATCATCAAGAGCCTTATGGGATGAGTCAGGCCAAATTACGGGCCAGCTCCTACTGGGGTCCGTGTGATGGGTGTGGAAGACAGGAAGGTGTGAATGCAAGGTTGCAAGGAACTTCCCGCTGTGTGGCAAGGCCTGGTGGATGTCTCTACAACACCTGAATGCAGCTCTGCCTCCCTTTGCATGGACACCAGACAACCCCGCTGAGTATTCTGTAATCTATTTAGGCATTGTCTGCCTCTGCGGAGTTACTGTTAAATATCAATAGGAACTTAGAAGCTAATGTTGCTGGTGCTGTTTTTAGCCAAAGAGCTACTGTCGCTGTTAGGGCTGCATCCTGTGGCAATATGCTAATCAAGGGTGCTAACTCCCCATTTGATCCTATGCTAATCAAAGGTGTTCTGTCTTCAGGTGTAGTGGGAATCTATTCTTTCCCTCTTCCTTTGATCTTTTAGGTCCCTTCCTTCCTTGACTATCTCAAGACCAAGCTGTAAAGTAATTGTGATAGGAATGTGCTACTGAATGATATGCATCATCTATTGAGAACCTTTTCCTAGCCAGGCACCAGGTGGTTAACATCCTAGCCTTAGGTGAAACAAATGGCAGAGTTATCTTTGGAAACACCCACTTGACCATGACGTAAAAAGTCTGAGCCAGAGTTTGACTGATTTTGTATAAATGAAGCGGACAGCTTTTGAGCGTAGTCCATTATGATGATGAAGAGTTACTAGTGGTCCGTCTCTTTCTTTGCACCTCATCCACGCACCCTTCGCAAGTTCTGAACTCAGCTGGAGCTGGACTCCGGCAAGTGGTGCCTCAACAGGGACTCGACGAAGGTAGGTCTTTTCTTTCTCTTTGCAGCGTGGATAGGACTTCACCCAGGGTGCTGCAGGCCCCCTGACAGAAGGTCATGTTAGGAGGGGTGAATAGTCAGAACTTATATTCAGAAGTTGTATACCCTCTGTGCTGTAAAAATGGGCCAGAGCGATTCTAGTGAAAGAAGTTTATATGCTGATATGATTAAACATACCTTACATAGAAAGTGCATTAAAGTTAGCAAGAAGCAATTATTAGAATTTTTACAATTTGTACAAAAAGTTAGCCCATGGTTTATTGAGCAGGGCACTTTAGAATTAAACACATGGGATCAGGTAGGGAATGATATGAAAAGGTGGTATCGGAGTAATGGACGAGTGGGCATGCCATCCTCTGCATTTGCCATTTGGAACGTTTTACGGCAGGCACTAGATGTGCGACCTGAGCCTTATCCCGTGCCTTCAGCTCAGCAGGGAGAACATACTCCCCTTCTTGATTCTCAGAAAAGAAGCTTAGGCCTTAGCTATAGCTCAATGGAAAGTGTCTGTCCTGAAGATAATGTAAAATATTGTAAAACTGATCATGGAAGTTTAACAGATGAGGATGAAAATTTTTTAAAACCAGAAATATTTAGATCAGGAGTTAGAGATTGTGAAAAGGGGCAAATGGCTGAGTAACATGATAATAGGTCTCCTGCTGTTGATAAGCCTTCAAGGTATTCTGCTAAGCCTTGTGAGCCCCTTCCAGCAAGACCAGATCCAGCAAAGTTTGGCTTTAATGGGGCAATGCAGCAGGCACATAAGGATGATGATATTTTCTGTTTTCCAGTTGATTAGAATGCGATGATCCTGAATGGAAACCGTTGCCTCATAAGCTTATTAAAGAACTAAAGCATACTGTCTCTGACTACGGGCCAAACTCCCCATTCACTATAACAATAGTGGAGAGCCTAGCAGTAAAGCGGATTACTCCTTATGATTGGTTTCAGGTTGCCAAGGCTTGCCTCACAGGAGGAAACTTCCTTTTGTGGAAAATGGAATATGAGGAATTAGCTAAAGCAGAAGTAAAGTCTCAGGGATCTGTGAGGTGTGGCAAACCTTCTCTTATCTTAGACATGCTTTTAGGACAGGGCACTCATCTTGGTGTTTCAGAACAACTTACTCTGCCTAAGGAGACATTACAGCTTATCTCCTCCCTGGCAGTAGGAGCATGGAGACGCTTGCCATCTCCACATCAAAAGTCTCCAGGTTTTGTAAATGTTAAGCAGAAGCCTGAGGAGCCTTTTGAAGATTTTGTAGCTAGACTCACTGAGGCAGTGAGCCGGACAGTAACTAACAATACAGCTACAGATCTCATAGTTAAACAGCTAGCTTTTGAGAATGCCACTCCAACTTGCCAAACCTTAATTCAGCCAGTGAGAAGGACAGGAGATTTGGCAGACTATGTTCGAGCTTGTGCTGAGGTAACTCCATCTTACATGCAAGCATTAACGATTGCTGCACTTCTTCAAGGTCAAACTGGTACTCAGATTTTAAAGAACATAAGAGGCAATCAAAGAAATAGAAAAAGAAATAATTGCTAGTCTTGTGGTGGAGTAGGGCATTTCAGCCACAGCTGTCCTGCCAGAAACTCATCCCAAAAATTTCAAACAGGAAAAAACCCTTCGAGAGTTCTGAACTCAGCTGGAGCTGGACTCTGGCAAGCTCCCTGCTGTCAGCTGGCACCCTCCAACTACCCACCTCACAAGCTGCAAGATCCCAATGCCTCATTCCCAAGAGAGGGACTGTTGTTCTTAGTGGACAATGTTACAAAGTGAACTGTGCCTCACCTCAACTCCAGTAAGAGTGCAAGGAGGAGGGAGTGGACAGCTCCTGAGTCATCATGGACATTGCAGAGTGTAGGACACATGAGGTTTGGGGAATTCCATCTGTCAGGACCCCCATTTTGCTGGGGCACATTAGCCATTATTCCACTCAGTTGATGGTGAGTTACAACTTCTGTGTCCCCCAAGTTCAGAGTGTGTGAGATGACCCCGAATGCTAGTGTTTGGAGGAAGGGCCTTTGAACCAGCATGAGTGGGTTCAGAGAGAGGAAAGGTAGTGTGAGTCCTCTGCCTGAATATGAGGTGAGGTCTGTGGCAGCTGAGCTTCACCTAGGCCCTCAAAGCCCCAACTATCAGACCCAACTCAGAGCCCTGCTTAGGCCGCACACCCTTCAGATCTGTGACAGAGCATGCATGAGCTGCATACCTTAGATCCATGGCAGAGCCTCATGTGGTCTGCATGGCCTTCAGATTTATGGCCGGGTGCCACATGGGCCACCTGGCCCTCAAATCCAAGACAGTGCCCCACATGAGCCACAAGCTCCTCAGATCCAAGGCAGAGCCCTGTGTCAGTTCACGGCTGTCAGACAAACCAGAAAGCCCTGCTGGAGCTGCAAGGCCCTCATACTTGGCAGAGCCACATGTGGTCTGTAGGTCCTTCAAATCCATTGTGAAGACACTGTTAGGTGAGGAACACCTGGGTAATGAGAGTTGCAACCTTCAGTTCAATAGCAGAGCCTCATGTCACTCTGCAAAGCCGTCAGATCCATGGCAGAGTCTTGTGTGATTTGCCGGCTCCTCAGAACCATGGAAGAGCCCCATGTTGTCAAAAGCCCCTCAGATCCATGTAAGAGATTCATGTGGTCCTCATTTCCCTCAGATCTGTGGCAGAAACCACTGTGGTACTCACTGGTTTCAGACCCATAACTATGGCTAAAATGCCCTACTCCACAACAAGAATAGCAATTATTGCTCCTTTGAGTCCCTTTATTGCCTCTCATGTTGTTTAAAACTCCAGTGTCAGTTTGACCCTGAAGAGCCCCAGCAATTGTTAACCCTTGTATGTATGATGGAGCTATTTCAGCACATGTCCAAACATCGGCTGTCTTTCTCACTGGCTGAATTAAGGTCTGGCAAGATGGAGTAGCATTCTCTAAAGCTAGCTCTTTAACTAAGAGATCTGTACCTGTATTGATAATAACTCTCCGGCCCTCTGCTTCAGTGACTCAAACCACAAAATCTTCAAAAGGCTCCTCAGGCTTTTGTTTAACATTTATAAAATTTGAAGACTTTTGATGTGTAGATGGCAGGCATTTCCATGCACCTAATGCCAGGGAGTAGATAAGTTGTAATGTCTCCTGAAATAGAGTAAGATGTTCTGAAATGCCAAGATGAATGCCCTGTCCTAAAAGCATGTCTAAGGTAAAGGAAGGTTTGCCACGCCTCACAGATCTCTGAGACTTCACTTCTGCCTTAGCTATTTCCTAATATTCCATTTTCCACAAAAGGAAGTTTCCACCTGTGAGGAGAGACTTCACAACCTGAAACCAATCATACGCAGTCACCCACTTTACTGCTAATCCTTCCACCATTGCCATAGTGTACGTGGACTTTGGCCCATAGTCAGAGACAGGATACTTTAGTTCTTTCTTTTTAAAGATTTATTTTTTATTATTTTTTCATTGGAAAGGCGGATATACAGAGAGAGGAGAGAGAGAGAGAGGAAGATCTTCCGTCCGATGATTCACTCCCCAAGTGAGCGCAACGGGCCGATACTATGCCGATCCGAAGCCAGGAGCCTCTTCCGGGTCTCCCGCACGGGTGCAGGTTCCCAAAGCTTTGGGCCATCCTCCACTGCTTTCTCAGGCCACAAGCAGGGAGCTGGAAGGGAAGCGGGGCTGCCGGGATTAGAACCGGCGCCCATATGGGATCCCGGGGTTGCAAGGCGAGGACTTAACCACTTGCGCCACCGCGCCGGGCCCTAGTTCTTTCTTTTTAAAAAACATTTATTTTCTATTATATTTTATTGGAAAGGCAGATATACAGAGGAGAGACAGAGAGGAAGATCTTCCATCTGATGATTCACTCCCTAAGTCAGCGCATCAGAGGATGCTATGCCTATCCGAAGCCAGGAGCCTCTTCCGGGTCTCCCACGCTCGTGCAGGGTCCCAAAGCTTTGGGCTGTCCTCGACTGCTCTCCCGGGCCACAGGCAGGGAGCTGGATGGGAAGTGGGGCTGGTGGGAAAGAACCGGCGCCCATATGGGATCCTGGGCGTGCAAGGCGAGGACCTTAACCACTTGCGCCACCGCACCGGGGCCAGGATGCTTTGGTTCTTTAATAAGCTTATATGACAATGGTTCTCATTCAGGCACATCACCATTCATAGACAACAGGAAAACAGAAAAAAATCACCATCCTTATGTGCCTGCTGCTTTGCCCACTCTAAGTCCAACATTTGCTGGATGTGGTCCAGCTGGAAAGGGCTCACACTGTTTAACCAAATAATTAGGAGGATTATCATCCACAGCAGGAGACCACCCATCATGTAATTCAGTTGTCTGCACATTTTCACAATCCTTAACTCCTGATCTAAATCTTTCTGATTTTAAAAGATCTTCTTTCTCCTCTGTTACATCCTCCTGATCATTTTCATAACACTTTATATTATCTTCAGGACGAACAATTTTCATTGAGCCATTAGTACAGCCTGAGCCTCCCTTTTTCCATTTAATCAAGGGCGTATGCTCCTGGGGTGGTGCAATCAGAAAAGATGTGGCTTACACATCTGTCCCTGCATCCAAAGCTTGTTTCAAAATTTTCCAAAGACCATGTGCTAAGGATGCCATGGCAGCCACACCGTGACTCTAGTACCACCTCTTCATGTCATTCCCTACCTAATCCCATGATTGTAAATCCAGCATTCCCTCGTCTGAGAACCAGGGACTAATTGTCCATATAAACTGTAAAAATTTTGAAAGCTGATTTTGCTAACCTTTTCTCCTTTCTTTAATAAAGTATGCTTACTAATATCAGCATATATGCTTCTGTCGCTGAATGCACTCTGCCTCATTTTAACTTTATAGAAACAGAGGGTACAAAACTTCTCAAGAAATGTTCTGACTATTCACCCCTCCTAGCCTAACCTTCTGTCAGGGGGCCTGCAGCACTCTGGATGAAGTCATATCCATGCTGCTAGAAACAAGAAAGAAAATACCTACTTTTTTTTTTTTTTTGAGTAAAACTTTGGGTGCTACTTGCCGGAGTCCAGCTCCAGCTGAGCTCAGAAGTCAAGAAGCGTGCATTGATGAGATGCAATGAAAGAGACTGATGGAGCAGTAGGATTTCATGATGATAAAGGATAATGCAGAAAACCTGTAGGGTTTATTTATACAAAATCAGTCAAACGCTGGCTCAGACTTTTTATGTCATGGGCAAGTTGAGAATTTCTAAGGATAAGTTTGCCATCAGTTTTATCCAGAAACAATAAAAGTTCCTGCTACAATTTTTATCCAACAACTCAATCTTGTAACACAAACAAAAAGAGACAGAAATATATGAGGAAAGAATGAGAGCCTAAATATTAGTCCCTGGATTATCATAAGGTCAATGGGGACAGCCAAGACTGTAGGAATAATAGCAGGCCCTTTTGCAAGACAAACTCCAAACTCACATTAAGTAAAAGGCCAGTCTCACAGTATCAAGCAAATGCCTGGATGGATTTATCTTTTTCTTCAGGGTGGTCCCGTGTCCATGTACAAGAAGGTGGAGCTTCATTGAGGTGGTTGTATAGACATATGACAGGAGGTCCTGCCAAACAGCTGGAAGTTACTTATGACCTTGCCTGCAATGGAAAATTAGCTTTCACAACTTCATGTCACCCACATCCACTGCACGTACACCAACAGGCTCAAGCTCTGCTTCCTGTGGTCTTTCCCCCAACATCCCTTGGCACCTCACCTGGACACACACAGAAACACATCCCCACAGGACCTACCAGAGAGGATGTGCAGCTGCTGTAGAGGACAGCTGTCAATGAGTGTATGAGGTTTGGGTGACTATTGAGTGGAAGTGTGCCAATATGTTGAAAACAGTGTGAAGGCCAGGGCTTTGACCACTCTGTTACTGGAAAAGTGTTTCTCCCAGGTTGTGGTTTCATTGTCATTCTGTTTAGAGTCACGTATGCAAAGGATAGCAATTGCCCTGTGCCACAATGGGGAGTCCTTGAGCCACTATGGAGACCATATTTTTCCTAGATAGAACAGGGACTGACAAAATCGGTTTGAGACTGCTTTGGGACTCTCCCTTGTATGACATGGGTGCCCTGCCCAGTGATGATTAGCCTTAGAGGACAGATGCTTGCCAGAAGCTGTCATCCACCTTGGATTCCTGGAGTAGCCAGCTAGTTCTAAACTGTTGTTGGAGGAATGGGGGATGGGGGGCGTTGTAGCATTTTGATGCTTGTAATATTTTATGCCAGTTGCTAAATTTGGTTTATATCTCCAAATGACAGGAAGCTCATCAACCTGGTATTGGATGAGTTGGAATAAAACGAGGTGACACCACAGCATATGTGGTTGAGCAAGACCTCAGATCTCACTCTTGTTTCACTCACCTAAGCCCATGAGTCTGACCAGGTACAGAGAGCCTCTTGATTGCCTGACTTCTGTGACCTCACAGGGTTCTCTGATCATACCAGCCATCCACTCAGCAGCTGCCTGGTTATAACTGGCCTAAAATGCTATGGTATAAGCATTCTAGAAAAGCCATGGTGACAGACAGGCCATTTTGGCCTTGATTCACAGAGCTGGCAGCTGACTCAAATTCTGCTTTTTTTGGAGTTCCCCTAAAGACCCTCTGCCACTACCACCTACCCACACGCACACACCCACTCACACATACACTCATCCTGACAGCCCATACCAGGGAGTATGTTCAGCCTCCAAGTAAGTCAGCTGTCCATGAGTATAAGGGGCTTGGTTTTCGACTGGGTGGAGGTGTGCCAATATGCTGAAAACAAAGTGAATCTCAGTGCTTTTGCAACACTGTTATGAGAAAAGCGTTTTTCCAAAGTTGTAGTTTCATTGTCATTCTCTTTAGAGTCACATAGGCAGAAGATGACCACAGCCTATGCTACAATGAGGAGTTGTAGAGCAACTATGGAGACCACATTTGTCTAAGGAGACCAGTGACTTAGGAGAATGGTTTGACACTTGCTTGTTGCAGTTCATTGTACAAGTGGTTACAATGCTCAGCCAGATCCATCTATGGGGGACAGATACATGGCATAAAATGATGTGCAACTCAGATGCCTGGAGAAGCAAGCAGCTGCCAAAGGGCATGATGGGGTACTTGTGTGAGTGTGTGTGTGAGGAGTATCGTAGAAGCAACTTGACATGCATAGTATTTTTTTTTAAATGTTGTTGACATTGTATTATGTAGTACAGTTTTATAGGCACTGGGGATTCCTCCCACCCCTCCCATACCCCTCCCCCCATGGTGGATTCCTCCACCTTGTTGCATAACCATAGTTCAAGTTCAGTTGAGATTCGTTCCTTGCAAACACATATCTAGCATAAAGTCCAGCGTCTTTTTGTCCAGATAAGTTCAGTGGCCTCGGGGAGACCTTCTCTAGTCTGAAGATAGGGCTAACAGAGTCAAGATCCTGTCTGTTAAAAGCCCCAACAAAACCTCAGTATCAATATACAATATTATGGAATTAATTGACATAGTATTGGGTAAACAATATGTTGAAAATAATGCAAGTTCCATTCTTCGAAACATCTGGGTTGAGACAGTATCAATGACAGGTTCAAAAAATAACAAACAACCAAACTAAAACTACAAGTTAAATCAAGGCAAACATGTGGTATCTAATCTTTTGGGATTCACTCATTTCCCTTTGCATTATAGTTTCCAGTTGGGCCCATTTAGCCACAAAGAACTGCATTTTGTTTTTTTTTAATAGCTGAGTAGTATTCCATGGAGTAGATGAACCAAAGCTTTCTTATCCAATCTTCTGCTGATGGGCATTTCGGTTGCTTCCATGTTTTTGCAATTACTGATTGTGCTGCAATGAACATAGGGATGCATGTTGGTTTGTCGTAAAACAGGTGTTTTGGATATATTCCTAGGAGTGCTATTGCTGGGTCATATGGTATGCAGATTTTGAGTTGTTTGAGTGTTCTCCAGACAGATTTCCATAAAGGCTGTACCAATTTGTAGCTCCACCAGCAGTGGAGTAGGGTTCCCTTTTCCCCACATCCTCGCCAGCAAGCGTCGTTGGTGTTCTTGCTTATGTGGGCCAATCTTACTGGTGTTAGGTGGTACCTCATCGATGTTTTAATTTGGATTTCCCTTATTTCCAGGGAGCTGGAACATTTTTTCATATGTTTGTTTGCCATTTGGGCTTGTTCTTTTGTGAAATGTTTGCCCATTTCCCGTGTTCATTTCTTGAGTGGCTTATTTATTTTGGTTTTTTGGTTGTTTTGAAGTTCTTTGTATATCCTGGAAATTAGCCCCCTATTGCCTATATAGTGTGCAAAGATCTTCTCCCACTCTGTGGGTTGCTTTTTTACTTTGTTGATTGTTTCCCTTGCTGTACAGAAGCTTCTTAGTTGGATGAGGTCCCATTTGTTTATTCTGTTCTCAACTGCTATTGCTTTTGGTGTCCTTCTTAGAAAGTTGGGACCTACTCCTAGGTCTTGCAGGGTATTTCCTACATTTTCTTGCAAGAGTTTGACGGTTTCTGGATGTAGGTTTAGGTCTTTTATCCATGTAGATTGGATCCTAGCATATGGTGAGAGATGTGGGTCTAACTTTTTGTTTCTACAGGCTATCAGCCAGTTGTCCCAACAACATTTACTAAAGAGGCCTTCCCACTTGCTTGAGCTGTCATTGGTCTTTTTGTCAAAGATTAATTGGCTGTATCTATGTGGGTTCCCTTTTGGTGCTTCTATTCTATTCCATTGATCTTCCTTTCTGCCTTTCTGCCAGTACCAGGCTGTTTTGATAACCACTGCTCTATAGTATGTCCAGAGGTCCGGGATTGTGATTCCCCTTGCTAACTTCTTATTCTTCACGATGGTTCTAGCTATTCGTGGTTTTTTTGTGTTTCCAGATGAACTTTTCAATCATTGTATCCAGTTCCGTGAAGAATGTTTTGGGCAATTTGATTGGAATTGCGTTGAAAATGTATATTGCTTGTGGTAGTATAGACATTTTAATGATATTGATTTTGCCTATCCAGGAGCATGGGATGTTATCCCATCTTTTGAGTTCTTGTTCAATTTCCTTTTTAAATAGTTTGTAGTTTTCTTCGAATAGGTCTCCTACGCTTTTGGTTAGATTTATTCCCAAATACTTCCTACTTCCTTGCTGTTTTGAATGGTATCCTGTTGGTTAGATCTTCTTCCATCTTGGTGTTATTTGCGTACACTATGGCTGTTGATTTTTGTTCATTAATTTTGTACCCTACCACTCTGCCGATCTCTTGTATAAGTTCTAGTAGTTTCTGTATTGAGTCTCCTGGTTTTTCTATGTATAGAATTATGTCATCTGCATATAGTGAAAGCTTGACTTCTTCGTTTCCTATACGTATGCCTTTGATTTCTTTTTCTTGTCTTATGGCCTCTGCAAGTACCTCTAGGACTATGTTGAATAGCAGTGGTGATAGCGGGCATCCTTGTCTTGTTCCAGATCTCAATGGGAAGGGTTCTAGCTTTTCTCCATTCAGTATGATACTGGCGTTGGGTTTTTCATAAATTGCTTTGATTATGTTGTAGATTTTCCCATCTATGCCTACTTTGGCTAGAGTTTTTAGCATGAAGAGGTGTTGAATTTTGTCAAAAGCTTTTTCTGCATCTATTGAAACTATTATGCGGTTCTTTTTTTGCAGTTTTTGGATGTGGTTTATAACATTTATGGATTTTCGAATGTTGAACCATCCCTGCATTCCAGGGATGAATCCTACTTGATCCGGATGAATGATCTGTCTGATGATTTTTTGAATTCTATTGGCTAGGATTTTGTTGAGAATGTTAGCATCAATGCTCATCAGAGAAATAGGTCTAGTTTTCCTTCTCTTATGGTTCTCTGTCTGGTTTTGGGATTAAGGTGATTTTGGCTTCATAGAATGAGTTTGGGAGGGTTGCTTCCTCCTCTATTGTTTTGAAGAGCTTGTAGAGGATTAGGGTTAGTTCTGTTCGGAATGTTTTGTAGAATTCTGTAGTGAAGCCATCTGGGCCTGGGCTTTTCTTCGTTGGGAGATCCTTGATGACTGTTTCAATCTCTGCCTCGGTTATGGGTTTATTTAATTCTTCAGTTGCCTCCGGACTGAGTTTTGGTAAGTGGTGAGACTCCAAGAACTTTTCTATTTCTTGGTGATCCTCAAATTTGTGGGAGTACAGTTCTTTGTAGTAATTTCTAATTATTTTCTTAATGATTGCAGTGTCTGTGGTTATGTTGCTTTTGTCATCTTTAATGCTGTTGATTCTCACTTTCTCTTGTTTTTTTTTTTTTTTTTTTTTTTTTGGTCAATCGGGCCAGTGGAGTGTCTATTTTGTTTATTTTCTCAAAAAACCAACTTTTTGATTTGTTGATTTTATGTATAGTGTTTTGATTTCTATTTGGTTTATCTCCTCAATTGTTTTTGATGATTTCTTGTTTCCTATTGTGCGTGGGATTCTTCTGCTGCTGTTTTTCCAGATCCTGGAGATGTGTGGTTAGTTCCTGTATTTGGCGTCTTTCTTGGGCTTTGACATGCGCTCCGATTGCGATTAATCTACCTCGTAGCACTGCTTTGGCGGCGTCCCACAGGGTTTGGAATGTTGTATTAGCGTTTTCATTTGTTTCCATAAATTTTTTGATCTCATCTTTAATTTCTTCTCTGACCCATTGTTCGTTTAATAGCATATTGTTCAATTTCCAAGAGTGCCTATATTTCCTGGGGAGTTTTGAGTTGTTGATTTCCAGTTTCATCCCATGGTGGTCTGAGAAGGTACATGGTATGATACTAATGTTTTGGAAGTTGTTTAGATTCGCTTTATGTCCTATCATGTGGTCAATTCTGGAGAAGGTGCCATGCACTGCTGAGAAGAATGTATAGTCTGTGGCCTTAGGATAAAAAGTTTTATATATGTCTACTAAGTCCAGTTGTTCTATTGTTTGTATGAGCTCTGTTGTTTCTTTGTTGAGTTTTTGTTTCGTAGACCGGTCCATTGTTGTTAGAGGCATGTTGAGATGGCCTACAAGAATTGTGTGGGTATCTATGTCTTCCCTTAAGTCTGTAAGTAATGGCTTTACGTAACTAGGTGCATTAAGATTCGGTGCATAAACATTAATGATGGTGATTGCTTCTTGATGGATCATTCCTTTCACCAATATGAAATGGCCTTCCCTGTCTCTTTTGATGTTAGTTAGATTGAAATCTATCTCATCTGAAATTAGGATAGCTACCCCAGCCTTTTTTTCTCATCCATTAGCGTGAAATATCTTTTTCCATCCCTTCACTTTCAGTTTCTTTGCATCCTTTCTGGTTAGATGTGTTTCTTGTAGGCAACAGATGGTTGGGTCTTGTTTGATGATCCATTCTATTAATCTCTGTCTTTTGATTGGTGAATTTAGACCATTTGTGTTGAGAGTTAAAATTGAGAGGTTGCAATTTTGCCCTGTCATGCGATTGTGTTTTGTGTGTGTTGTTTTCTGTGTAATTGCCTTGTTTGTGTGGGCTTTAGTTTGGTTACCTTCTTATTTGCCAACTTTGTTTGTGATTTGCCTCCTTTTTATCCGAGACTAGCGCATTTCTAAGAAGGCTTTGCAGAGCTGGTTTTGTGTAAACATATTCTTCTAGTTTTTCTTTGCTATTGAAGTATCTGATTTCGTTCTCATATACAAATGAGATCTTTGCTGGGTAGATTATTCTTGGTTGACAGTTGTTTTGTTTCAGGGCTTGGAAGATCTTTGTCCATTCTCTCCTTGCTTGTAGGGTCTCTTCGGAGAAGTCAGCTGTGATTCTGATGAGTTTTCCCCTGTATGTGATCTTTTCTCTACTTCGTACTTGTCTCCGGATTCCTTCTTTGTCTTCATTGGAGTAGAACTTGAGCACCGTGTGTCTGGGTGAAGATCTCTTTTGATCATGCCTGTTGGGAGTTCTCTGTCCATCCTGTATGTGGGGTGGTTTCGTGTTCCAAGTGTTTTGGAAGTTTTCCTGTATAATTTCTTCAAGCACTGCTTGCATTCCTGATTCTCTTCCTACTCCCTCGGGGAGGCCGATGATCCGAATATTTGATTTTCTAAGGTAATCCTTCATTTCTTGCATCATTTTATTAGTTTCGCTGAGGCTTGTCTCCAGCTGTTTAATTCGCTGGGCACCTTCATTTTGTATGTCTTCTGTTTCAGAGATCCTTTCCTCTGCCGCTTTTATTCTGTTGATCAGGCTTTCAATTATATGATCTTGGGCATCCAGTTTGGTTTGATTTGTTGTATTTCGGTGATTATGCGGTTCTGGAGGTCTACCAGCTTCGTGTCCATGTCTGAAAAATTTTAGCACTATTTTTTAAAATTCCTTGTCTGGTAACTCTTCCATGTCTTCACCTTGCATCTTCGATATTGATAATGGCTTTTGGCCCTTGTTTGGTGGGGTGCTGGCTCTTTCATCTGGAGCAACTCTTTCTGGTGGTTTTTCCCATTGTGTTGGTGTATTTTGGTAAGGCCAATGGACCCGTGTGTTGAGGGGTCGTCAGGTGCTTTCCTGTAGAGTTTGGAGCTTGCAGGTGTGGTGTTGCAGGGAGTGGTAATTTTCAAGGCACCGTTGGTGCGTTCTCAGGGCCCGGGACTATAGGGAACCACCTTGGGGGCTCAGTGGATTCCAGGCACACTCTGGGCACCTCTTCTACAGGTGTGACACCCCAGGGCATGGAGGCATGGAGGCACTCTCTGGGCATGCCCCCTGCACGGGAATCCACAGGACTTAGAAGGTTTTATCTGCTTTCTCCCTGCGTTCTCCATGTCAGGGACTGCAGGGTTTTTCAGAGCCCACCTGGTGTGTCTCCCACACATGGGACTGTGGGTGAGGCACTTTCTGGGCGTGGCTCTTGTGCAGTGATTCAACCACTCGTGGTGTGTGGGTGTTCAGAGCCACCCTGGTGTATCTCCTCCTCACAGGACCGTAGAGGAGGAGTGACCCAGGCGCCCTGTTAAAATGACTTCTCGGCGGGTTCGCACAGTGCCAGTGTGTCGCAGGAGTTTTCAGAGCTCTCCTGGTGTGTTGCCCTCACTCAGAACTGTGGGGTGGGAGGCGAGGAGTGGGCAATTCACACTATGGGAGTGGCACCTGAGTGTCAGGGACACACAGCGCTACACTTCCCAGTTCAGAGCCCTCCTAAATCTTGTGCTGCGGAGGCGGTTGCTGCAGGCGGGACCGCCCAGCCCATCTGGCGCGGCGTTCAGAGTCCTCCTTGTGCTGTAGCCCACCCACAGGGTATCAGGGTGTGGGGGATTCCAGACCCTCACTAGCAGCCTCTGCGCGCTGAGATGCACTGGCCCACTCAGCGCAGGAATATCTGGGGCGCTTTCCCCCGTGTTTTCTCAACCCTCAAGACCACTGTGAACTGCTCCCAATTCACAGACCTGGCAGTTTCAAGGCGCTTGCCCTGTATTCTCAGAGGCTGGAGCTTCTGCTGCCCCTGCCCCTGCAGGGGGGAAGGGCAGAAGGAGAACCCCAGGGGGTTGGAATGCAGACGCTGTTAACCCTTCATTGGCTCACCGAACCTCAGGCTGTTGCAGTCTGCTTCTGCTGGTGTTGAAGACCTCTGTGGGTGAGGATCCCTCCCGCTTTCCTTGTCTCTGGGTCGGCTGCATCTCTCCTCGGGTCGTTCTCAAAGGTGACTCAGCAGGTCTGAATCGGGATGTCAGATTCTCTGCCCCTGTTTTGTTTTGTTCTCGTTGTTCTTCCAAGTTGTGTGGATCTTTTCGGTTCCAAACTGTCCAGGGAAATTCACGCACCTCTCCCTGCCGTTTTCTGCTGTTCCTCTTTACTGCTTCTGTAGCGCTCTATCCCTCTGTCACTGGACACTCCCTCACAGCCTTCCTCCTACGTCAGCCATCTTAACTCTCTCGACATGCATATTATTGTAAGGCAAGTGGTGTGGTGCTCCAGATGACAGAAAGGTCACAGTCATGGGAATGGATGAGTTGGATCAGCATGCAGCTGACAATGTACCAACTTTGTTGTACCATGACCAGCACGCACACTTGCACTTGCTTCATTCACCTATCAGTCTGTCCAAGTACAGGGAGCATCCAGATTTACTGCCCCTCTGTGACCTCACAGGGCTCAGTAGACCTAGCAGCCATACAATCAGCAGCCACCTGTTCATAACTGCCCTGCAATGCTCAGCCTCAGCATTGTGGAAAACCCATGGAGACAGAATGGCTCCTTTTGGCCAGGTGCAGAAAGTGGGCAGGAGACTCTGTCTATGCTTTCTGTGCTCTTCCCCCTAATACTCTTCTAAGCACACCCTTACACAAACAACCCCCACTCACACACACACACACACACACACACACACACACACACACACACACACACACACACTCACATCCCAACAGGCCCTACCAGGGAGGATGTTGAGCCTACTTGAAAATCTGTGAGTGTATGAGGTTTGGGTATCTCTTATTAGGAGTGTGCCAATATGGAGAAAATGAAATGAAGCCCATGGCTTTTGCAATAATGTTATTATTAAAGTGTTTTTCCTGATTTGTGGTTTCATTGCCATTCTGTTTAAAGCTGTGGAAGCACAGGATTTTCATATCACTGTGCAACAACGGGGGGTCCTTGATGCACTATGGAAACCACCTTCCTGTAGGGAGAAGAGGAACAAACAGGAATGGTTTGACATGGCATTGAGGCCCCTGTAGTAAGTGGGTGCTCTGCTCAGCAAGCTCCAACTATAAGGAACAGATAAATGGCAGAAGCTGTCATGCATCTCGGATTCCTGGAGTAGCAAGCAGTAGCCAATGTGGAGTGTTGGGGTGACTGTGTGAGTGTGTGTGTGAACATTTGGGCTGTTGTAGTGGTTTGACACCATAGTATTGTAAGTGCGCTCCCACAGGTGGTGTGGCGTTCCAGAGGACAGGAATCTTGCAGGCATGGGTGTGGATTCGTTGGGCCATCATACAGGTGATAACACAGCAACTTTGCTGGACCATGACCTCAGCCCTCACTCTTGTTTCACGCACCTAAGCCCATGAGGGGGTCCAGATGCAGGGAGCATCTTGATTGGTTCGCTCTGTGATCTCTAAGTGTTCCATGGCCATACCAGCCATTCACTCAGCAGCTGCATGGTCATAATTGGCCCAGAATCCTATGGTCTAGGATTCTAGAAAAGCCATGGCGACAAACAGGCCCCTTTTGGCCAGGTGCAGAAAGCAGTCTTGTACCTCAAACTTGCCGTTCTGTGGTCTTTCAACCACTGTCCCTTTGTTCACCCTCCACAAACACACATGCACAAACACACATCCCCCAAAGGGCGTACCAGGGAGGCTGTCCTGCCTCCATGGAAGCCAGCTGTCCTGAGTGTATGGGGCTTGGTTGTGTACCGAGTAGGAGTGAAATCCAGGGCTTTTTCTATACTGTTACTAGGAAAGCGCTTCTCCCAGATTGTGGTTTTATTGTCACTCTCTTTATAGTCATGATGGCAAAGAATGGCCAATACCCTGTGCCATAAAAGGAGTCCTTGAGCCACTAATTACACGACATCCGTTTATGTACAACAGGAACCCAGGAGAATGGTTTCAGGCCGTGCTGGGGCTGTGCCTTTTATGAAGCATGCACCCTGCTTAGTGAGGTCCAACCATTTAGGACAGATACATGCCAGAAGCTGTCGTGCCTCTTACATTCCTGGAATAGCAAGCAGTTGCCTATGAGGCATATTGGGGTGCTCATGTGAGTGTGTGTGCTTGGAGTGCACCTTTGTAGCAGTTTGATGCCCATAGAATTGTAAATCAGTTGTGACAGGTGGTGAGGAGGTCCAGATGACAGGACGCTGCAGGCATGCTGGTGGATGAGTTGGACCAACACTCAGGTGGCAGCACAGCAACTTTGGTGTATCGTAATGTCTGCCCTCACTCTTGGTTCACTCACCAAAGTCCATGTGGCTGTCTAGGTACAGAGAGCATCCCGTTTGGCAGCTCCTCTGTGACCTCACAGAGCTCAGTGGCCATACCAGCCATCCATTCTGCAGCCACTGTTAGAATCAGAGCTAAAAAACCCTGAATATCAGAGTGTGTAATAGTCAACCCTAAGAAAACGACAAAAGTGTCCTACTGGTAATGCAAAAATCAGAGTTCATTGTGACAGTATGCTGAGGTCAGACCACACTTGATGATACATCACACCAGCCAAGCAGGGTCATGTCCCCTGAACAGCCCAAGACAGAAGCATATAGGCAATTTGAGGCTGGGAAATTCATCAAAAGTAACAACCTTAGACATGTTTGTTTTTATGGCCTTCAGGCAGAGGCAGCCTGTTTTGTTTCTATACCCATTATCTGCCTCATCCTATTCTCACACCCTTTTCTTTCTCATGTGCCAGGGACCAGTGAAGAATTGTGCCCTTGCCCTCCTGCACCTGGGTTCACAAAATTGCTGGACAGCAAAGAACAGATTTATCACCAAATCGGAATTCTCCCAAGCTCTCGGTACCCTGGTACCCCCGGCGTAGTAAAGTAGCAGTTTTGTCTACACAAAGGAAATTCACACTACCGAATAATAGCATTTTACGCACACTCTAACATCACCCCACTTTTTTTGTTTTCAGGAATCTCTCAGTACAGCGCAGCTGTTGAAACTGCTATTAGAGGATTAGCAATTGTATGGAATTTTCCTTTAGAAACTTTATACAAGACAGTTTTACTAGGAATTGAAAAACGTATTTGGCTCTTATATTTTCAAACAGAGAACTGGAACCCAGTAGCTTTTAGGGAAAAGGGACTGCATCCTCTACTCTTGGCTACTTCTTCTTGAGAGGTGGCGGTGTGTTGAGTAACAGTGTAGGGGGTTCATCTAGTAGTCCTTGATAGAAGGTAGAGTCATCAAGTGTTTGATGTACAATCTGCCATTTGAAATAAACCATTATCTGAATAAACCATAACTACCGTTTATTATTAAACTTTAGCTTAAATGGATACAATTGGTTTGCAGAAACCTAAAAAACAAAGTATTCATTTTTCAAATTATCAAACATTAACCAAGTAGAGACATCTATGTTTCAGATAGCACTGCAAAACTACTTGTAGGACTTTACATACTGCTGTACATTTTTAGACATAACTGCCTAACGATCACAACTGATAACTCTACAACTAGATGGTCACTTACGCATCAGGAAGGAAGGTTTGAGACATTCACATATCAACAAACACTTTGTTCACCCAGCAGGTGCCTTTTCTTAGTTTGTTACTTTCTGTCCCTTGAATTGGGGGGAAAAGCATCTTTTGTTTTTTGTCTTGGTGTGTTATTTAGACTGAAGACCAAGGGGTTCTCCTCATTTATATTTTCATATCAACCATTTCTGGAGCCTTTTTGGATTACTACTAATCCTGGCTTTCCACCAGCAAGATTTTCTACGTTAGTTTTGTAAACACATTTTTTTACACAATATTCTTTCCCAACTAAATAATGTAATCTTTGACAGATATTTTTATGATTTCAGACTTCTAGGGACCAATATTGGAATCTCAGAAAAACAAAAGAATCATGTTGACTAAATCCAAAGAAAGGCTGAGGCAATTTTACATTTCGGATTCTGTGTCAAAGAGAATTTACTTTACCCATTATTGTAAGCCCTAAGAGTTTTAGGATTCTCTATATAGCCTAGAACATAAATCACAGCATTGAAAACATTTTATTGCAAGACATGCTATATATTTTTAATATAACTCTGAATATAGAGGTCCCACATGGGAATTCAGTACACGGTGACTCTAAGGAATTTAATAAATTAGCACTCTTACGTGTGACATCAGTGATCACTTGAGGCTCTTGACACACGATGCTTAGCCAGGGGAAGTTCCTTGAATCCACACCAACCCCACGAGACATTAGACAAGGACACACACAACGTGGAAACGCTTCACTCCACTGAGAGAAGAGCACAACCATGTTTGATGGCTGCTTCTTTGCACTGGGGTGTGGACCACTGAGGCCCTTCACAGAGCAAAACTCTTGCAGCAGCGTCCTGGTCTTTCCACACCTGATGCACTTGTTCTCTTGCTGGCACTCTTGTCAGACCAGAATGCCTTTTGGGCTGATTCAAAGGCCACTGAGTGCTACTCAAGATTGTCACTCTGTGAGTCTACATAAATACCATTTTGCCTATGGGAGCATTTTAACATTTCCTGACATTTGAATTATCAGTGAACACTCTTATACGTATAGCCATGTGACTAAATATCTTGCCACATAAACATGTGTATGCATATCAGGTAACACACACATTAAAAACATTATCAAATATAACCAAGTAGAGCATCTATGTTTCAGATAGCACTGCAAAACTACTTGTAGGACCTTAAATATTGCTGTATATTTTTAGACCTAAATGCCTAAACAACACAAATGATAACCCTACAACCAGATGGTCACTTACACATCAAGAAGGACGGTTTGAGGAATTCACATATCGACAAACAGTTTGTTCACCAGCAGGTGCCTTTTCTTCGTCACTTTCTTTCTATAGCTTGAATTTGGGAAAAAGTACCTTTCAACAATTTCTGCAGCCTTCCTGGACAGCAAATAATTCTGGGTCCCCACCAGCAAGATTTCCTAAAGTCATTTTTGTAACCAAATTTTCCTACACAATTCTCTTTGACAACCAAAACATGAATCTTTGACAAATATTCTTGTAAATTTGAGAATCCAAAGGCCCCACATATGATTCTCAAAAATCAGAAGAGTCAAGTTGACTGAAACAGTAACAAATTAGATACAATGACCACACAAATATCAATAATAGAGCTTACGGAAGCTGGATAGACAATGAACAAAGTTATCAATTTGTTTCCATTAACATTCCTCAAAATTCGAGACTTCCATTGTCAGGTATTTAGGAGCACTTCCACAGATGTACATTTTAAATGTATTTTGTAAACAGATATCAGTTCAAATGCCAGTAATACTTAAACAATGCTGTACCAATATCTCAAAAGTTATAATCAGTTCCACATCAAACTTGCAAGGTTCATTTCACAAATTTTATGACTTCTTCACCATTTGCTCAACATGTTTAAATTTTAACGATTTTGTCCTAACTTTTCTTAGCCATATTCCTGTAGGACAAAATATTTTTACTACCACAGCAATGCTCTTCCTTAACAATTTTCCTTTTACAATCTCCTCACCAAGAACATATTCTCAGGCTTGTAACCATTCTTTATCTGCGAAATCTTTGGATCTATATTTTGAAACGATCTTTGAAAACCTTAAGACAGGGCAATTAAAAACACAAACCTGCTTCAGAAATAGAAGTGGTTATCTCTTTCCTTCCAGCTGATTTGGGAACTTCCCTCTTCTTAAATGAAGGCAGAGACAAGGTCAAGTTTCTAAAGTCCTAAATTCTTCAAATGCTAGGCTCCAAGCATGCTCCACCACATTTTTCCTGGGCTGATAGGCCTGGTGCATCTTTTTGTCTTCTGTTTTATTGAAGTCAAGGGTACTGAAGAACTTCTGACAAAGGATTAAACTTCAATTTCAATTCTGTTGCTTCAAGGAAGGTTAAAGAGTTACAGGATTTCACACAACATAAGCAATTTTATCCCACATTATTTAAAAACTTGTTGTCTTCATTTAAGGGAAAATCTTACAAACAATACTTCTTTATTAATAAGAACACAGATAACTTCTAACCTGTGCTTAAAAATACTTTGACCAGTAGACATAAACATCAATATACATGTACTGTTACCATGTAAATCTCCACCACTTTGTAGAACATATGCAACCAATTTTGCATAATTTCATAACGTTGGAGTTCATAATTCATAATGTTTCAAAGAGCAACTGAATTATCCAATTTTTGTCTCTTTCCTTGAGACTTTCATGGATCCTGTTAGATTCCCAAAGTCAGGAGAACTGAGCACGCCAACAAGTAGGCCAAGTGTAACCCACTAGAAACCAGTGTTAATTTTTAACACCAAAAAGTATCAGAGGATATTGCTAAACACTGAGAGCTCATCACTGAAGTCAGTTGCCATAACAAAAAGCCTGATGAACTAGCACTTGAATCCATCACCAATATCAGTAAAATACACCACAAAAAGCATATAGGATTCCACATTCCTAGTCAGAAGCAGAGACCACCCCCAGAAAAGGGACCACAATCTCTTGGACTAGAAAGAGTTAAACTAACTGATGACTTTTTCTCCCAGCCATGTCCTGCTGACTAGAAGTCACACCTTGGCCAACCGGCAATACTCAGAAGTAGTGGGAGCCTTCTCAGGCATCAAATTTAAGCCTAAAATAAAACAGGGCTACAAGACGAATACACAGAAGCGCCCAACTTTGGGCCCGCCATTAGAAAAATTCTCACAGCAAGACAACTTTTTACTAGGACCAGTCCACCTTATGCATTTTTCCACACACTCACCATTCCTCCCGATCCGGATCATTAACTAGAAGTGGTCTGTACAGTGTCCTCTTGGACTGCAGATGATGGAGGAGCTCGAAAACTTCCTCTAGGATGTAATCCTGCTCTTATCCTGCAGGTCATTTCTACATTTTTTTGCTCTGAATGGCCAAGTCCTTCCAAGGTCACTGGCAGCCTCGCTCACTGCCCAGAAACTTCCTCCCTGGAGCCTAGCTCACTTGCTCCCCTGAAGCTTCCCTGGTTAGCCTGGAGCTTCTTAGATCCTCTCCAGAGTGAACAAGTGCCACTGCAGAGCCAGGAGTTTTCTTGCTCCCCTCCAGGTTGATCAAACCCTGCCATGGTGTCTGGAGCTTCTTATCTCCCTTCAGGGTTGATTAAGTGCTTCTGCAGTCCCTTCAGCTTCACTCGCCAACCCTGTACCCTCTCCATCCCCTTGGGTCTAACCTGAACCCTTGAGGAATATGTAACTCTGATACCATTCAACAACTTTGCTGCTCAAAATTGGGCAGCAAAGGGGAGGCACTATCCATATGGCTCTTCTTATTCTCACACCCTTATCTTCTTTCTGCACCTTGGACCAAAGAAGAATTGTGCCCTTGCCATCCTGCACCTGGGTTCACAAAGTTGCATGACAGCAAAAAACAGATTTATCAATAAAGCAAAATCCTGACAACGTTCAGACAACTACTGACATAGCAAATAAGCCGTTTTCCCTACACAAAGGAAATTCACACTGCCCAACAATAGTATTTTACTCACACTCTAACAGACCTCAATGAGAGGGCACCCACTTCATATAAGGTACGTACCCAATACAATGTCTAACTATTCTCATGGTCCTGATCTACCCATACAAATATCGTCTTTATTGTGGCTCAAGGAATCCCCATTTTGGCACAGAGCTATTGCCATTCTCTGCCTATGTGCATTTAAATCGGCTGCCAATAAAACAACAACCCAGGAGCAACACTTTCCTAGTAACAGTATTGCAAAGCCTGGTCATTACTGCATTTTCAGCATATTGGCACACCTCCACTTAATAGACACCCAAGCCCCATACACTCACAGACACCTGGCGTCAAAGGAAGATGGAAATCTTCACTGGTAGGGCCTGTGTGGATGTGTGTTTGTGGGAGTGAGGGGGTGTGTGAGCTCTGAGGAGTTAGTGGAAAGAAAAGGACAAAGAAAGCAGAGTTAGAGCCGCCTGCCCACTTTCTGCACCTGGCAAAAATGGGCACTTCTGTGGCCAAGGCTTTTCTACAATGCTGAAGCCATAGCATTCTTGGCGGGTTATGACAGGTGGCTGCTGAGTGGACAGCTGGTATGTCCACAGAGCCCTGTGATGTCACAGAGGGGCAGCCAATCAGGATGCACCCTGTTCCTGAACAGCCTCATGGGCTTAGGTGAGTAAAACAAGAGTGAGGGCTGAGGTAACAGTCCACCAAAGTTGCCTTGCTGTCACCTGCCTCTTAGTCCAACTCATCCACCCTTGTGCCTGTGAGCTTACGGTCATCTGGAGCTCCACACCATCTTTGCCAGTTGTCTTATCGGGGTCTCTCATTCTGTGGAAAGAATCACAGGACACTGTAGAGCATCTCAGAGGTGCATTTTTCAGACCTTCGTTAAAACAGTTAAGTCCACTAATTTCATTACACAGAAGCCCCCCTCCCCCCTCATTAAAAATTATGCTTTATATATCAATCCTAACCATTCATCTTAGATCATCAAGGCACACCAATCTGGGCAAAGAGCCAATCACAGAGCAGGACTTTGTCAATATCCGAACAGCTCAGATTTCTTCTTTTATTATACAAGGGACTGTGCCTGTCGTAGGTGTTCCAAGTTTAGACGTCCCCTACCCATTAGGGTTAAACTCGTGGCTAAGAACGTGGCACATGTTTTAGATTGGTGAAGCCGTATCATGTACATACCCATCTTTGGCTTCCGGTCCAGCATGCCTAGCCAGACATATGGGAATTCTCAATTGTGAAGGGCAGGCACAGCTTGCATAAGAGCCGCTGCTGTTGCTGCTGATGCTGACGCTGTGCTCAAAGTTGAAGCATCCACATTCCTCAAAGAACAATAATTAATAAGATAAGGCCCAGGCCTACTATCCCAGCATCCCAGCCCATTGGCATGCAAAAAAGAAGATTCTTTAGCATCCAATGTGTCCATTGCTCTACCGTAGCAATCTCTACTTTGCTGCTATTTATGGCTATAATTTGGGATCTTTGTTCCTAAGTCAAATTATATGATCAGCTTCCATTAGGGGATAGCATCATCTGAACGGGCATGAGAATCAGTTGTGGATTGTGTACAAACACCGCAGTTTCTGAGGCATTCCAACACTGGTTGAGGGCTCACTTAACTACAGAGCCGTTCAAAAGGGTAACATTCACACTCATGGAAACAATAAACATAAATGGATATTGTACACATACAATAAATAGCATTATAGATATAAATATAAATAGCATTATAAGATAACATCATGACTGCGATTAAATTTAACATCTTCCCATATTCTAGAACTATAACTGCTATAATTACAACTTTTTATCACCACCTTATCAATAAATGGAAAAGCTGATATATCTGAACATCCACCCATACTAATGTAAAGTACCCAGGCATTCCAAGGCTGAGCAGAAACAGATTGAACAGGGTTACCACATGTATACTTATACCCCACAAAGATGGAGTTGGAACAGGTAGGAAATAAATTGGTCACAGCAAGACCAGGTGCTACTCCTCTAGGAGACACAGTACTTTGATAGCCAGTCCATTCTGGGGGCCATTTCCAAGGCCCTAGACAGCAAGGCACTATTTGCCACTCTCCTTTATAGTGCCATTACATTCGCTCCTCGGGCACAGTTGAGGAACTGATACGGTCATAACCATTGCTTCTCAGTGGAAGAGGGAATGGCCATGCTTTCACTATTGCCCATAGCTGGAGATTCTGGCTGTCTCCTCTCAGCATCTGAATGAACACCGGGCTGGGCAACATGCACCCTGTCCACAGGCTCATCTTCTTCCAGCTTTCTTATCACTCTTTCCAAACATTCTGGCACCAATACTGGTCAGTCAGAATCCTGAGAAAAAACACACACCATGCCATGCATGCATCCGTCGTAATACCGGATGTGGACCCATCCATCATTGTGTTAAAAAGTTCTTCAATATCATCCAATCTTTGCAGGGACCTATGCCAACAGTGTGGCATTTGCCAGCAAGATGGCCATTCAAATCCAAAATGAAAACATAAAAATATAAGTAATTAAAGCCAATTGATGTTTAGGACTATTGCGATATAGGGTGGCTCCTACTTCCCCTTTTGTTTTATTAATAATGCGTTGATAGTTGCATGGGCATGTTCTACCATAGCCTGGCCCAAGGGATTATATTGGATGCCAGTGGAGTGTTTAATCACAAATTCAGAACAAAACTTATCAAATGCTTTGGCTGTATAGGCAGGTCCATTATCAGGCTTATTTATTATTTTTTTAAATGTATTCTTATTGGCAAGGAAGATATACAGAGAGGAGAAACAGAGAGGAAGATCTTCCATTTGATGATTCACTCCCCAGGCGGCCACAATTGCTGGAGCCAAGCCAAGCCAAAACCTCTTCCGGATCCCATGTGGGTTCAGGGTCCCAAAGTTGGGCCTTCCTTGACTGCTTTAACAAGGCATATGCAGGGAGATGGGTGTGAAGCAGGGCTGCCAGTATTAGATTCTGTGCCCACATGGGATTTCAGGCATGCAAGGTGAAGACCTTAAACACTGCTCCATCCTGCCAGGCCCACTATCAGTCTTATAACACTGGGAGACACCCCAGGCTGCAAAACGTTAAGGTAATGAGAAATAACCTCTTGAACCTTCTTTCCTTTATGAACTGAGGGTTAAGGACCCCAGAGCAGGTATCAATAGATTTTCTTCTTTTTTCTTTCTTTTCTTTTTTTTTTCCATCTCCTGTGAGACTTTCTCACCTTTCTGTAGAAGTCCTCTGAATTTACAGTGCCATCTGTCTGGCAAGACTTAATCAACCTCCAGAATCCGACCATTCCAGGAGGGAGGGGCTCCTGCTGTTCTGCCCCAGGGTCAAAAGGCCCTTCTCCAGAACCCCAGGGTGATAGTCTGCGGAGTTTGCCAAAACCGTAGTACTGTCAGCAGTTTCTGCAATAAAGACTGCATGCACGCTGAAGAAGTTAAATTGCCCATATTTTTAACCCATTTGATCGTCGCTACTCTGTGAACTTTAATTGTCACTGAACCCATGAACTTTACTCCTCCCTAGACCTCGAACTTGACTCATTGCTAAACCGTGAACTTGACTAGTCGCTAAACCGCGAATTTGACATGCATGGACATCTAGTGCGGCTTCCTGAGTAAAAGGCCCAATTGTCAACTAATTCCCGCTATAGGTGGCTCCCTAGGCAATCTGCTCAGCTGCTTACCCTCCTGCTGTTCACCTGCTGTCTTCTATCCAAATCACAGTGCCAGTTATCAGGGTCTCAAATATTGTGTAAGAAATCACTCTACAAGTGAGAGCATCTCAGACCTAACATTAAAACTATTATGTCCGTTAACTCCGTTAACGATAAAGCTCCTCCACCTCCCCAAAGTTCCTGGCTTAAATATCAATCCTGTCAAGTCAGCTATATATCACCAAAGCATGCCAAATAGGGCAAAGTGGCAATCACAGAGCAATACTTAGTCAGTGCTGACAACACTTGAGTATACCCCTATGTGTGTCAAACTGCTACTGCAGCCCACCTGGAAACACACGCATGCCCCCCAAAAAAACAACCCTTTGGCAACTGCTTGCTGCTTGATGATCTAAGATGTGTGACAGCTTCTGGCATGTATCAGACCTTGTAGTTGGACCTCAATGAGCAGAGCGCCCAATTCCTGCAAGGGACAGCCCCAATGCAGTGTCTAAACATGCTCATGTGTCTCTGTTCACCAGGATGTGTATGGTTTCAATAGTGTCTCATTGTCTCTCCATTGAGGCACATGGCTATGGCCATCTTTTGACTATGTAATTCTAAAGAGAATGTCAATGAAACCACAACTCGGGAAAAATGCTTTCCTAGTAACAGTGTTGCACTCTGTTTTTAACATATTTGCGCATTCCCACTCGGTAGACATCCAAGACCCATACGTTCACAGACAGCTGGCTTCAATGGAGGCTGGACATCCTGTCTGGTGGAGCCAGTGGGTATATGTGTGTGTGGTGGGTAGGTGCAAGCAGAAGGGCTTTGGTGGAAGAAGGTCAAAAAAAGCAGAGCCTGAGCCACCTGCCCATTTTCTGCAGCATGCCAAAAGTGGCCTGTCTGTCGCCATGGCTTTTCTAGAATGCTGAGGCCAGAGATTTCCAGGCCAGTTATGACAAGGAAGCTGCTGAATGGATGGCTGGTACAGCTATGGAGCCCTATGTGGTCACAGAGGGGCATGGATTTGGGATGCTACCTGTTTTTCGACAACCAATGTTCTTAGGTGAGTGAAGCAAGACTGAGAGCTGAGGACATGGTCCACCAAAGTTGCTGTGCGGTCACTTGCCTGTTGGTCCAACTCATCCTCCCCTATGCCTTTTGAGCTTCCTCTAATTGGGAGCTCCAAACGACCTTGCCAGCTGGCTTACAATCCTATGGGCATCAAACTGCTACAACGATTGCCCCTATCTTCAAACAACAGGCTTTAGCAGTTGTTTGCTACTCTAGGAATCCCAAGATGTAGACAGCTTCTGGCATGTATCTGTCCCCCATAATTGGACATCACTGAGCAGGGCGCCAACTTCTTACAGGGGCAGCCTCAATGCGGTGTCACTCCCCTATCCTTTTTCCCTCTTCTATTTAGATGAATGTGGTCTATGTAGTGGCTTTAGGACCCACCGTCGTGGCTCAGGCGACAGCCATCTATGCCTACTTCACATGAATTGAATGGCAATGAAACCACAACACGAGACACACTTTCTAATAACAGTGATGCCATAGGCCAAGACTTCACACTTTTTCAGCATGTCGGCATACTCCAACTCAGTAGACATGCAAGTCCCATACACTCAAAAACAGCTGGCTTCCATGGAAGCTGCACAACCTCCATGGTAGGACCTGTGATGATCTGTGTGTGTGTTGTGAGAGGTGTCGTTGGCTGTGAGCTGAGGAGCTTTGGGGGAAAGACCATAGAAAGCAGAGCTTGAGACACCTGCCTGCTTCCTGAACTGGGACAAAAGGGGCCTGACTGTCACCACGGTTTCTCCAGAATGCTGAGGCCATAGCATTCCAGGCCAATTATGACATGGTGGCTGCTATGTGGACAGCTGATACAGCCACAGAGCCATGTGAGGTCACAGAGGTCAGCCAATTGTGATGCTCCCAGTACCCAGTACCTGGACAGCCACATGGTTAGTGAAACAGGAGAGAGGGCTGTAGTCACGGTGCGACAAAGTTGCTGTGCTGTCACCTGCCAGTTGGTCCAACTCATTCACTCCCAATTCCGTAAGGTACCTATCATCTTGAGCTTCACACCACCTGTTCCCGCATGCAAACAATCTGACTTTTGTCAAACTGCTACAACGGCCCATGCTTCTAAACAAAACCACTACTATGGCAACTGTTGCTACAAGAGCGATCCAAGATACACGACAGCTCTGGCATGTACCTGTCCCTCATAGTTAGACCTGGATGAGCAGGTTGCCCAGGTCATACAAGGGACAGCTCCAATGCGGTGTCAAACCATTTTCATGGGTTTCTGTTCTACCTGGAAGAATATGGTCCCCAAGATGCTCAAAGACTCTCCATTGTGGCAAAGCGTTATAATTTACCTCTGCCTATGTGACTCAAAATAAAATGACAATGAAACCACAAAAGGCGAGAAAGCTTTCCTAGTAATAGAGATGCCAAATCCCTAGGCTTCACTTGCTTTCTGCATATTGGCACGCTCACACTTGGCAGACACACAAGCCCCATTGACTCATGGACACCCAAACCCCATATTTTCAGGGACAGCTGGCTTCCTGGGAAGCTGAACATCCTCTCTAGTAGGGTCTGTGAGTATGTGTGTGTGGAGGGAGTGAGTGTTACTTGAGGGTGTTTGGGGGAAGACCACATAATGCAGTAGTTGAGCCACCTGCCCGCTTTCTGCACCAGGCCATATGGGCTTTGTTGAGTGAAGCAAGAATGAGGGCTGAGGTCACGCACTAATAAATCTTATGCTGTATCATGCCTGGTGGTTCAACTCATCCACTGCCATGCCTGCGAGCTTCCTGTTTTCTGGAGCTCCGCACGATCTATGCTAGGTTGCTTATTTCTCTGGGCATCAAACATCTACAAATGCCCAGCACACAAACCCACTTTGACAACTACTCCCTACTTTA
Source organism: Ochotona curzoniae (assembly GCF_017591425.1). Taxonomy (NCBI): domain Eukaryota; kingdom Metazoa; phylum Chordata; class Mammalia; order Lagomorpha; family Ochotonidae; genus Ochotona; species Ochotona curzoniae. The sequence goes on along the minus strand of NW_024465174.1, from coordinate 376,946 downwards.
GTAATCCATGATGCATGACAAGATTCTGGCTTGTTTCTGTTCTCCATAGTTAGACCTTACTGAGCAGGGAGCCCACATTTTACAAGAAACAGCCCCAGCATGGTGTCAAACCACTCTCATGTTATCCTCTACTCTTTAGATGACTTTGGTTTCCATAGTGGCTCAAGGACTGTCTGATGTGGCACAGGGCTATATACAATCTCTTCCTTTGTGACTCTAAAAAGAATGGAAATGAAACAACAACTAGGGAGAAACACTTTCATAGTAACACTGTTGCAAAAGCCCTGGGCTTCACTCCATTTTCAGCATATTGGCACACTCCCATTGGTAGAGCCCCAAGCCCCATACACTCACAGACAGCTGACTGTCACTGAAGCTGGACATCCTCCCTGATAAAACCTGTGGGTATGAGTTTGTGTAGCTTGGGTGTGTGAGCAGAGTAGTTTTGGAGGGAAGACCACAGAAAGCAGAGCTTGAGACATCTGCCATTTTTCCACCAGGACAAAAGGAGCCTATCTGTCTGCCACCAGCGCTTTCTAGAATACTGAGGCCATAGCATTCCAGGCCAATTATGACAAGGTGGCTGCTGAGTGGACAGCTGATACAGGCACAGAGCCATATGTGGTCACAGAGGGTCAGCCAGTCAGATTGCTCCCTGTACCTGGACAGCCACATGGGCTTAGGTTAATGAATCAAGAGAGAGGGCTGTAGTCACGGTGCGACAAAATTGCTGTGCTGTCACAAGCCATTTAGTCCAACTCATTCACCCCTATTTCTGTAAGGTTCCTGTCATCTTGAGCTTCACACCACCTGTTCCAGCCTGCAGACCATCTGATTCACATCAAACTGCTTCAATAGCCCATGTTCCTAAACAAAACCACTACTATGGCAACTGTTGCTACTCCAGGAATCTGAGATGCGTGACAGCTTCTGGAATGTATCTGTCACCCACAGTTGGACCTGGCTCTGTTTTGCATGCCCTTCATTCAATGGAAAGCCCCTATGTGGTTTTAAACCATTTTCATGGGTCCCTTTTCTACCTAGATGAATGTGCTCTCAATAGTGGCACAAGTACTCTCACTGGTGTTACAGGGCTATGGAAATCCTCTGCATATGTGGCTCTAAACAGAATAACAATGATACCAAAACCCGGGAGAAACGCTTTTCCAGTAACAGTGTTGCAAAAGCCCTGACCTTCACTCCATATACATCATATTAGCACATTAACATTCTGTGAACAGCATAGCCATATACATTCACAGACAACTGGCTTTCACCGAGGCTGGACATCCTCCCTGGTAGGCCTGTCAGGATGTGTGTGTGTGTGTGTGTGTGTGTGTGTGTGTAGGCGGGTGAGTAGAGGTGTATTTAGCGGAAGATCACAGAAAGCAGAGCTTGAGCCGGTTTTCTTCCTTGCAGCTGATGTGGCGGACAGGAAGCTGTGAAGGGAATTGTTCCATCGCAGGGAGGGGTGCAAGGAACTTCCCTCTGTTTTGCAGGGCTCACCCGACAGATAGCTCTACAAACACTTGAATTCAGCTCCACCTCCCTTTACATGGGCACTGGACCAGCCTGTCTAAGAATTTTAATCCATCCAGGCTTTTCTTCCCTACTGTGAGGCTGGCATTTTACTCAATATGAGCTTGGAGTTAATTTTGCAAAAAGCCTGTTATTATTACTACAGTCTTGGATGTCCCCATTTACCTAAAGCTAATACAGGGACTTCTATTTAAGCTTTCAAACTTTGCTCATTCTTTAGATTCACCTTTTCTTTGTGATACAAGATTGAGTTGAAGGATAAGAATTGTAGCAGGAACTTAATTGCTTCTAGATAAAACTGATGGCAAAATTATCCTTAGAAATTGCCCACTTGACCATGACGTAAAATGTCTGAGCCAGCGTTTGACTGATTTTGTATAAATAAAGTGGGTAACATTCCTGCCTCATCCATTATGTTCATGAAAACCTAGTGGTCCATACCTTTCTCTCTTCTTGGGCTTTATCCACACACCCTTCTTGATTTTTGAGCTCAGCTGGAACTGGACTCCGGCAAGTGGCGCCCAACGTTTTGCTTGAAAAAGGTAGGATTTTCTCTCTTGCTTCTTGTAGCATAGCTAGGCCTTCACTCAGGATGCTGCAGGCCCCCTGACAGAAGGCCAGGTTAAGAGGGGTGAATTGTCAGAACATTTCTTGAGCAGATTTGTACCCTTTGTTATTATAATGTTAAAATGAGGCAGAGTGCATTCAGTGACAGAAGCCTGTACGTGTCAGTACCTGGACAGCCCTATGAATTAGGTGAGTAAAGCAAGGGTGAGGGATGCAGTCATTGTCCACCAAATTCGTTATTCTGTCACTTGCTTGATGGTTTGCCTCTCATCCACCCACTTACCTGCGATCTTCCTCTCATCTGGAGCACCACACAACCTGTGGCAGCTGGCTTACAATCCTAAGGATATCAAGCTGTTACAATGGCCCACCCAAACCCACCAACAACAGGCTTTGGAAACTGCTTGCTACTCCAGGAATCTGAGATGCGCAGCAGTTTCTGCCATGTATCTGACGCCCATAGTTGGACCTCATTTAGCAGGGCGACCACTTCATACAATGGACAGCACCCAATGGGGAGTCAAACACTTCTCATGGCTTTCTGTTCTTCCTAGACAAATGTGGTCTCCATAGTGGCTCAAGGACTCCCGGTTGTGGATCAGGGCTATGGCAATCCTATGCATATATGACTCTAAACAGAATTACAATGAAACCACAACCTGGGAGAAATGCTTTCCTAGTAGCAGTGTTGCAAAGACTCTGGACTTCACTTTGTTTTCAGCATATTGGCATACTCTCAATCGGTAGCCACCCAAACCCAATACACTCACAGACAGCTGACTTCCACAGAAACTGGATCCTCCCTGGGAGGGCTTAAGGGATGTTTTTGCATGTGTTGGGTGTGGGCAGGTGCACGTTGGGAGTATGACCATAGAACGCAATGCTTTAGCCACCTTCCTGCTTTATGCACCATGCCAAAAGGGGGCTTGTCCATCGGCATGGCTTTTCTAGAATGCTGAGGCCATAGCATTCCAGGCTGTTTATGACCAGGTAGCTGGTAGTGGATGACTAACATGGCCACAGCCCTGTGACATCACAGATGGGCCGTCAATCGGGATGCTCCCTGTACCTGGATGGCGCATGGGCTTAAGTGAATGAATCAAGAGTGAGGGCTGTGGTCACACTTTACTATACATTTGCTGTGCTGCCACCTGCCTGTTGGTCCAATTCATCTACTCCCATGCGTGCTAGCTTCCTGTCATCTGGAGATCGAAACGACTTGTGCCACCTGGCTTGTAATCCTCTGGGTATGAAATTGCTACAATGACCCATCACCTGAACAGAACCCTTTGGCTACTTCTTTCTACTCCAGGAATCTGACAAGCACGACAATTTCTGCAATGCACTGTCCCCCAGATTTGTACCTCGCTGAGCAACATGCCCACTTTTTACTAGAGACAGCCCTACCTCAGTGACAAACCATTCTAAAATGACCCTAATCTTTCTAAACAAATGCGGTCTCCATCCAGGCTCAAGGACTCTCACTGGTGCACAGGGCTATGGCCATCCTCTGGATAGCTGACTAAAATGAATGACAATGAAACTACAACCCAAAAGAAACGTTTTCCTACCAATATTGCTTCAAAAGCCATGGGCTTCACACCACTTGCAGCATATTAATACACTGCCACCCAAATGACACACAAGCCTCAAAGACTCACAAACACCTGGTTTCCACAGAGGCTGGAATCCTCCCTTATAGGGCCTATGCAGATGTGTGTGTGTGTTGGGTGTGAGAAGAGTGGTGAGGTGCAGAAGACTAGAGAAACAGAGCTTGAGCCACCTAACAGCTTTCTGCACTGGGCCAAAAGTGCCTGTTTGTTGCCAAAGCTTTTCTAAAATGCTGAGGCAGTAGCATTGCTGGCTGGTTATGGCCAGGCAGCTGTGGATGGGTGGCAGGTATGGTCACAGAGCCCTGTGAGGTCATAGAGGGGCAGCCAATTTGGAAGCTTTCTGTACCTGGACATCTGCATGTGCTTGCATGAGTGAAGTAAGAGTGAGGGCGGAGGTCAGAGCCCACCAAAGTTGTTGTGCTGTCACCTGCCTGTTGCTACCACTCCTCCACACCCATGCCTGCAAGCTTCTTGTCATTGTCTTAGGTGAGTGAAAGAAGAATGAGGGCTGAGGTCATGGTTCACCAAAGTTGCTGTGCTGTCACTTGCCTGTTGGCCTAACTTATCCACCCCCATGCATGCAAGGTCCCTGTCATCTGCATCTTCACACCACCTGTGAGAGGTGGCTTACAATGCTATGTGCATCAAACTGCTTTAACGGACTACCACCTCATACACACACTCACATAGTTACCCCAACACACCCCTTTCGCAACTTCTTGCTTCTCCAGGATTACAAATTCCCAGAGCCTCTGGCATGTATTTGTCAACCAAGTTTGTATCTCACTGAGTAGGGGACCTACTTCATACAAGGGACAGACCTTACTCTGTGTCAAACCATTCTCGTGGGACCCAGTTCTACCTAGACGATGTGGTCTGCACAGTGGCTCAAGGACTCCTTCTTGCACAGGGCTATGGCCACCCTCTGCCTATGTGACTCTAAACTGAATAACAATGAAAACAGAACTCAGGAAGATGCTTTCTTAGTAACAGTGTTGCAAAAGCCCTGGGCTTTAATTGGTTTTCAGCATATTGGCACACCTTATTCAGGACATACCCAAGCCCCCTACATTCACGGAGAACAGGTTTCCCTGGAAGCTGTTCAACCTCCCTGGTAGCGCCTGTGGTGATGTAAGTGTGAGTGTTTGGAGGGGTGTTAGCAGACTGGAGTTGAGGGGAAGAAAACAGAAATCACAGCTTAAGCCACCTGCACACTTTCTGCACCAGGACAAAAGGGGCTTGACTGTCGGCATAGACTTTTCTGAATGTGAGGTCATAGATTTCTGGGCCGGTTTTGAATAGGTGCTTGCTAAGCTCCCATCTGTTATGGCACAGAGTCCCGTGAAGTCACAGAGGGACAGCCAATCAGGATGCTCCCTGTACCGGACAGCCACATGGACTTATGTGAGTGAAGCAAGAGTGAGGTAATGGTCCACCAACTTTTCTGTGCTGTCTTCTGCCTCTTGGTCCAATTCATTCAACCCCATGCCTGTAAGCATCCATCATCTGGATATCCATACCAGCTGTGGCAGTCAGTTTACAATCCTATGGGCATCAAACTGCTACAACAGCCAAACAGCAGACAAATAAAACACACTGGCACCATAACACGCCTCTTTCACAACTGCATGCTACTCCAGAGATCTGAGATACACGACAGCTTCTGGCATGTATTTGTCCCCCATAGTTGGACTTCACTGAGCAGGCTGCCCACTTCATACAAAGCACATAGCTAGCATGGTGTCAAATCATTCTCGTGAGTGCCTGTTCTACCTACACTAAGGTAGTCTCCATAGTGTCTCAAGGACTCCCCATTTTAGCTTAGGGCTATAGCCATCCTCTGCTTCTGTGACTCTAAAGAGAATGGCAATGAAACCAGGATCCAGACAATATGCTTTCCTTGTAACAGTGTTGCAAAGCCCTGGGTTTCCATCCATTTTCAGGTTATTGACACACTCCCACTCAGCAGACACCCAAGCCCCATATATTCATGGACAGTTGGCTTCCAGGGAGGCAGGACATCCTCCCTTGTAGGGATTGTGGGAATGTGTTTGTTTGCAGGAGGGTAGGCAGAGGGGCATGAGGTGAAAGAGCACAGAAAGCAGAGCTTGAGCCACCCTCCCACATTCTGCACTGAGCTAAAAGGGTCTTTTCAGTCACCATGACTTTTTAGGATGGTGAGGCAGCAGAATTCTGAGACGGTTATGACCAGGTGGCTGCTGAGTGGACAGCTGATATGGCCACAGAACCTTGTGAAGTCACAGATGGGCAGCCATTCGGGAAGCTTTCTGTACCTGGACAGCCTCATGGGCTTAGGTGAGTGTAGCAAGACTGTGGCTTGTGGTCACGGTCCACCAAAGTGGCTGTGCTGTCAACTGTCTGTTGCTACAACACTTCCTACAACATGCATGCAAGCCTCTTGTCATCTGGAGCTTCACACCACCTGTGGCAGCTGCCTTACAATCCTATGTGTGTCAAACTGCTAAAAAGACCCATATTGGGGTCTCCCTTCTCTCAGAAGAAATCAGCCTACACTGGAGTGTGTCTCAGAGGAGCTTTATTCAGATCTTCCTTATAAACGTTGTGTACATTAAATCTGTTACTCACAAGACCAAACCCCAATAGCCCCTGGGTGATACGTCAATCCTATCCAATCAGCTAAAAGGTCATCAAGGCATACCAATCAGGGCAAAGGGCCAATCACAGGACAGAAAATTATCAGTACCCAAAATAGCTCAGTATTCTTCTTTTATTATACAGGGACCATGCCTGTCTTAGGTGTTCCGAGATTGTACTCCCCTTACATTTCATGGGCTAACCACGTGGCTAGGAACGTGCCACATGTCTTAGGTTGGTGAAGCCATATCAGATACTTACCTGTCTCTGACTGCTGGTGCAGCATGCCTAGCCCGACTCCTGGGGATTCTCAGTTGTGAAGGGCAGGCACAAGAAGCCGCTGCTGTTGCTGCTGATGCTGACATTGTGCTCAAAGATGAAGCGTCCACAGACCTCAAAGAACAATAATTAATAAGATAAGGCCCAGGCCTACTATCCCAGCATCCCAACCCATTGGCATGCAAAAAAGAAGATCCTTTAGCATCCAATTTGTCCATTGCTCTACCGTAGCAATCTCTACTTTGCTGCTATTTATGGCTATAATTTGGGATCTTTGTTCCTAAGTCAAATTATATGATCAGCTTCCATTAGGGGATAGCATCACCTGAACGGACATGAGAATCAGTTGTAGAATATGTACCAACACCGCAGTTCCGGAGACATTCCAACACTGGTTGAGGGCTCACTTAACTACAGAGCTGTTCAAAAGGGTAATATTCACACTCATGGAAACAATAAACATAAATGGATATTGTACACATACATAAATAGCAGTATAGATAACATCATGACTGCAATTAAATTTAACATCTTCCCATATTCTAGAACTATAACTGCTATAATTACAACTTTTTATCACCACCTTATCAATAAATAGAAAAGCTGATATATCTGAACATCCACCCATACTAGTGTAAAGTACCCAGGCATTCCAAGGCTGAGCAGAAACAGATTGAACAGGGTTACCACATGTATACTTATACCCCACAAAGATGGAGTTGGAACAGGTAGGAAATAAATTGGTCACAGCAAGACCAGGTGCTACTCCTCTAGGAGTCACACAGTACTTTGATAGCCAGTCCATTCTGGGGGCCATTTCCAAGGCCCTAGACAGCAAGGCACTATTTGCCACACTCCTTTTATAGTGCCATTACATTCGCTCCTCGGGCACAGTTGAGGAACTGATACGGTCATAACCATTGCTTCTCAGTGGAAGAGGGAATGGTCAAGCTTTCACTATTGCCCATAACTGGAGATTCTGGCTGTCTCCTCTCAGCATCTGAATGAACACCGGGCTGGGCAACACGCACCCTGTCCACAGGCTCATCTTCTTCCAGCTTTCTTATCACTCTTTCCAAACATTCTGGCACCAATACTGGTCAGTCAGAATCCTGCGAAAAAAACACAAACTACGCCATGCATCCATCGTAATACCGGATGTGGGCCCATCCATCATTGTGGTAAAACGCTCTTCAACATCATCGAATCTTTGCAGGGACCTATGCCAACAGTGTGGCATTTGCCAGCAAGATGGCCATTCAAATCCAAAATCAAAAATTAAAAATATAAGCAACTAAAGCCAATTGATATTTAGAACCATTGATATTTATGGTGGCTCCTACTCCCCCTTTTGTTTTATTAATAATGCGTTGATAGCTGCATGGGCACTTTCTACCATAGCCTGGCCCAAGGGATTATATTGGATGCCAGTGGAGTGTTTAATCACAAATTCAGAACAAAACTTATCAAATGCTTTGGCTGTATAGGCAGGTCCATTATCAGTCTTGTTACACTGGTTCGTGACCCAGACTGCAAAAGCCTGAAGGCAATGAGATATAACCTCTTGAACTTTCTTCCCTGGATGAGCTGAGGCATAAAGAACACCAGAGCAGGTATTGATGAATTTTTGTTTGCTTTTTTGCATCTCCCTAAGAGTTTCTCACCTTCCTGTAGAAATTCTCTGAATTTATCAGTGCCATCTGTCAGGCAAGGTTTAATCAACCTCCAGAACCCGACCGTTCCAGGAGGGACGGGCTCCTACTGTTCTGCCCTTTTTGATACGTCTCTGTCTATGTGCTCCCATTGTATCTTGGTCAAAAGACCCTCTTCCAGAAACCATTGTGAGATCTCTGCACAATTTTTCAAAAATGACAGTATTGGCAGAATTTTCTGCAATAAAGGCTGCATGTTCACTGCAGAAGTTAAATTGCCAATATTTCTAACACTTTTGCTCTATGATAAACTACAAACTTTATCATGGCTAAACACGTGAACCTGAATCATAGCTAAACCTGGGAACTTGACTGGTCTCTCCTCCTCTCTGTATATCTGACTTTCATATAAATTAGTAAATTAAAAAAAAAAACATTATGTGTATTAAATCCATTACACAGAAGCCCCTTTCCCCTAAAACACCTGGCTTATATGTCAATCCTATCCAATCAACTTAAAGATCACAAAGGCACACCAATGAGGGCAAAGGGCGATTCACAAAGCAGAAACATGACAGTTCTCCCAACAAGCCCACCCGCATACACACAAACTCACAGGCAACCCAAAACACCCTTTTGGCAACTGCTTGCTACTCCAGGAATCCAGGATGCACGGCAGCTTATGGCATATATCTGTCTCCCATAGTTGTATCTCACTGAGTAGGGCACCCACTTCATACAAGGGACAAACCCAACGTGGTGTCAAACCATGATCCTGGGTAGACCCCGTTCTACATAGACGAATGTGGTTCCATACTAGCTCAAGGTCTCCTGGTTGTGGGACAGGGCTATGGCCATCCTCTGCCTACATGACTCCAAACAGAATTACAATGAAACCACAACCTGCGAGAAATGCTTTCCTAGCAACAGGTTTGTAAAAGCCCTGGGCTTTAAACCATTTTCAGCATATTGGCACACTCCCACTCAGTAGACACCCAAGCCCAAAACACTCATGGACAGATGGCTGCAACGTAGCTTGGACATACTCCCTGGTAGTGCTTATGGGGATGTGCTTGTATTTGTGTGGTGTGAAATGGTGTAGGGGCACTGGGGAAGATCACAAAAAGCAGAGCTTGAGCCACCTGTCTGCTTTCTGCACCAGTCCAAAAAGGGTTATCTGTTGCCATGGCTTTTCTAAAATGCTAAAACTATTGCATTCCAGGCCAGTTATGACTTGGCAGCTGATGAGTGGACAACTGATAGGGCTACAGAGCCCCATAATGTCACGTAGGGGCAACCAATCGGGATGATCCCTATACCTAGACAGCTTCATGGGCTTAGGTGGGTGAAGCAACGTTGCTGTGCTGTCACCTGGTTATTGGTCCACTCATCTATCCCCATGCCTGTAAGCTTCCTGTCTTCTGGAGTTCCAAGCCACCTATGGCTGCTGGCTTACAATCCTATGTGTGTCAAACTACTACAACAGTGCACCTCAACCACAGGCACCCCCACGAATAAAACAACCATTTTCAAATGCTTGCTACTCCAGGAATCTGAGATACACTACAGCTTCTGGCATGAATCTGACTCCCATAGTTGGACCTCTTAGAGCATGGCGCCCACTTCAAACAAGGGATAGCCTCAACGTGGTGTCAAACCATATTCTTTTGCACTTTTCTACCTAGACAAATGGGATTCCATAGTGGCTCAAGGACTCCCCAATGTGGCACTGGGCTACAGCATTCCTCTGCCTAAGTGTCACTAAAGAGAATGACAATGAAACCACAACTTTGGAAAAAGGCTTTCCTAGTAACAGTGTTGCAAAAGACCTGGGTTTGATGTTTTGTTTAGCATATTGGTACACTCCCATTCTGTAGATACACCAGACCCATATACTCAGTCAGCTGGCTTTCTGGGAGCTGGACATACTCTCTTGTAAGACTTACAGCGATGTGCTAGTGTTGGCGCGTTGTTGGATGGAAGAGGGGCATTGGTGAAGACCAAACAAAGCAGAGCTTGACCCACCTGTCCACAATCTGCATGATGCAAAAGGGGCCTGTCTGTCGCAATGGTTTTCTGGAATTCTGAGGCAGTAGCATTCCTTGTTTCGTATGACCAGGCAACTGCCAGTAAACAGCTTGTACAACCACAGAGCCCTGTGAGGGCACAGAGGGGCAGCCCATTATGATGCTCTCTGTGCCTGGACAGACACATGGGCTTTGTTGAGTGAAGCAAGAGTGAGGGCTGAAGTCACAGTCCACCAAAGTTGCTGTGCTGTCACCTGATGTTGATCCAACTCATCCACCATCTTGCCTGCCAGCTTCCTGTCATCAGGAGCTCCCATGCAGTTCTCCCGGTAGAGAAAATATCGTGATTGCCCTTCTGTGACCTCACAGGGCCCTGCGACTGTAGCACATGTCCACCAGCAACTGCGGGGTCATAACTGGCCCACAATTCCCCAGCCTCAGCATTCTAGAAAAGCCATGCCTATAGACTGGTCCCTTTTGGCCGACTGCAGAAAGTGGGTAAGTGGCTCAACCTCTGCTTTCTGTGGTGTTCCCACAAAATTCCCTATGCTTGGCCCTCTCCACACGAACACACAAACACATATACCTACAGGCCATAACAGGGCAGTTGTCCAGCCTCCGTGGAAGCCAGTTCTCCTTGAGTGTATGAGGTTTGGGTGTTTAGTGAGTTAGAGTGTGCCAATATGCTGAAAACAGGAAATCCCTGGACTTTTGTAACACTGTCAATAGGAAAGCATTTCTTTTGGGTTATTTTCATTGTCATTCTCTTTACGGTCACATAGGCAGAGGATGGCTACAGCCCTTTGCAACAACGGGAAGTTCTTGAGAGACTATTGAGATCATATTTTCTAGGTATTACAGGGACCGAAAAGAATGATTTGACATTGCGTTGCTGCTGACCCTTACATGAAATGAGCGCCCTGCTCAATGAAATCAAGCTAATGACAGATACATGGCAGAAGCTGTCATGCATCTCGGATTCCTGGAGTAACAAGAGGTTGTTAATAGGGCAGGTTGGGGTGATTATGTGAATCTGTGTGTGCGGGAGGGTGGGCTCTTGTATCAGTTTGATGCACTAGGATTGTAAGCCAGCTGCCAAAGGCGGTGTGGAGCTCCAGATCACCAGAAGCTCACAGGCATTGGGCTGGTTGAGTTGAACCAACAAACAAGTGACAGCCTAGCAACTTTGGTGGACTGTGACTTCAGCCCTAATATTGCTTACCTCACCTAAGCCCATGCAGATGTCCAGGTCCAGGGAGCATCCTGATTGGTTGCCTCTCTATGACTTCACAATGCTCTGTGGCCATACAAGCCATCCATGCATAGCTGCCTGGTCATAACCGGCCCGCAATGCTGAAAATGGAGTGAAGCCCAGGGCATTTTCTGTAGTGATGCTCAGAAAATGTTTCTCCCTTTTTGTGGTTTCATTGTCATTCTCTTAAGAGTTATGTAGGCAAAGGATTTGCCTAGACCTTTGCCAAAACGGAAAGAGCTGGAGCTACTAAGGTGACCACATTCATCGAGGTAGAAGGGTGCAAAAAGAGTATGGTTTGAAAATGCATTGGGATATCCTTTGTACAAAGTGGGCACCATGCTCATCAAGGTACAACTATATGGGACAGAAACATGGCAGAAGGTGCCATGCACCTCAAATTCTCATGGGCAGAGAATGGCCATAGCCCTGTGCAACAATGGGGAGTCCTTGAGCCACTATGGAGACCACATTTGTTTAAGTAGAACAAGAACCCATGATATTGTTTTGACAGTGCTATTGGACTGTCCCTAGTATGAAGTAGGCTCCCTGCTTAGCGACGCCCAACTATGGGAGACAGATACATGGCACATGCTGTCTTGGATCTCAGATTTATTGAGTAGCAAGTAGTTATCAAATTCCAGAGTGTGGTGGTGCGTGTGTGGGTGGTGGGCAATTTTAGAAATTGGATGCCCATATGATGGGAAGCCAGCTGCCACTGATGGTGTGGAGCTCCAGATGACAGTAAGCTCACTGGCATGGAGATGAATGTGTTTGACCAACAGGCAGGTGACAGCACAGCAACATTGGTGGATCATGACCTCAGCCCTCACTCTTGCTTTACTTACTAAGCCCATGTGGCTGTCTAGCTACAGGTAGCATCCCAATTTTCTGCCAATCTGTGAGCTCATAGTTCTTTGGCCATACCAGACACCAATTCAACATCCATAACCAACCCAGAATGCTACACCCTCAGCATTCTAGAAAATTCTTTTGGATCCTGTCATGTACTTCTATTGAAGTCATTTTAAAATTAGAAAAATGTCAATGGAATCCAACAGCTAGGAAAGTGCAAGAGGAGGGGTGTGCAGAGAAATCTTCAGTACTTTAGTGTGGAGTAACTGATCTTTGTGTCCTACTACTAAGCTATACGGTCGCCCAAGCTACCTTTTCCTGATTGTTCTAAGCTTTCCTTATTGGTCTCTGTCTAAAGTTTCACAATTCTCTGAAATTAAGTGAGTATTCTTACTTCACTGATTTCCACAAAATAAACCCCATAATATTTCATTAAAAAAAAAAGATACCCTGTGGTTTACAAGTCATTTAGCAACTCACCCTGCTCTGATCACCCTTGGCAATCATGACAGGATGTGGGCTTATGCCCTGTCTGCTGGCATCCTATTGTGAGCACAGGGCAGTCTGGGAAACCATACTCCAAACTTGTTTCCTCTCTCCCCATATCCATAGATCCTGTTTTGCAGAATATAAAGCTTTGTGTGAAAAATAAAACTTTGTTCAGCTTGATCAGACATTCTGTCTTGCTATTGTTTCTTGTGTCTCTTGTCCCCCATTCTCTCCTAGCTTGGTTGCAACCCTTGACTGTCCTGCTGGAAGGCCAACTGGTGCCCAACATGGGGCCTGCAAACCACTGAAAGAGAAAGCCAAGCCATCATGTTTGAGGGGCCTTTCGTGGTGGTGAACTGAGCACCAGGTGAGCAGTTTCAAGGGTTACCTCCTGGAATTCGTTTCGAGGGTAACATTTGTGGCACAAATCTTAAACATGAGACAAGCATTATCACAACAAGAATTTTTTGCTGCAGGTTCTCAAAGACTCACTCAAGGCACAAGGAATTCAGGTAAAGAAAAAGGATTTTAAAGGGTTTTAGATTTTGTGGGTTTTTTTTTTTAAGATTCAGTTTTATTTTTTGTTTTGTTTTTGTTTTTTATTATTATTGGAAAGGCGGATATACAGAGAGGAGAGACAGAGAGGAAGATCTTCCATCCGATGATTCACTCCCCAAGTGAGATCAACGACTGATGCTATGCCAATCCAAAGCCAGCAGAAACTTCCAGGATCTCCCATGCGGGTGCAGGGACGCAAAGCTTTGGGCTATCCTTGACTGCTTTCCTGGGCCACAGGCAGGGAGCTGGAAGGGAAGTGGGGCGGCTGGGATAGAACCGGTGCCCATATAGGATCCCGGGCATGAAAGGCGAGGACCTTAACCACTTGCGCCACTGCGCTGGGCTCTAGATTTTGTTTTTAATGTCTGTGCATGGTATCCACAGGAAGGCTGTATTGATGAGAGAACTTGGTGTAGGTTTGGTGATTGTTTCACAGATTATTTTGATGTTTTGGGGCCTGAAAATATCCCTGTAACTGCTGTTACCTATTGTACCATGGTTTACGTTTTGAAGACTATGTCTCAATGGTCAGAGATGCAGTGTCTAGTGTCTGAGGGAGAACAGTCACTTAGAAAGAGTGGCTCTCAATTTTCTAGTCTAACCCCCTAGCCTGCTTCTTTGCCTCTGATGACTGAAGTTGAGGCTCATAAGTCTCACATATCCTCTGTCATTATAAATAAGGAAATATAGTCCGAGATTAAGCCCCCTGATTGTCCACAATCCACCCCCACAGATGAGCACTCTCAAGTACAGAAAGAGCCACAGCGCCTCTACCCATTTCTCATCGCCATTTGTGGCCCTCCCCCTGACAGCCTTTCTCCTTCTGAGGAGACTTCTCTGGAGGACGAGGCAGCCAGGTATGAATTTGATCAATATCATGACCCACCAAAATTGTTTAATGCCTCGCTGCCAGGTGCCCAGGAGGAGAGGCTAATGCCATTGTTCTCCCCTCCACTGCCTTATAATCAGTCCCCAGCTGCTTCTTAGCTCCGAGAAACGGTGCATGAAGTCACCACTCTATGCAAAATGGTGGAAGCCAGAGAAAATCAGGTTGAGCTCATAGAAAAATTACAGGTATTAGAAAGCAGATTGGTAAATCTTAAATTTAAACCAAAAGGATATATTAATTCAAAAGTTCTAATCGTTGCATTGTCCCTCCATAGGGGAACTAGGAATCCCTTGGGATCCTTCTTCTCCTAAATGGGAATAGATTCCACCTAGAAGCATAGAGAAAAAAAGTGAGGGCAGCATAGAGGATGAAGTTCAGTCAGAAAGCCATGAGCCAGACACACAAAAGGGCATAGAGGCAGGAGGTTTCATAAGTGGTGTTCGGGCACACAAAAATTTTCAGGCATGCTGGCATTCTTCCCATTCACCTTATGATTATCAACCGCTGGATGTGAAGATCTTGGAGAGACTGAAAGCAGCAGTTACTACACATATGGTCCAGTTGCCTCTTTTACCTTAGCACTACTAGAATCATATACTGAGAGATGGTTGACACTTAAGGAGTTTATGCAGTTATCTAAAGCCACTCTTTCTGGAGGAGATTTTATTTTGTGGAAATCCGAGGTGGTTGATGCAGCCCAAGAAATAGAGGCAAAAAATTGTTTTCATCCTGAATCCCCTGACTGGACAGCCAGACGAATCCTGGGAAAAGAGCCATTTAAATACGTTAGAAGCACATGTGCAATACTCTATTGGGCTACTCTTTTAGGTCCACCAGGTTTGTCTCATGGCTTGGAAAATATTGCCTGATAATGTGGGTTCATCCTCTACACTTACTGAAATTATACAGGCTCGAGATGAGCCCTACACCTCCTTTACAAATCGCTTAACAGAGGCAGCAGAACATCTATCTGGTACACAGAAATTAGATAGCCCATTTCTTTAACAACTTGTTTTTGAAAATGCTAATCTCACTTGCCATATATTCCTAAACATCATCATAACAAGACGTTGGCAGAATTCATTCACCTCTGTTCAGGAGCTAATAGCAATCGCCTTGCCATAGGCGTAGCCCTGCAAAAAGCAGGAGCTGATAATTCATCTCAGATTTTCACTAACTGTAAGCAACCTAGCCATTTTCAGAGAGAAAGCCCTCAAAAGAGAGGCCCTATTGGGCCCCAAAGGTCTCCTCAGATAGCTCCCACATGATTACCAACAACTTTATGTCCTTGTTACCGCAAAGGCCACCTTGGTTTAATGAGTGCTGCTCCCTGCCCCCTTGTCTTGGATGAGCCCTTGGGGTGTGAGGCTCATGTCCTCCCAAACTGTCTACCAACCTCACTCAGTAGCTCAGACAGAAAATATGTTTCCCAATTACGGAGAGACCAAAAAGGAAGCCCAGAATTCTCCCTCTGCTCCTCTACCAGCACAATATTAAAACTGTAGGATGGTGTAGAGGCTATATCCACAGGTGCTTTTGGTCCTCTCCCTCTTAATACATTTGGCTCAATAGTGCGCCAATTTACATTGGCAAACAAGGGCCTTCATATAATTTCTACCCCAACTGAACCAACATTTACTGGAGAATTAAAAGTTATTGCCAGAATTTTTGAAGGTGCTTTAGTTATCATCCCATGTTTCCCATTGTCACAATTAATTCTTTTGCCAATTTTTCCCCAAGTTTTCCAATCCTTACTATCAATCTTCTTGAAAGAATAATGAAACAAGTGTAGCTGAGGTTTTTTGGGCACTTAAAATTTCTCCTCATACTCAGCCAACCCTTACTCTTAATGTAAATGGCAAAGCCTTTACAGGCCTTCTTGATTTCCGCTCTTATGCTATGGTTATTTCTTCAAAGTATTGGCCAAAGTCCTGGCCCTTGACAAATTCAGTCACCCATCTTCAAGGCATTGGACAGGCTAATAGTCCCCTAGTAAGCTCCCAAGCCTTGACGTGGATCAATCCAGACTGGAATTCAGGCATTAAACATTATATGATGTTTCAGAATTGCCTGTTAATATTTGGGGGATAGATATTCTTTCTCAAATGAATCTTATCATGTGCAGGCCTAAAGAAGTTATTACAAAACACATGCTTGAACAAGGTTTTCTCTCTGGCCAGGGCTTGGGAAAGCAGTCTCAAGGAATCAAATAGCCTATACATGTCACCCCAAAAATTGATAAAGTAGGCTTAGGCTTTTCAATTTCATCCATTGAGAGTATGCAGCATTTCTCCTAGCGACACTGTTAATCCTGCCCCATACAAGCATGCTGAAAAAATCTCATGGAATACTAGTGTGCCTATCTGTGTTGATTAGTGGCCACTGAATCAAGAGAAACTTACTGCGACCAGAGAGCTAGTGCAAGAATAGCTCACCGCAGGACATATTGAGTCATGTTCCTCCACATGCGATACTCCCATATTTGTTATCAAGAAAATGTGTGGGAAGTGGAGATTATTACAAGATATAAGAATGCTTAATAAAGCCATGGTGCCTATGGGAGCCTTACAACATGGCCTCCTGGCCTCCATAGCAATACCCAGCAATTTATTTAAAATAGTTTTTGATCTTAAAGCTTGCTCTTTTAGCATCCCCTTGCATCCGGATGACTGTCTACACTTTGCCTTTAGCGTTCCTCAAATAAATTTCCAGGGACCCATGGACCGCTATCAGTGGCAAGTAATTCCTCATGGTATGGCAAATGGCCCTATCCTAGCTTCAAAATATGTTGCTTAAACCCTTAAACCCGTCAGGAATAAATGGCCTGAAATTTATATTTTACATTATATGGATGATATCTTGATTGCAGCGCCCACCCGGTCAGCCACCTTTTCCTGTTTTGAACAGATGCTGTTTGCTCTTCAAAATAATGGATTATTAATAGTCCCTGAAAAAGTTCAAGTCAAAGATCCTTGTAATATTTTAGAATATCAATTAAATCAAGGAAAATTCATACACCCAAAATTAGTCTTGATTGATCTGCCCTCAAAACCCTTCATGATTTTCAATCCCTTTTAGGTAATTTACAATTCCTAAGGCTATATTTAAAGATTGCACCTGAAATTCTTTTGCTCCTTCATGATTTGATTGGAGACCCTCATTCCTTTTCACATCGCACCCTTATATCAGCAGCGAGAGAGTCTATTAAGATAATAACTGATGCCATGTCCTGCCAAATTATTTTTAATATGATCTCCATTTCCCTTTAATTTTTATTGCATATGCCACAGCGCATGCCCACCTAGGAGTTTTTTTGGCAAAAGGGAAAGAATAAGTCCCATTCAGGACACCCCCTAATGTGGGTGCCCCTACAGTCAAATCTGGTTAAGGTTCTTGCCACCTATTCTTCCCCTGTAGCTGCCTTAAATTTAAAGAAAAGAAAATTAGCCATACAATATTTTGGGAAAGATCCAGATACCATAATTGCACCTTATACCTCAGAGCAAGAAAATTGGCTACTCCAAAATAACAATAAATGGGGTGTTGCATGTGCATCATTTGCTGTCTCCATAAATAACCATTATCCAAATGACCCTGTAATACAATTTGTGAGGAATCATTCCTTAGTTTTTCCCAAAGTCACCTCAAATAGCCCCCTGAAAGAAGGAATTGCATTTTTTTTACAGATGCTTTCTCAAATGGAATGGCTGCTTATGTCGTTCAAGGCCAATCTTTCCCAATAAAATCCCCTTATGTGTCTGCTCTCACACTTGACCATGGAGACTGTGCCTGAGTCACAGGATTTGCGCTCCAGGAAAAACATAAACTGCACTCAGTGAATGTACTCGGTTCCAAAGACCATCTCAAAGAGTCCTAATGGTAAGAATGAGCTGGGAGCGGGCGTGTGGCAGTGCTTGCTTGGGGTGTCTGTCTCGGAGGCACAGACTAGAGTGTGCAAGCCAGTAGCTCCCAATAGCTCTAAAGTTACTGTGACTTTGTTGTGCGTGAGCCTTCCAGCCAGCGTCCTTTGCCTCGTGCAAGATGACACGAGGAAGCTCCGTGAGGAATCTCCGTCACAGGTGTAGGGAAAACAGCTATGGCTCTTCCTGCCTGCAAGGGCTCGTCTTACTCCTGTGTCTTTAGAAAACTGAATGGTCAGTAAGTGGCGTTAAGTTTTGTAATAAAAGTCATTTGCTACTTAAAAAAAAAAAAGGGGAATTGTTTGCTGTGCTTCAGGTTTTTAAAAGGTTTGCAACAGCCATTTTTAATTTGTATACTGATAGTGCTTATATAGCCCATTCCATTCCTTTATTAGAGACAGTTTCATGTATTGGGACCACTTTCACACATTTCAGCTTTTGTTCAGATATAATCCTTAATTGGAGAAAGAAGAGATCCCTTTTTATAGGATATTTTAGAGCCCATACAAGACTTAAAGCACACTTGGCTGAAGGCAATACACAAGCAGATACTACCACATGGCTGGGATTCCTAACCCTAGATTCCTCTGTGCCTACTGAGCACATGCCTTACACCACTTGAGGGCGCTCACACTTCACCAGATGTTTAAAATTACCAGAGAGCAAGCTAGAGAGATTGTCAAAATAATAACTCCTGTGTCCGTTTTCCCCAGTGCCTGTTTTGGAGTTAATCTGTGAGGCTTAATTCCAAATGATAAATGGCAGATGGATGTCGCACATTTTCCATCTTTTGGCAGACTCAAATGTGTCCATGTAACAATGGACATCTATAGTGGGTTCATCCATGCCACAGCACTTGCTGGAGAACCCTCCAAGGATGTTATTATCCACATGCTAAAAAGCATGTCACTTATGTGCAAACTTAACAGCCTTAAAACTGATAATGGCCCAGGGTATACAGGAGCTAAGTTTCAACAATTTTGCTATAAACTAAGAATTAAAGATGTTACTGGCATTTCGTATAATCCACAAGGACAAGGAATTATTGAAAGGACACATCAGACCTTAAAAAACATATTCAAGAAGTTAGAATTCTCCACAGATTTATCTGTGGCACCCATCCCAATGAATATATTAAACCATGCCCTTTTTATTATAAATTTTTAACTGTAGATAATTATAATCGATTTGCTGCTACTCAATATTGGCATTCCTCAACCCAAGATTCACATGCCTGAGCCATGTAGAAGGAACCCCTCACAGAAGCATGGAAAGGACCAGACACAGTGCTTATCTGGGGACGAGGCTCTGCCTGCATGTATCACAGAAAAAATGCAGAACCATGCTGGGTACCAGAGCAGCTTGTTAGAGCCACTAACTTACCACTGTCCAGAAAGGAGGCCAACTCCCTCTCTGAGACACCTTCTTCTTCTTGTTTTACAGATGATACTGCTTCTATACCTGTGGATTCTGCGGAGTCTGTGGAGTCCAATCCAGGGTTCACAAATAATTTGCATGAATCTCAAACCCCAGCCTCATAATCCTCATCAGCCATGGACTTATAACTGAGTTGTTCTGTCCGAGCGACGTGATGTCATTTGGTCAACATCTTAGATCACTTCTCACGTGTGGTGGCCTGAAGTCTTCACCCTGTAATCATGTAAGCTTGTCCTCGGAACCACCAACACATGGGACCTTAGTACTCTCCTTGGACTTTTTGTAGCTCCAGAACTCTCTAACCCGCCAAACACCCCACGGTGAAGCAATTTCTAATGACAAAATCTTCTTCAAGAAATTGATTTTTATGTGTGTCCAGGGAGTCATCACGACCACTGCCTACTCCACAAGTGTGGCAGCTTTGCTGGATAATTTTGTGCTTCTTAGAGATGTGAAACTATGGGTACAGTCTATTGGCTTCACAATTTGTCCAAAGGAGAATGGGACTTAATAACTGTAATAAAGAATTTCAGTCGACCCACTGTGGAAATCCCCTCTGTTCCTATACCCTTTGGTGAGTCTGTGAGTCATCTGTATTCTCCCAATACATTCCGCCCAAAGCATGACAATTTGTAAAGCAGAAAACCCTGTTACCAAAGGTTGGTGTGTGCCCCTAGAAATCTGTCTCACTCCCAGCACATACAAAGATAGAGAGGAGTTGTGGATGAGAGGCCGTGACTGGGGACTTAGATTATAAGAAACAGGAACAGATACTGGTGTGTGTGTGTGTGTGTGTGTGTGTGTGTGTGTGTGTGTGTTTCTCAAATTGTTAAAAGAGCCTGTTAATGCTGAACATCCTGTCAATAATGGACCAAATAATGTAATTGCATATAAGCCACCTTTACCCCAACCTCCTATCTGACATCTCATTTCTCCCTCAATCTTCCCTCTGTTCCTTCCATTGTCTCCTTCCCCACATCCTGACCCACTTGCCCTTCTTCCCTACAATCTCATTCTAACCTTGGTTAATCAGAATGCCTTGGCAGTTCGGGAATTCTCACCTCAACTGATGAATGATTGTTGGCTTTGTACAAATGCCCATACCCTGTCATTATGAAGATATTGCTTTGGTTGATTGTTTTTTTTTTTTTTTTTGATTATTCCAATTACTCTTCCCCTTGGAGATGGATCAGTGATGATTGGTCTTTTATGTCTCTAACCTAGGTTGTTGGTTTTGGTCTTTGCTTGATTACCTCCCATGTTTCCCCCAATTTAGATTCCTTTTCCTATTTGTTTAATTCCACCATTATTCTAGAAATTCATTCCCAAAACCTTCTTCCCCCAAGCGATGCTTGGGGGCCTGCACTGCCAGCCTCAACCCTGCCCTTCCTATCAAGATTTTTTTTTAAGTTTTAAGAAATGTTGTATTTTTGTCCAGTTAGTCCCTCACTTGTCCTATTATGCCTCTGAAGAATTTTTGCTGTTTTGGGAATCTATTCCTGTTTCCCACTCTCACTCCAAGTTTGTGCCAATTATTGCCCTTACTGTTTCTGTTTTTTTGGGACTAGGCAACGTTGGCACCGGCACAAGCATCTCCTCTCTTGTTCTTTCGCAAAATTACTATACTGAGTTTCGTGCCACCATTCTTGAGGATGTACAGCATTTACAACAGAGTATTGATGATTTAATTGATTTTCTTTCCTCCCTGGTTGAAGTTGTGTTACAGAATCACCAAGGTTTAGATGTGGTATTTCTCCAACGAGTATGTGTTTGTGCCACCCTTAAGGAGGAATGTTGTTTTTATGTAAACAAAACAGGTATAGTTTAAAAAAGTATGAAAAAAGGTCCATGAATATCTTGAAACACGAAAGAGAGAGAGAAAAAATAGAGATTTGGTATAAAAGTTGGTTTTCCTCGTCTCCCTGGCTAACTACATTATTGCTCACCATTTTAGGACCCCTGGTTGGATTATTACTTTTAATTTCCTTTGATCCTTGGGCATTCATAAAAATCACCAATTTCATAAAGCAACAAGTTGATCACCTGGCTTCAAAACCAATTCAATTGCATTATCATCGCCTAGTTTTAGAGGATAGATTATGTATGGAAGGTTTTGACTCCCTGAGTGATGATCCCCCATGTTGCAACGTACGTCTCCCATCTTCAAATCAGTTCATCTATCATGATGTGGCCCTTCATGGTTGGAGCGGGTATTTCCAGGCAAGGCTGTCACTTATGGCAGCATTGCCAAGAAGTACAAGCTATGGGTTGCCATTAAGCTCCTTTTTTTGTAAGTATTTAGCTCATGACAGGCACCTTTTTGATACCCCACCAATCTAAGACAGAGAGCCTTGCATGACAGGCAGTTCTGCCTAGAGACGGGTAAGAGTTGATTCTCCCTTGAAATGAATCTAAGACAGGCGATGCTTATTTTGCCTAAACAAACACTTTGCCTTTCATCCCTTTTGTTATTGTGTTAGAGAATCGGGAGAGATGTTGGAAGCCTTATCATCAAGGCATATTGAAGTCATTTTGAATATAGAGAAATGTCAGTGGAAAGCATCAGCTGGCAAAGTGCAAGAGAAACCAAGTTTTGAGATACCCTGTGGTTTACAAGTCATTTAGCAAATCGCCCAGCTTTGATCACCCTTGGTGTTCATGACAGAATGTTGGCTTATGTCCTGTGTGCTGTCATCCTCTTGAGAGCATAGGAAGGTCATGGAAATAGCTACTCATGCAGAGTTGTGAAACCATACCCTGAGCTTGTTTCCTCTTTCCGCACACCAAGAGATCATATTTGGCAGACTGTAAAGCAATGTGTAAGAAATGAAACTTTGGTCAGCTTAATCAGACATTCTGTCTTGCTGTCAGCTTCTTTTGTCTCTTGTCCCGGATTACCTCCTAAGTTGGCTGTGACCCTAGTTGATTGTCCCGCTGAATGAAACAAAAATGCATGCCCAGTGGAGAAAGTGGGAAGGTGGCTCAAGCTCTACTTTCTGTGCTTTTCCCCACAATGACCCTCTGCTAACCCCTTCACACACACACATTCCCAGAGGCCTTACCAGGGAGACTGGACATCTTGGAAGTGAACTCTCTGTGAGTGTATGGGCTTGGGTGTCTACCAAGTGAGATTGTGCCAAAATGCTGAAAGCGGAGTGAAGCCAAGGGCTTTTACCACACTCTTACTAGGAAACGGTTTTCCCAAGTGGTGTTTTAATTGTAATTCTGTAAGCGTGTAGTAGGCAGAGGATGACCTTATGCCTTATGCCTGACTCCTCCCAACGAGGAGTCATTGAGCCAGTATTGAGACCATATCCATCTATGCAGAACAGGGACCCACAAGAATGGTTCGACTGAGTGTTGGGTTTCTCCATTGTAAGAAGTGGGCAAACTGCTGAATAAGATCCAACTATGGGGGACAGATGCATGCCAGATCTGCTGTACATCTCAGATCCCTGGAGAATCAAGCAGTTGAAAAAATCTGATGGGGGATGCCAGTGTGTGAGGGGACTATTGCAGCAGTTTGACGCTCACAGGATTATAAGGCAGCTGCCACACGTTGTGTGGAGCTAAAGATGACAGGAAGCTTACAGGCATAGGGGTGGATGAGTTGGGCCAACAGGCAGGTAACAGCACAGCAACCATGGTGGACCGTGACCTCAGACCTCACTCCTGCTTCACTCATCTAAGGCCATGCACCTCCAGCTACAGGGAGCATCCTGATTGGCTGCAATCCTGAGACCTCCCAGGTCTCTGTGGCCATACCAGCCACTCACTCAGCAACCACCAGGAAATAGCAAACAAGGAATGCTATGGCCTAGGCATTCTAAAAAATGTCATGGCCACAGACAGGCCACTTTTGGCATGCTGCAGAAAGCTGGCAGGTGGTTCAAGTTCTGCTTTCTGTGGTTTTCATGAATGCCTCTCTGCCAACATCCCAACAAACACACACACATACCCACAAGCCCTACCAGGGAGAATGTTCAGTCTCCGTTGAAGCCAGCTATCCATGAGTTTATGGATCTTGGGTGTCTACCGAATGGGAGAATGCCAATATGAATAAACCATAACTATAGTTTGTCATTAAACTTTAGCTTAAATGGATACATTTGGTCTGCTGAAACCTAAAAAACAAAGTATACATCCTTCAAATTATCAAACAATAAACAAGTAGAAATATCTATATTTCAGATAGCACTGCAAAACTACTTGTCAGCTTTACATACTGCTGTACATTTTTAGACCTAAGTGCCTAACCATCGCAACTGATAATTCTAAACTTAAATGGTCACATAAGCATTAGGAAGGACGGTTAGAGGAATTCACATATTAACAATCAGTTTGTTCATCCATTAGGTGCCTTTTCTTCATCTGTTACTTTCTGTTTCTAAATTGGGGGAAAACCATCTTTTTTTTTTTTCTTGATTTGTTATTTAGATTGAAGATGAAGGAGTTTTTCTAATGTATATTTAATAGTAACCAATTCTGGAGGCTTTCTGGATTGCAACTAATCCTGGCTTTCCTCCAGCAAGATTTCCTAAGGTCATTTTTGTAACCAAATTTTCCCAAACACTTCTCTTTGCCAATCAAAGCATGAATCTTTGACAAATTTTCTTAGGACTCCTAGAGGGCTCCACATAGGAATCTCAAAAATCAGAAGTCAGGTTGACTGAAACAGTAACAGATTAGATCCAATGACCACACAAATATCAATAATTGAACTTATGGAAGCTGGATAGAAAATGAACAAAGTTATCAATTTGTTTCCATTAACAATCCTCAAAACTCGAGACTTCCATTGTCAGGTATTTAGGAGCACTTCTATAGATGTACATTTTAAATATATTTTGTAAACAGATATCAGTTCAAATGCCAGTAATACTTAAACAACGCTGTACCAATATTTCAAAAGTTATAATCAGTTCCACATCAAACTTTCAAGGTTCATTTCACAAATTTTATGACTTCTTCACCTTTTTCTCAACATGTTTAAATTTTAACAATTTTGTCCTAGCTTTTCTTAGCCATATTCATGTAGGACAAAATATTTTTACCACCATAGAAATGCTCTTCCTTAATAATTTTCCTTTTACAATCTTCTCGCCAAGAACATATTCTCAGGCTCGTAACTATTCTTTATCTGCGAAATCTTTGGATCTATATTGTGAAACAAACTTTGAAATCCTTAAGACAAGGCAATTGAAAACACAAACCTGCTTCAGAACCAGAAGCGGTTATCTCTTTCCTTCCAGCTGATTTTGGAACTTCCCTCTTCTTAAATGAAGGCAGAGACAAGGTCAAGTTTCTAAAGTCCCAAATTCTTCAAATGCTAGGCTCCAAGCATGCCCCTCCTTTTTTCCTGGGCTGATAGGCCTGGTACATCTTCTTGTTCTCTGCTTTACTGAAGTCAACGGTACTGAAAAACTTCTGACAAGGTATTAAACTTCAATTTCAATTCTGCTGCTTTAAAAAAGGTTAACTAATTAGAAGGTTGTACAATACAGACAATTTTACACACATCTTTTAAGAACTCATTGTCTTCCTGTAAGGCAAAATCTTTCAAACTATACTTCTTCATTAATAAGAACACAGATAAATTGTAACCTGTGATTAAAAATACTTTGACCTATAGACATAAACATCAATATACATGCTCTGTAACCATGTAAATCTCCACCACTTTGTAGAACATATGCAACCAATTTTGCATAATTTCATAACATTGTGAGTTCATTCTTCAGAATGTTTCAAAGAGCAACTGAATTATCCAAATTTTGTCTCTTTCCTTGAGACTTTCATGGATCCTATGTGATTCCCAAAGTCAAGAGAACTGAGCACGCCAACATTAGGATAGGTCTAACCCACTAGAAACCAGTGTTAACTTTTTTTTTTTAAGATTTTATTTTTTTAAAAGATTTTATTTTTATTATTTTTTTCATTGGAAAGGCGGATATACAGAGAGGAGAGACAGAGAGGAAGATATTCCGTCCGATGATTCACTCCCCAAGTAAGCACAACGGGCCGATACTATGCCAATCCGAAGCCAGGAGCTTCTTCTGGGTCTCCCACAGGGTGCAGGTTCCCAAAGCCTTGGGCGGTCCTCAACTGCCTTCCCAGGCCACAGGCAGAGAGCTGGAAGGGAAGCGGGGCTGCGGGGATTAGAACCGGCGCCCATATGGGATCCCGAGCGTGCAAGGCGAGGACCTTTAACCACATGCGCCACTGTGCTGCGCCCCAGTGTTAACTTTTAACACCAAAAAGTAGCAGAGAACATTGCTAAACACTGAGAGCTCATCACTGAAGTCAGTTGCCACGACAAAAAACCCTGATGAACTAGCACTTGAATCCATCACCAATATCAGTAAAATACACCACAAAAAGCATATAGGATTCCACACTCCTAGTAAAAAGCACAGACCACCCACAGAAAGAGACCACAATCTCTTGGACTAGAAAGAGTTAAACTAACGGAAGACTTTTGCTTCCAGCTATACCTTACCAACCAGCAATACTCAGAAGTAGTGGGAGCCTTCTCAGGCATCAAATTCAAGCCTAAAATAAAACAGGGCTACAAGACAAATACACAGAAGTGCCCAACTTTGGGCCCGCCATTACAGAAATTCTCACAGCAAGACAACTTTTTACTAGGACCAGTCCACCTTATGCATTTTTCCACACACTCACCTTTCCTCCTGATCCGGATCATTAACTAGAAGTGGTCTGTACAGTGTCCTCTTGGACTGCAGATGATGGAGGAGCTCGAAAACTTCCTCTAGGATGTAATCCTGCACTTATCCTGCAGGTCATTTCTACATTCCTTGCTCTGAATGGCCAAGTCCTTCCAAGGTCACTGGCAGCCTCACTCACTGCCCAGAAACTTCCTCCCTGGAGCCTAGCTCACTTGCTCGCCTGAAGCTTCCCTGGTTAGCCTGGAGCTTCTTAGGTCCTCTCCAGAGTGAACAAGTGCCACTGCAGTACCTGGAGCTTCCTTGCTCCCCTCCAGGGTGATTAAACCCTGCCATGGTGTCTGGAGCTTCTTATCTCCCTTCAGGGTTGATTAAGTGCCTCTGCAGTTCCTTCAGCTTCACTCGCCAACCCTGTACCCTCTCCATCCCCCTTGGGTCTAACCTGAACCCTTGAGGAATATGTAACTCTGATACCATTCAACAACTTTGCTGCTCAAAAAGGGGTCGACAATCTCGCTGGGGCCTCCAAATGTTGGAGTCCAGGCTAAAGCATCCCCAGACATCAGGGTGTGAGCTTGTCAACCACCAGAGAATGACAAATAGTCTCACTGATAATGCAAACAGAAAACAGAGTTTATTGTGCCAGCATACTGGGGCCAGACCACACTTGGGGCACATAGGGCAGCCACCAATGGCAGCCAGACCCCGAACAGCCCAAGACAGAAGCTTTATAGGGCCTTTTGGTCTGGGAAACACATCAAAAGTAATAACCTTAGATATGTACATTTTTATGGTCTTCAGGCACTGGCAGCCTGTTCTGTTCCCATACCCATTATCTGTATGGCTCTTCTTATTCTCACACCCTTATCTTCTTTCTGCTCCTGAGACCTAAGAAGAATTGTGCCCTTGCCATCTTGCACCTGTGTTCACAAAGTTGCATGACAGCAAAAAACAGATTTATCAATAAAGCAAAATCCTGCCAATGTCCAGGCAACTCCTGACGTAGCAAACTGGCAGTTTTCCCTACAAAAAGGAACCTCACACTACCCAACAATAGTATTTTACTCACACTCTAACAGACCTCAATGAGAAGTGTGCCCATTTCATACATGGGAGAGTCCCACCACGGTTTCAAACCATTCTCCTGGGTTCCTGATATAGCTAGATTGATGTGATCTCCATTGTTGCTCAAGTACTGCCCATTGTTTCACAGGGCTATGGTCATCCTTTGGCTTCTTGACTCTAAAGAGAATGATAATGAAACCACAACCCAAGAGAAATGCTTTCCTAGTAACAGTGTTGCAAAGCTCTGGGCTTCACTATGTTTCAGAATTAAGGAACACTCCCACTTGGTAGACATCCAAGCCCCATATAATCTCAGCAACTGTCTTTGATGGAGGCTGGACTTTCTCGTGGTTAGGGCTTGTAAGGAGGTGCGTGTTTTTGTGGAGGAGGGTGTGTGAGTAGAGGGACAATGGGGGGAAGGCCACAGAAAACAAAGTTTTAGCCACCTGCCTGCTTTCTGCAACAAGCCAAAAGGGGCCTGTCTGTCCCCATGGCTTTTCTAGAATGCTGACGCCATAGCTTTCCAGGCCGATTATGTCCACTTTGTTGCTGAGTTGATGGCTGCTATGACCACATTGCATGGTGAGGTTACAGAAGGTCAGCAAATCAGGATGCTCCCTGCACATGGTCAGCAGCATGGGCTTATGTGAGTGAAGCAAGAGTGAGGGCTCTCAGGTCAGGGTCCACAAAAAGTTGCTGTGCTGTCACCTGCCTATTGTTCCAACTCATTAATCCCCATGCCTGCGAGCTTCCTGTCGTTTTCAGCTCCTCACCACCTTTAACATCTATCCCACTGTGGTGTCTTTTCTTTGCAAGAAATCACACGACACTGGAGAGCATCTTACAGGTGCTTAATTCAGACCTTCCATTAAAACTTATATGTCTGTTAATACTGTTACAATGAAGTCCATTCCCCTCTCAAAAGCCCCTGGCCTATATATCAATCCTAATCAATTAACTTAAAGATCATCAAGGCACACCAATCAGGGCAAAGGGCCAATCACAGGGCAGGATATTGTCAGTGCTCCCAACAGCTCACTTTCCTGTTTTATTATGAAAGGGTCCGTGCCTGTCTTAGGTGTTCTGAGTTTGGATTCCCCTTACATGTCATGGGCTAACCACATGGCTATGAACGTGGCACCTGTCTTAGGTTGGTGAAGCCATATCAGATACTTACCTGTCTCTGGATGCTGGTCCAGCATGCCTAGCAGGACTCCTGGGAATTCTCTGTTGTGAAGGGCAAGTACAGCTTGCACTAGCATCCACTCTTGCTGATGCTGATGTTGTGCTCAAAGATGAAGCGTCCACAGACCTCAAAGAACAATAATTAATAACATAAGGCCCAGGCCTACAATACTGGCAAATTGGCATGCAAAGAAAGGATCCTTTAGCATCCAATTTGTCCATTGCTCTACCGTAGCAATCTCTACTTTGCTGCTATTTATGGCTATAATTTGGGATCTTTGTTCCTAAGCCAAATTATATGATCAGCTTCCATTAGGGGATAGCATCACCTGAGAATCAGTTGTAGAATATGTATCAACACCACAGTTCTGGAGACATTCCAACACTGGTTGAGGGCTCACTTAACTACAGAGCAATTCAAAAGGGTAATATTAACACTCATGGAAACAATAAACATAAATGGAGCTTGTACACATACATAATTAGCATTATAGATAACATCATAACTGCAATTAAATTTAACATCTTCCCATATTCTAGAACTATAACTGCTATAATTACAACTTTTTATTACCACCTTATCAATAAATAGAAAAGCTGATATATCTGAACATCCACCCATACTAGTGTAAAGTACCCAGGCATTCCAAGGCTGAGCAGAAACAGATTGAACAGGGTTACCACATGTATACTTATACCCCACAAAGGTGGAGTTGGAACAGGTAGGAAATAAATTGGTCACAGCAAGACCAGGTGCTACTCCTCTAGGAGTCACAGTACTTTGACAGCCAGTCCATTCTGGGGGCCATTTCCAAGGCCCTAGACAGCAAGGCACTATTTGCCACACTCCTTTTATAGTGCCGTTGCATTCGCTCCTCGGGCACAGTTGAGGAACTGATACAGTCATAACCATTGCTTCTCAGTGGAAGAGGGAATGGCCAAGCTTTCACTATTGCCCATAGCTGGAGATTCTTGCTGTCTCCTCTTGGCATTTGAATGAACACCAGGCTGGGCAACATGCATCCTGTCAACAGGCTCATCTTCTTCCAGCTTTCTTATCACTCGTGTCAAACATTCTGGCATCCACATTAGTTTGTATGAGTGTTCAATGATAATTCAAATGTCAGGAAATGTTAAAATGCTCTCATGTGGGAATCAGTTTTTACAACAGTCTCACAGATTAGCAATCTTGAATAGCACTCACTGGCCTCAGAATTAGCCCAAAAGGCATTCTGGTCTGACAAGAAAGCCAGCAAGAGAACAAGCACATCAGGTGTGGAAAGCCCAGGATGCTGCTGCAAGAGTGTTGCTCTGTGAAGGGCCTCAGCGGTCCACAGCCCAGTGCAAAGAAGCAGCCATCAAACATGATTGTGCTCTTCTCTCAATGGAGAGGAGAACTTACACTTTGTGTGTGTCTTTGTCTATTGCCTCATGGGGTTGTTGTGGATTCAAGTAGCTTCCACAAGGAAAGCAGTATGTGTCAAGAGCCTCATGTGATCACTGACATTACACATAACAGTCACAATTTTTTAAATTCACTAGAGTCACTGTGTGCTGACTTCCCAGGTGGAACACGTATATTCAGAGTTATTTTAAAAATACATATTATTAATATTTATAGATTATTTCTAAGTAGTGACTTATGAATCTTGAGAATCTTATTAGTACAGTGGCTCTCAGTAGCTTGTAAGTTGACTGCCATATGACCAGTGCCACAACTAGCCCTTACTGGAATAGAAAAGTTCTGTAAAATTTTGTTAGAATATTACAAACTGCTAAGTTATTATAAATGAAATCAGTTAAATATTTTGATGTGAGTAGGGGGTCTTACAACAAAATTATTTCAGTGTTATGTTTTATGTTCTAGGCTATATACGTCATCCTAAAACACTTAGAGCATATACTCTTCTTAACATTGAAACTGAAACAGAGCTCACCTCATCCCTTACTTGATGGAATGATATAGGTTTGTGCCCCTCATGGGTACAACAGTGAGTTCACAACCTAAGAGTTCCCACCAGAGTTTTGCTATTCATTCCAGACTTCAATGAAGGCAAGACCTTCAAATGCAAGAGTGTACATCAAACAATTGATGATTTCTACTTTCTATCAAGAACTGCTAGATGGACACCCCTACTAGTGTACTTACTCAACACAACACCCCCTCTCAGCAAGAGGGAGCTAAGAGTAGACAAAGATGTTCCTTTTCCCTAAAAGCAGCTGGGATCCAGTCCTCTGTTTGGAAATATAAGAGACAAATAAGGTTTCCAGTTTCTACTAAACCTGTCTTGCATAATATTTGTAAAGGACACCACCCAATTGCTAATTCTCTAACAGCAGTTTCACACTGCTATCCTGCACTCCCAATTGGAAATCACATGGTGATAACCAGCCCAGAATGCAATGGTATCAGAATTCTAAAAAATCCATGGCGACAGAAAGGACCTTTGGACCAATGTAGAAAGTGGTCAGGTGGCTCAAGCTCTGCTTTCTGTGGTCTTTCCCTTAAACAAACCTCTTCTCACCGACCACAAACACACATCCCCACAGGCCCTACCAGGGAGGATGTCCGGCCTCCGTCGAAGCCAGCTGTCTGTGAATGTATGGGGATTGGTTTCTATGCAATGGGAGTGTGCCAATATGCTGAAAATGGAATGAAGACCAGGGCTTTTGCAAAATATTTACTGGGAAGCATTTCTTCTGTTTTGTGGTTTCATTGTCATTCTCTTTATAGTCACGTAGGTAAAGTATGGCTATAGCCCTGTGCCACAACGGGGAGCCCTTGAGCCACTATGGAGACCATATTTGTCTAGTTAGAACAGGGACCCACGAGAATGGTTTGACACCAATTTGGGGCTGTTCCTTGTATGAAGTGGGTGCCCTGCTCAGTGAGTTGTAAGTACGGGTGACAGACACATGTCAGGAGCTGTCTCACAAATCAGTTTCCTGGAGTAGCAAGCAGTTGAAAAAGGCTATAATGGGGGGGAGGGGTTGTCTGTTTGGGGGAGTAGGCAGTTTTAGCAGTTTGACGCCATAGGATTGTAAGCCAGCTGCCACAGGTGGTATGTAGTTCCAGATGACAGTAAGCTCGCAGCAATGGAGGTGGATGAGTTGGACCAATGGGCAGGTGACAGCACAGCAACTTTGGTGGACCATGACCCCAGTCCTCACTCTTGTTTCACTCACCTAATTCCATGCAGCTATCCAGTTAGAGAGAGCATCCCAATTGGCTTTTACTCTGTGACCTCACATGGCTCTGTGGCCATAACATCCATCTACTCAGTAGCCCCCAGGACAAAAGGGGCTGGAATGCTAGGGTCTCTGCATTCTAGAAAGGTCATGGTGACAGACAGGCCTGTTTGGCTTGCAGCAGAAAGAAGACAGGTGTTTCAAGCACTGCTTTCTGTGGCTCTCCCTATAATGCCACTCTGCTGAGACCACATACATACACACACATGCGCACATATGCGCGCGTGAGCGCGCACACACACACACACACACACACACACTCACACCCACATCCCCACTAGCCCACCATGGATAATGTCCAGCCTCCAGGGAAGCCGGTTTTCCGTGTGTATATGGGACCTGGGTGTCTACCGAGTTGGAGTGCCAATGTTGTGAAAATGGAGTGAAGCCCAGGGCTTTTGGAACACAGTTACTACAAAAGTTTTTTTTTTTTTTTTCCTTTTTTGTGATTTCATTATAGTTTATCTTAGAATCAGTTTGGCAGAGGATCACCATTGCCCTGTTATACAACCGACAGTCCTTGAGCCACTATGGAGACCATATTTCTCTAGGTAAAACATGGACCCGTGAGAATGATTTGACACTGCATTGGCCTGTCCCTTGTATGAAATGGGTGCACTCCTCAGCAAGGTACAAAAATGATGGAAAGATATATGCCAGAAACTGTCCTGCATCTCAGATTACAGGAGTAGCAAACAGTTGTCAAATGCGTGTGTGGGTCATTGTAGCAGTTTGATGCCCATAGGATTGTAAGCCAACTGGCTTATGTGATGTGGAGCTCCAGATCACAGTACAGTCACAAGCATGGAGGTATATGAGTTGGTTCAAAGGCAAATGACAGCACAGCAAATTTGGTGGAACGTGACCTCAGCCTACACTCTTGTTTCACTCGCCTAAGCCCATGCAGCTGTCCAGGTACAGGGAGCATCCTGATTGGCTGCCCCTCTGTGACCTCACAGGGCTCTGTGGTTGCACCAGCCATTTACTCAGGAGCCACCTGGTCATTACTGGCCCGCAATTCTACAGCCTCAACAGTCCTAAAAGCCATTCTAACAAAAGGGCCTCTTTAGGTCTGATGCAGAAAACAGGCAGGTAGCTCAAGCTCTGTTTTCTGTGATCTTCTCCATAATCACCCTCAGTTCCCCATCCTTCACACAAACACAAACACATCCCCACAAGCCCTATGATGGAGGAATTCCAGCCTGCATGGAAGCCAGCTGTCTGTGAGTGTATGGGGCTTGGATTTCTACGGTATGGGAGTATGCCAATATGATGAAAACGGAGTGAAGTACTTTGCTTTTGCAGCACTGTTACTATGAAAGATATTTTCCCTAGTAGTGGTTTTATGATCATTCTTGTTAGAGTCACATAGGCAGAGGATGACCAGAGCCCTATGCCACAACAGGAGTGCCTATGTGACTGTGTGTGTGGCCATTGTAGAAGTTTGACGTCCATAATTTTAAAACTTTTGAGACAGGTGGTGCAGAGCTCTGAGGGACTCCCCCTCTGTAACCTCATGACCTCACAGATTCTGTGTCCATACCAACCATCCACTCAGCAGCCACCTGGTCATAACCAGCCCACAATGATAAGGCATCAGCATTCTAGAAAAGCCATGGCAACAGACAGGCACCTTTTGGCATAAAAGGGTGGGCAGAAGGCTCAAGGTCTGCTTTCTGTGTTGTTTCCTCAATGCCCTTCTGCTCAGCCCCCCCCACCCACCCCGCACACACACACGTTACAACAGAAGCTAACAGTAAGGCTGGTATGACTGTCAAACCATTCTCATCGGACCCTGCTGTACCTAGACAAATATGGTCTCCATAGTGGCTCAAAGCCTCCCCATTGTGGCACTTGGCTATGGCTATCCTCTACCTAAGTGACTCTAAAGAAAATGACAATGAACACACAACACGAGAGAATCACTCTCCTACTAACAGTGATTCAAAACCCTGGGCTTCACTCCGTTTTCAAAATATTGAAACACTCCCACCTGTTTTACTACTAAGCTCCATATATTCACAGAGAGCTGGCTTCCATACAGGCTGGACATCATTTGTGATATAGAATTTACGGATGTGTGTGAGTGTGTGTGTGTGTGTGTGTGTGTGTGTGTGTGTGTGTGTGTGTGTGTGTGTGTGTGTGTGTGTGTGTGTGTGTGTGTGTATGTGTAGGGTGTAAGCAGAGTGCTTTCATGGGAAGACCACAGAAAACAGAGCTTGAACATGCATGTTATACCAGGCCAAAACGTTAGCGCCAGTTCAATGGATTTTCTGGAATGCTGAGGCTTTAGCATTTCTGTCTGTTATGACGGTCAGCTGCTTCATGGACAGCTAGCATGGCCATAGAGCCCTGGGATGTCACAGAGGGGCAGCCAATTGGGATGCTACCTGTTCTTGGACAGCCACATGGGCTTAGATGAGTGAAACAAAAGTGAGGGCTGAGGTCACAGTCCACCAAATTTTCTGTGCTGTTACATGCTGTTGCTACAACTCCTCCACACCCATGCCTGCAAGCTTCCTGTCATCTTGAGCTAATACCACATGTGGCAACAGGCTGACAATTCTAGGTCCAACAAACTGCTACAATGGCCAACACTCCTACACACACTCACACGAGCACCTCAACACCTCTCTTTGGAAACTGCCTGCTAGTCCAGGAATCTGAGATACACGACAGCTTCTGGCATGTATTGGTCACCAATAGCTGGACCTCACTGAGCAGGGTGCCCACTTCATAAAAGGGGCAGACACAATGCGGTGTCAACCATTCTCGTGGGCCTCTGCTCTACCTAGCAAATGCGGTCTTAATAGTAGCTCAAAAACTCCCCTTTGTGGCACAGGGCTACGGCCATCCTCTGCCTACATGACTTGAAAGAGAATGACAATGAGATCACAGCCCAAGAGAAGCGCTTTCCTAATAACAGTGTTGCAAAAGCACTGGGCTTCTCTCTGTTTTGAAAATATTGGCACACTCCCTTAAGACACCCAAGCCCCATATATTCCAGACATCTGGCTTCCATGGAGGCTGGGCATCCACTATGGTAGGGTCTGTGTGTGTGTGTGTGTGTGTGTGTGTGTGTGTGTGTGTGTGTGTGTGTGTGTGTGTGTGTGTGTGTGTGTGTGTGCTAGAGAGAGAGAGTGTGTGAGTGGAGGGTGTAAGCAGTTGGGCATTCAGTGATGGCCACAGAAAGCAGAGCTTGAGCCACCTGCACTTTCTGCACATGGCCAAAAGGGGCCTGTCGGTCCCAATTGCTTTTCTAGAATGCTGATGCTACAACATTCCAGGCTGGTTATGACCAGGTGGTTGCTAAGTGGACTAATGGTATGGCCACAGAGCCCTGTGATGTCACAGAAGGGCAGCCAAGCGGGATGGTCACTGTACCTGGACAGCTGCATGAGCTTAGGTGAATGAAGCAAGAGTGAGGCCTGAGGTTACTGTACACCAAAGTTGCTGTGCTGTCACCTGCCTGTTGGTCCAACTCATCCAAGCCAATGCTTGCCATCTTCATCTGATCTCTAGCTCCACACCACCTGTGGCAACTGGCTTATAATCATATTGGCTTCAAACTGATAACAATGGCCCACACCCACAACACACTCACATAGGCACTCCAACACACGACTTTGGCAAAACTTACTACTACAGGAATCCAAGATGCATGACAGTTTCTGCCATGTATCTGTCCCCATAGTTGGACCTCACTGAGCAGGGACCCCACTTTATACATAAAACAGCTCTAACGTGGTGTCAAACCATTGTCTTTAGTTCAGTTCTACCTAGACAAATGTGCTCTCCATAGTGGCTCAAGGACTCCCTGTTATTGCAGAGGGCTAAGGCAATCCTCTGCCTACGTTAACGAAAGAGAATCACAATGAAACCACAACCTGGGAAAAAAAGCTTTAATAGTAGCAGTGCTGCAAAAATCCTGGGCTTCTCTCTTTTTGAGCACATAGGCACCCTCCCACTCAGTAGACACCCAAGCCCTTGCACTCACGGACAGCTGGCTACCATATAGGCGGCATCCTCCCTGGTAGGGCATGAGGGGATCCATGTGTCTGTGTGTGTAAGGGCATGAGCATTGATGCCTAAGCAGAAAAACACAGAAAGCAGAGTCTGAGCCACCTGCCCACTTTTTGCAATGGGATAAAATTGGACTCTGTTTTGATGACATTTCTAGAACCCTGAGGCAGTAGCATTTTGGTCCGTTATGACTTGGCCGCTGCTGAATGGACTTCTGGTATGGCCACAGATCCCTATGAGGTCACAGAGGGGCAGGCAATCAGGATACTCCCTGTACCTGAACTGTCGCATGGGATTTGGTGAATTGAGCATGCATTAGGCCTGAGGTCATGGTCCACCAAAGTTGCTATGCTGTATCCTTCCTTCCTATTGGTCCAATTCATCCACCCTCATGCCTGCCAGCTTCCTCTGACCTGGAGCTCCATACCACCTGTGGCAACTGGCTTACAATACTATGGGCGTCAAACTGTTACAATGGGCAACACCTCTACACACACACTTACACAGGCACCCCAACAGGCCCTTTAGCAACTGCTGGCTAATCCAGCAATCTGAGATACATGACAGCTTCTGCCATGTATCTTTCCCCCATAGTTGCAACTCACTTAGCAGGTTGGCCTCTTCATACAAGTGACAACACCAATGCAGTGTCAAACCCTTTTTGTGGGTCCCTGTTCTTCCTAGACAAATGTGCTCTCCACAGAGGATCAAGGACTTCCACTTTTGGCACAGGGCTATGGCGATCCTCTCCTTACATGACTCTAAAGAGAATGACAATGATACCACAAACAAGAGAATCACTTTCCTAGTAACAGTGTTGCAAAAGCCCTGGGCTTCACTCCGTTTTCAGCATATTGGCACATGCCCACTCGGTAGACACCCAAGCCCCATACACTCACAGACAACTGGCTTTCATGGAGGCAGGACAACCTCCCTAGTTGGGCCTGTGGTAATGTGTGTGTGTGCTTGTGTGTGTGTGTGTGTGTGTGTGTGTGTGTGTGTGTGTGTGTGTGTGTGTGTGTGTGTGTGTGTAGTTGGGTGAGAAGATTAATGTTGGGGGTAAACCTCAGAGAGCAGAGCCTGAGCTACCTGACCACTTTCTGCACATTGCCAAAAGGGGCCCACAACTTTACTTGAATGCTGGGGCAATAGCATTGCTTGCCGGTTATGACCAGGCGACTGCTTAGTGGACTAATGGTACACACACAGAGCCCTGTGAGGTCACAGTGGGGCAGCCAATCTGGATGATCCCTGTTCCTGGACTGCTGCATGAGCTTTTGTGAGTAAAGCAAGAATGAGTCCAGGGATTATAGTCCACCAAAGTTGCTGTGCTGTCACCTGCCTGTTACTCCAACTCATCCACCTCCATTCCTGTGAGCTTTCTCTCATCTGGAACTCCACATCAGCTATGGCAACTGACTTACAATCTATGGTTGTCAAACTGCTATAAAGGCCCACACTCCAATATACACACTCACACAAGCACCCCAACACACCCCTATGGGAACTGCTTGCTACTCCAGGAATCTGCAATGCATGACAGCTTCTGGCATATATCTGTCCCAAAGGTGGACCTCACTGAGTTGGGTGCCCACTTCATATTGGAGGAAGCACCTGCAGTAAGACAGCTTCATGACCTCATCCTGTGGATTAATCACCATCAAGGAAACATTGGAGAAGAAGGAGGCCAGACCCCTCCCTACTCTGGGTGATGGGGGGTTCTAAAGGATAGGTGCAACAAGCACAACTATCACTGACCTCATGACATATTTGATAATACAACTGAATGATTGATATTCTGGGTCATTAATACTCCATGAGAAAGATTAAGCTCTTGTCTCTACAGTTTTCTTATGGATCCTCCAAACTGGGTTTCCCTATGGCCTCTCTGATGCAAACATCAATGCAATGCTGCCCCTGGAGAAGATGGAGCCTTCAGTGGTACTACCTCTAAGAACTGAAAAACTAAATTTGTTTAATATTCCTCTTTTTCCACTACAGGTCAGGAGTGCAGAGAAATTCTCTACCTTCTTAGGATATTTGAGGAAGATTTTAAGTGTAACTTATTATTCATAAATAACAAATTCTTAACTGCCTTAGAATTAGAAAAGCCATATTAATTTGTGGTGGGATCCAAGGATGACTCTGACACCCTCTTAAAGGAGGCTGTGTATACAGAGCAGCAGAGAATCTCAGGCAGTAGCAGGAGCATGAGAGGATCTCTCTATCCTTATCTTGGAGACTCCTGCAGGCTTGACATGTGCTTTCACTGCAGAAGCAGTGGAAACCTGCCTCATCAAGGACATCAAGAACCATATTCTGACTGCCAAGGAGATCACAAGAAGGTGAGTGCCCTTGGAGGTTGAGAATTCTGAGGTCAATCCTTTCCTATTGAATTTCGTGCAAGGGATTGAAGCAGCACAGTTTCCTCTTCATAGGGTCTGGTGACATCAGAACTTCAGCCAGGAGCCCCGGGTGGGACCCAGCGACAACTGGACTCAGAGGAGGAGCTTTCTCCAGTTCATACCTAGCTCCAGCCTTGGCTCCCAGCCCTCCCTTACACCAATCATCAGGGTTGCTTGTGAGCTCCAAAATTATTTTAGATAGAGACTAATAGGATATAGAGTTAAATTCTTCCTCACTCACTAATTTGTTGGGGATTGCCCTGCTCACCTGCCTAAATATATTCTATTTCTCAATTATTAAATACAAAGTTCTGTAAAAACCGTACTTAATCACTACAAACTGCACAGTTTAAGTTTTGGAATAAGAATCTCCCTGACCTGAAAAGCTTTATCAATTTAAAACTGTTAATGCTAAGCAAGATGTAACTGTATAGAGACTTTGATTGTATTCAGCTGTTATGTATGATGGATGTTAATGTTGATCCTTTCATGGTTCCTGTGCAACTCTGATTTAGGTTAAATTCAAAAACATGTTAGCTGAGGAGGAATTATAGGTGTTATTTTTCTACCTTCTAAAAAGGACAATTCCATGCATCTCCAGGAGAATACCTGGCAGCTATGGCACCCTCTATGCCCATTTCTCAGGTTCAAATAGCCAGAGTGATCACCAGCCCCTATCAGTGATATGCAGCCAATGGTCATTCTTTGAGTAAAAAAGGATGTTGAGGAGTTAGGTATAGTGATGAGCAGTTAGGGTGTGTAGTCCCTGGCTTAATCTTCTTTGTACAATATGTAATATTGTTAATCCCTCTTTTTCTGCTCTTCTGAGAGCATGTTCCCCCAGCTACAACTTTCAGGCCTAATTTTATAAAACACAAAAAGTGGATTTGTAGGAAAATACTGTGACCATAGAAGGTCAGGGAGCACTGGATTACACTGAATTTGATGGTATTTACATGAGAACAAACCAATGGCTACATTTTGTATACCTGATGGGGGATCATTTGTGTAAGAATGGATGAGTGGACAGTATGTGTGTGAGAAACTTGGTGGAATATAAATGACAAAAGGAGTTCCAAACAAAAGCATAGAGACTGTTACTGGATTTCGTTAATGAAATCAGTACTTCCTCCCTTATCCCATATGACACTCAGTGTATAAAGTCTGCGGCCACAAAGGAACTTCAGTTTGACCATGAGTCAGGGTCCACGCAAGTTATTATCTGCTATGTACGCCAAGCCCATCGTTGCGGACAGGGACAGCAAGAACTTGCAAAGGTCATGGGACGGGGAACGTGTGTGTGGGGGTGGGCCATTGACCGGGTTGGACACCCACAGGATTGTAAGCTACCTGCCATAGGTGATGCGGAGCTCCAGATAACAGAAAGTTCAAGATATGGAAGTGGATGAGTTGGATCAACAAAGAAGTGACAGCACAGAAAATTTGGTGGACTGTAAACTCAGCCCTCACTCTTGCTTCATTCACCTAAGCCCATGCACCTGTCCAGGTGTAGGAAGCATTCCTACTGACTGCCACTATGTGACCAGAAAAGACTCTGTGGCCTCACCACTCATCCACTCATCTGCTACCTGGTCATAACCAGCCCAGAATACTAGAGCCTCAGCATTCTAGAAAATCCTTGGTGACAAACAGGCATGTTTTGGCCTGGTACAGAAAGCAGGCAGGTGGCTCAAGCTCTGTTTTCTATAGTATTCCCTACAACTCACCTCTAGTCACCACCACTCCACACACACACACACATTCCCACATGCTGTAACAGGGAAGATGTCCAGCCTCTGTAGAATCCAGCTCTCTGTGGGTGTATTGTGCTTGGGTGTCTACCGAGTGAGAGTGGAAATCTCAAGGAAAGAGACAAAATTTGAATAATTCAGTTGCTCTATGAAACAATCTGGATTATAATCTCACAATGTTATGAAATTATGCAAAATTGGTTTCTTTATATGTCCTACAAAGTGGTGGAGATTTACATGGTTACAGAGCATGTATAATGATGTTTATGTCTATTGGTCAAAGTGTTTTTAATCACAGGTTGTAAAAAATGCCGTTTGTAAGATTTTGCCTTACAGGAAGACAATGAGTTCTTAAAAGATGTGTGTAAAATTGTCTGTATTGTACAACCTTCTAATTAGTTAACCTTTTTTAAAGCAGCAGAATTGAAATTGAAGTTTAATACCTTGTCAGAAGTTTTTCAGTACCGTTGACTTCAGTAAAGCAGAGAACAAGAAGATGCACCAGGCCTATCAGCCCAGGAAAAATGTGGTGGAGCATGCTTGGAGCCTAGCATTTGAAGAATTTGGGACTTTAGAAACTTGACCTTGTCTCTGCCTTCATTTAAGAAGAGGGAAGTTCCAAAATCAGCTGGAAGGAAAGAGATAACCGCTTCTGGTTCTGAAGCAGGTTTGTGATTTCAATTGCCTTGTCTTAAGGATTTCAAAGTTTGTTTCACAATATAGATCCAAAGATTTCGCAGATAAAGAATGGTTACAAGCCTGATAATATGTTCTTGGCGAGAAGATTGTAAAAGGAAAATTATTAAGGAAGAGCATTTCTATGGTGGTAAAAATATTTTGTCCTACATGAATATGGCTAAGAAAAGCTAGGACAAAATTGTTAAAATTTAAACATGTTGAGCAAATGGTGAAGAAGTCATAAAATTCGTGAAATGAACCTTGAAAGTTTGATGTGGAACTGATTATAACTTTTGAGATATTGGTACAGCGTTGTTTAAGTATTACTGGCATTTGAACTGATATCTGTTTACAAAATATATTTAAAATGTACATCTATAGAAGTGCTCCTAAATATCTGACAATGGAAGTCTCGAGTTTTGAGGATTGTTAATGGAAACAAATTGATAACTTTGTTCATTGTCTATCCAGCTTTAGTAAGCTCTATTATTGATGTTTGTGTGGTTATTGTATCTAATCTGTTACTGTTTCAGTCAACCTGATTTCTGATTTTTCAGATTCTTATTTGGGGCCTTCTAGGGGTCCTGAGAATATTTGTCAAAGATTCATGTTTTGATAGGCAAAGAGAAGTGTATGGAAAAATTTGGTTACAAAGATGACTTTAGGAAATCTTGCTGGTGGAAAGCTAGGATTAGTTGCAATCCAGAAAGCCTCCAGTAATGGTTGATATGAAAATTTACATGCCCTGGCTACACTGAACAGTCCTTGAACCACTACGGAGAGCACATTCATCTATGTAGAGCAGGGACCGATGATAATTGTTTGTCACTGCATTGGAGATATTCTTTGTTTGAAATGTGGTCCCAGCTCATTGAGCTCAACCATGGGGGACAGATACATGTCAAAAATTGTTGTAAATGTCAGATTCCTGGAGTAACAAGCAGTTGCCAAGACAGAAGGTTTTTTTTTTTTTTTCAGCTGGGGGGCATGGCTTGTGGTAGCAGTTTGCTGCCCATAGTATTCTAAGCCAGCTGTCATAGGTGGTGTGGAGCTCCAGATGACAGAAATTTCACAGACATCAGTGTGGCTTAGTGGATGAGTTGGGCCAACAGGCAGGTGACAGCACAGAAATTTATGGACCATGTCCTCAGCCCTCTCCCTTGCTTCACTCACAAAAAACCATGTAGATTTCCAAGTACAGCGACCATCCCGCTTGGCTAACCCTCTGTCACCTCACAGGCCTCTGTGGGCATACCAGCTCTCCAGGGAGAAGCCACTTGTTCATAAGTGGCCCAGATGTTACAGCCTCAGTATTCTAGAAAAACCATGGGGACAGACAGGCCCCTTTTGGCCATGTACAGAAATTGGTCAAAACAAATTGCAGTTCTTTGTGGCTAAATGGGCCCAACTGGAAACTATAATGCTAAGGGAAATGAGCAAATCCCAAAAAGTTAGATACCACATGTTTGCCTTGATTTAACCTGTAATTTTTGTTTGTTT
Organism: Ochotona curzoniae; assembly: GCF_017591425.1. Classification (NCBI taxonomy): domain Eukaryota; kingdom Metazoa; phylum Chordata; class Mammalia; order Lagomorpha; family Ochotonidae; genus Ochotona; species Ochotona curzoniae. The sequence goes on along the minus strand of NW_024465174.1, from coordinate 334,711 downwards.
TTTTGTTATTTTTTGAACCTGTCATTGATACTGTCTCAACACAGATGTTTTGAAGGATGGAACTTGCATTATTTTTAACATATTGTTTATTCAATACTATGTCAATTAATTCCATAATGTTGTATATTGATACTGAGGTTTTGTTGGGGCCTTTAACTGACCGGAACTTTACTCTGTTAGCTCTAACTTCAGACCAGAGAAGGTCTAACCAAGAGGCCACTGAACTTATCTGGACAATAAGACGCTGGACTTTATGCTATGTATATGCTTGCAATGAAGGAATCTCACCTGAACTTGAACTGTGGTTATGCAGCAAGGTGCAGGAATCCACTATGGATGTAGGGGTATGGGAGGGGTGGGGGGAATCCCCAGTGCCAATAAAACTGTATCACATAATACAATGTTAATAACAATTAAAAAAAAAAGAAAAGATAATCCATGGGGACAGACAGGCCCCTTTCGGCCATGTACAGAAAGTGGTCAGGTGGCTCAAGCTCTGCTTTCTGTGGTCTTCCCTGCATAGCCCCTGTGCTCAAACAAACCCCGACACACACACACACACTCCCACCACTGAGGATATCCAGCTTCTGTGCAAGCTGGCTATCCATGAGTGTATGAGGTTTGTGTGTCTACCTAGTGGCAGTGTGCAAATAAGCTGATAACGAGGTGAAGCCCATCCTTTTGCAACACTGTTACTAAAAGCGTTTCTCACAGGTTCTGGCTTCATTGTCATTCACTTTAGAGTCTTTTAGTCAGAGGTTGGCAATAGCCCTGTGCCAAAACTTGGAGTCATTGAGCCACTATGGACTGCAGATTTGTCTCAGTATATCAAGGTCTCAAGAGAATGGTTTGACACCACATTGGGACTTTCCTTGTATGAAGTGGGCACTATGCTCACCATGGTCCAACTATGGGGGACAGATACATGCCAGAAAATGCGGAAATTTGGTGTGTGCAATTGGGTGGAGGATGGTAGCAATTTGATGACCATAGGACTGTAACCCCACTGGCAAAGGTGGTGTGGAGCTCCAGATTACAGGAAGCTCTCATGATTGGAGTGACTGAGTGGATGAGCTGGCCCACAGGCAGGTGACAGCACAGAAACTTTGGTGTACTGTGACATCAGCCCTCACTTTTGCTTCACTCATCTAAGCCCATGCAGGTATCCAGGTACAGGGAGCTGCAACTCTGTGACCTAGGAGGGCTCTTGGGTGTACCAGCCATCCATTCTGCAGCCGCCGAGTTATAACCAGCCCAAAATGCTATGGCCTCAGCATTCTAGAAAAGCCATGGTGACACACATGTCCCCTTTGGCCTGCTGCAGAAACCAGGCAGGTGAATCAATCTCTACTGTTTCTGGTCTACCCCCCAATGCCCCTATGCTCAGACTCACCCTGACACACAAAAACATCCCCACTGGCCCTACCTGGAAGGATATCCAGCCTCCAGGGAAGCCTGTTGTCTGTGAGTGTTTTGAGCTTAGGTGTCTACCGAGTGGGAATGTGCCAATATGCTGAAAAACGTGTGAAGCCCAGAGGTTTTAGAACACAGTTATTAGAAAAGTGTTTTTCCTGGGTTTTGATTTTATTTTCATTCTCTTTAAAGTCATATCGGCAGAGGATGGCAATAGCCCTGTACAGCAACGGGGAGTCCTTGATCCTCTATGGAGACCACATTCGTCTAGGTAGAGCAGGGACACACTTGAATGGTTTGTCCCTGCGTTGAGGCTGTCCCTTGTATGAAATTGGTGCCCTGCTCTGTGAGTTCAAATTCTGTGGGACAAATACATGCCAGAAACTGTCGTGCCTCTCAGATTGCTGGAGTAGCAAGCAGTTGCCAAATCGGGTGTTGTGGCATGTGTATGGTGTGGAGGGGGTGGTAGGCCATTGTAGCAGTATGACTCTCATAGGAGTGTAAGCCAGTTGCCACAGGTGGTGTCGAGCTCCAGATAAGAGCAAGTTTGCAGGCATGGAGTTGGAGAAGTTGTAGCAACAGGCAGGTGACAGCACAGCAAACTTGGTGGATCATGACCTCAGCCCTCACTCCTGTTTCACGCATCCAAGCCCATGCAGCTGTCCAGGAACAGGGAGCATACTGGTTGATTGCCCCTCTGTGACTTCACAGGCACTGTGGCCATAATAGCCATCCACTCAGCAGCAGCCTAGTAATAAGCAGCCCAGAATGCTATGATGTCAGCATTCTGGGAAAGCCATGGCGACAGACAGGCACCTTTTAGCCATGTACAGAAAGCTGACTTGTGGCTCAAGCTCTGCTTCCTGAGGTCTGCCACACAATGACCCTCTGCTCACATCCTCCACAGACCCTGCCTGGGAGGAAGTCCAGCCTCCATGGAAGCCAACTCTCTGTGAGTGTATGGGGCCTGGGTATCTACCGAGTGAGAGTGTGCCAATATGCTGAAAATGGAGTGAAGCCCAGGGATTTTGCAACACAGTTTCTAGGGAAGCTTTTGTCTCGGCTTGTAGTTTCATTGTTATTCACTTTTTTAATTAATTAATTTGTTTTTTATTGTTTATTTTAAAAATTGCATTTAATTTTATAACAATGTTTCATAGTCTCTTTTCGTTCCCATTCTCCTCTCCTTGCCCTCCCCTTCTGGTGGATTGCTCTACTTTATTGCAATGTTACAAATCAAATCTAGTCTTGTTTCTTTCGATGCAGGGATGTGCCTTCCATAGTGTCCAGTATCTTATTGCCCAACTGTATTCAACTTTTCTTGAGGAGAATAACTCTGTTCTATAGACATAGCTCACATTTTATCATTGTGACCTTTTAAACGCCATAATAAAATATCAACAACCTTTTCCAACATTATGTGGTTAGTTAACAATGTAATACTACATTTCACAGGTACCCATTTTCAAATTGACAGCATTTCAACTTAAATTAAGGCAAGCATGTGGTATCTAACATTTTGGGATTGACTCATTTCCCTTAGCATGATGGTTTCCAGTTTAATCCATTTGGCCACAAAGAACTACTTTTTTTTTTTTTTAAGAGCTGAGTAGTAATCCATGGAATAAATAAACCATAGCTTGCTTATCCAGTCTTCTGTTGATGGGCACTTCTGTTGCTTCCAAGTTTTGCAATTATTGATTGTGTGGCTATGAACGTGGGGGCGCATGTATGCATGTACGATTCTCATGGAGCAGGTGTTTTGGATATATTCCCAGGAGTGCTATTGCTGGATCATAGGGTATTATATGCAAATTTTCAGTTGTTTAATTATTCTCCATACTGATTTCCATAGAGGCTGCACCAACCTGCATCCTCACCAGCAATGGATAAGGGTTCCCTTTCCTTACAACCTTGACAGCAAGTGTGGTTGGCAGTTGTTTGTATATGAACCATTCTTACTGGTGTTAGTTCTTACAACATTGATGCCTTAATTTGGATTTCTCTTATTCCTAGGGATCTTGAGCATTTTTCTCAGATGCTTGTTCGTCATTTGGGTTTGTTCCTTTGTGAAATGTCTGCCCATTTCCCGTGCCCATATTCTGAGTGGTTTGGTTTTGGTGTTTTGGTTTCTCTTGAGATCTTTGTATATTCTGGAGATTAGCCCCCTACCATTTACATAGTGCGCAAAGATATTCTGTCACTCTTTGTTTTTTTTTTTTTAACTTTTTTTGATAGTTTCCCTTGCTGTGCAGAAGCTTTTTAGTTTGATATAGTCCCGATTGTTTATTTTGGTCTTGAGTACTATTGATTTTGGCTTTCTATTCAGAAACTCAGGGCCTACACCTAGCTCTTTCTGAGTGTTTCCTACATTTTCTTCCAGAAATTTGAAGATTTCTTGGTGTAGGTTTAGGTTTTTTATCCATTTTGATTTGATCTTAGTGTATGGTGAGAGATGCAGGTGTATGTTCCGATTGCTGCAGCCAATCAGCCAGTTGTCCCAACAGCATTTATTGAAGAGACATTCCCATTTATATGGGTTGTTGTCTGTTTTTTTGTCAAAGATTATTTGACAAAGATTGTTTGACAAAGATTGTTGTATTTCTGTGGGTTCCCACCTACTGTTTCTATTCTGTTCCATTCGTCCTCCTCTCTATCTCTGAGCCAGTATCGAGATTTTTTGATGACCACCTCCTCTCTGTAGTATGTCCACAGGTCTGAAACTCTGAATCCCCCTGTCAACTGCCTATTCTTCAGAATGTTTACGGGCTATTTGTGTTTTTTTTTTGTGTTTCCAGATCAATCTATGTTTCTTTTTTTTTTTTTTTTTTATTCTATGAAGAATGTTTTGGGAACTTTGTTTGGGATTGCATTGAATATGTATACTGCTTTTGGTAGTATGGATATCTTGACAATATTGATTTTACCTCTCCAGGAGCCTGGGGTGTTTTTTGCATCGTTTCAAGTCCTCCTCAATTTTTTTCTTAAGCTTACTGTAGTTGTCTTCAGAAAGATCTCCTACGTTTTTGGTGAAGTTAATTCCTAGGTACCTGATACTCTTTTCTGTTATTTTGCATGGTATGATGTTGACAAGATCTTTTTCCATCTTGGGGGCTGTTTGCATACAATATGGCTATTGTTTTTTGTTTTGTACATTAGTACATTTATTTTGTACACTGCCACTCAACCAAACTCTCGTATATGTTCTAGCAGTCTCTGTATTGAGTCTCTAGGTTCTTCTATATAAAGGATCATGTTATCCATGTTTAGTGAGAACTTGACTTGTTCATTTCCCATTTGAATTCCATTTATTTCTTTTTCTTGTCTTATGGCCTCCACAAGTACATCCAGGATTATGTTGAATAGTAGTGGTGATAGCGAACATTCTTGTCTTGTTCCAGATCTCAGTGGGAAGGGTTCCAGTTTTGGTCCATTAGATACAATGCTGGCATTGGGTTTTTCATGTATTGCTTGATTATGTTGTGGATTGTTCATTCTATGCCTACCCTGGCTAGGGTTTTTAGCAGTGTCCCACAAGTTCTGGAATGTTGTATTTGAGTTTTTGTTGGTTTCCATATATTTTTTGATCTTGTCCTTTATTTCTTCTCTGGCCCACTGCTCATTTGGTAGCATGCTGTTCAGTGTCCAGGTGTTTATGTACTTCCCAGGGCATATTTATTTGTTGATTTCCAGTTTCACTCCATTGTGGTCTGAGAAGGGGCATGGTATGATTTCAATGTTTTTGAAATTAGTGAGGCTTGCTTTGTGCCCAATCATTTGGTCAATTCTGGAGAAGTTGTCATGCAGTGCTGAAAAAAAAAGTATATTCTCTGTCTAAGGGGTTGAGGATTCTGCAAATGACCCCTAGGTCCATTAGCTCTATTGTCTGTGTGAGTTCTACTGTTTCTCTGGTTTTGTGGTCCCCCAAAATTATTATGTGTTCCCTGTTAATTCTATCAGCAATTGCTTCACATACTTCTGTTCTCCTGTGTTTTTGTGCCTAGATGATAATAACAGTAATCATTTGTTGTTGGAATGTTCACTTCAGCAATATGAAGTGTCCATCTCTCTCTCTTTTGATGTTTGTCACATTGAAGTCTAAGTCATCTGAGATTAGAACAGCTACTATGACCTTTATTTCTCTTCTATTGACATGAAATATCTTTTTTCCATCCCTTCACTTTCAGTTTCTTTGCATCTTTTTTGGTTAGGTGTGTCTTTGTAGGCAGCATATGGTTGCATTCTGCTTATTAACCCATTCTGTTAATCTGTGTCTTTTGACTGATGAATTTAGGCCATTTGTATTTAGTGATAAAATTGAGAGGTTGTGATTTGGAGCTGCCATTTGCATGTGTAAGCGTGCTAGTGTGTGTGTTTGCCTCTATTAGAATCTCTGATTAGTTGACTTTCCTCATATGGTTTTTAGTGGGGAGGTCTTCCCATTTGCCATTTTGATTCCGGTTTTCACTTTTTCTTTCTGGGTTTAGCACCTTCCTAAGGAGATTTTCTGGAACTGGTTTCATGCTGGGATATTGTTCGAGTTTCTCCTTACTGTGGAAGAATTTAATTTCATTTTCAAATACGAACAAAAACTTTGCTGGGTACATTATTCTTGGTTTGCAGTTGTTTGTAGTTGTTTGCAGTTCTTGCCCTTGTGCTGGAGAGATATGGTCATTGTTGATGTTTAGAAAGCATTATCCTTCATAACTGTAAAAGTCTTTTACTCCTCCTTTATGCAGTTAATTCCTGGTTTTACAAATTTTATTTTATATTAAAATATTGCTTCCACAGTTGGGAGGGATGCATGTTCATATGAGCCTCAGATCAGTGAAGGAAAGGTCGAGATATGGAGGATGATGTGTCGGTGAGATAAATGTTTCAATGTTTTGCATTTTCTCCTGTGTCTTCTGGGGGTGGTGAAACCAGAGGCAGGGTTGAACCTGGGTGCCACTACCTCATGGCCTGGGGATGGAGGATAGTCATTTGATGAAGCCTTAAAAACTCTGATGTGGGGCACCATGTCCTGTAGATATTTCTTGAGTGACTTTGACAGTCTCAGATATTGTAGATTTCAGTTCTCCAGGATTGAGAGAGTCTTTTCACATGACAATGTCCATCTGACTGCCTCCACAGTCCCAGACACTTACTGCAAAGTTTGAAGAAGAAACTCTCCAAACTCTTGTATTTCTATCCTCTGATGAGACACTCACCATTTTCTGCTGGCCCTGATGAGTTAGTTGCTGTTTCCCTTGTGTGTCCTTTCACCCTGCTCAGATAAGAGGAATTGAGGAGGCCCAGATCCAATATGTGCACTCCAAGTGGGAACACAGAGCTTGTAATTTTTCCTGAGGCCAGAGTTTGAGTCCAGCAGTCTAGCTGGGGTGTCCTCCAAGAAACCTTGCTTAGGATGATTTCAGACTTTGCTTTTGTGTGCACCGGCAAGTGTGGGACCAGGCTGAATCTGTAACTACACTTGCCAGCCAGCTGCCCAGTCAGTTCTGTCCCAAGCCCCACCTCTCAAATGAATGGGTGCTGTAGGCTAGCACCAACCAAACTATGACAGACCACATCATCACACACACCAATGGGTACTATATCCTAGTTGGGACAACTCCCAATAACTCCCACAAGGCCCAACACAGCTCTACTTTTTAATTCACTGGCTTGTGTTGTGGTCTACACCAGGTCCATTCCATATCCTACCCTATAGCTACTTGTATAGATACTTTTGGCTATGTAGCTTCCTTCAGTCTACCCACCCCCACACCAAGGCCACATATATGCCACATCTTTCTCATTCTGCCTGGTCCAAGCTGATGCCATTTTCTCAGTCTCACCAGTAGAAACTACATTGTAGCAGGAGAGTAACCACTGTTCTGCTACCAACCCCAGATCCTGCGCTTTCCCAGGGCACTGCAATTTGACCTGTTCCATCATGTCTCTTGCCGGTGAGCACTTTGACCAATTCCAGCTGGCCTGCACCTGGTCTGGGTTTATGTGCACCAGTTAGTACAGCCCTTCCCCAAACACAGTCTACTTGCTCGCTGGCAGGTCTTGTAGACAGTCCACTCCAGTCCAAGCTCTCACACTAACTATTGGAAGCAGTGGCATAGTAGAGAAGTTCTTGAGGCAGAAAGAGCCACCCCACAGAGGGTTCTTTATGTAAGACACCTCCCACTGCCTGACCTAGAGGCCCAGAGAGAATCAGATGGGTGGAAAATGAATACCAATCATCCTGTGGGGGATCTGTCAGCAACTCCACCAGTCTCAGAAAATGCTCAGTTTCTCCTTCGACAAGACAGGAGGTAGCTGTCTCAATGGGGAGCTCCCCACCTATGTCACTGGCAATACCTAAGTCCCTGACAAAGGGGAAGAAGAGAAAGGAGACTTGTCCAGTTGCGAGGAGTTGTGCCATATCAATATGCCTGTCAACGGACTCCTGGATCACAAGCCAAGAGAGGAAGCTGAATGATCCAGGTGCATTACCCTCACCCAGAGCACATTCCTACAAGACATACTGACTGTGGGGAGGAAAGCAGAAAGAGGAAGAATTTCAGTCATCACTGTGTTGCTTCTTGTTTGGAGAGAGTAGGAAAGTCAAACACAGGGTGCAATCATGCAATAGTGCGACTGAGTTTATTTGTGACAAGTGGAGACTGCTCCTCCCTACAGGACACAGAGTGGGAGGGGCTCCAGAGCTGGGAATACAGTGTTCCCATTGCTCTGCTCTCTCTCAACGATTCAAGCTGTTTAATGACCACATCCCTACTTCCCCCTTGGGAGTATTCCAACACCCAAACACTCATGGACAGCTGGTTTCCACGGAGGCTGGACATCCTCCCTGGTAGGGCCTGTGAGGATGTGTGTGCGTGTGGATTTTGGCGGATTGCCTTTAGGGGCCAGACCACAGAAAACAGAGCTTGAGCCACCTGCCTTCTTTCTGCACCAGGATAAAAGGGGCTTGTCTGTCACCATGGCATTTCTATGCTGAAGAGGCCGTAGAATTCCTGTACAGTTATTACCTGACAGCTGCTAAGTGGATTGCTGGAAAAGGCCGCAGATCCCTGTGAGGTCACAGAGGGACAGCCAATTGGGAGACGTCCTGTACCTAGACAACTTCATGGGCTTCGGTGCGTGAAGTAAGAGAGAGGTCTGAGGTTATGCTTCACCAAAGTTAGTATACTATCACCTGCCTGTTGGTCCAACTCATGCATCCCTAATGCCTGTGAGCTTCTTGTCACCTGAAGTTCCACACCACCTGTGGCAGCTGCCTTACAGTCATATGGGTGTCAAACTGATACAATGCCACAACCTAGACACCTACACATCGCCCACACTCCCCTTTGGCAACTTCTTGCTACTCCATCAATCCAAAATTCATGACAGCTTCTGCAATATGTCTGTCACTCTTAGTTGGACCTCGCTGAGCAGGTCAAACACTTCATACAAGCAGGAGCCCCAACACTGTGTCAAACCATTCTCATGAGTCCCTTGCTGTTCTACCTAAAGGAATGTGCCCTCCATATTGGCTCAAGGATGTTCTGCTGTGGCACAAATCTATGGCCATCCTCTGACTATGTGACTCTAACTAAAATGATAATTAAACCACAACCGAGAGCAAATGATATCCTAGTAACAGTGTTGCAAATGTCCTGGATATCTTCTCTGATAGGGACAATGGGAATTTGTGTGTGTGTGTGTGTGTGTGTGTGTGTGTGTGTGTGTGTGTGTGTGTGTGTGTGTGTGTCTCAGAGGTGCAGGTATGGTGAGGCATTTTGGGGAAGAACAGAAAAATCAGAGCTTGAAACAGATGCAAGATTTCTGCCCCAGGAATAAAGGTCTTGTTAGTCGCCAGGGCTTTACCAGAATGCTGAGGCTCCTTTTCCGCCCACCCCTGACACACACACCTACCAGGGTGGATGTGTTCACCCTGCTCATCAAGGACCAACTATGGGGGGACAGAAATGGCCATGCATCTCCGATTCCTGGAGTAGAAAGCTGTTGCCAAATGTGGTGAGAGAGTGCATGTGTGTGTGTGTGGCTGGTCCATTGTATCAATTTGACATCCATAGGATGGTAAGGCAGCTGCCAGAGGTGGTGTTGAGCTCCAGGTGAGAGGAAGATATAAGACATGGCTGTGGCTGATTAGGACCAACAGGCAGGGGATAGCACAACAACTTTAGTGGGGCGTGACTACAGTCCTCACTCTTGCTTCACTGAACTCAGCCCATAAGCTGTCCTGGTGAAGGGGGCATCACATTTCACTCTATCTCCATGACCTCTTAGAGCTCTGTGGTCATACCAGCCATCCAATCAGCAGCAACCTGAGGGTAAGTGGCCCGGAATGCTATGGCCTCAGCAGTGTAGAAATGCCATGGCAACAGACAGTCCCCTTTTGTCCTGGTGCAGAAAGCGGGCAGGTGGCTCAAGCTCTGCTTTGTGTGGTCTTCAGCACAACCCCTAAGCCTAATGAACACACACTCACATCCCCACAGGCCCTACAAGGGAAGATGTCCAGCCTCCGTGGAAACCACCTATCCATAAATGTATGTCGCTTATGTGTCTATTGAGTGGAAGTGTGCCAATATGCTGAAAGCGGAGTGAAGCCCAGGGCCTTTGCAACACTGTTACTAAGAAAGGGACTCTCCTGTTTTGTTGTTCCATTATCACTGTGTTTGAAGTCACTTGGGCAGAGGATTCCCATAGCCCTGTGCCACAATGGAGAGTCCTTATGCCTCTCTGCAGACCACATACATCTAGGTATCACAGGGAGGGATCAACTTGAATGGATTGACTCAGCATTGTGGCTGTCCCTTGTATGAAGTGTGCACACTACTCAGCGAGGTCGAACCATTGGTGAAAAATACATGACAGAAGCTGTTTTTCATATTGGATTCCTGAGGTAACAAGCAGTTTCATAAGGACGGTGCATGTATGCACGTGATGGTGGGTGGCTGTAGCAGTTTGATGGCCATAGGATTGTAAGGCACCTGCCATAGGTGGTGTGGAGCTCCAGATCAAAAGAATCTCTTGGGCATGTGGGTGGATGTGTTGGATCAACAGGCAGGTGACAGCACAACAACTTTGGTTGACCGTGTTCTCAACCTCACTCTTGCTTCACTCACCTAAGCCTGTGAGGCTGTCCCAGGTACAGGGACCATCCTGATTGGTTGCCCATCTATGACCTCACAGGGCTCTGTTTCCAAACCAGCCATCCACTTAGCATCCCTTTGGTCATAAGCGGCCTGGAATGCTACAGCCTTAGCGTTCTGGAAAAGCCATGGCAACAGGACCATTTTGGCCCAGTGCTGGAAGCACACAGGTTGATCAAGCTCTTCTTTCTGTGATCTTACACCCAAAACCCCTCCACCCCCACCATGCCACTGACACACCTATCCCCACAGGCCCTACTAAGGAGGATTTCCAGCCTCTGGGGAAATCAGCTGTCCATTAGTGTATGGGGTTCTGGTTTCTCCTGAGTGGGAGTGTGCTAATATGTTGAAAACATCATGAAGCCCAGGACATTTGCAACACTGTTATTAGGAAAGCGTTTCTCCCAGGTTGTGGTTTAATTTTCGTTTTCTTTAAAGTCATGTAGGCAGAGGATGTCCATAGCCCTGTGCCACAACTGACACTACTTGGGCCACTATGGAAACCACATTCATCTAGGTGGAGGGACCACGACAGTTTTTTTTTTTTTTTTTTTTTTTTTGACGCAGCCTTGTGACAGTCCCTTGTATGAAGTTACTCTCCTGCTCAGTGCGGTGCTACTATGGGAAACAGATACATGCCAGAAGCTGTCATGCATCTTGGATTCTTCAAATAGCAAGCAGTTGCCAAAGGGGGTATGTATGGGTTCATGTTTGGGGTTTTTAATTGTTCGTTGTAGCAGTTTGATGCCCATAGGTTTGTAAGGCAATTGCCATAGGTCTGTGGAGCTCCAGATGACAGGGAGTTGGCAGGCATGGGGGTCTATATGTTGGGCCAACAGGCAGGTGACAGCAAAAGAACTTTAGTGGAGTGTGATCTCAACCCTCATTCTTGCTTCACTCCACTAAGCCCATGAGGTTCTCTTGGTACAGGGAGCATCCTGGTTTGCTGCCCTCTGTGTTCTCACAGGGCTCTGTTATTATACCAGCCATATATTCAGCAGCTCCCTGGTCATATGCTGCCCAGAATGCTAGGCTGGAATGCTAGCTAAGATGGCTGACCTAGGATTACAGTCATAGTAGGGCTGCCGTGAAGGAGGGACCAAGCACACCTGAAAGAATTTCAGCAGAACAAGGAACATTAGGAAGGAGAACTGGATGCTCCCTGAATCTTGAGCAGCCAAGAAGAACTCCATTATTTGGTAGGTGTCCAAAGAAAGAATGCAGGAATCACTGCGACCCCTACAGAATGTGGTGAGTCAACGTGGGAAAGAGGTGCACCAGAGGGAAGCCCAACCAACCCAGGGTGGACAGATACAGCTGGACAGTTGCCTTTTGTTAACTGTTAATGTCTCCACCAGCAGGGACCACTTCTGTTTCCCCCTGTGGAATCTCCCGAGATGCAATCAGTGAGACTGCTTAATTCTCCAAGTGACACAGGCCTCAGGTGGCAACTGTCTTGGAGTCTTTGTGCCTCTGGCTCAGGCAGCACTTGGACGCCTGGTGTCCTAATGAGGTAGGGGCTGCTGTGAAGAAGAGCCTATCAGATCTAGCTACCTCAGAGATACATTCGGAGCCTGATCCTGCTTGTTGCCCCTACCCCAACCCCACGAAATTCTCCAAGCCTGAGCCTGTGTGAGAACTCAACACTCAAACTATTGTGGGGGCTGGATGTAGAGCTCCTACAAACCCCAGTAGTGCTACATCAGTGGTGAATGCAGCTCCTCTTTCTCTACGGGAACAGCACTAGGTTATTGGGGGTCCTCCCGTCCTGCAGAAGAAATCACCCAACACTTGAAAGAGTCTCCAAGGCGCTTTATTCTGATCTTCTGTTGTGTCCGTTAACTCCGTTGTCACCGTTATGACCATTACGCTCCAGCCCCTCCCCTGCCAAGCCCCCCGTTTAACTGTCAAACCTGACCAATCAACTTAAAGATAACCAAGGCACACCAATAAGGGCAAAGGGCCAATCACAGGGCAGGAAATGGTCAGTGCCCCCAACACTAGGTGGCACATCCACATACCAGTGCCAGACTTTCACTTCAGAGCAGCATCTCACTGCTAAACATGAGAGAGCTTTGAGGTGGCAGACATCAGTAGAGAGTGTAGCTTCACTTTCTCTGCGGGTCCCAGAGCACTCCAGCACCTGAGTTTTACGAAAGAGCAGGGCCCTTCTGCTAATTGCCTGAGGGCATCAAGATGGGTGTTAGTGGCTTCTGCAGCTTCACTTTCTCTGAGGGACAGTGCTGGGTGGACGCTCAGCACACCAGTGCTTGAATTTCAAGTCGGGAAAGAGCCGGACAGCTCCACAATTGCAGGCTCTGTGGGAGCAGCCTTGACACACATAGCTAGAGTCCCTGGCAGCCTGATGCATACTCCCTCACAGGCCTGAGGGGCATTGTGGGTCTCCCAAATCGGTCCGAACAAGAATCATGGAGTGCTGAAGCTACAAAGTGCTGCTACTACGCCCTAACCCTGAAGACGCACACAGGAAGGAGGCACAGCCAACAGATCTTAGAGAAACCAAGCTACAGAGGACAATATACACCCAGGGATTAACAGACAACCCCCACCTCCACCAAATGGCTCCAACAGGATTTAAATAAATTCTCTTTTGCATGCAAACAAAAAAAGCAGGAGCAGACTCACACCTACCACAGACTACTACACTGAGACTAGAAACTGCGGATAAACAAACCACAGAATATATCCTCCAAATCAAGGAGAAACAATAACGCAATGAGACGAAGCATTAGAAAAAGCAGTGATTCAGATGAGAGAGCCAGAACCCTATGAAAAAAAAAAAAAGACCAAAAGCCAATATCTATTTTAGAGATGCAAGATGAAGACATGGAAGTTCTACCAGACAAGGAATTTTAAAAAATCATTGTAACATTCGTCAGAGACAATGAGAAGAACTGGGAAGACTTCAAAAAATCCAAGAGCCACATAGTAACAGAAATACAACAGATGCAAAGCAAAATTCTTGACTTAGAGCACAAAGATGAGAGTCTAACCAACAGAATAAATACAGCAGAAGAGAGGATCTCTGATATGGAAGACACACAAAATGAGGATATCCAGCTCATTAAACAGCTGGAAACAAAGTCTGGACAAAGCCAACAAGACCATACAAGAAATCAAAGGCCAATTCAGAAAATCGAATATCAGGATTATTGGCCTTCCAGAAGGAGTGGGAAGAGAGTTAGGAATGCAAATGTTGCTCAACAAAATTTTACAGGAAAACTTCCAAAACATTTGGAATATGAACCCCTCCCAAATCCAGGATGGTTAGAGAACTCCCAAAGATACAAGCCAAACAGATCTTCACCCAGACATATGGTGCTCAAGTTCCACTCCAACAAAGAAAAGGAAAGAATCCTGAGACAAGTACGAAGCACAGAAAAGATTACATACAGGGGAAAATCAAACAGAAACACTACCGACTTCTCTGAAGAGACAATACAGGCAAGAAAGTGTGGAAAAAGATTTTCCAAATCCTAAATCAGAACAACTGTCAGCAAAGAATAATGTCCCCAGCAAAGATCTCATTTGTATATGAGAATGAAATCGGATACTTCCAGAGCAAAGAGAAACTAGAATATGCCAGCACAAAACCAGCTCTACAAAATCTCTTTAGAAATACTATAAATCCAGAAAAACAGGAGACAAACAATAAGCAAAGATGGCAAACAGGAAGGTCTCCCCAATAGAGTCCACACAAAAAGGATAAAGTACACAGATACCAACACCCACAAAAACAAATATGCATTTCAGGGCAAAATTGCAATCTCTCAATATTAACTCTTAATGCATACAGCCTGAACTCACCACTCAAAAGGCATACATTAACGGAAACTTTCATCAAACAGGACCCAATTATCTGTTGCCTACAAGAGACACATCTAACCAGAAAAGACGCTAAATACCTGACAGTAAAGGGTTGGAAAAAGATATTTCATGCCAATAGATGAGAAAAAAAAAAAAAAAAAAGGCTGGGGTAGCTGTCCTAATTTCAGATGATATAAGCTTCAATGTGCCAAACATTAAAAGGGACAGGGAAGTATGCACCAAATTCCAACACACCTACCTATGTGAAGCAATTACTTACAGACTTAAGGGGAGATATAGATATGTACACAATAATTGGGGTGATTTCAACATCCCTTTAACACCAATAGCAGATCAAATTAGCAAAACCTCAACAAAGAAACAACAGGGCTCACACAAACAATAGAACAACTGGACTTGGTAGATATTTATAGAACTTTTAATCCTACGGCCATAGATTATATATTTTTTTCAGCAGTGCATGGCACCTTCTCCAGAATTGACCATATGATACGGAACAAAGCAAACCTCACTATCATAAAAAAAAAAAAAAATTGGAATCATACCATGTACCCTCTCAGACCACCACGGAAAGAAATGAGAAATCAATAGTTCAAAATGCCCCAGGGAAATACAGAAATTCTTCGAGGTTGAAGAATATTCTACTAAACAAACAATGGGTCAGAGAAGAAATTAAAGATGGTATAAACAAAATTATGGAAATGAATGAAAACTCTGGTGCATTCCAAAACTTGCGGGACACTGCCAAAGCAGTGATATGGGATATGTTCATCATAATTGGAACTCATGTCAAGGACCAAGAAAGGCGCAAAATACAGGATTTAAGCACACACCTCCAGGAATTGGAAAAACAGCAGCAGAAGAGCCCCACACGCAATACGAATCAAAGAAAGAGATAAAACAAATAGAAATTTAGAAAAAAAAACTATACACAAAATCAACGAATCGAAAGCTGATTTTTTGAGATGATAAACAAAATAGACACTCCACTGATAAAGAAAAAACAAGAGAAAGCTATAATTAACAGCATCAAAGATGAAAAAGGAAACATAAAATCAGCCACTGCAACCATGAAGAAAATAATTAGAAATTACTACAATGAACTATACTCCAACAAGTCAGAAGACCATCAAGAAATATAAAATTTCTTAGACTTCCACCACCTACCAAAACTTAATCCAGAGGCAAGAAAAGACCTAAACAAAGTCAAGGAAATTAATCTCAAAAAGGGCATAAGCCTGGCTTTCTTACTGATGAACAGGATAAAGGCTTCATTCAATCTAACTGTGTAAATGATTGTGGTAGGTAACAAATGCTTTCCGGATAACATTGTCTCTATGTAATGCTAACAATGTGCAAACCCTTTTCCTAACTAGCTTGAAACAGGACTAGCAGAATTCATTGTCTTTGCAAAGGTTGTGTTGACTTCCATGTGAGCATCAGTGAGTGCAATAGTCAAGGAGATTTAAATTCTTGGGCCATGGAACGGCATACATGTACTTGGGAAAAGACATTCTACATGAATCATGTTGTGAGTGGGTAATGGGCCGTTGCCAATGGGCAACATTGCTGCCCATGTCAGTTAGTACCATTCTTCCCAATTCCTCTTGCAGTATATGAATTGATGTCAGCTACAGAAACTCTGGACTTGTGCCCAACTGCTTTGCTTAGCCCTGCCCTCTTTGCAATGTTAAACTATGGGAGGCTTTTGGCACCTGGCTGTGTTCTTTTGTGCTTGGAAGTCATGCTGCATTGGAATTAAGCTGACCTTGTAATTGAAGACCTGAAGTACCCTGCTGTTAGTTGAGTGGCTCTGAGGAGTCAAAGAGACTTAGAAAGTCAGAATCCTTCTATCCCAGAGGGAAATTTGTGAACTCAGGCAAACCAGAGATGACAGGAGAGAGTGCAAGCACTCTGAGTCTCTAGAAACCTTGCCTTCACAGAATTTTTTCACATCCTAAAGCATGGTGACTCCTGTTCACATTTTGCCCCAATCAATGCATACAAAATGAATGTTTACTCAAAAACACCAAAAGATGGGAGTAAAGAAGAGCAGTAGATATAAGACAAATATTGTAAGCCAGGGTCCTGAGGGGTGTGACAAGGTGTCCTTCTGAGTAATGAACAGCCCTACATGGACACTTTTGCTCTAAACCAGGACTTGTCCCAGCAGTGTTTCAGGAGAATGTTGAAGATTTTTCCCAAATGATTACTTTTTCCCCAAATGACTAGTTCTCTGTTTTTCCAAATTATCAAAGTGGTTTTCATTGAACAGTGATTTTTTACCCCAAATTGGTTGGTGCTGAATGTCTGAAGTCAGGAACAGGCACCTTGGTTTAAGTATTGGTCATGCTCATACTGATATTGTCCAGCTTAGTCTCATGAGGCAAGACACATTCCTCCAGCACCACTCCAAGAGCTTCTCCAGGATTCTGGATCATATGGTAAGTTTCACTTCCACTACAGCTTTCTCTCTTGCTCCAACTGGCTTGTGTCCTAAAGGCTGTATGCTGTGGTCCACTCCATACATCCAGTCTTTGCTATGTAAAACTAGAGCTGTGCTGGAGAAATTGATCTAAGTATTTGTTTTCTTCAAGCTCTGCCAATGTAATTTTTCATTTAAAAATAGGTGAATATTGTCCTATACATGGCTGGCACTTTCATAAGAAGTACCTGCACTAAGGAAGAGCCACGGATCATGCACTATTGTGCTTAAGTTTCAACACAGCTCAAGGAAAAGGACAGCTAGAATTTGAAGTAGGAATGCTCTCCAAAATTCATACTCTAATATTCCCAAACTAATTTATTTTGGTCCAGGAATCTCAAAGCTCAATGCTTTGGAATATTTAAAGTTGTAGTTGATGTTCCTGCTCTTCCACTTTCCACTCTGCCTGTTGCCATTTATTTTGAAAGTAATCAAGGGTGACTGCAGAATATGTTAGGTCTACCTCCTAGCACATCAAGAGATTCCTGGCTCAAGATTTGGATCCACTCAGCTCCAGCTATTATTTGTGTCATTTGAGGTTTGATCCTGCAGATGGCAGATCACATTTTTGACAATCTGTCCCTCACTCTCTACTCCTGCTTTTTTTTTTTTTAAGATTTTTTATTATATTGCAAAGTCAGGAATATAGAGAAAGGAGGAGAGTCATAGAGTATTATCTTCCTTCTTATGAGTCACTCCCCACGAGATCCACATTGCCGGTGCTGAGTCCATCTGAAGCCAGGAGCCAGGAACTCTTCCAGGTCTCCCATGTGGGTCCAGGGTCCCAAGGTTTTGGGATGTACTTGACTGCTTTCCTAGTGCACAAGCAGGGAGCTGGATGGGAAGCTGGGCTGCCAGGATTAGAACAAGAGCCCATATGGGATTCTGGTGTGTTCAGTTTGAGGTCATTAAACACTAAGCCACAACACTTGACCCAAAACTGTGCTTTTACTAGAAACAAATAAATAAAACAGAAGTCAAAAATCAAGAAATGGATTCATTTGAGCTGAGAATTGGCATTGGGTCAAATCAAACATGTTTGCTCAACATGTACAGACTAGTGAATGTTGGCTTTCACTGCCTGATCATTTGGGGTATTCCCAAAATATTTTACCCATGCCATTATTTAGAAGAGTACATTGTACTGATTTCCAAGGTTTAATGATTTCAGGTGGAGATTTTCTGGAGTCCAGCTGTAGCTGAGGTGGAAACTTGAGAACCGTGAATGCAATGAAAGAGCTTTGAAACAGACCACTACAATTTCACGATCATCATGGACAATGCTAGAAAGCTATCTGCTTTATTTATACAGAAAGCATCACAAAGGCTGGCATAGACTTTTGACACCTGGTCAAGCAGACATTCCTAAGGATATTTTTGCTAAATGTTTTCTGAGGCAGGATATTCAGTCTTAATCCTGTAGTCAGGAAGTTCTCAATAGAATGCATATATTAATCAGTAACACATTCCTACTGCAATCCTCATTCTACAACTTTGTCTTGAATCAGTTAAAGAAGGAAATGTATCACAGAAGAAGGCAGATAAAGATCAAGAAGAGAGGGAATTATAGATTTCCACTACACCTGGGGATTTAACATCCTTGATTATCATATGAACAATTTGAAAGACCAAGATAGCCTGAGTAATTATAGGCCCGTTTGCTCTAAGAGTATTATCAACTTCCAAACTCACATTGAGGGTGAACATGAACTCCACACCACAGTGGCAGACAAGGACTAAATAGATTACAGAATTCTCAGCAGGATTGTCCAGGTACCATGCAATGGGAAGGGGAGCTGCATTCAGGTGGTTGTACAGACATCTTCTGGACTCTGCAGTGTAGCAGGAATTCCCTTGTGGCCCTACCTGCAATGGAAAAATACTCATCACCCCTTGTCTTCCACATCCACCACATGGAGCCCAGCATCTCCCCCTATTTTAGTACTAAGTTGTGGGTTGTTGTGTTCTTTTTCAGTTATTTGAATCATGGAACTCAAATTTGGGAAGTTGACTGGACCAAAAACAATAGAAAAAGTAAAATAATTAATATGATCCCTAAATTTATTACAAATGAGTAGAACATCTTGTCAGAAGTAAGATATAAAAGAGATTATAAGAATTGGTTAGTAAACCCTTATCTGGAGAGAGCCAAGGATGAGACTGAGAAATGGCTGTTGCCAGCCGCATCTGTATGTACTGGCCACATGCCGTACCCAAAATGGCGCCGGCCAGAGAGGCTACATCTTAGTGCCTGGTGGAGAGTCACGTAGCTTTTGCGGTACTGCGCAGGTGCCTAGAACCCTGCGTAATCATGACGCCGACCTATCATCGGCGGAGGCGGGGCCAGTCAGCACATAAGAGCAGACAGCCTGCCGGAGTCAGGGCCCTTTCCTCCTTATCTTGGTGTGCACAATAAATTTTACCGCAGAAGGCTTCACTCTCGTCTGCCTCTTATCACTGGACGATAGGACACGTGGGCGCGACAACTGGTGCCGGAACCCCGGGACCTGGAGGGGGCCTCCCGTTTCGAACGGGACGAAGTCAGAACTGCGGCCATAAAACAGGTAAGGAGCTCTGAGAGGGAGAACTTTCGGGTGACTAGGAGCATAAATTGGAGGTATATGAGCTGCCGCTTCTGCTTATACACATGGGCGCACAGGTCTCTCTGGTGAAATTTTTGCAGAGGGTTTATGTCCCCCGTAAGGGAGTGGTCAGAGAGAGTGACAAAGCCCTTCTGTCTGCCCAGGATAGTCTCTCAGAAACAGAGCAGGAGAGGAGAACCGTTCTGAAGCAAAAAATAAAGGTGAAACTGAAAGCGGGATCTTCCTCTTCAAGGTCGTAGACTTCTGACTCTGAGGAAGGGTACAAGTGGGATAGGCGCTTAGAACATAAACAACCTGCAGGAAACAGACGAGGATTAGAAAAGGAGAAGAAAGAGAATGGCGGTGCTACTGTGCCGGCCACGCTTGGCCCATGGCCTCAGGACTCTGGAGCCATTTCATCAATGACTCCTCCTCCTGTGATGCCATCTGCCTCGCCCATGAGTTATGGTGCTGGCTCTTCCTTCATCGATGCAGCCACGCTCCGGGAACTTCAAAATATGTTCCCCGTCTTAGAAGAAGAAAGGGAAAGAGTTTACAGACAGGTAGATCCATCATTAGTGCGAGAATTGGCCATGTCTGTAAAGCAATATGGTCTTCACGCCAATTATACATTGTCCCTGTTAGAACGTATGGGGGCAATGAATATGACCCCCTCTGATTGGCAATTTGTGGTGAGGGCTGTTCTCCCTAATATGGG
Source organism: Ochotona curzoniae (assembly GCF_017591425.1). Classification (NCBI taxonomy): domain Eukaryota; kingdom Metazoa; phylum Chordata; class Mammalia; order Lagomorpha; family Ochotonidae; genus Ochotona; species Ochotona curzoniae. The sequence goes on along the minus strand of NW_024465174.1, from coordinate 314,512 downwards.
ATCATATCTAAATTGGAAGGGCCTATGGCAGGAGCTTTTGGCTGAGACCGCCCGCATAAATCAATGGCGCGGTGGCGAAGCTTTGACGTGGACTTATAATATGCTTTCCGGACAAGGCCAATACTCTGATGATCAAAATAGATATCCATGGCCAGTGTATACCCAGATCTCTACTGCAGCTATAAAGGCTTGGAAGGCCCTTTCACTTAAAGGGCAAGAGAAACTGGGCATTACACAGGTTAAGCAGGAGCCGGATGAGCCCTTTGCTGATTTTGTGGCACGTGTAATGCAGGCCATGGAAAGGACCTTTGGAGAGGGAGATCAGAACACTAAAATGGAAGAGCAGATAGTTTGGGAGCAGTGTAATGCAGAATGTAGATCCCTACTCAAGGATCGTAAGTCCAAGGGAATTTCAGATTGGCTAAAGGTTTGTAGGGATACAGGAGGCCCCCTTAACACCTCATGGACTAGCGGCCGCCATTTTGAGGTCTAATCATAGGGAGAGAACATCACCTGTGTGCTTTCAGTGTGGTAAACCAGGACATATGAAAAGGGAATGCCGTGCAGGGCCTAGCAATAAGCCTCCTGGGATGTGCCCACGGTGCTGCAAAGGTAGACATTGGGCCAATGAGTGCAAGTCAGTGAAGGACATAGAAGGACGCCCTCTCTTGAGCCAGGAGTCAAAAAACGGGAGATGGGGACCGAAGGCCCAGGTCCCCTCGACCGATTGGGCACTCTTCCGTCATGCACAAGGGAACCCTGCCAGGAGCGACACCATGCAAGCCTGGACCTCTGTGCCGCCACCGGAGTCCTCTTAAAACCAGAGGACGGCATTACGCCGGTACCGGTCATCTTAACAGACACGGTACCACCTGGTGCGGTCGGGCTTGTGATAGGCCGAGCAGCCTTGAGCTCTCAAGGTTTTATTGTAACACCTGGAATTTTACATCCGGAAGCTAGCTCCTTTTTAGTGCTGTGCTCAGTCGCACGAGGTGCTTTTGCTGTCGCTTCAGGTGATCCTATAGCCCAACTCATATTTTTACCAGCTTTAATTAGTGCAGATAAGACTGTCCAGACCTAAGTAGAGGTTCCTTATATAAATTTAATGATGGATATGTTTGATAGACCCATGCTTGAGTTGCAAATAGAGAATAGACCGTTTATGGGGCTTTTAGACACAGGAGCTGATAAGAGCATCATAACCTCCAAATATTGACCGCGTGATTGGCCTTTGATTCAAACTTCTCACAGCCTACATGGTCTGGGGTTTGAACAAGCTCCATCCCAAAGTGCCAGAGTCCTACAGTGGAAGGATAAGGAAGGCAATTGCGGGACAGTCACACCATATGTCCTGAACCTACCGGTTTGCCTTTGGGGAAGAGATATTCCTCAACAGATGGGGATACGACTCGTCTCCAATGCCTCCAGTTATTCTGAAGTCTCTCAAAAGTTGATGGATAAAATGGGCTATATTCAAGGAAAGGGTTTAGGTAAACAGAGTCAAGGTATTGTCCAGCCAATTGAACACCAGGGAAATCCAGGCCGTAAAGGTCTGGGTTTTTAGTAGCGGCCATTGGCACGCAGCTGCCCATACCTTGGAAAACAGCAGAGCCGGTTTGGTTTCCCCAATGGCCGCTTTCTCTTGAAAAATGCCAAGCTGCTCAACAGTTAGTTCAGGAACAACTACATTTGGGACATCTGGAGCCCTCTGTTTCTCCCTGGAATACTCCTATCTTTGTTATCAGAAAGAAATCAGGAAAGTGGCGCCTCCTACATGATTTAAGAGCTGTAAATGCACAGATGCAGTGCTTTGGTCCCATTTAACGTGGCCTTCCAGTTTTGTCATCCCTCCCTAAGCAATGACCATTATTAGTGATTGATTTGAAGGATTGCTTTTATTTCCATACCATTAGTATTGAAGTATAGGGAGAGGTTTGCTTTTACTATTCCCTCCATTAATCATGAAGAACCGGATAAGCGATATCAATGGAAAGTTTTGCCCCAGGGGATGGCTAACAGTCCTACCATGTGTCAACTTTATGTTGCCCAAGTGTTACAACCACTGCGAGATCGTTTTCCAGCGGCCTGCATCGTCCATTATATGGACGATATTTTAATTTGTGCTCAAGAGCAAGATTAGTTGTTACAGATTTAGGTTGATATGAAGCGGGTTCTACAGGATTATGGCCTTATAATTTCATCCAAGAAAGTTCAAATGCAGCAGGTGAAAGCCTTCTTAGGGTCTTTAATTACAGAAACATATATTAAGCCTCAAAAGATAAGCCTCAAGATTTCTCATTTGCGAACTTTGAATGATTTTCAGAAATTAGTGGGGGATATTAATTGGTTGTGACCCTTCCTTAAGATCTCTTCTCAAGAGTTACGGCCTTTGTTTGCTCTGCTTGAAGGCAATTGTGATCTCGCGTCCAGGCGAACCCTCACCCATGAGGCACAACAAGTCATAATAAAAGTCCAGGAAGCTATTGAAAAGGCTCAATTAGTACGCCTAGATCAAAATCAGCCTTTTGAGCTATGTGTATTGCCTACAGAAGTTTTCCCCACTGCTGTATTATGGCAACAGGGACCGTTACTTTGGATTCATTCTCAGGTTTCTCAGATTAAGTCTATTCAATGGTATCCATCTGTGGTCGAGTCAATAGTGTTTAAAGGATTAAAATTAGCCTTAATTCATTTTGGGCATCATCCAGACCACATAATAGTGCCCTATACTGTTCAGCAATTACAAGTGCTGAGTGGGTGTAGCAATGAGTGGTCCATCTTAATGTTTGTCTATCAGGGAATTTTTGATAATCATTTTCCAAGGCATCCATTACTACAATTTTTACAGCGACATCCTGTGGTTTTTCCGATGAGAACCAGTGCCTGTCCTCTCCCTGGCGTTCTTACAATTTTTACTGACAGTTCCTCGACAGGAGCCAGAGCCTTAGTTGCCGGAGATACTGTAATAAAAAAGACCTTTGCGACGGTTTCTCCTCAGAGGGTAGAATGCCATATGGTGCTTTTTGCCTTACAAACCTTTCTAGAACCTTTGAATATTGTTTCTGATTCTCAATATGTAGTTAATGCAGTGAATGTTTTGGAGGCCGCTGGCTCTATTTCAGGGTCTGGCCCGGTGGCGGATCTCTTTAAACAAATTCAACAGGCCATCTGGCATAGAAGCCACCCCTTTTATATAACCCATATCCGAGCTCATTCAGGTTTACCAGGGCCATTAGCTCGAGGGAATGCTCTTGCCGATGCCGCCACCAGAACCCAAATCATGATTATGATGGTGTCTCCACCATCCTCAGGGGAGAAAGCCCGCCAGTTTCATTCACAATTTCATGTTTCAGCCCAGACCCTCAGACTCCGATTTGGGATCACTAGAAAGGAAGCACGCCAGATAGTTCTTGATTGCCCTGCCTGCTGCGAATTTAGACCTGCTTCACATGAGGGGGCCAATCCTAGGGGATTGAGACCCAATCAATTGTGGCAGATGGATGTGACACACGTCCCATCCTTTGGGAGGAACCAAATTGTTCATGTATCCGTGGACTCCTTTTCTGGTGTGCTCTTTGCATCAGTTCTAACCGGGGAGAAGGCCATCCATGTAATCCAACATTGCTTAGAAGCATGGGCCATATGGGGTAAACCTGAGTGTATTAAGACTGATAATGGCCCCGCCTATACTTCAGCCAAATTTCGTGATTTTTGCATGAAGATGGGCGTCAAATTAGTGACTGGCATCCCTTATAATCCACAAGATCAGGGGATAATCGAACGTGCTCATCTCTCTATTAAGGAATTGTTGCAAAAACAAAAAACCACCTGGGAATCGCTTGGCCTCGCCAGTCAGAGCCCTTGGGCCACTCTAGCCCTGGCTCTCTTCACCATCAATTTTTTACAGCTGGATGAGCAAGGCCTCAGTGCTGCAGATTGTCATTCCCTCAACACGGCGCAAGAGCAATCTTGGGTCAAGTGGAAGGATGTTCTGGAGTCCAAATGGAAGGGCCCAGACCCAGTTATTAGGCAGGCTCGAGGAGCCATTTGTGTGTTTCCACAGGACACCCCAGTTCCGGTTTGGGTTCCAGCTCGATTGACTCGTTCCTGTCCATCACCGCCTTCTGACATTTCCACAACCGCTGGAGCACTTGCACGAGAATCTGCCATGGAGAAGATTCATGCAACCCCGCAATCAGAAACTCCTCCTACAATCCCACAGGACAATGGTGCCCCGCCCAGTGCAAACACGGCTGATGGTACAACTAATGGTCTGTATGGCACTGGCGAGGACCGTGATTGTTGAGCCACGATGAGGAGTTCTGAGTGTTTTTCCACGACCCTTACCGGCCGCCCACTCAGCCTGAGTGTTTCCTTGATTTTTTCTTCTTTGGATTTGCCTTTTCTCCCTTATGATGATATTAAGGAGAATGTGAGTAATTTTTTATTCCCCCTACAGGACGCGCTTTGTTTTCAAGCATCTCCTGAGAATTTTAGTGTCAAGGTATATGTGTTACTTCTCTTCCTTTTCAAAATGTTTCAATGGCTGCTAATCTTTCTCGCCAGCTTTCTTCTTATCTTTTAGGAAACTGGACAAGAGAATTTGATATTCCACAGTCTGAGTTGTGAATTGCCATTGTCCAGATTAATTCTACACGGGTGGAGCCTGTTTTTGCTGAAACCCTGGCCACTTGGATTTGGAACATCACTTCCCATATTAAGGAATGGGCGGGAGTGGTTGTGCTGATTCTGCTCTTGTGTGCAGGCTGTGCCTTATGCCTTTTTTGCCTGTGTCATCTGAGACGTCGTGCTCAGCGAGATCGTGTGGCAATACATCAAGCCCTACTAGCCATGAAGAATGGTGACTCCCCCATGGTAGGGTTAAGCATGCTTCAACAGGTTTAGTTAAGAGCATGAACATCATGGGTCCTGCACCTCAGGCCATTATGGCATTGCACTGAGTTCGAGCATGATGCACCCAACTAGTCCTTGCACCGCGCAGGACTTGTCCATTGCACACGAGAGGGTAGTCAATCTTATAACTGCCTTGTCGAGACATTGCTCTTTACAACCACTGTGGTTGTAGCCCATGACGGGTAAGATAGACCCAGACAATTATCGGTCTAAGACAGGGACTACGTCAAGCCACGCAGCCTCCCTATAACGGATCATGCACCTTGAGTCTACAACCTAAGAAAGGCCCATACCATCTTATTTTTCTATTGTATAAGAAGGAGGGAGATGTTGCCAGCCGCATCTGTATGTACTGGCCACATGCTGTACCCAAAATGGCGCCGGCCAGAGAGGCTACATCTTAGTGCCTGGTGGAGAGTCACGTAGCTTTCGCAGTACTGCGCAGGCGCCTAGCGCTGCGCAGTAAGCTGCGTCGTGTCCGGCACGTAAACACTGGGACTGACGAATCCAGTCACCCAGGACCCTGCATAATCATGACGCCGACCTATCATAGGCAGAGTCGGGGCCAGTCAGCACATAAGAGCAGACAGCCTGCCAGGGTCAGGGCCCTTTCCTCCTCATCTTGGTGTGCACAAAAAATTTTACCGCAGAAGGCTTCACTCTCGTCTGCCTCTTATTGCGGGGCAATAAGACATGTGAGTGCGACAAATGGCTAAATCTGGGCTCATATTTCCTGAATACTAAGGTAGTAGATGTGTCATTCCAAACACCTTAGATATGAGTTTTAGCATCACTCTAAGAGTCATGTGACTCATTACGATGGAAGAGGAGTGACACAAATCCATTGTAAATGTTAGCCATGTGGTACCACATCTGGTTTTTAAGAGTTGAATTTTATTGTCGATATAAATCACTGTCTCTTCTAGTGCATTAATTTGGGCCTCTAAATTTTTATCAATACTTTCCTATGAACTTATTTAACCAGCTGTAAGATATCTGATAAGGGTAATACATGCAGTGAGGCACAAAGGAAAGGATATTACAAAGCATGGACAAAGTTGTTGAAAACAATTCCAAAGTATAAAATGCAAAATCATCATATCATGGTTCAGTCAAATCTACAAGCAGCATTACATATGATTGTTTTCTCAAATACCGAAAGTGCTGGGCTCAGGGTCAATTAAATCAATTAGTGACAACAAAGAGATTGTTGTTATAATGTTATCATATTAGTATGCTAGAATATTAGAAAAAAGATGATATATGTGGGAGCAGATTGAGCTGTTTAGACCCAGGAACCCTAAAGATAGTGTGTCTTGGAATGAAATGGACTGTTTGCACCTGAAAGCCCTAAGGATGACATGTTCAACTCTTTAAGCTGTGTTTGAATTTGTGCAGGCTATGATGCATGCAATGACTGAAGGCGTCTATATAATCTTTAGCATTTTACTAGTTGGGGTGCACTCCTTCAATGTCTGGCCTGCATGCCCCAACTGTGGTCTGACACCATCTGGCACAATAAATTCTGCTTGCTATTGCATTATCAGTGAGGCTTTTTGTTGTACATGGAAAATTGACAAAACAGGACCCTAATATCTGGGGGCTAGTCTGATTTTCATTGCTTTGAATGATCAAACCGCTAGCTGACATGAGACTTGTGATGTCCACTGCTAGCAGACTGTGTTTCTTTTTTTCTTTTTCTTTCTTTGTTTTTTTTTATTTTTTTTATTTTGGAAAGTTCTTGTTTTGGTCTGCAGAAGCCAGGTTTCCTTGCATTGCCTTGTGGAAGTCAGGTTTGGGAAGCCCTGATTTAGAGATGCATTGCACCTGGGAGAGGCAGTTATGGGGCTGTACTCCGGTAACCATGGAGGGACTTGATCACCCCAATCTGGGCTTGTGAAAGGCAGGTTTCCTCATATTGGCCTACACAATTTAGGTTTGGGTAAGACCTGGGTGAGGTAGGCATTGGAGACTGGCAGGATTTGGCCACTCTGGAGAATTGTACTCTCATTGAGTTTATAGGAGAAAGACACTGGACCTGCAGAAAACAGGTATTGGGTCTGCAAGGAGCAGCCATTGGATCTGTGAGGGGCAGATAGTACACTTGCAGGAGGCAGGCATTGGTGTGAAAACCAGAGGACGCGATTGATCTCATCAATCATTGATAATGCAGGAGGACACTAGTTGGTGTGCTCACAAGTAATGATCAAGATTCAGAGTGTGGTGTGAGTGAGAACAATGTGAGAGTGATATGTGTGAAAACAAATGGGTGAGAAAGATGGGTTCAAGTGAGGGCTGACTTGCTGTAAGAATTTGGTTCCTTCTGCAAATTTGGTTACCTCCAACTCTTTATTCCTGAGCCATTTTGCAGAAATCAAGCAGAGCACATCAGCATGGGTCTGGTCATAAATAAAGATAAGTTGGATAAATTTTGCACTGCAGAATGGCCAGCATTTGGGGTCGGATGATCACCACAAGAATCTCTCTCCAGAGACCTCATTTCCAAGATAAAGACAGTCATAACCAGACCGGAGATATCAGCACATCCATTCCAGATCCCATATATTCTATTTAGGGAGGATTTGGTTAAGAACACTCCTAATAAGCTTAAGCATTTTCTTTTACCCCCCACAACCCCCGATGCAGAAACTGTGCCAACCTGGGTGCTCTGGCTCTAACTAGAAAAAATATTCAGCCTGTGCACAGAAGGGAAGAGAAAATTGTGCCCCATTGGGACAGAAGCCTATCCTCCAGGATGATGCTAGTTTATTTTCTTCCGTAATGGGTTTAGAGAATCCTCCCCCATATGCAGTTCCATCTCCTGTCCCATCCTACCTTGTGGGGCTCAGGGGCAAAGAGGTCACTAAGAGAGTGACCAACAGTTTATGTAAATGGCAGGCAAATTGGTGGCCAAGGACAGAGCCCTAGCCGTGAACCAGGGCAGGTGTCATATAGCTCCAAGGAGATACTGATTGACCAGGGCCATCTCGTTCACCTACCACTGGTCTATGGGAGGTGGCTCCTGCAGTCATTCTCCTAGTACTTGGTTGCTGGTTTCTCCCCTCCTAGAATTCCTGGAATTCCTGGCCTAATGCTGTCCCTTAACCTATATAAGAGATTTAATTTCCCCAATAAATTGGAACTACTTAGACAGAACTCTTGTCCATTTGTTTGTCTCTGGGAGCCTGGGTGGTGGGCAGCAGGCTCATCACCTCAGGCAACCTGTTACTAAAGAAATCTGTGGCAGAGACTCTGCAGAACTGGCAGAGGGCACTTAACGTAGAGGCATGAAAGCAGGATCTTCTGACTCTCACTGCGTGGCTCTGAAATAGGAACGTGGTGCAGCTAGGAAACAGCAAACAGCTTCAGCACAGCACTTCCAAGAAAAGCACATTGCCAGATAAGTGGTATTTCTTCAGGTGAGCCCCAAAGAAAAGAAACATGGGGCATGAAGGCTGGACCTTCTGACCCCCCAGCTGCACAGCTTTGAAAGAAAAGCAGCAATGGCTGGTAAACCGCTTCAGCTCAGCATCTTCCAAGAGAAGCACATTGTCAGAGAAGTAGTGGCTCTTCAGATGAGCCTGCAAAATAAGAAGGCAACCTGAGATACAGTATTCCTTCTCTAGAGCAGGAATGTACCATGTGGAAGTGACTGCATAAATATGTGGACCCCCCAGCCATGGCATAGCTATGGTCGAATCCCCTGAGAGGTTGTAAGGGAAGGAAGATGTTAGGTGCCCAATTGACTTCTATCCTATCCTCTCATCTTCTGCTTTGAGAGATGGCCATGGATACATGGCTCTTGGGAGAACCTGTATGAGGACTGATGGTTTCTGGCCGAGGAGACACTTTGACGTTACCCAAAACTCTGCTGGGGATCCTCTGGGCGCTACAGCCCGACTAGACATCCGAGTGTCACTCTCCTCTCTGCTATCTTTACCCATGGGCAATAATGCTGGGGAAATTGATGATTCCACACTTAAGGCGCTAAAATACATGCTGAAGTCCTGAAGGTTAGAAATCTCAGATACTCAGGCAGTCAAAGTCTGAGGGACTGTGGTCATATTGGCACTATGAGTTACATTGGTTAATTTAATTATCTGTGATACTTGGGAAAGGAAGAGCAAAACTGATGCCCAGAACACTAAACCTAACCCACCTCAGCCACCACAACAAGAGCTTCTAGGAAGCTCAGATAATGGAAAACCAGCCCCAGTTCAAGGACAGTTCAGAGAACACTGCTCCAGTTGCGAGCGTTCTGGTGAAACTGCACCAGGTAGTCCATTTCCATTAATGTTAATCCTGAAGGGAAATGCACAGTGGCAGCGTGATATCACTGGAATGTAGGAGACTTAAGAAAGCTGTGGTAGAAATGAGCCTAATTGGCCCTGGGAAAAGACTAGTCTTCAGGGTGTTTCCCACCAGCCCTGTACCACAGTAGATTGGATAATAATACTTTGGGAGATTGTACAACCCAGGAATAAGAAGTAGCCTGGGGAAAGGTAAAAGAGCTTTTAGAGAGAGCTAACATGAATGTCTCCTCAGAGAAGGTGCAAATGATCCCTCCTCTTTTTAAGATTTTAGGGACAGAATTATGTTTTGAAAAGGTCTCCCTCTTGAAACCCCAGCTAAACGTTAAGGATAATATTCCCCATAGAATTTCAAAAGCTTCTTGGAGAGGTCAATTTTTTATGCCGTTGACTCCATGTGTATGGGGTAATTATTTGAATTATTTGAAAAAGCAAAATGCTAGGAGACTGAGTTTCTCTCATCTACAAGCCTTGTATGGGAAATTTAAAAGGCTCTGAGCAAGGCTACTTGCTCATTATTGCCCTAAGAAAGAATTACAACTAGACATTTTTAAATTCTTTGTACTTATGGCTGCCCTTGTGCAGGAGGGAAGTCTCCTCCAGTGGAGCTATTTATCTGTTGGAGGGGAGCCCTGGATTTATATTTGCCTCATCAGCTCGCAGATCTAATTCAGAAGCTTAGAGAGCTCTCCCTTATGTGTTAAGACTATGAATGATCAAAGCTTGTTTGTCTCTTATCGAATGAGTAATTTTGAATGGATTCAAACAAACAGCAACAGGCTGGCAGCCTCCCTTGAAGGTTATTTCAGCACCATTGACTAACATTATGGGCCATATAAGTGGGTCACCTCCTTCAATCCCTTGGCTTGGGAAAATCCTGCCATTTTGCCAACAAACCATGAGGATGGAGGAAGAGAAAGAGCCGCAGCAGAGGCTTTTCTGTTCATTCGTGTCTATGATATCTATTTTGAGCCTTGTCAAGGATCAGCACAGTATGTTGTCAATTTGCTCCCAGAATTGGCTCCTGTAGGCAATGCCAGCATCACCACATACCTCGAGTGGAATAAAGAGACTAGGGTTACAAAAAAGACAACACACAGTGGTTCATTCTTGTAAGAGAATACCATTTATTTGAGGTTAACCTGCCTCTTTTATAGTTCCTCCCAGTATTATCCCAATGCTCAATCATCAGCTAAGCTCCCCCGAGGGCATCTTAAATAAGGGGAAGCAGGGAAGAGGGAACTTGTGTTCAAGCCAGGGGCTAAATGTATCAGGCCAAGATTGCCCATCCTCTTACAACTCGAAAAACAGGCAAAGTTGTGGAGTTAACCCTTGGGAGAACAGGGCCTATGGTGTCTGGCATAAGAAAGGCTGGATGATAATCCTATCATTCTTCATGATCCAGGCCTTGCTGTGAGGGCAGGTCCATTCCCCTGTCTGAGGGTCTCTGTTTGCTCTCCTCACTGGGTAGCAGAGATTTTCTCTCCTTTGTAGCCATTTAAACTTTGCCATAACCTGTTCTCCCAGTCTGTCTGTAGTTAGCCACATCCAGTCAGCATCAGGATCTAAATTTCTCTGGCTCTACCTCACAGCCCTAACCCCTAGCTGAGAAGGGTGGGGTAAGAGAGAAGTTATTTAATATTTATAAGAAAAAAATGGAAAATTGTTTTGTAACTTTTTTTAACAGTTATATATAAAAGCAATCTGATATAGAGTGGTCCAAATCCACTGTTAAACTAAGCCAAAGCATGAGATGAACCTATGTGCTTAGTTTACAAAACATTTCCAGATTAAAGTATTTTGAAGAAGAGGTTGAAGTTACAAAAGTTTGAGAGTTTTATATCTCTCTCTTCTGACATGTTTGATGGTTGTGCATAAGTCTATGTTAGAGTCCAAAATCTCCCATCCGTTGGATAACAAAGAACCAGGTGTGCATCCAATCAGCAAGCAAAGTTTTTTGAACTGGCTAGCCAGGGTCAAGCTCCTCACATGGACACGCAGGACTGGTGGGAGTAGCAAGACCCCAAGCAAGGAACAAGCCAGATTCTTGTAGGCCAGTTTGACAGTTACAGCAAAGTCCGCTTCGATGAAAAACACTCCAATCAATTACCAGCAAGACTAAAGGCCCGTGAAATGCATCAAGACCCTATTCATTATGACAACACAAAACTATTCTAAGCTAAGGGGTTACAGATGCAAAACAATAGATAACATATCTGTGAAATACAGACAATGGGCTATTTATTTTTACCCTTATCAGGACCACTGATCCTTACTTACATCCTAACCCTGGGTGCGGGGACAATAACCTCTTACTCTTATCAGTGCCTGCAAAGAACCCACTGACCCTTACAGCCCCCAAGTTATTTGTAGAAACTTCTCCTTTATACTTTAAATTCGAGTTGCTTTTGACTTATTCAAATCACTTTTAATATGTAAATCTTTTCACATTGTGGTTGCCTCTAACAGTCTGTTTAGTCATTATTGTTGGTGTTCTATCAATTTGTCCAGACAAAACTAATTTTTTTTTAAATGGTTGTTAACATTGTATTATGTGATACAGTTTTGCAGGCACTGGAGATTCCCCTCCCCCCCATAGTGGATTCATCCACCTTGTTGCATAACCATAGTTCAACTTCAGTTGAGATTTGTTCCTTGCAAACACATACCTAGCATAAAGTCCAGCGTCTTATTGTCCAGATAAGTTCAGTGGCCTCTTGAGGAGACCTTCTCTGGTCGGAAGATAGGGCTAACAGAGTAAAGATCCGGTCTGTTAAAAGCCCCAACAAAACCTCAGTATCAATATACAACATTATGGAATTAATTGACATAGTATTGGGTAAACAATATGTTAAAAATAATGCAAGTTCCATTCTTCGAAACATCTGGGTTGAGACAGTATCAATGACAGGCTTAAAAAATAACAAACAACCAAACTAAAATTACAGGTTAAATCAAGGCAAACATGTGTTATCTAACTTTTTGGGATTTGCTCATTTCCCTTAGCATTATAGTTTCCAGTTGGGCCCATTTAGCCACAAAGAACTGCATTTTTTTTTTTTAATAGCTGAGTAATATTCCATGGAGTAGATGAACCAAAGCTTTCTTAGCCAATCTTCTGCTGATAGACATTTCGGTTGCTTCCAAGTTTTTGCAATTACTGATTGTGCTGCTATGAAGATAGGGATGCATGTTGGTTTGTCGTGAAACAGGTGTTTTGGATATATACCTAGGAGTGCAATTGCTGGGTCATATGGTATGCGGATTTGGAGTTGTTTGAGTGTTCTCCAGACTGATTTCCATAAAGGCTGTACCAATTTGCAGCTCCACCAGCAGTGGAGTAGGGTTCCCTTTTCCCCACATCCTCGCCAGCAAGCGTCGTTGGTGTTCTTGTTTATGTGGGCCAATCTTACTGGTGTTAGGTGGTACCTCATCGATGTTTTAATTTGGATTTCCCTTATTGCCAGGGAGCTGGAACATTTTTTCATGTTTGTTTGCCATTTGGGCTTGTTCCTTTGTGAAATGTTTGCTCATTTCCCGTGCCCATTTCTTGAGTGGCTTGTTTGTTTTGGTTTTTTGGTTGTTTTGAAGTTCTTTGTATATCCTGGAAATTAGCCCCCTATTGTCTTTATAGTGTGCAAAGATCATCTCCCACTCTGTGGGTTGCTTTTTTACTTTGTTGATTGTTTCCCTTGCTGTACAGAAGCTTCTTAGTTTGATGAGGTCCCATTTGTTTATTCTGTTCTCAACTGCTATTACTTTTGGTGTCCTTCTTAGAAAGTCGGGACCTACTCCTAGGTCTTGCAGGGTATTTCCTACATTTTCTTGCAGGAGTTTGAAGGTTTCTGGATGTAGGTTTAGGTCTTTTATCCATGTATATTGGATCTTGGTGTATGGTGATAGATGTGGGTCTATCTTTTTGTTTCTACAGGTTATCAGCCAGTTGTCCCAACAACATTTACTGAAGAGGCCTTCCCACTTGCTTGGACTGTCATTGGTCTTTTTGTCAAAGATTAATTGGCTGTATCTATGTGGGTTCCCTTTTGGTGTTTCTATTCTATTCCATTGATCTTCCTTCCTGTCTTTGTGCCAGTACCAGGCTCTTTTGATAACCACTGCTCTATAGTATGTCCAGAGGTCCGGGATTGTGATTCCCCTTGCTAACTTCTTATTCTTCACGATGGTTCTAGCTATTCGTGGTTTTTTTGTGTTTCCAGATGAACTTTTCAATCATTGTATCCAGTTCTGTGAAGAATGTTTTGGGCAATTTGATTGGAATTGCATTGAAAATGTATATTGCTTGTGGTAGTATAGACATTTTAATGATATTGATTTTGCCTATCCAGGAGCATGGGATGTTATCCCATCTTTTGAGGTCTTGTTCAATTTCCTTTTTAAATAGTTTATAGTTTTCTTCGAATAAATCCCCTACGCTTTTGGTTAGATTTATTCCCAAATACTTCCTACTTCTCTCTGCTGTTTTGAATGGTATCCTGTTGGTTAGATCTTTTCCCATCTTGGTGTTATTTGTGTACACTATGGTTGTTGATTTTTGTTCATTAATTTTGTACCCTGCCACTCTGCCAAACTCTCATATAAGTTCTAGTAGTTTCTGTACTGAGTCTCCTGGTTTATCTATGTATAGGATTATGTCATCTGCATATAGTGAAAGCTTGACTTCTTCGTTTCCTATACATATGCCTTTGATTTCTTTTTCTTGTCTTATGGCCTCTGCAAGTACCTCTAGGACTATGTTGAATAGCAGTGGTGATAGCGGGCATCCTTGTCTTGTTCCAGATCTCAGTGGGAAGGGTTCTAGCTTTTCTCCATTCAGTATGATACTGGCGTTGGGTTTTTCATAAATTGCTTTGATTATGTTGTGGATTTTCCCATCTATGCCTACTTTGGCTAGAGTTTTTAGCATGAAGAGGTGTTGGATTTTGTCAAAAGCTTTTTCTGCATCCATTGAAACTATTATGTGGTTCTTGTTTTGCAGTTTTTGGATATGGTTTATAACATTTATGGATTTCCGAATGTTGAACCATCCCTGCATTCCATGGATGAATCCTACTTGATCCGGATGAATGATCTGTCTGATAATTTTTTGAATTCTATTGGCTAGGATTTTGTTAAGAATGTTAGCATCAATGTTCATCAGAGAAATAGGTCTGTAGTTTTCCTTCTCTGACGGTTCTCTGTCCTGTTTTGGGATGAAGGTGATGTTGGCTTCATAGAATGAGTTTGGGAGGGTTGCTTCCTCCTCTATTGTTTTGAAGAGCTTGTAGAGGATTAGGGTTAGTTCTGTTCGGAATGTTTTGTAGAATTCTGTAGTGAAGCCGTCTGGGCCTGGGCTTTTTTTGTTGGGAGATCCTTGATGACTGTTTCAATCTCTACCTCATTTATGGGTTTATTTAATTCTGCAGTTGCCTCCGGACTGAGTTTTGGTAAGTGGTGAGAGTCCAAGAACTTTTCTATTTCTTGGTGATCCTCAAATTTGTGGGAGTGCAGATCTTTGTAGTAATTTCTAATTATTTTCTTAATGATTGCAGTGTCTGTTATGTTGCCTTCGTCATCTTTAATGCTATGGATTCTCACTTTCTCTTGTTTTTTTTTTTTTTTTTTTTTTTTTTGGTCAATCAGGCCAGTGGAGTGTCTATTTTGTTTATTTTCTCAAAAAACCAACTTTTTGATTTGTTGATTTTATGTATAGTGTTTTTGATTTCTATTTGGTTTATCTCCTCCCTTGTTTTGATGATTTCTTGTTTCCTATTGAGGAGAGTTTTAAGATGGCTGACGTAGGAGGAAGGCTGTGAGGGAGCGTCCAGTGAGAGAAGGATAGAACGCTATAGAAGCAGCAAAGAGGAACAGCAAAGAACGGTAGGGAGAGATGCGTAAATTTTCCTGGACAGTGTGGAGCGAAAAAGATCCACACAACTCGGAAGAACAACGAGAACGAAATGAAACAAAACAAAGGTAGAGAAGCCAACATCCCCTTCCAGACCTGCTGAGTCACCTTTGAAAACGGCCCAACAGGAGACGCAGCCAACCAAGAGACAATTAAATTGGGAGGGATCGTCACCTGCAAAGGTCTTCAACAAAAGCAGAGGCAGACTGCAACAGCCGGAGGTTCGGTAAGCCATGGAAGGGTTAATAGCCTCTGCATTCCAAGGACTGGCCGCAAATCCCAACCCCATGGGGTGATCCTCCCCCCCTGCAGAGCCTCCAGCCTCTGAGAACACAGGGCAAGCACCTTGAAACTGCCAAATCTTTGCCTTGGAAGCAGCGCAGAGTAGTCCTGGGTGCTGAGAAGGCACGAAGAAAGCGCCCCAAATATCCCTGCGCTGAGTGTGCTAGTGCATCTCGGTGCGCAGAGGCTGCCAGTGAGGGTCTGGAATCCCCCACACCCTGATACCCTGTGGGTGGGCGACAACACCAGGAAAACTCTGAATGCCACGCCGGACGGGCTGGGCGGCCCCGCCTGTAGCAACCGCCTCCGCAGCACAGGAGCCATGGGGGCTCTGAGCACTGGGAAGTTAGCGCTGTGTGTCCCTGACACGCAGGTGCCACTCCCATATTGTGACTTGCCCACTCCTCGCCTTCCACCCCGCAGTTCTGAGCGTGAGCGACCCACCAGGAGAGCTCTGAAAACTCCTGCGCCACACTGGCACTGTGCGAACCCATCGCGAAGTCATTTTAGCAGGGCGCCTGGGTCACTCCTCCTCTACGGTCCTGTGCGGAGGGGGATCCACAACGAGGGGGCTCTAAACACCCACACACCACGAGTGGTGGAATCACTGCACAAGAGCCACACCCAGAAAGTGCCTCACCCACAGTCCTATGTGTGTGGGAGACGCACCAGGTGGGCTCTGAAAAACCCTGCAGTCCCTGACATGGAGAATGCAGGGAGAAAGCACATAAAACCGTCTACGTCTGTGGATTCCTGTGCAGGGGGCACGCCCAGAGAGCCCCTCCATCCCTCCATGCCCTGGGGTGTCACACCTGTAGAAGAAGTGCCCAGAGTGTGCCTGGAATCCACTGGGCCCCCAAGGTGTTGCCCTACAGTCCCGGGCCCTGAGAACGCACCAACGATGCCTTGAAAATTACCACGCCCTGCAACACCACACCTGCAGGCTCCAATCTGCAGGAAAGCACCTGATGACCCCTCAACACACGGGTCCATTGGCCTCAACAAAATACAACAAAGCAATGGGAAAAACCACAAGAAAAAGTTGTGCTCCAGATGAAAGAGCCAGCACCCCACCGAACAAGGGCCAAAAGCCATTAGAAATATTGGAGATGCGAGATGAAGACATGGAAGAGTTACCAGACAAGGAATTTAAGAAAATAATGCTAAAATTTATCAGAGACGAGGACACAAAGTGGGAAGACTTCCAGAACCGCATAATCACTGAAATACAACAAATCAAAACCAAACTGGATGCCCAGGAATATAAAATTGAAAGCTTGATCAACAGAATAAATATGGCAGAGGAAAGGATCTCTGAAACAGAAGACACACAAAATGAAGGTGCCCAGTGAATTAAAACTTATTTTTTTTAAAGATTTTATTTTCATTGGAAAGGCAGATATACAGAGAGGAGAGATAGAGAGGAAGATCTTCCGTCTGATGTTTCACTCCCCAAGTGAACACAATGGCCGATGCTATGCTGATCTGAAGCCAGGATCCTCTTCTGGGTCTCCCACACGGGTGCAGCATCCCAAAGATTTGGGCCATCCTCAACTGCTTTCCCAGGCTACAGGCAGGGAGCTGGAAGGGAAGTGGGACTGCCGGGATTAGATCCGGCACCCATATGGGATCCCTGGCATGCAAGAGTGGACCATAGTAGGTTGGATAATAATACTTTGGGAGATTGTACAACCCAGGAATAAGAAGTAGCCTGGGGAAAGGTAAAAGAGCTTTTAGAGAGAGCTAACATGAATGTCTCCTCAGAGAAGGTGCAAATGATCCCTCCTCTTTTTAAGATTTTAGGGACAGAATTATGTTTTGAAAAGGTCTCCCTCTTGAAACCCCAGCTAAACGTTAAGGATAATATTCCCCATAGAATTTCAAAAGCTTCTTGGAGAGGTCAATTTTTTATGCCGTTGGCTCCCATGTGTATGGGACAATTATTTGAATTATTTGAAAAAGCAAAATGCTAGGAGACTGAGTTTCTCTCATCTACAAGCCTTGTATGGGAGATTTAAAATGGTCTGAGCAAGGCTACATGCTCATTATTGCCCTAAGAAAGAATTACAACTAGACATTTTTAAATTCTTTGTACTTATGGCTGCCCTTGTCCGGGAAGGAAGTCTCCTCCAGTGGAGCTATTTATCTGTTGGAGGGGAGCCCTGGATTTATATTTGCCTCATCAGCTCGCAGATATAATTCAGAAGCTTAGAGAGCTCTCCCTTATGTGTTAAGACTATGAATGATCAAAGCTTGTTTGTCTCTTATTGAGCTGGAAGGGAAGTGGTGCTGCTGGGATTACAACCGGCTCCCATATGGAATCCCTGGCATGCAAGGAGAGGACTTTAACTACTTGCACCACCATCACGGGCCTAAAACTAATTTTTTTTTTAAACCTCTTTCTCCAGTTCAGTCTTTGAGTGAATTGTTTAGTTTTTATTCTTGTTCTTAATTGGGTGCTTGTGTGACTGAAAGATGAGATGGGACGGACAATGACTGCCCCCCTTTCTTTCTCCTGGTAAATTATTTTAGAGAGGTCTAACTTATCTAGAAGGACTTGGCCAGACCAGACTCCACATTGGGAGAAAGGATCATATAATGCTTACTTGCTGTTTGGTCTTCAGCTTACAGTGTTGTCATGGCACTGATCAGGTCTAACATACAGTATTTGTTACCATGTTCAATTAAATGTTAAATGTACTTTTTGTTTAACTAATTTACACTTTTAAATTCTTCATAGTATTAAAACAAGTCACATGACTTTGTAAGTTCTACTAAGATCACTTTAACTCTCAAAGATTGAGATGGAATTTATATAATTGTCATTTAAAATAATTTGCAGTATAATCTCATAATATTATAAAATTATGCTAAATTTGTGGCTTCATATATGCAATTAAAGTAAATGAGTATGTATGCTCATTGGTTCAAATGTTTCCTAATCAAAAAATTGGTAAAGATTGCAATTTATGTTCTTATTTACAAGGAAGTATGTGAGAATTTGCCTTACAGAAAAACAATAAATTCTTTCAAAATTTATAGTGAAATTGGTTATGATGTGTATAATTTCTGATTTTTGCCTTTAAGATGATGGAATTGAGTCTGATTCCCTGCCAAGAATAAGAGCATTTTAACATCTCCTTTTAAATGATTTTTATCTTATTGATAACTACTAAATTTCTAAGTAGTCACTTAAGACAACAGCCAAATTGAAGTTTTTCAGCTCTCTTGACTTCCATAAAACAGAAGCTAAGGAAAAGCTCCAGGCCTACCAGCCATGTAAAAGGGAGGAGCATGATTGGAGTCTGCCCTTTGTAAGGAATTTAGGACCTTGGCCACCTTCAGGTCCTCATTGCAATTCTTATCTTCCTTCTCTTGAGAAGGGGAAATTCCCAAATCAGCTAGAAGGTTATTTGAAAAACTTTTCATTCCCAGTTTTAAGACAGGTTGTGTTAAAATGCATTTCCATGAATTGAGAGAAATCCTTAAAACTTGCTTAAAGCAATTGTATTTAAAATTCTGGTATGCTTTTATTTAGAATGTCTTAATTTGGAACATTACCTGATTGTTTCATAATGTAAATCAAGAAAATTGACAGATTATTAATGAACAGAATTGCTTGTAGAATATTTTGTCCTACGAAAGTATGACTATCATATAATGGAAAGGAAAAGCTTGGACAAAATACTTAAAGGCTTAAGCCTGTTGAGAAATAAACCTTGTAAGTTTTACATATATAATTGACCATACTTTTTAAGATACTACCACAACATTGTTTAAGTGTTTAATATTAATAGCTAACGTATGCTGACATTAGAATTAAATGTGCATACATAGGAATGCTAGTAATTATCTGAAAATTTACAGGGGAGAGGTCTGGCACAATAGCTTGGCAAATAAGGGTTTGATGCAGCAGCCTGGTAGTTAAAGTCCTCACTTTGGACATGACAGAATTTCATGTGGCTACTGATTCTAATAACAGCAGCTCTGTTTCCCATCCAGCTCCCTGCTTGTGGCCTGGGAAAGCAGTAGAGGACAGTCCAATGTCTTGCAAACCTGCACCCATGTGGGAGACAAGGAAGAGGCTCCTAGTCCAGACTGGCTCAGCTCCAGCCATTGCAGTTCAAGAATGGTGAAAATTCTACAGGTGGTTTCACAGTGCTATGTGAAATACAGATGTCTATACTTGATTGATGCTTGATAAATCAAAACATTGATAGTTTTTTTCTAGTTTCCAGCAGATCAATTGTATCCATAATTTATTCACATTACTAAGAGCAAGGTGTAATTCTAAACAATTGGCAACTTTAAAACACTTAAGAGAAATTTCAAGTAGCTGTTACAAAAGCTGTTTTGTTCTATAATGTACATTAGCTGGTATGCATGTACATGCTTATGTGACAAGCTATATAGTCCATTTTAATTCGCTTATAGATGAAAATGTTCATAAATGAGAATTGCTAGGCTAAATTCTTTTTGAAAATAATGTTTAAAAACATAATTATGCTCTTGAAGAGTCATGTTTTTGTTTTCTCAGGACGCACAAAATCTGTGCAGTTATATAGTTCAGCATGCATTTAAATGGACTTACTGCTAAGGTCCCAGTTTCAAAACTGGCCATGGGACCCCTCATCCCCATGAGCTAGATGGATATGTAAATAAGTGCTCAATCATAATTCAGATGTCTGGGAATATTATAGTGCTCCAACATGGGAAGCAGCTGTTACAGCAAATTCATAGACTGGCAATCTTGAGCAGCACACAATAGTCTCAGAATTGGGGCCCTACTCAGCTCACCTTCTGTCTTAGCAAGAAGAGTCGCTTTTCCTGACTGCCCTTCAACCCAAACAGGTCCTTGTTGTTGGATGTTTCAGCCCAGCCATGGCTTGTTGATGCCCACATATTGCTCACATATGGCTCAGTAGGGGTTGACACCTTGCCTAGTCCATCCCACATCTACCCGCTTCCTCCACAACAGCAGAGGGTTTTGGATTTTGGAATGGCCCATTGCATTGAACCCCAGTCCACATTTGTGCCAAGGGAGACTACAACTGCTTCCCATTCAGAATGCAGCCCCCATTCCAGGTCACAAGCCTTTTGGTGGGAACCTCAACCCAGCAGGTTTTCCCCTTAGCTCCCAAACCGGGCCTGTTCCCAGCCATAAATCACACACATGCCAGTGGTTGCTCTGACTTAGCTTGGCTCAGCCCCTCACCTGTCCCAACCTCTGCCTTAGACACTGTGGCTTAGTGTTCCTGGCTAATGAAGACCAGTAGGTACAAGAGCCTAGCTCAGCATGACCTGTGCTTCCTCCTGATCTTAGTTTTGCTGGTGGGCTAAGATTTGCTCAGTCCTGCCGGGACTACCCTGTTCCATTGCCAATTGACACATTACCCAGCTGTTGGAGCCGAGCTTGTCTGACCCCCAGGTCTGGACCACATGTTCACCAGTGGGAGCTATGATTCACCAAAGGAGTTGCCCAAGTACCTCCAATTAATCCACTCCCAGACCCAGTTCTCATACATGCCATTGGGTATAGGTCAGGTTCTGATAAACTCTGGCCTTCCATTTGTCATTGTATGAGCTGGTGAATGTTGCAGCCCAGCCCACCCCACACCCTATTCAGGATGCACATTTGGGTGTTGCTGCCCTGAGCAGTCCAGACTGTTGGGGGTTCCTTTACCTGTGATTGGTGGCTCCTTGGTCACTCCTAGTTTAGTCCATCAACATCCCGGTTCTTGAGCTAACCAGTGCAGATAGAATATCCACAGGGTTTGGCACACATCACTCACAAAATCTGCCTCCAATTATGGTTTTAGTGCTAGTTAATGTAATGGCCCTGCTTAATGAGACCCATCTCCTGATCCATCATCTTGTCAGGTAGCAGGATATGATTCATTTGGAAGAGTCTTGAGCCATTCCTTTTGCAAGGAGCGGTATTTGGCGGTCAGCATTGTTCAGTGATTACAAGATTTTCAAAGGAAGAGTTATTGTCACAGAGGACCTTTATGATTGCTTCATGTCCTAGCAGCATAGTGAGTTCAATATGATTCTCAGCAGAGATTCAAATACGCTACAACATAGAGCTCCCCAGCCAGGACTCCAGCAGGTGGAACATGCAAAAAATGGAGGGAGCACTGTCCGCCCAGGATCAGCTCACCAAGTGCATATGTTGGCTATCGTTGGTGATTCATGCATGAGACACCCCTCCTGAGACCTACCAGCACCCAGGACACCACTGAAAGTTTAAAATCAAAAGCTCAAGATTTAAACTGAATGACAATTAAACCACTACCTCAGAGAAATGCTTTCATAGTAACAGTGTTGCCAAAGCCCTGGGCTTCACTCCATTTTCAGCATATTGCCACACTCCCACTCAGGGGGCATCCAAGCCCCATACAGTCATGGACAGCTGGCTTCCACGGAGGCTGAATATTTTCCCTAGTAGGACCTTTGGGGATTTGTCTGTGTGTAGGATGGGGAATGTGATCAGAGGAGCATTGGACAGAAAAGCACAGAAAGCAAAGCTTGAGCCACCTGCCTGCAATCTGCACTGGGCTAAAAGGGACCTGTCTGTCACCATGGCTATTCCAGAAAGCTGAGACCTTAGCATTTTGGGCCATTTATGATCAGGCAACTGCTAATTCGATGGTTGATACAGCCACAGAGCTCTGTGAGGTGACAGAGGTGCAGCCAATTGGGATGATCAGTGTATCGTCACAGCCACATGGGCATAGGCAACTGAAGCAAGAGTGAGGGCTTAGATCATTGTCCACCAGAGTTGCTGTGCTGTCACGTGGCTGTTGGTCCAACTCATCCACCCCCATGCCTGCGAGCTTCATGTCACCTGGAGCTCCACACTACCTGTGGCAGCTGGCATACAATCCTATTGGTGTCAGCGGCATCGCCTACCAGCTACAGTTGTTATTTTGAATGAGCTGGGATCCCATTTGGGCACTGTTTCTAATCCAGCTTCCTACTTGTAACATGGAAAGGCAGTCAAAGGTGGCCCAAAATTCTGGGACCCTACACCATAGTGAGATACCCGAATGAATTTTCTGGTTATTGGCTTCAGATAGAAAAAGCCTTTACACTCAGTTGGGGAGTGAATAATTGGACACTAGATCTTCCTCCCTATCTCTCCCTCCTTATATCTGACTTTCTAATAAAAGAAATACTAAAAATGGAACAATCCTATGGGCTTCAAACAGCTACAACAGGCCCCAGACACATACACTTCCCCACCCCATGCCACGCCCAACTTTAACAGCTGTTTGCTACACCAGGAATCTGAGTGTACAACATCTTCTGGCATGTATCTGTCCTGCACAAATACACCTCGCTGAGCAGGGCACCAACTTCATCCTAGGACATCCCAATGCAGCAGTGTACCTCCCTGTTCTATCTGGACGAATGTGGTATCTATAGTGGCTGAAAGATTGTATGTTGTGGTTCAGGGCTATCACCAACCTCTGCCCAAATGACTCTAAACTGAATGACAATGAAACCACAACCTGGGAGAAAAGCTTTCCTAGTAACACTGTTGCAAAATCCTGCCTTCACTACCTTTTCAGCATATTGGCACATTCCCACTCAGTAGACATCCAAGCTCCATACACTTATGGACAGCTGGCTTCCAAATAGGTTGACACTCTCCCTGGTAGGGCCTGTGGGGATTTGTGTGTGTGTGGGAGCACAAGGGGCAAAGTAACATAAGGGCTTTGGGTGAAATCCACAGAAAGCAGAGTTTGAGCCACCTGCCTGCTTTCTGCACTAGGCTGAAAGGGGCCTGTCTGTCGCCATGGCTTTTCCAGAATGCTAAGGCCATAGCATTCTGGGTTGGTTATGACCAGGCTGCTGCTAAGTGGATGGCTGGTATAGCCACAGAGCTCTGTGAGGTCATAAAGGACAGCCAATCGTGATGCTCCCTGTACCTAGACAGCCACATGGGCTTAGTTGAATGAAGCAAGAGTGTGGACTGAGGTCACAGTCCACCAAATTTGCTGTGCTGTTGATCCAACTCATCCACCTTCATGGTTGTGGGGTTCCTGTCATCTGGAGCTCTACAGTACCTGTGGCTGCTGGCTAGCAATGCTGTTTGCTTCAAACTGCTACAATGTCCCACACCACCCCCATGCTCACCCACACCTCCTTCTACACCCTTCTTGCTACCACAGGAATCCAAGATGCATGGCAGTCTGAAAGTTGTGTCATGCTGGAGTTCAGCTCAGCCAAGTTCAGAGCTCAGGAAGGGTGTGTGGAGTTTGTGATAAAGAAACACACAGACACAGCTATTTGGTGCATTTCTCACAACAGCTCAAGAAAAAGTTGTGCTTTGTATTTGCTAAGACACTTCATAGCTTCTGCACAAGTAACTGATCATTATATATTTACTTCAAGGCTAAGGGGGCATGTAAAAACATTTGGTTATTCCTTCTGCACTTCAAGGCTAAGCAGGTGCCCCTAAAGATAATTCTGCAAAATACTGTATTCACATTCTTCAAAGCAAACCATTAGTGTTGCAAAACAACTGGGCTTCACTCAGTTTTCAGCATATTGGCAAACTCCCACTTGGAAGACAAACAAGCCCCATACAATCACGGACAGCTTGCTTACAAGGAGGCTGGATTTCCTCCCTGGTAGGTTCTGTGGGGCTATTTTTGAGGTGGGAGGGACAGTAGTGGGAGGGTGGAGGGGCACTGAAGAAAGATGTCAAAAAGCAGAACTTCAGTCACCTGCCTGTTTCCTTTGCCACGACAAAAGGGGCCTTTCTGTTGCCCTGGCTTTTCTAGGATGCTGATGCCATATTATTTGGGGCCACTTATGACCAGACGTATGCTGATTAGACAGCT
Source organism: Ochotona curzoniae (assembly GCF_017591425.1). Classification (NCBI taxonomy): domain Eukaryota; kingdom Metazoa; phylum Chordata; class Mammalia; order Lagomorpha; family Ochotonidae; genus Ochotona; species Ochotona curzoniae. The sequence goes on along the minus strand of NW_024465174.1, from coordinate 290,249 downwards.
GGTACAAGCACAGAACACTTTGTGGTCACGGAGGGGCAGCCAATCAGGATGTTCCCTATATAGGCACTGCTAAATGGATGTAGGTGAGTGAAGCAAGAGTGAGCACTGAGCTCAAGCTCCACCAAAGTTGCTGTGCTGTCACCTGCAATTTGGTACAATTTATCCACCACCATTCCTGCGAGCTTCTTGTCATCTGGAGTTCCACAACCTCTGTGGCAGCTGGACTATAATCTATGGGAATCAAACTTCTACAAAAGCCCACCCCCACACGCTTGCACCACCAACACGCCCCTTTGGTGACACCTTGCTACTACTCTAGGAATTGAGATGCATGACAATGTCTGGAATGTATGGCAGCCCATAGTTGGACCTCGCTGAGCATGGCGACAACTTCATACAAGGGACAGCCACAACGATGTGTCAAAGCATTATTCTGGGACCCTGTTCTACCTAGACGAATGTGGTCTCCATAGTGGTTCAAAGACTGTCCCTTGTGGCACAGGGCTATGTTCATCCTCTGTCGATGTGCCTCTAAACTGAATGATGGGAGCGGCAAAAAGGTGGCTGGCCTCTAAGAGCTGGTAAAAGGTGGAGCATGGAGAGAGCAGGACACATCCAGCAGAGGAACAAACCAGGACACACAATTGCAGGGAGAGGAGTGGGATGGTCACTGGACTTCACTGAAGTAAGAATATCAACAGAGCTTGGAGGGACAGCCAGAAAAAGAACAAAAGGAAAAGCAGCACGTCGTGCAAAATTTGATGAGTTGTGGTCCCAGGCAGGGGGAAGGCCAACGCAGTCTCACCCAATCCAGGGAAGACAAAGGCAGCTACAAAAACAAGTCCCCACATGAGCTGGAGCCACACACCACTGGAGTCCTGTAAACTCTGGAAGTGGCTACAGGTTTGAACATAGGGGCCATCAACCTCTGCAGAGGTAGAGGACAAGCATGGAAGGGGGTTGCAGCAGTACATATTTCAACAGGTCAGCACTATTGAGAAAGTGCAGAGGAGGCTGGAGCCTTGCTCTTGGGCTGGGTCTCAGAATCTCAGCTCCAAACTGTGGCTTAGCCACGGAATTTCATGCTGTGCTTAGCGTGAGCATGTGAGGCCTGTGAGAAGGGGCACCACACCACAAAGTCTGCCAACCCAGACAGAGGTGTAGGCTAAGCACAGACACAGATGAGTATGTTACAACTGGGGCTCATTTTTGAGAGAGTACAATAAGGAACGGAGCCTCACTAGCTCCAGGCGGCTAAGATTTCCTAACCCTGCTAGGAGCTATGGAATCTAAGCAGCAGGCAGATGAAAACTCCAGCGGAACACCCTGGTATGCTCAGCTCCAACTCCAGAGGTTGGGTGGCACTGCTCCAGTCAGACAAGGAGGACAGATGCACAGGCTAGCTGGCTTGGAGGGACATGACAGTGGGTCAGTGCCTTTGAGAGAGTGTAGCAGGAAAATTCACGAGGCCAGGGCACGCAGAGCTTTCCTAACCCAGCTTGGGGCTATGGATTTTGAGCATCAGGTAGCTGGAAACTCGGGCTGGAATCCCCTGCTGTGCTCAGTTCCTATCCCACAGGTGGGGCACCACTCAACAGAGTCAACTGACCAGGACAGAAGCTTGGGTAGCAGAAAGATGACAATGTGTCTCACAGTGGGGCAGTGCCTTTGAGAAAGTGTAACAGGAAAAGTAGCCTCGCATTAGGGCCTGGCCCACAGAGCTTTCTGACCCAGCTCAACAAAGTCTGCTGACCAGGATGGAAACGCAGGCAAACAGGCCACAGCAGCATATTTCCCAGCAGTGCAGCACATTTGTGAGAGTGTACTAAGGTGTGGAACCTCAAGCTCTATATCCACCCAGAGCAAAGACAAGAAGCCCAAATCTAAAAAATCTCTAATCCACACTCTATACCTCTTGGTACATGTAAGAAAACAACAAAACAACTAGCTGCAATGGAACCAGGTTGCAGAGACATCTCAGAGGCTTATGAAACAACCAAACACTCACCCCACCATCACCAGCTGTCCCCAGTACAGCAAGTAAAATTACACTTCTAACAACATACCTTTCAGCAGTAGCTGTGTCACACCACCTCCAGGCTACAGCACTGAAGGCAGCGGCCATGGACAAGCAAGTTAGAGGCTAAATCCCAAAATGACAAGAAACAACACAATGAGGAGTTGTATCAGAAAAAGTCATGACACAGAAGAAATATCAAGCACCCCCCCCAAAATAACAAAACACTAATCTTAAATTCTAAGATGTGAGATGAAGACATAGAGAAATTATCAGATAAGGAATTTATGAAAATAGTGATGAAATTCATCAGAGACAGCGAGAAGCACTAGCAAGAGTCCAAGAAATTCAAAAACCATGTCATTGCAGAAATAAACCAATTCAAAGAGGGAATCCTCAATCTTGAACACAAAATTGAAAGCCTAACTAACAGAACGAACACAGCAGTGGACACAATATCAAAAATGTAAGACAATGAGAAAGAAACTCATCAGCTCATCAAACACTTGGAGACATACCGGAACAAAGCCAACAGGTGCATATAGGAAATGAAGGACAACCTCAAAAATCAAATATTAGAATAATCGGCCTTCCAGAAGGAGTGGAAAAGAGATAGGCTTAAAATGAGCATTCAATGAAATAATACAGGAGGACTTCCAGAACACTGGAAATATAAATCCAGCAGAAATTCAGGAAGGTCTGAGACCCACAAACAAATTTAAACCCCAGAGACCCTCTTCCAGACATGTGGTCCTCATGCTCCCCTCAACTGAACATAAGGAAACTATCCTAAGGCAAATAAGAAGAAAGGATAAGATTACTTTCAGAGGAAGGCAAATCAGAATCACAGCCTATCTCTCAGAAGAAACACTACAGGCAAGGAGAGAATGGAATAAAACCTTTCAAATCCTGAAACAAAACAACTGCAAACCAAGAATAATGTACCCAGCAAAGTTTTTGTTCATATTTGAAAATGAAATTAAATTCTTCCACAGTAAATAGAAACTTGAAGTATATGCCAGCACGAAACCAGCTCTAGAAAATCTCCTTAGGAAGGTGCTAAACCCAGAAAGAAAAAATGAAAACTGGAATCAAAATGACAAATTGAAAGACTTCTCCACTAAAAACCATATGAGGGAAATCAATTAATCAGAGATTCTAATAGAGGCAAACACACACTAGCACGCATGCACATGCACATGGCAGCTCCAAATCACAACCTCTCAATTTTATCACTAAACACAAATGGACTAAATTCATCAATCAAAAGACACAGATTAACAGAATGGGTTAATAAGCAGAATGCAACCATATGCTGCCTACAAAGACACATCTAACCAAAAAAGATGCAAAGAAACTGAAAGTGAAGGGATGGAAAAAGATATCTCATACCAATAGAAGAGAAATAAAGGTCATAGTAGCTGTTCTAATCTCAGATGACTTAGACTTCAATGTGACAAATATTAAAAGAGAGAGAGATGGACACTAAATATTGCTGAATATCAAAAGCCATTATTAATATCGGAGATGCGAGGTGAAGACATGGAAGAGTTACCAGACAAGGAATTTAAAAAAAGAGTGCTAAATTTTTTCAGAGACGTGGACACGAAGCTGGAAGACCTCCAGAACCGCATAATCACTGAAATACAACAAAGCAAAACCAAACTGGATGCCCAAGATCATATAATTGAAAGTCTGATCAACAGAATAAATGCAGCAGAGGAAAGGATCTCTGAAACAGAAGAAACACAAAATGAAGGTGCCCAGCGAATTAAACAGCTGGAGGCAAGCCTCAGCGAAACTAATAAAATGATGCAAGAAATGAAGGATTACCTTAGAAAATTGAATATTCGGATCATGGTCCTCACCAAGGATATAGAAAAAGAATCAGGAATGCAAGCAGTGCTTGAAGAAATTATACAGGAAAATTTCCAAAACACTTGAAACACGAAACCACCCCACATACAGGATGGACAGAGAACTCCAAACAGACATGATCCAAAGAGATCTTCAACCAGACACACGGTGCTCAACTTCTACTCCAATGAAGACAAAGAAGGAATCCTGAGACAAGTACGAAGTACAGAAAAGATCACATACAGGGGAAAACCCATCAGAAACACGGCTGACTTCTCCGAAGAGACCCTACAAGCAAGGAGAGAATGGACAAAGATCTTCCAAGTCCTGAAGCAAAACAACTGTCAACCAAGAATAATCTACCCAGCAAAGATCTCATTTGTATATGAGAACAAAATCAGATACTTCAATAGCAAAGAAAAACTAGAAGAATATGTTTACACAAAACCAGCTCTGCAAAGCCTTCTTAGAAATGCGCTAGTCCCAGATAAAAGGGAGGCAAATCACAAACAAAGTTGGCAAATAAGAAGGTCTCCAAACTAAAGCCCGCACAAACAAGGCAATTACACAGACAACAACACACACAAAACACAATCTCATGGCAGGGCAAAATTTCAACCTCTCAATTCTAACTCTCAGCACAAATGGTCTAAATTCTCCAATCAAAAGACAGAGATTAATAGAATAGATCATCAAACAAGACCCAAACATCTGTTGCCTACAAGAAACACATCTAACCAGAAAGGATGCAAAGAAACTGAAAGTGAAGGGATGGAAAAAGATATTTCACGCCAATAGACGAGAAAAAAAAGCTGGGGTAGCTATCCTAATTTCAGACGAGATAGATTTCAATCTAACTAACATCAAAAAGACAGGGAAGGCCATTTTATACTGGTGAAAGGAATGATCCATCAAGAAGCAATCACCATCATTAATGTTTATGCACTGACATAAAGCAATTACTTACACACTTAAGGGAAGACATAGATACCCACACAATTCTTGTAGGCGATCTCAACACGCCTCTACCACCAATGGACCGGTCTACGAAACAAAAACTCAACAAAGAAACAACAGAGCTCACACAAACAATAGAACAACTGGTCTTAGTAGACATATATAGAACTTTTTATCCTAAGGCCACAGATTATACATTCCTCTCAGCGGTGCATGGCACCTTGTCCAGAATTGACCACATGATAGGACATAAAGTGAATCTAAATAACTTCCAAAACATTAGTATCATACCATGTACCCTCTCAGACCACCATGGGATGAAACTGGAAATCAACAACTCAAAACTCCCCAGGAAGTATAGGCACTCTTGGAAACTGAACAATATGCTATTAAACTAACAATGGGTCAGAGAAGAAATTAAAGATGAGATCAAAAAATTTATGGAAACCAATGAAAACTCTGATACAACATTCCAAAACTTGTGGGACACCACCAAAGCAGTGCTACGAGGTAGATTAATCGCAATCGGAGCCAATGTCAAAGCCCAAGAAAGAAGGCAAATACAGGAACTAACCACATAACTCCAGGATCTGGAAAAACAGCAGCAGAAGAGTCCCACGCACAATAGGAAACAAGAAATCATCAAAACAAGGGAGGAGATAAACCAAATAGAAATCAAAAACACTATACATAAAATCAACAAATCAAAAAGTTGGTTTTTTGAGAAAATAAACAAAATAGACACTCCACTGGCCCGATTGACCAAAAAAAAAAAAACAAAAGAAAGTGAGAATCGATAGCATTAAAGATGACGAAGGCAACATAACAGACACTGCAATCATTAAGAAAATAATTAGAAATTACTACAAAGATCTGCACTCCCACAAATTTGAGGATCACCAAGAAATAGAAAAGTTCTTGGACTCTCACCACTTACCAAAACTCAGTCCGGAGGCACCTGAAGAATTAAATAAACCCATAACCGAGGCAGAGATTGAAACAGTCATCAAGGATCTCCCAACAAAAAAAAGCCCAGGCCCAGACGGCTTCAGCACAGAATTCTACAAAACATTCCGAACAGAACTAACCCCAATCCTCTAAAAGCTCTTCAAAACAATAGAGAAGGAAGCCACCCTTCCAAACTCATTCTATGAAGCCAACATCACCTTAATCCCAAAACCGGACAAAGAACCGTCAGAGAAGGAAAACTACAGACCTATTTCTCTGATGAACATTGATGCTAACATTCTCAACAAAATCCTAGCCAATAGAATTCAAAAAATCATCAGACAGATCATTCATTTTGATCAAGTAGGATTCATCCCTGGAATGCAGGGATGGTTCAACATTCGGAAATCCATAAATGTTATAAACCATATCCAAAAACTGCAAAACAAGAACCACATAATAGTTTCAATGGATGCAGAAAAAGCTTTCGACAAAATCCAACACCTCTTCATGCTAAAAACTCTAGCCAAAGTAGGCATAGATGGGAAAATCCACAACATAATCAAAGCAATTTATGAAAAACCCAACGCCAGTATCATACTGAATGGAGAAAAGCTAGAACCCTTCCCATTGAGATCTGGAACAAGACAAGGATGCCCGCTATCACCACTGCTATTCAACATAGTCCTAGAGGTACTTGCAGAGGCCATAAGACAAGAAAAAGAAATCAAAGCATACATATAGGAAACGAAGAAGTCAAGCTTTCACTATATGCAGATGACATAATTCTATGTATCGAAAAACCAGGAGACTCAATACAGAAACTACTAGAACTTATATGAGAGTTTGGCCGAGTGGCAGGGTACAAAATTAATGAACAAAAATCGACAGCCATAGTGTACGCAAATAACACCAAGATGGAAGAAGATCTAACCAACAGGATACCATTCAAAACAGCAGAGAGAAGTAAGAAGTATTTGGGAATAAATCTAACCAAAAGCGTAGGAGACCTATTCGAAGAAAACTACAAACTATTTAAAAAGTAAATTGAACAAGACCTCAAAAGATGGAATAACATCCCGTGCTCCTGGATAGGCAAAATCAATATCATTAAAATGTCTATACTACCACAAGCAATATACATTTTCAACGTAATTCCAATCAAATTGCCCAAAACATTCTTCACGGAACTTGGTACAATGATTCAAAAGTTCATCTGGAAACACAAAAAACCACAAATAGCTAAAACCATCGTGAAGAATAAGAAGTTAGCAAGGGGAATCACAATCCCGGACCTCTGGACATACTATAGAGCAGTGGTTATCAAAACAGCCTGGTACTGGCACAAAGACAGGAAGGAAGATCAATGGAATAGAATAGAAGCACCAAAAGGGAACCCACACAGATACAGCCAATTAATCTTTGACAAAAAGACCAATGACAGTCCAAGCAAGTGGGAAGGCCTCTTCAGTAAATGTTGTTGGGACAACTGGCTGATAGCCTGTAGAAACAAAAAGATAGACCCACTTCTATCACCATACACCAAGATCCAATCTACATGGATAAAAGACCTAAACCTACATCCAGAAACCTTCAAACTCCTGCAAGAAAATGTAGGAAATACCCTGCAAGACCTAGGAGTAGGTCCCGACTTTCTAAGAAGGACACCAAAAGTAATAGCAGTTGAGAACAGAATAAACAAATGGGACCTCATCAAACTAAGAAGTTACTGCACAGCAAGGGAAACAATCAACAAAGTAAAAAAGCAACCCACAGAGTGGGAGAAGATCTTTGCACACGATATAGGCGATAGGGGGCTAATTTCCAGGATATACAAAGAACTTCAAAACAACCAAAAAACCAAAACGAACAAGCCACTCAAGAAATGGGCACGGGAAATGGGCAAACATTTCACAAAGGAACAAGCCCAAATGGCAAACAAACATGAAAAAATGTTCCAGCTCCCTGGCAATAAGGGAAATCCAAATTAAAACATCGATGAGGTACCACCTAACACCAGTAAGATTGGCCCACATAAACAAGAACACCAACGACGCTTGCTGGTGAGGATGTGGGGAAAAGGGAACCCTACTCCACTGCTGGTGGAGCTGCAAATTGGTACAGCCTTTATGGAAATCAGTCTGGAGAACACTCAAACAACTCCAAATCTGCATACCATATGACCCAGCAATAGCACTCCTAGGAATATATCCAAAACACCTGTTTTACGACAAACCAACTTGCATCCCTATGTTCATAGCAGCACAATCAGTAATTGCAAAAACATGGAAGCAACCGAAATGCCCATCAGCAGAAGATTGGATAAGAAAGCTTTGGTTCATCTACTCCATGGAATACTACTCAGCTATTAAAAAAAAAACAAAATGCAGTTCTTTGTGGCTAAATGGGCCCAACTGGAAACTATAATGCAAAGGGAAATGAGCGAATCCCAAAAGGTTAGATACCACATGCTTGCCTTGATTGAACTTGCAATTTTAGTTTGATTATTGGTTATTTTTTGAACCTGTCATTGATACTGTCTCAACCCAGATGTTTCGAAGAATGGAACTTGCATTATTTTTTTTTATTATTTTTTTTAAGATTTATTTTTATTTTTTTTATTGGAAAGGCGGATATACAGAGAGGAGAGACAGAGAGGAAGATCTTCCGTCCGATGATTCACTCCCCAAGTGAGCGCAACGGGCCGATGCTATGCCAATCCGAAGCCAGGAGCCAGGAGCTTCTTCTGGGTCTCCCACATGGGTGCAGGGTCCCAAAGCTTTGGGCCGTCCTCGACTGCTTTCCCAGGCCACAGGCAGGGAGCTGGAAGGGAAGTAGGGCTGCCGGGATTAGAACCGGCACCCATATGGGATCCCGGGCGTGCAAGGCGAGGACTTTAACCACTGCGTCACCGCGCCGGGCCCACTGAACTTATCTGGACAATAAGACTCTGGACTGTATGCTAGATATGTGTTTGCAAGGAACGAATCTCAACTGAACTTGAACTATGGTTATGCAACAAGGTGCAGGAATCCACCATGGGGGAAGGGGTATGGGAGGAGTGGGGGCAATCCCCAGTACCTATAAAACTGTATCACATAATATAATGTTAACAACAATAAAAAAATGAAAAAGATATTTCATACCAATAGAAGAGAAATAAAGGTCATAGTAGCTGTTCTAATCTCAGATGACTTAGACTTCAATGTGACAAACATCAAAAGAGAGAGAGATGGACACTTCATATTGCTGAAATGAACCTTCCAACAGCAAATGATTACTATTATTAACATCTATGCACAAAAACACGGGTGCACCAAAGTAAGTGAAGCAATTGCTGATAGAATTAAGAGGGAACACACAATAATCCTGGGGGACCACAGAACCAAGTTAACAGCAATAGACATCAACAAAACAGAAACTTAACAGAGAAACAGTAGAACTCACACACACAATAGAACTAATGGACCTGGTGAACATTTATAGAAACCTCCACACCTCAGTCACAGAATACACATTTCTTTCAGCAGTGCATGGCACCTTCTCCAGAAATGACCACATGATAGGGCACAAATCAAGCCTCACTAACTTCAAAAACATCGAAGTCATTCCATGCACCTTCTCAGATCACAATGGAGTAAAACAGGAAATCAAGAAATCAATATGGCCCTGGAAGTACATTAACACCTGGAGGCTGAACATCTAAATGAGCAGTGGGTCAGAGAAGAAATAAAGGACAAGATCAAAACATATATATGGAAACAAACAAAACTCAAATACAACATTCCAGAACTTGTGGGACACCGCCAAAGAAGTCTTGGGTGGTAAGTTCATAGCAATCGGTGACTATTCCAAAGCCCAAGAAAGATACCAATTACAAGAATTAAACATCCACCTCCAGAAATTAGAGAAAGAGCAACAAAGTGACCCTTCAAACAAAAGGAAATAAGAAATCATTAAACAAGGGAAAAGATAAGCCAAATAGAAATTAAAAAAAAAAAACTATACACAAAATGAATGATTCAAAAAGCTGGTTCTTGGAGAAGATAAACAAAATAGACACCCCACTGGCATGACTGACAAATAAAAAAATAAAAAAAACAGGAGAAAATGAGAATTAATAGCATCAAGGATGAAAAAGGCAGCAGAAGAATTGACACTGCAACTATTAAGATAATAATTACAAATTACTGCAATGAACTATACTCAAACAAATTAGAAGACCACCAGGAAATGGAAAGGTTCTTGGACTCTTACCATTTACCAAAACTTAGCTCAGTCACAACAGAACACCTGAACAAAAACATAACTTAGGCAGGAATCAAATTAGTGATCAAAGATCTCCCAACACAGAAAAGTCCAGGCTCAGATGTTTTCACTCCAGAATTATGCAAAACATTCCAAGTAGACCTAACCCCATCCTCTACACTGTATTCAAAGCAATAGAAAAGGAAGCAACACTTCCAAACTCATTCTATGAAGCCAACATTACCTTAATTACAAAACCGGACAGAGAACTAATAGAGAGGGAAAACTACAGACTGATATCCCTGATAAACATTGATACAAAGATTCTCAACAAAATCCTAGCCAACAGAATAAAAAAAACAAAACCAAAAAATAGACACATCATTCATTCATATCAATTAGGATTCATTTCTGGCTTGCAGAGATGGTTCAACATTCAAAATCCAAAAATATAATATGCCACATCCAAAAACTGAAGAACAAAAATCATATAATAGTATCAATAGACGCATAAAAGGCTTTTGACAAAATCCATCACCACTTCATGCTGAAAACCCTAGACAGGGTAGGCATAGAAGTAACAATCCACAACATAATCAAAGCAATATATGAAAAACCCAATGCCAGCCTCAGACTGAATGGAGCAAACCTGGAACCCTTCCCACTGAGATCTGGAACCAGACAACGATGTCTGCTATCACCACTACTATTCAATATAGTCCTGAAGGTACTCATGGAAGCCATAAGACAAGACAAAGAAATCAAAGGAATCCAAATGGGAAATGAACATGCCAATCTCTCACTATTCGCAGACGACATGATCGTTTTCATAGAATATCTAGAGACGCAATACAGAGACTGCTAAAACTTATAAAACAGTGTGTTAGGGTGGCAGGGTACAAAATAAGTGAACAAAAAACAACAGCCATATTGTATTCAAACAGTCCCCAAGATGGAAAAGATCTTGCTAACATCATACCATGCAAAATAACACAGAAGAATATCAGGTACCTAGGAATTAACTTCACCAAAAACGTAGGAGATCTTTTTGAAGACAACTACAGTAAGCTTAAGAAAACAATTGAGGAGGACTTCAAAAGACGGAGAAACATCCCAGGCTCCTGGATAGGTAAAGATATCATCAAGATATCCATAATACCAAAAGCAGTATACATAATCAATGCAATCCCAAACAGAGTACCCAAAACATTCGTCATAGAACTAAAAAAAATGATACATAGATTGATCTGGAAACACACAAAAAAAAAACACAAATAGCCATAAACATCCTGAGTAATAGGCAGTTAACAGGGAAAATCACAGCTTTGGACCTAGGGACATACTACAGAGAGGTTGTCATCAAAACAGCTTGGTACAGGCACAGAGTCACAGAAGAGGACCAATGGAGCAGAATAGAAACAACAGATGGGAGGGCCCAGCGTGGTGGCACAGTGGTTAAGGTCCTAGCCTTGCATGCCCAGAATCCCATATAGGCGCCAGTTCTAATCCCTGCTGCCCCTCTTCCCATCTTGCTCCTTGCCTGTTGCCTGGGAAAGCAGTCAAGGATGGCCCAAATCTTTGGGACCCTGAACCCATGTGGGAGACCCAAAAGAGTCTCCTTGCTTCGGATGGCATAGCATCGGCCGTTGCATTCACTTGGGGAATGAATCATTAGATGGATGATCTTCCTCTCTGTCTCTCCTGTCCCTGTATATCTGCCTTTCCAATAAAAAGTAATAAAAATAAATCTTTCAGAAAAAAAAAAGAAACAACAGATGGGAACCCACACAGATACAGCTGATTAATCTTTGACAAAAAAAAAGAAAAACAGAAAACAATCCATACAAATGAGAAGGTGTCTTCAATATATGCTGTTGGGACAACTGACTGATAGCCTGTAGAAACAGAAGATAGATCTGCATCTCTCACCATACACTAAGATCAAATAAAAAAGGATAAAGACCTAAACCTACACCCAAAAACCTTCAAACTGGTGGAAGAAAATGTAGGAAACACGTGTCAAGAGCTAGGTATAGGCCTTGACTTTCTAAATATAAAGCCAAAATTAATAGTACCCAATGCCAAAATAAACAATTGGGACTATATCAAACTAAAAAGCTTCTGCACAGCAAGGGAAACAATCAACAAAGTCAAAAAAAAAAAACACAGAATGGGAGAAGATTTTGCACACTACATAGGTGATAAGGGCTAATCTTCAGAAAAACCAAAACACCAAAGCAAATAAACCACTCAGAAAATCGGCACAGGAAATGGGCACACATTTCACAAAGGAACAAACCCAAATGACAAACAAACGTGAAAAAATGCTCAAGTTCATTGGCAATAAGGGAAATTCAAATTAAGACATCAATGTTGTAAGAACACCAGTAAGAATGGCTCATATGCAAACAACCGCCAACCACATTTGCTGGTGTGGTTGTGGAAAAAGGGAACCCTTATCCATTGTTGGTGGGGCTGAAGTTTGGAGCACCCTCTATGGAAATCAGTCTGGAGAACATTCAAACAATTGAAAATTTGCATATCATATGATCCAGCATTAGCACTCCTAGGAATATTTCCAAAACACCTGTTTTACGACAAACCTACTTGCATCTCCATGTTCATAGCACCACAATCAATAATTGCAAAAACTGGAAAGCAACAGAAATGCCCATCTACAGAAGACTGGATAAGAAAGCTATGGCTTATTTACTCCATGGAATATCACTCAACACTTTAAAAGAATGAAATGCATTTCTTTGTGACCAAATGAGCTCAACTGGAAACCATCATGCTAAGGGAAATAAGTGAATCACAAAAGGTTAGATATTATATGTTTGCCTTAATTTAACTTGAAACACTGTCAATTTGTATAAAAATACCAGTGAAATGTAGTATTACATTGTTAATTAACCCCGTAATGTTGGAAAATGTTTGTTGCTGTTATATTATGGCATTTAATTGGTCGAATTGATAATCTGGCAGCTATGTCTATAGACCAGAGTTGGTATCCTCAAGAAATTATTGAATTCAGCTGTGCAATAAGATACTGGACACAATGCAAGGTACATGCTTGCATTAAAAGAAACAAGACTAGATTTGAACTGTAACACTGCAGTAAGGTAGAGCAATCCACCATGGGTGAAGGGCAAGGGCAGGAGAAGAGGAAACAACAGAACGTATAAAACATTGTTATAATATTAAATGCAATAAAAATTAAAAAATGAAAAATAAAAAAGAAGGATAAGTTGCAAAACATTGGATCCCTCAACTGATTTGTGAGAAGAAAGCTCCTGGCTTTTGTGTTGGGATCAGCTCACCTTGGGCCATTGCAGCCACTTGGGGAGTGAACCCATGGATGGATGATCTTTCCATCTCCTCTCTATTGATCTATCATTCCAGGAAAAATAGTTAAATCCTTTACAAGAAGAAAGAAATAAAAGATTCAGGCAGCTTGAGATGACACCAGAAGCATGTGAAGTGGGAGCCTTGGAAAATCAGCCTCCCCAGGTGATGCCTCTTGACAAAGTCTGCAACTAGGAAACAGAAGCTCTGTGACAGAGCCCAGGGTGGAAAGTGTCAGAAAGTTTGGAAGTGGGCATTACTGAGAGAACAAACTGAAAGAGTTTGTGTGCCTGGAGCTTCATGCTAAACCTCTCCATCCTCCTGTGCTGTGGTAATCCCGTGTTGTCCCTGAAAACACATAGGCAATGAAGGTGAGAAATCTTTCTCTGAGAATTAAAACTGCTGGGTGAGCCAACTTTCCTTCAGTTGCTGGCAGAGTTCCCTCAGGCTACCCTCATTAAATCTGCTCTTCTCTCTAAATCCTTTTGTTTCCTATGTATGCACTATGCCCCCGTCAGCAGTACTCAGTGCCATGAGATTTTGCCCAGTGAGTTTTCAAGGTGGAAGGATGCTGTGCATAGTTCAACTGGAATCATGCTGAATCTGTAGCTTGCTCTTGGGAGTAAAGACATCTGAATTCATACAACAAATATACAAGCACGGCCTTTTCATGTGTAAATTGCATAGAGCTTACAATTTCTTTCTCTGGCATGGTGCCATTTGAGTATACAAAGTTTATTAACTTTTGTGGTCCCTGGTAGTCTTTTATTGGTGTATATTGTCTTGTATAGACAAATCTTTACTTACTTTTATGGGATAACTTACTTACAAATTACATAAATTTTCCTGTTTGCTCTGGTAGTAGTTTCCTGCTTGTGTAGGTAGCTATTTCATGTGCTTCCAGTGCTCCTTCGATTTCCTCTTTGGCATTGTGTAGCCATCCCTATGTCTATATCTTATAGAATGTTTCTGGTTATAATATTCAGGATTATATTTAGTGGTAGGAATGAGAATGTACCTTTTTATTGGCTCAGGATCCTAGTGTAAGTCCCTAGAAACTTGGCCACATTCAATATACTGCTGGGCTGTGAGTGCTAAATGCAATCCCTTAACATATTAAGAGATATTCCTCATTGCAGACTTTGCTTTAGTATTTGAACATGAAAAGAGGTCATTTGCACCTTTCTTAAAAAGTTAAGTATTTTTGTTGTAAAGCTTGATATACAGAGAGGAGCAGAGACATAGAGGACGTTCTTCCATCTAATGATTTACACCCCACATGAACAACAATCGCTGGAATTGAGCCAATCTGAAGCTAGGAGCCAGGAGCTTCTGCTGGTCTCCCATGTGGATGCAGGTTCCCAAAACTTTGGGCCATCCTTGACTGCTTTTGTAGCCCACAGGCAATGAGTTGGGTGGAAAACAGGGCCGCCAGAATAAGGCACAGCCCCCATATGGGATTCTGACATGCACAAGGCAAGGACATTAACTACCATGCTATCACATCAGGCATGCAGGTTGTATCTTAAAAAAAATGCCTTTTCTGTGTACTGAGATTATCATGGCTTTCATTTTTTCATAGGCTATAGCATGTGTCATATTTACCGCCTTCCACTATCAAACAAACACTGTATAATGATGTTTATGGTGAGATGTTGGGTTTGATGAGTAGTGATCTCCTGAGGATTTTTGCAATGAATTCAATCAGGGATGGTTTTCTCTCTATTATCATTGTGCTTTGTGATTAAGCAAAGCAATGAACTTTGGGATTAAGCACAAAATTCTCAGAAGTTTGAGAGGATTTCTGCCTTAAATTCTTTAGAGTATCTAGAGAAGAATTGCTATTGATTAGTCTTGGAATTTATGGTAGAAGCTCCCATTGAAGCCATCTAATCTGAGATGCTTTATGTGGTCATAGTCATAATTCCTTCATCTGTAACTACCTCAGTTATTTCTCTATTAAAGTCAACTATGTCATCATGGCTGAATATGGCTATATATTTAGAAATTTCTCTATGCTTGTTTGTTGCAAATAATGTTGTAAGATGTTGATAGCATGGGTGCTTGGAGGTTGGGCTTGGCTGGGGAGAGGGGACTGTGCAACGCTGGCACTGCTGACAGAGGAGGGCAGGTATGGGGGGTTGTGTGTGACACAGAGAAAAAGAGTAACAGACTCTGTGTGTGCATGTATGTGTGTGTGTGAGACAAAGAGAGAGAGACAAAGAGAGAGACACAGAGAGAGGCAGAGAGAGAGATGGGACTGTTGGGAAGTGTGGGAGGTGACAGGAGGAGAGTCGAGTCCCCCAGAGTCTTAGCTCTGGCCAAGGCTCTGACTGGATCAGTCACTTCCACTGTGGTAGGGAGCCAGTAGCCAGGCACTAACCATCGGGATAAACCCATCCAGCAGTCTGAATGGCTTGGGTGTTGGGCTATGTATGGCGTGGGGCTGAGCAGCCTGCACCACAGGTGGTCTTGGATAGCCTCAGCTCCACTCAGCTCGGGCAGCACCCTGTGAGCAAGAGTAGGTCCTGGCGAGGTGAGGCAGACCTGCTGGATCCATCCCACAAACTGTGTGCAGGGCTGTGGTTAGCCAGGCCTGGAGAAGGGAATGTGGCAATCTTCTGCTGAGGATCCAGTGGTGTGCTACAGCCAGAAACACACTGCTGCCAGACTGGAAGTTGAGGTGGTACCAACAAAGCAGCTCCTGGCAAGTGCAAGTTCAGGCTGCTGCACAGAGCAGAGGATTGGGGTTGTCCACAGTGGAACGCGTAACCCCTGTAATCCTGAGCATGGCTGCTGGTGCTGTACCTCAAGGGAGGCGAGGCCTGGAATCAGAGAACTGGTGAGCTGAGGCCCAGCTTGTTGGGCAGCACATGGGGCTGTGGAAGGGAAGGCAGTGCTACACATGCTTCAGGCTCCATGTTCACTAGTGCCACGGGTGTCTCCTTGACCCCAAGCAGATTCCATACCACTTGAGCTGAGAAGTGTCAAAATGTGAAGGGTGAAGGTGTGCTGAGCTATGTGATTGGCTTGGAGGTGGTTATGCGTGGGTGTGAGTTGTTGCTGGTGCAGGGGTTGGGTGGTGGTAAGAGTGGGTCCTGGGGCTGAACATTTGCTGGGAGGAAGCAAGAGAGTGTGGTCTGGGATGTGGAAAGGGGGGGGCGGGATGTGTCTAGGGGCACGGTGTGCTCACTGTGCTACCTTTGGCTAGACAAAAAACTCAGCTGTGGCCAGGGGCACTGCAGGATATGCTTTTGCTTCTAGTTTAACCCTAACTTCTGCAACAACAAGATCTACAAGGATCAGAGCCTGCATGGTAGGGAAGCCATAGACTGTGGATTCCGTGTGTGTCTTGTCCAGTCATGGGTCCTTTTTGAGATCCCATTCCCACAGGGTACACTACTGCCTGTTCAGTGCAACCCAGGGATTCTGTGTCTGTGATGTTGATCCAACCTGGGCTCCTGCCCACCAAGCTTTTTGGATTGGCTGATGAACCACGCCTTTCCAGACACCAACAGGATTGCCTAGATGAGGACAACCCTCATATGCATCATCTCACTCAACTCCAGAGCTTTTGCTGGCCTCAGGCAGGAATGAGGCTGCCAGTGGTTGGCAAGGGCCACAAAGCAGTGCTAGTGAGGTGGGTTTATGATCTATGCTTGCAGTAGGCAAAAGTTCCTTCATAGATGCTCAGGTGATCTTATGCCCTTCGTGGCTTACATGCCCTCCCACCCCTCCCTTTGCCCAGATCATCTGCAATAGCCTAGGCTCAATGTCATGCTGTACTCTCCCAGGGAGAATGTCAGCTTCATGGGAACTGTGCCAGAAGTGAGGTGAGTAATCATCTGATACACACAGAGATCCTCTGCACACTTATGCCAGGGCAAATAGGCGGGAAGCTTCAATCTTGCAAATCCATTCCCTTTGCCATAAATAATGGCAAGTCTACCCTCTTGCAGCCAGGTTTTAGCCCTCGTCCACTTCTCCCTCTGCCAGACACCAAGGGCTTTACTCTGGTGCTAGTGTTGTTGTCATCTGCCATCAGCATCCCACTCTGCCATCAGCATCCTAACTCGCCTGGGAGCTTTGCAAAATCCTGGGCTGCCTGCCTTGCAGATACACTGAGATGTGAGGTGGGTCTAATGTGGTTGGTGGAGATTCAGGCTGGGATCACATTCATGTGCAAGAGCACAGGTCAATGAGAGCCAGAGCATAAGTGTCTGCACACTGGAAGCAGCCTGCCAGGAGCACATTAGTCTACAATGCGACTGTGGACGACACGGCAGCAGAGACATGAGCTTGCAAAGCAGCTGGGATACTTCACCACCCTGCATAACCAGCCTGTGTACCGTGGCAGCATGAGCACAGCTGGGTTTTTGGGAGCCACATGGGACCTTGCCCTGCCTTTGTGCCTTGACCCAGGTGTGTGCAGGAGGTAGAGCCAGAGGAGGAGCAGGAAGAGGAAGTGGAAGAAAATTAAAATTTCCAGTGGCCCACACAGAGAATGAGACGTTCCTCGTTGCCACTGTGTGGGCATGTCCTTTCTTCAAAGGTGGAGTCCCTCCATATCCCTCATTCCCCACCCCTCCACAGCCACTGGAAACACACAGTGTCTATGGAATGACACAGAGCTTCAACAATGTGCTGTCCACAAGGGAATCCTCTGGCTTAGGTGGTGTTCACAGTGGTTGAGAGGTGCACATGTGTGCAAGGTGTGATTAGCGGTTGTGCCTGCAATAGCAGCAGCAGAAGCCTTAGGTGGTCTAGGGGCTCTGCAGAGCTGGCCATTATGTGGCATATCAGATTTGAACTAAGCAGCACTGCTGTATTGGGTATAGCTTCTAGAGCTGTAAGGTACAATGGCTCCCTTCAAACCAAGGGGGAGGACAGGCTGTACCACACACACAAGCTGGTTGTAGAGGCATGTGTTTTTGCATTGCAATATCTCTGCGTCCCTGGAATCCCAAGGAAAGTCACAGAGGTACCAAGCCAGGGAGCTTGCCATCCAGTACAGTTCCCAAATGTGAGGAGGAGCATCACTAATTCCTTATTTGGAGCATTTTATCACAAGGCTTCTGTTGTAGGAACTGGACTGAACACAGAAGTACTCAAATATCCCTGCTTCCTCTTTTTTCTCTGCTTCCAATACAAAAGGTGTTTTGAAATACTTATTCTGGAACTGGTATTTGAGGGCAGGCTTAACCCATCTTGACAATGGTCTTACTCCAAAAACTGTACAGAATAGCTCATCACAGGCTTGGAATAGGAAATCTCATGTGGACTTGATCTATATTTCTTTCCCAAATCTGGTTCAGAATCACTGAAACACACACAATATTCACACCACAGAATTTATTGTATTAGGTTGGGTTAACACAACTGTTCCCAACTTGCACTTGAGGTCTGTATCTTCCTTCAGTGATGTGGCAGACAAGCTTGCATATTCCATACCAGGATTTTCAGGGTTTTTACACATTTCCAACATATTCCATTCTAAATGAAAAGCTCTCTGAAACACATAAATTCATAAGGACACTTGTCCTCTCAGAACAACACTAAATGTGTATCAAAATGGAAAGGATCTGCATAGAAAGCTATCCAAAACTCACATGTGACCCTTCATTAGTGCTCCCACATGAGTGCACTAATGAGAGAGATTAAAATCAGTTTTCCCTTATTCCAGAGCAATTGCTAGTGTTCACTGAAAGAATACATGGACATATATTAAAATACAAGGACATATATTATTAAAACCTAAACTCCTAATGTGTCTAAGGGCCAAAACACAACCTAAATATTCACGGATATTTCGAGAATCAATGATGACAGCAATGTTTAAAGAATCAAAAATATAACTTGCTGGTATTGAGCTGAAAATGGACTTGACATGTATGGCCAGGAATATGTCTACTAAAGTGAAGCGACACTTCAAGCTTGTTTAGTATCTGCGAGGGTGGCCACAAAGTATGCCTACATGTATGTGTACACACAATGGTTAGCCATTTTGTATCATACTTCTCCCACACATCAGCTTCACTCTGATACCCAGGCTGACCAAAATGTAGTGAATCTCGTTTGTCTCCACTAAGCCTCAGGTACATCTTTTAGAAAATAAGGGTCCATGTCCCTACACACAAGCTCTTACCCAAGGTCACGAGCTGCTCATCATGTTTCTGCATTCCATCTTCAGCTGCCTGATTCCCAAGGTAATATGGCAGAGGTTTGACCCAAATATCCTAGTAGATTATCTGTTAGGCAAAAGGAAAAATTAGCTCATTGTTGAAATGCCCCGGAACTTTCAACATGCAGTTAGAATTTTCCCAGTGTGCACCCTCCTCAGCAATCCTGCTGGAGTCTACACAGTTGTGGTGCACAAACCAGTTGAAAATACTGACACTGTTGTTACAAGCCATGCACCTTAGAGCTTCACCCATATAATCCTGAAGCCATTTAATTGGAGAGAAACAATATGCTCTATACACTAGGGGATTAGAATGAAGAACAGACGTGGATCAAATCTCCTATTACCTGTCACCCATGTCCAATATCTAGTCTCTAAGAAACATCTCACCATTGATGTTAGCTTGTTATTCCTTAACAATCACTGCATTAGAGAAGGAGGGGTTGCTGCAGAACAACCTGATCTTGAAGCTATTCTAGGGATGCTTGAGTTTGGAATCCTGTTAGGATAAGATGAAGTATGCTGATTTTTCACCAATGAGTCTCCTTTCAACTGTTCAAAACTACTTCTATGACTCACAGTGCCTTTTGCATAGGACTAGCCTGAAACTAGCCAAGGAACTGACCTGTACTTTGGTCATGTAGCTAAGGATGTCTTCATCCTTATCACAAATGATGGGTGACATTTGGGAATTGTTCACCAGCAATCTATCAAGGAACTTTCACAAGAAAAACTCAGTGTGTGTGTGTGTGTGTGTGTGTGTGTGTGTGTGTGTGTATGTACAATTCAGACCTACACAACGCACAGCTGGGTTATTAATATTACTGGATCGCAATGTTCTAATGCATCCTCAAATAATAGCACCTGGAACATGTTACCCTTTAAGTGGAGGAGAGAAGGAGGGCCTCTGTCCTCAGTATAGTGAGAGTCCTGATCTTTGTGAGTTAAAGATGAACTGCCACCGAGCATATCATACCTCTGTGTGCCACAGGTTCTTACTGGCAAAATAGCAGCAATGGAAAAGACAAGAACCTCATTACTCCGACAGGAGAACAGAGCGAAGCACAGGTCTTTGGCAGCACAGGTGTTAGGAAAGCAGTTTTCCAGGCTTGTGGTTTTATTGTCATTCTCTTTAAAGTGAGATCGGCAGAGGATGGCCACAGCCTTGTGCCACAATGGGGAGTCCTTGAGCCACTAAGGAGACCACATTCATCTATTTAGAACAGGGACCCATGAGAATGGTTTGACCCAGCGTTGGGGCTGTCCCTTGCATGAAGTGGGCACCCTCCTCAGCGAGGTCCAACTATGGGGGACAGATGCATACCAGAGGATGTTGTGCATCTTGGATTTGTGGAGTAGCACGCAGTTGCCAAAGGGGCATGTTGGGGTGCCTGTCAGAGTGTGTGTCGGGGGGCGGGGTAGAATGCTGTGGTAGTTTGATGCTCATAGGATTGTAAGCCAGTTGCCATAGGTGGGGTGGAGCTCCAGATGAAAATATGTTTGCAAGCATGGGGTTGATGAGTTATTCCAAAGGGCAGGTGCCAGCTCAGCAACTTTGGTGCACCTTGAGCTCAGCGCTCACTCTTTCTTCACACACCTAAGCCCATACGGCTGTTCAGGTACAGGGAGCAACCCGATTGGCTGCCCATCTGTTACTCACAGGCCTATGTTGCCATACCAGCAGTCTACTCAGCAGGTGCTGGGTTATAACCATCCCAGAATGGTACAGCCTCATCATTCTAGAAAAGCCATCGTGACAGACAGGCCCCATTTGGCCTGGCGCAAAAGAAATCAGGAGGTTCAAGCTCTGTTTTCCATGGTATTTCCCAATCCCCATCTGCTGACCCACATAAACACACACACACACACACACACACACACACACACACACACACACACACACACACACACACAAACAGCAACAGGCCATACCAGGGAATATGTCCAAACTTGGTGGAAGACAGTCTGTGAATTTATCGGGCTTGGGTTTCTAATGAGTGGGAGTGTGCCCATATTCTGAAAATGGTGTGAAGCCTAGGACTTTTGCAATTCTTTTATTAGGAAAGCATTTCTCCCGGGTTACGGTTTCATTGTTACTCTGTATAGAATCACTTTGGCAGCGATGTCCAAAGCACTGAGCCACAATGGGGAGTCCTTGAGCCACTCTGGGGACCACATTCGTTTATGTAGAACAGGGACCCAAGAGAGTGGTTTGACACCGTCTTGGAGCTGAACTTTGTATGAAGTGGGCACCCTTCTCATCAATGTCCAACTATGGGGGACAGATACATGGTAGCAACTGTCATGAATCTCAGATTCCTGGAGTAGCACGCAGTTGCCATAGCAGCATTTTTGGTGCCTGTGTGACTGTCTTTTGTGTGGCTGGGTAATTGTAGTAGTTTGACACCCATAGGATTGTAAGCCAGCTGCCACATTTGATGTGGAAATCCAGATGATAAGAACCTCACAGGCATGGGGTGATGAATTGGGCCCACATAGAAGTGACATTACAGCAACTTTGTTGGAACGTGATCTCAGCCCTCACTCTTGCTTCACTCACCTAAGCACATGCGGCAGTCCAGGTACAGGGAATATCCCAAATGGCTGCCCCTCCATGAACTCACAGGGCTCTGTGGCCATACCGCCTGTCCACTCAGCAGCCTCCTGATCATAACTAGCATGGAATGCTATGGCCTCAGCATTTTAGGAAAGCCATGGCAACAGACAGGTAGCTTTATGCCCAGTGCAGAAAGCCAGCAGGTGGCTCAAACTCTGCTTTCTGCGGTTTTTCCCCCATGCCCTTCTGTTCATGCCCCTCCATACACACACTTATCCCCACAGACTGTACCAGGGAGGAAGTCCAGGCTCCGTGGATATCAGCTTTCCATGAGTGTATGGGACTTGGGTGTCTATGGAGTGGGAGTGTGCCAATATGCTGAAAATGGAGTGAAGCCCAGGGCTTTTGCAACACTGTTACTAGGAAAGCGTTTCTTCATGGTTGTGGTTTCATTGTCATTCTGTTTAGAGTCACATTGGCAGAGGATGGCCATAGCCTTGTGATACAATGGGGAGTCCTTGATCCTCTGTGGAGACCACATTCGTTCAGGAAGAACAGGACCCATGAGAATGGATTGACACTGCGTTGGGTTGGCCCTTGTATGATGTGGTACTCTTGCTCAGAGATGTCCAACTATTTGGGGCAGATACATGCCAGAAGCTGTAGAGCATTTTGGATTTGTGGAGTAGCAAATGTTGGAGTCTGAACTGTAGCCTCTCAGATGTCAGGGGGGAGTCAGTTATCCACCAGAGAATGACAAAGAGTCTTGCTGGTAATGTAAACAGCAAACAGAGTTTATTGCGCCAGCATACTGTTGCCAAAATACACTTGGGGTGCACAGGCCAGCCAAGCCTGGTGGTAGGACCATAAATAGCCCAAGACAGAAGCCTATATAGGCCCTTTGGGGCTGGTAAATACATCAAAAGTAACAACCTTAGATATGTTCATTTTTATGGCCTTCTGGGCACAGGCAGCCTGTACTGTTCCCATACCCACTATCATCCCATTCTCACACCCTTATCTTCCTCCAGTTCCTGGGACCAAAGAAGAACTGTGTCCTTGCCGTCCTGCACCTGTGTCCACAAAGTTTCAAGGCAGCAAAGAATGATTTATCGGTGAAGCGCAATCCTCCCAAAGTCCTGACGCCTCCTGGCTTAGGAAATAAGCAGTTTCTTCAGCACAAGGAAATCTGACAGTGCCCAATGGAAGCATTCTGTTTTAGCATTCTAATGTACTATCATAGCATTTATCTATACTGCAACACTTCCCACTTCTCTGTTTATACTGAGGAATGTTCCTCAGCACAGGGCTACTGCTGATACTGCTGTTGGAAGACCAACAACTCGACAGTACTGACACGCTCTCTTACAAAATTTACCAGTATTTTCAGGATGTAAGGCCCCTGCGTAATAATAGAAATATGATGAGTAAAGGTCCCATCAAAGGGGACAATAGTTAGTTAGCCAAGGTCTCTTGTTGAACTGTGACTCAAAGCATCCTTTCTGGGATTCTCATTCCATCTTCCTTTGGCTAGACCTTCGCAGATCTCAGCCATGGGTGCCTCACTACCCCAGTGTGGTCTGCATAGAAGCAACACTCCTCTCCCAGGGCTATCCCAAGACCGCCTTGCCTTAGGAATACTAGGTCCAACCCCCTATGATTCTGAAGGACAACCTCAGATAAGGAGTTGAAGGATTACTCTAAACACTAATAGATCGTTCTATGTACTCCAGTTCTTCGTCAATTGCTGTTCGTAAGGAGTTGATCTCTCTGGTCTGCGTGATTAAGGATGCATCTCCTGTTCCTGTGCTCAGCACTCCTAGACCTAACAGGGGAGCTATGGTGAGAACAGTCATGGGCTCTCTCTTAAACCTCAGGATAGAGTCAGTTTCCCAGTGTTAGTGTACATCATTCTCTGTGATGCAGGCCAAGAGGAAGAAATGTCACAATAACACAAAACTCAGTAGTTGCATTAAAAACAGCATTAGATAGATGCTGGGTTAATCCAGTGCGAGAGCAAATCCACTAACCCTCTGAGGTGGGAGATAAAAAATCAGTTTTAACGGATCCAACAAGACTTGCTTTTGAGGACCAAAGTCTGTGCTTGCCTTTAGCGACAGTGCCAATGCAGGATCCCCATCCACTAACTTGGGCTATAGTCAGAGGGGTACTCCTGTCAACCCATTTAGTTGGGGCTACTGGTGAATAGCTCCAGCTAGAGTTGACACTGATAGCCTTGTAAAATGGGGGGTAACCAACATTTCTGGGTTCGGTCAGGACTGTTAATGTTTAGGTTAGCTTCCACAGAGGCTCATTCTTCTCTTGGACCCAGATTGGGAGAAGGGAAGCTTCAGTCTGCTCCTCTTCAACAGTAGGGATGTTGGAAGGAAGGAAGAAGGGTGTAAGGAGGGCTGCTGGAATAAGAAAGTGGGGTAATGGGCTCCACCGTCTGAGACACAAGGAGGGTCCCATTGGGTTTGTGGACGTATGCGTGATATAACACAACACCCCAGGTCAGTCCGGATTTCCACCTCCTATCACTCTTCCTTAGCTCAGTGAACATGACTAAGTCACATGGGGATTTGCCACGTGAATTTTTTTTTTTAAGATTTATTTTTATTTTCAATGGAAAGGCAGATATATAGGGAGGAGAGACAGAGAGGAAAATCTTCTGTCTGATGATTCACTCCCCAAGTGAGCGCAAGGCTGAAGCTAGGCCGATCTGAAGCCAGGAGCCTCTTGCGGGTCCCCCATGCTGATGCAGGGTCCCAAAGCTTTGGGCCATCCTCAACTGCCTTTCCGGGCCACAGGCAGGGAGCAGAATGGGAAGCAGGGGTGCCGGCATTAGAACTGGCGCCCATATGGGATCCCAGGTGTGCAAGGCGAGGAATTAAACCACTGCGACACTTCACCTGGCCCCACATGAATTCTTAAGTCACTTAAGCCAAGGAGGTGAACACCACATTTCCCGTGTCAAGAGGTGAACAAAAGAGTTGGATTAAATCTGACTTAGCAATGGCCCACTTCCAGGGCCCATCATTAGAAGTTACACAGCCCCAACTCCTACAGTAATAGTCATTCCCACCCCCACATGTACTGTAAGTCTTTCATGTGGATTCAGGGCAAGCATAGAAACCTGCCACACATAAAATTGTTCAAGGACCATTTCTTTGTGGTCAAGTCTCTCAAGCTAAAGTATAAATCCAGCCACCACGAGTTTAGAGGCTGTAAGGCTGACTTCCCGGCAAGAACCTCATGAGTGGAGCCTTCTCAGTTTCCAGGTGATGTTATAAGGCTGATGTGGATTGTCAGCAGTAGTCTCTCCAACTAAGGATGCAAGGACTCTGAACATGAGTCTGAGGGACATGTAGACTGAATGCTTGCCTCGGAGTTTTTCACCAGCTTGAGTCTTAGCGGGTTGCTGGCATTCTGTTGTGCTTTCTATGAGGAGCTGGTCTCCAGCTCACGGGATGGAGCTGTGGCATTTTGGACGTGTGAGTGATGCACACATGGTCCAACTCCGTCGACCTTTAGGGCAGATGGGGTAGTACAACATAAGGGCCTTCCCATCGTGACTCGAGAGTTTTGGCTCAATGATGTAATACCCAGACAAAGTCCCCTGGGGCAATGCCATGCTCCAGTATCAGATACTCATTCTTTTCATAATAAGCCTGCAGGAGAGTCCAAATCTCTTGCTGCACTGTAAGCAATGCCTGCATGCTGGCCAAGTAATTTGGAGCCACTTTGGTCTTATCCATAGAGAGAGATCATTGGACTATAGGGGGCAGAGCCCTGTACATAATTTCGAATGGGGTAAATCTGTGCACATAAGGAGAATTCTGAACTTGGAAGAGGGCATGGGGAAGGAGAGTCACCCAGTCTCTGCCAGTCTCAGAAGCCAATTTAGATAAGGTCTCCTTAATGGTTCTGTTCATTCTTTCTACTTGCCCTGAGCTCTGTGGATGGCATTCACAATGCAGCTTCCAATTTGTTCCCATAGCTCGGGCCAGCCCTTGTAGGACTTTTTAATGAAAGCGGGGCCATTCTCCCACCCTAGCATAACTTGATCCCCTATTGAGGTAAAATTTCCTCCAACAATATTTTAGCCACCAGCTGACTGATTTCTTTCTTAGTAGGGAATGCTTCTACCCACTAAAATGTGTCTACAAAGACTAGTAGATACTGGTACCCAAACTTTCCTGGCTATAGGGCTCCTGCAGCCTACAACCAAGATAGACGGCGCCGAACTGTTGCTTCCTGCTGTGGTAGAAAAAACAAGTCTCAGGAAGTCTACTATGATTGTCCCAGGGGTGTGTGGATGGCACATGGACAGAGTGTGATCTGAGTGAGGATTGGCCTGCCTGCTGCATGCAGACGTGACCTTTATGTTGATTGGCCGTGTTACCCAAAATAAGGGAGCCAGAGAAATGGGAGGAGGAGAGAGGAAGAGAGCGCACCTCGCCAAGATGTAGCTGCTGTATGCCTCGTGAGGTGGCGGCTGCATGGCGGCCAGCTGCATGTGGCCACTGTACAGCCACTGTGCACTGGTTTTGCTGTGTTGTCTCAACAATAAAGGTTCCACAAAGAGAACAAGTGTCTGGGTTTGACTTGCTGGCCAAGGGACCCTGACATCTGGTGCCGTGACTCGGATAGGTAAGTGTGACTACAGGTAAGCAGTAATTGGGGATAAGAGCCCTGGGAGCTGCAGAAGTGGGGAGTGAAAAATGGAACTGAGCAGACACTCAGGGAGCCTCAGAAGCGGGAGTGTGAAAAGAAGATGAGCAGAGACTTGGGGAGCCTCCTTGAGCGGAAAGCATACACTATGTTCAGGATAGCAATAAGAGTAAGCTCACCGAATTTAGTGACAATATGGGGAATTCAACTTCTTCAGTACACATGCAGTGTTCACAGCATAAGCTACTGAAGAAGAATGGAATGTGGGTGAAGGTACAGACAGTACTTCCTTTTTGCAGATAGCACAGCAGCACCCTCCCGGTTTCTAGAGGAGAGACTCCTAACAGTGCCACAGTGGGAGCATTTAGGTCGAGACTTATCCCGAGAAGATCAGCATAAACCCCTACCACTGGGGACCTTAGGGTTCTGGACTCTCATTAGATCCTGCCTAGCAGATAATTCAGGAAAGAATAATTGAATCTTTTGTCTGATAGCCTCTAGGTGGTGAATGCTTTGAAGTGCTTGGAGCTGGTGGAATATATTTTACCATGCTCCACCATCCATGAAGCTCTGTTCCAGGTTCGACAGCTTTTGTTATCCCGAAGAAATCCCCTCTATATTGGTTTTATCTGTGTCCATTCTGCTCTACCTGGGCCTCTGGCCCAGGGCAATGCTATGGCTGATGCTGCCTCTCAGTTTTTATTGGCACTTTTGATGGAAGAAGAAGCCCAGTGTTTTCCATCAGTGCTGGCATGTTAGTGCCCGCCCTGTAATGACTCGTTTTTCTATCGCTCGAGAGAGAGCTCGGTCTATAGTTAGAGAATGTCAATCGTGTGCTCCTTTTCTTTCTCAACCGCATGTTGGTGTTAATCCACGTGGTATGTTACCGAATCGTGTGACATATGGATGTTACCCATATTCCCAGCTTTGGTCGTTTATCCTTTGTTCATGTCTTCATTGATACCTGCTCAGGAGTCCTGTTCTCCTTAGCCCATACAGGGGAGAAGGCGAAGGATGTTATCTCACACTGTTTGCATGCCTTTGCCACTTGGGGCATGCCCCATATGTTGAAAAAGGATAATGGCCGTGCTTATATGGCAAAAGCCTTTGCCACTTTTTGTACAGAATTTGGCATTACACATTCCACTGGCATACCCTATAATCCCATAGGCCAATCCGTAGTGAAGCATGCTCATTCCACCCTCAAAAATCTACTAATAAACAGAAAGGGGGAGTAGGGGCCACCCTTTATCCCAATAGCCCCAAACATCAATTGGCCCTTGTCATTCATATTTATAATTTTTTTATGTTAAATTTGGATGGCCAGTCCGCTGCCGAACGCCACGCCCTGGGTTGTGGCATTATTCAGGAACAAGTGATATGGAAGGATGTGTTAACTAAACCGTGAAAGGGCCCACATCCGGTGTTGAGGCGGACGCGAGGTGCAGTTTCTGTTTCTCTGCAGGATTCAGAAGCCCCTCTGTGGATACCAGAGTGCCTAACGAGAGTGGCGAGAGCCTCCATGCCAGACAACATTCAAGATGAAGCCCTGGACGCTTGGTTCAGTGATCCTGCTGGTAATGCTGCTGCCTCCCAGAACACTCAACCAACAGCTTCAACTATGGGTGATCATGAAGGCATGGCCAGTGCCATTACTGGTGACCAATAGTTCATCAATGCTGCCCCCATTCTTCAACACCAATGCGAGTATTGGAATACTGGTGGTACCCCTGGACAACACCACAATGCCATCCATGAACTGGACAATTCAATTGCATGGATTGGTTTGCTTTCAAAGCTGGCCATGGGCAAATGGGACCAGACTTTGCATCCTATTGATGAACCAGACCATTGGACGATTTCAGGGGAATAGCTCAGGAGGATATGCACATCTCCTGAATGGTCAGGTACAGCGCTTTTTTGCCCGTGCTCACAATGCAGGAACCATTCTGTGACTGGAGTTTGTCAGCTCCTCCCTCGTTGTATGGGCCAATGGTCATGGCCACCAGAGTGGACTGGCTTCCAGAGCACTGCCACTCCCTGTAGGGTGGCTCCTGGTCTGAACTTGCCCAATCTGTTTCTGACTTATACCAATGACACCTTCCTGGGATACAATTTTTTCTTATGAGGACCCAGTACAATCAGTAACATCCAGACCTTGGAATGCTTGGGTTTTATATACCATTTATCATATCCGATGTCTGTTCAGTTTGATAATTTCACTGCTGAATTGCAGACACAAACTCTTACCATTAATGCTACTGAGGTGGAAATTGCTTCTGTGGAACCATGGACTAATTGATTGTTAAAGGGTTTATCCTTTGTTAAGCAGTGGGCTGGAATGATTGGCTTATGCATGCTTGTGATGATCTGATAGCCTGGGCCATTCGCACTCTATGTAGACTCATTCAGCAATAGCAACAGCAACAGGCGCTGTTAGTGCAGGTTGTCATGGCCTTGACTACACAAGAATCCCCTGAGGTATGGCTTAACATGATGGACTGGTAATCAAAGACTGGTAAGTATCCGGTAAGGCTCTACCAAACTAAGCCAGGCACCACGAGGCAGGTTGTTAGCTGATGAATGGTAAGGAGAGCCCACTCCGGAACACCTAAGATAGGCATGGTCCCATGATTAATAAAACAAAAAGGGGAGTTGTAGGGAGCCTGCAGCCCACACAATAGATGGACAGCACCGAACTACTGCTTCCTGCTGTGGTAGAAAAAACAAGTCTCAGGAAGTCTACTATGATTGTCCCAGGGGTGTGTGGATGGCATGTGGACAGAGTGTGATCTGAGTGAGGATTGGCCTGCCTGCTGCATGCAGAGATGACCTTTATGTTGATTGGCCGTGTTACCCAAAATAAGGGAGCCAGAGAAATGGGAGGAGGAGAGAGGGAGGGAGCACACCTCGCCAAGATGTAGCTGCTGTGCCCCTTACAATGTGGCAGCTGCATGGCGGCAGCTGCATGCGGCCACTATGCGGCCACTGCGCACCGGCTTTGCTGTGTTGACTCCACAATAAAGGTTCCATAAGGACAACAAGTGTCTGGGTTTGACTTGCTGGCCAAGGGACCCCAACAACTGGCCTTTCCTGTATAAAATCTACTTCCCATTTACATCCTGTTGCTCGCTCCCAAACCTGAGTACCTGTATGTGGTAATCTCCTTTTGCTAGTTTTCATTTCCTGGCATCCTGCACACCATGCCATCATTAATTTGGCCCCAGAGTTTTGACCTGGAAACCTGACGGAGGCAGTGTTGAATAGACCCAGCAGTTTCCTCTATGTGTGGCTTTCCAATGTGTGGCTTCATGTAAGTTGGTGATAAAAAATTTCCCCAGTTTTGCAGGTAAAAGTAGTCTTCCCTCTGAGTCTCTGTACCAATTGTCCGACTTGGTCTCCTGGAGGTGTTGGCTTTGGATCCACTCCAAATCTTCTGAGGTGTAGCTAGACTGGGGTGGCAAGGCAAGGAGCTCTGGTATTGGAATATCTATTGCTCTTATCTGACAACTTCTTCCTCCTTGCTCCAGGAGTCTGCAACAGCCATGGCCACTCTTTTTGCTTCTTCATCTGCACGGTGGTTCCCCACTGCCTCAGCAGCGTTTAAGGACTGATGACCGGGTATGTACACCATGGCAGCCACTCGATTTCTCTACAGCTGCCAGCAGGCGTTGTATTTCTGCCAGGTTTTGCAGCTCCCTCCCCGCCGCTGTCATGAAGCCTCGCTTTTGGTATATAGCACCATGAACAGGCACAGTATCGAAGGCATAACGGCTGTCTGTAAACAGTCACCTGTCTCCCTTCCACACTTTTGAGAGCCTCGGCCAGTGCAATTAGCTCAGCCTTTTGTGCTGAAGTCCCTGGAGTTAAGGGCACAGTTCCAGACATCTTCTCCTTTGTGATTGACCACCGCTGCCCCAGCCCTTCACACAGCATTCTTCACAAAGCTACTGATGTCTGTGTAACAGGTCAACTTACAGTTAGGCAATGGCATGTTCAGGAGATCGTGATGAGCTTGAGTGACTTCTGATAAGATTTCATGGCAGTCGTGAGAGGGGTCTCCATGTCCGAGTTAGGCAGCAAGTTGCTGGGATTCAAGATGGCTGGTTCGAAGAACACAATTCTGGGAGAATCTAGTAAGAGTCTCTGATAGTGAGTGAGCCTTGCATTACTCATCTATTTACCAGGGGATTGTCTCAGGAGTCCCCCTACAGCATGAAGGGCTATGATGTTTAAGTTCTGGTCAAAAGTCAGTTTGTCTGCATTTCGTACCATGAGCACAATAGCAGCTATGATATGGAGATATGGTGGCCAACCAGCAGCTACATGATCAGGCATCTTTGATAGATAAGCCACTGGTTGCTTCTATGGGCCCGGCTGTTGGGTTAGGACTCCTTTTTCAATCCCCATTCTCTCATCCACAAAGAGGATAAATGGTTTTTAATGGGTTAGGGAGTGTCAGTGCTGTGGCTTTAAGGAGGGAGGCCCTCAGTTCTTCAAAGGCTTGCTGGTGTCTCCCCAGCCGCTCCTAGTCCTTTTGCTCTTCAGCAGCTTCAAACAGGGGCCTAGCCAACTCTGCATAACTCGGTATCCAGAGTCTGCAATAACCTGTTGACCCTAAGGATTCTCTCACCTATCTTGGGGAAGTGGGCACGGGAATCCTGAGAATAGCTTCTTTCATGGCTTCTGTTAGGCAGCGAGCTCCCTCCTTGAGTTTATATCCCAGATATGTTACTAATTGTTTGCAGATCTGAGCCTTCTTTGCACTGACCCAATAATCCAATCTTCCCAGCTCTTTGAGCAAGTCGTCTAGTAGCCTTCTGGCAATCTTCCATAGTTGGAATGGTGAGGAGTAAATCATCTACATTTTGCAGCAGGATTACTGAGGGGTGTGCCTACCTATATGGTTCTAGGTCCTGGCTAAGTGCTTCATTAAAAAGGATGGGTGAGCTTTTGAATCTTTGGAGGAGCTGAATCCAGGTCAGCTGACCAGTCTTGCCTACTTCACACCACTGAAAAGCGAATATAGGCTGGCTTACTGGGGCCAGGGCTATGCTGAAGAAGGCATTCTTCAGATCAAGGATGCGAAGGAAGGAGGTGACTCAGAAGAGTATATGGACTAGGCACTGTGGGATGAATATCTTCCACTTTCTCATTCACTGTCCTCAAATCTTGGACTGGGCGATAGTCCTGCCCATTTGGCTTTTTCACCAGGAGCAATGGCATGTTCCATGGAAAGTGGCAGGCCTTTTGAACACCAGCCGCTATCAACTGGTGAATATGGGGTGCGATGCCTTAGAAAGCCTCAACTGGCATAGGGTACTGCTTTGCCCGTATGGATTGTGCATTGGCTTTATGTTCTACCACCACTGGGGGCAGGTGTGCTGCCAATCTCATTCCTGCAATCTTGGCCCAGGCCTGAGAGCAGGCCTTAACTCAGTAGTCCATGTCCTTATCCCAGGCAGCTGGGAAAAGATGTGGTGCCCCACTAGCATTACTCGGGCGGTGTTCACTGCCTCTGCCCTCTTCCTCTCTCTCTGATTCCTTCTGAGTTGTGGACATTCCTTCTTCAAATGTCCCAACACACGGCAATGGAAGTATTGTTCTCTGTTTAAACTGGACATGTTCCGGCAGGGGCTCACTCCTCTTTCTTGGGATCTAGGAGGCTTTGGCCCATCTCTGACCCCAGCCAAAACGTCTTGCCATTTCCCTTTGCTGCTTCCTATTTTCTCTGCTTTGGAGTTCATGATCTTCCTTCCTGCTTCTTTCTGCTTTTTCCTCATAAGTTTCTCTATCTTCATAGCATCCCTAATACTTATCCCCTCAGCTCTTCCTGCTTGTAAAGTTTTCTTCTGACATCTGGGGCTGCCTGGTGGATAAAAGACATAATTACTGCTGACTGGTTCTCTTCAGCCATAGGGTCTAAGAGAGTGTACTGCGTACAAGTGTCATAAAGGCATTCAAGGAACGTGGCCGGGCCTTCATTTTCTCCCTGCACAATGGCTTTTACCTTGGCCAAATTTGTGGGTCAGCATGCTGCTGCCCTGAGACCTGCCACAAGAGTTTGGCGATAAGCCCAGAGATGCTCCCCACCTTCCTTACTCAGAAGTGCTCCAAACGGCATCCACCTGGACTGTCTATGATCAGTGAGTGCAATACCTTCTACCAGGTGAAATCCTGCTCCTACCCTTCAGGTTGTTTCTATGATTCTTAAAGGAATGGCCAAGTCCTGCCACGGTCACTGAAGACGGTTCCCCTAAAGCTTCATCACTGGAGCGTTGATTACTCTCCTGAAGCCTCCCTGGCTTCAATGGAACTTCCATCGCTACTCTCAAGGGTGATCAAGTCCCACTGCAGCTGGAACTTCCTTGCTCTACTCTGGGATAATCAAATCCCACCACCATGCCTGGAGATTCCTTGCTCCACTCCAGGGAAATCAATTCCTCCGTGGTTCCTGAGGCCTCATTCGCTCCACTGGAGCCTCTCGCTTCCTCCAAGAATACTTAACTCTGATACCAGTCCAATATTTGGTTGCTCTAAAAGGGGATTGACAATCTCACTGGGACTCCAAATGTTAGAGTCCAGGCTAAAGTCCCCCAGACGTCAGGGTGCAAGCTAGTCAACCCCCAGAGAATGACAAAGAGTCTTGATGGTAATGCAAACAGCAAACAGAGTTTATTGCGCCAGCATACTGTTGCCAAAATACACTTGGGGTGCACAGGCCAGCCAAGCCTGGCGGTAGGACCATAAACAGCCCAAGACAGAAGTTTATATAGGCCCTTTTGGGCTGGGAAATGCATCAAAAGCAACAACCCTTGATATGTTCATTGTTATGGCCTTCCAGGCAACAGGCAGCCTGTTCTGTTCCCATACCCACTATCATCCCATTCTCACACCCTTATCTTCCTCCAGTTCCTGGGACCAAAGAAGAACTGTGTCCTTGCCGTCCTGCACCTGTGTCCACAAAGTTGCAAGGCAGCAAAGAATGATTTATCGCTAAAGCGCAATCCTACCTAAGTCCTGACGCCTCCTGGCATAGTAAAGAAGCAGTTTCTTTGGCACAAGGAAATCTGACAGTGCCCAATTGAAGCATTCTGTTTTAGTAATATAATATACTATCATAGCATTTACTTATACTGCAACACAAGTAGTTGCTGAAGGGGCATATTGGGGTGCCTGTGTGAGTGTGTGTGTAGAGATGCGCTGAAGTAGCAGTTTGACACCCATAGGATTGTAAGCCCACTGCCACAGGTGGTACGGAGCTCCATATGACAGAATCTTTCAGACATGGGGATGGATGAGTAGGACCAACAGGCAGGTGACAGAACAGCAAATTTGGTGTACCATGACCTCAGCTCTCACTCTTTCTTCACTAACCTAATCCCATGCAGCTGTCCATGTACAGGGAGCATCCCGATTGGCTGCACATCTGTGACCTCACAGGGCTCTGTGTCCATATCAGCCGTTCACTCACCAGCCGCCTGGTCATAACCGGCCAGGAATGCTATGACCTCAGCATTTTAGGAAAGCCATGGCAACAGAAAAGCCCCATTTGGCCTGGTGCAGAAAGTGAGGAGGTGGCTCAAGCTCTGCTTATTGTGGTCTTTACACTAATGCCCCTCTGCTCAACCCCCTCTACACACACACATGGACAGAGAGAAACACTCACACACGCCCACAGACACACACCCTCTCCATCCTCCATGGAAGCCAGCTGTCCATTGGTGTATGGGGCTTGAGTGTCTACTGAGTGGCAGTGTGCCAATATGCTGAAAACGTTTGAAGCCCAGGGCTTTTGCAACAATGTTACTAGGAAAGCATTTTTCCGAGGTTGTGGTTTCATTGTCATTCTCTTTAGAGTCAGGTAGACAGAGGATGGCCATATCCCTGAGCCACAATGGAGAATCCTTGAGCCACTATAAAGACCACATTCATCTAGGTAGAACAGGGGCCCACAAATATGGTTTGACACTGCGTTGGGGCTGTCATTTTTATAATTGGGCACCCTGCTCAGTGAGGGCCAACTATGGGGACAGATACATGCTAGAGCTGTCGTGCATCTCAGATTCCTGGAGTAGCAAGCAGTTGCCCAAAGGGGCATATTGTGATGCCTGTGTGAATGTGTGTGTGTGGGGAGGGTGGCAGTTGTAGCAGATTGACACCCCTAGGATTTGTAAGTCAGTTGGCACAGGAGGTGTGGAATTCCAGATGCTAGGAATCTTATAAGCATAGGGGTTGATGAGTTGGACCAACAGGCAGGTAGGTAAAAGCACAGCAACTTTGGTGGACTTTGGCCTCAGCCCTCTTGTTTCACTCAGCTTTTCCCATGTGGCTGTCCATGGTCAGGGAGCATTCCGATTGTCTGTCCCTCTGTGACCTCACACAGCTCTGTGTCCTTAAAAGCTGTCCACTCAGTAGCACCTCCTCATACTTGGCCTAGAATGCTATGGCCTCAGGATTCTAGAAAAGCCATGGTAACAGACAGGTCACTTTGGCCTGGTCCAGAAAGTGGGCAGGAGGCTCATGCCGGAGTGCATCTCCAGCTGAGTTCTGTACTCAAGAAGGGTGCTTGGATGAGGCACAAAGAGAGAGAAAGGGACCACTAGGATTTCATGCTCATAATGAAAATGTGGGAAAGCTGTCTGCTTTATTTACACAAAATCAGTCAAACTGTGGCTCAGACCTTATACGTCACGGCTTAGTTGGGAATTTCTATGGATAATTCTGCCTTCAGTTTTGTCTAGCAGCCATAAAGTTCCTGTTACAATTCTTATCCTGCAGCTCAATCTTGTATCACAAAGAAAAAGGGAATCTAAAGAATGAGGAAAGAATGAAAGCCTAATTATAGGTCCCTTGAATAGCATAAGGTCAATGGGGACAGCCAAGACAGTAGAAATACTAGAAAGCCCTTTTGCAGGATAACCTCCAAGCTCACACTGATTAAAAAGGCAACCTCAGAGTAGCATCCAAATGCCTGGATGGATTAAAATTCTTTCGCAGTGTGGTCTGGTGTTTATGCAAATGAAGGTGGAGCTGCATTCAGGTGGTTGCAGAGACTTCGACCGGGAGTGCACTGCCAAACAGTGGAAAGTTGCTTGCGGCCCTGCCTGAAATGGAACAATACACTTCACACCTTCATCTCTGCTACATCCATTGCACAGAACCCAACATCTCCCCTTTATTATTATGTTGGGGGTGCATAGTTCTCTGCAAGTGGCTTGAATCATGGAGCTCAAACGTCAGAGGATTTCTGGGACAATAAAACAATACAAAAAGAAGACCTATTAGTGTGATTCCTAAATTTATACAAAATGAGTAGAGGTCTTATTAGAAATAAATGATGAAAGAGATTGTAAGAATTGATTAGCAACACTTCCTGCAGAGAGAGCTTGAAGATGAGAGTGAGAAATTGCAGTCTGGGCATGTAATACCTGAATGCTAAAGCTAGTAGATGTGTCATTCCATACACATTTGAGCTGAGTTTTAACATCACTCCAAGAGACATGAGAGTCATTATAAGGGAGAGGAGTGACACAAATTCATCTG
Source organism: Ochotona curzoniae (assembly GCF_017591425.1). NCBI lineage: Eukaryota > Metazoa > Chordata > Mammalia > Lagomorpha > Ochotonidae > Ochotona > Ochotona curzoniae. The sequence continues at coordinate 253,919 of NW_024465174.1, read as the reverse complement.
CAAGCACTATGGCAAGTGATACCAAATGTGTTTTTTTTTTTATTGTTGCTTACATTGTATTATGTAGTACAGTTTTATAGGCGCTGGGGATTCCCCCCAAGCCTCCCATACCCCTCCCCCCATGGTGGAGTCCTCCACCTTGTTGCATAACCATAGTTCAAGTTCAGTTGAGATTCATTGCTTGCAAACACATGCCTAGCATAAAGTTCAGCGTCTTATTGTCCAGATAAGTTCAGTGGCCTCTTGGGGAGACCTTCTATGGTCTGAAGATAGGTCTAACAGAGTAAAGATCCGGTCAGTTAAAAGCCCCAACAAGGCCTCAGTATCAATATACAACATTATGGAATTAATTGACATAGTATTGGGTAAACAATATGTTAAAAATAATGCAAGTTCCATTCTTCGAAACATCTGGGTTGAGACAGTATCAATGACAGGTTCAAAAAATAACAAACAACCAAACAAAAAATTACAGGTTAAATCAAGGCAAACATGTGGTATCTAATCTTTTGGGATTCGCTCATTTCCCTTAGCATTATAGTTTCCAGTTGTGCCCATTTAGCCACAAAGAACTGCATTTTGTTTTTTTTAATAGCTGAGTAGTATTCCATGGAGTAGATGAACCAAAGCTTTCTTATCCAATCTTCTGCTGATGGGCATTTCGGTTGCTTCCATGTTTTTGCAATTACTGATTGTGCTGCAATGAACATAGGGATGCATGTTGGTTTGTCGTAAAACAGGTGTTTTGGATATATTCCTAGGAGTGCTATTGCTGGGTCATATGGTATGCAGATTTTGAGTTGTTTGAGTGTTCTCCAGACTGATTTCCATAGAGGCTGTACCAATTTGCAGCTCCACCAGCAGTGGAGTAGGGTTCCCTTTTCCCCGCATCCTCGCCAGCAAGCGTCGTTGGTGTTCTTGTTTATGTGGGCCAATCTTGCTGGTGTTAGGTGGTACCTCATCGATGTTTTAATTTGGATTTCCCTTATTGCTAGGGAGCTGGAACATTTTTTCATATGTTTGTTTGCCATTTGGACTTGTTCCTTTGTGAAATGTTTGCCCATTTCCCGTGCCCATTTCTTGAGTGGCTTGTTTGTTTTGGTTTTTTGGTTGTTTTGAAGTTCTTTGTATATCCTGGAAATTAGCCCCCTATCGCCTATATCGTGTGCAAAGATCTTCTCCCACTCTGTGGGTTGCTTTTTTACTTTGTTGATTGTTTCCCTTGCTGTACAGAAGCTTCTTAGTTTGATGAGGTCCCATTTGTTTATTCTGTTCTCAACTGCTATTGCTTTTGGTGTCCTTCTTAGAAAGTCGGAACCTACTCCTAGGTCTTGCAGGGTATTTCCTACATTTTCTTGCAAGAGTTTGAAGGTTTCTGGATGTAGGTTTAGGTCTTTTATCCATGTAGATTGGATCTTGGTGTATGGTGATAGATGTGGGTCTATCTTTTTGTTTCTACAGGCTATCAGCCAGTTGTCCCAACAACATTTACTAAAGAGGCCTTCCCACTTGCTTGAGTTGTCATTGGTCTTTTTGTCAAAGATTAATTGGCTGTATTTGTGTGGGTTTCCTTTTGGTGCTTCTAATCTATTCCATTGATCTTCCTTTCTGTCTTTGTGCCAGTACCAGGCTGTTTTGATAACCACTGCTCTATAGTATGTCCAGAGGTCCGGGATTGTGATTCCCCCTGCTAACTTCTTATTTTTCAGGATGGTTCTAGCTATTCGTGGTTTTTTTGTGTTTCCAGATGAACTTTTGAATCATTGTATCCAGTTCTGTGAAGAATGTTTTGGGCAATTTGATTGGAATTGCGTTGAAAATGTATATTGCTTGTGGTAGTATAGACATTTTAATGATATTGATTTTGCCTATCCAGGAGCACGGGATGTTATTCCATCTTTTGAGGTTTTGTTCAATTTCCTTTTTAAATAGTTTGTAGTTTTCTTCGAATAGGTCTCCTACGCTTTTGGTTAGATTTATTCCCAAATACTTCATACTTCTCTCTGCTATTTTGAATGGTATCCTGTTGGTTAGATCTTCTTCCATCTTGGTGTTATTTGCGTACACTATGGCTGTTGATTTTCGTTCATTAATTTTGTACCCCGCCACTCTGCCAAACTCTCGTATAAGTTCTAGCAGTTTCTGTATTGAGTCTCCTGGTTTTTCTATGTATAGGATTATGTCATCTGCATATAGTGAAAGCTTGACTTCTTCGTTTCCTATACGTATGCCTTTGATTTCTTTTTCTTGTCTTATGGCCTCTGCAAGTACCTCTAGATCTATGTTGAATAGCAGTGGTGATAGCGGGCACCCTTGTCTTGTTCCAGATCGCAGTGGGAAGGGTTCTAGCTTTTCTCCATTCAGTATGATACTGGCATTGGGTTTTTCATAAATTGCTTTGATTATGCTGTGGATTTTCCCATCTATGCCTACTTTGGCTAGAGTTTTTAGCATGAAGAGGTGTTGGATTTTGTCGAAAGCTTTTTCTGCATCTATTGAAACTATTATGTGGTTCTTGTTTTGCAGTTTTTGGATATGGTTTATAACATTTATGGATTTCCGAATGTTGAACCATCCCTGCATTCCAGGGATGAATCCTACTTGATCCGAATGAATGATCTGTCTGATGATTTTTTGAATTCTATTGGCTAGGATTTTGTTGAGAATTTTAGCATCAATGTTCATCAGAGAAATAGGTCTGTAGTTTTCCTTCTCTGATGGTTCTCTGTCCGGTTTTGGGATTAAGGTGATGTTAGCCTCATAGAATGAGTTTGGAAGGGTTGCTTCCTCCTGTATTGTTTTGAAGAGCTTGTAGAGGATTGGGGTTAGTTCTGTTCGGAGTGTTTTGTAGAATTCTGTAGTGAAGCCGTCTGGGCCTGGGCTTTTTTTCGTTGGGAGATCTTTGATGACTGTTTCAATCTCTACCTCGGTTATGGGTTTATTTAATTCTTCACTTGCCTCCGGACTGAGTTTTGGTAAGTGGTGGGAGTCCAAGAACTTTTCTATTTCTTGGTGGTCCTCAAATTTGTGGGAGTACAGATCTTTGTAGTAATTTCTAATTATTTTCTTAATGATTGCAGTGTCTGTTGTTATGTTGCCTTTTTCATCTTTAATGCTATTGATTCTCACTTTCTCTTGTTTTTTTTTTTTTTTTTTTGGTCAATCGGGCCAGTGGAGTGTCTATTTTGTTTATTTTCTCAAAAAACCAACTTTTTGGGCCTGGCGCGGTGGCGCAAGTGGTTGAGTCCTCGCCTTGCACGCCCGGGATCCCATATGGGCGCCGGTTCTAATCCCGGCAGCCCCTCTTCCCTTCCATCTCCCTGCCTGTGGCCCGGGAAGGCAGTCGAGGACAGCCCAAGGTTTTGGGACCCTGCACCCGTGTGGGAGACCCGGAAGAGACTCCTGGCTTCGGATCGGCATAGTATCGGCCCGTTGCGCTCACTTGGGGAGTGAATCATCGGACGGAAGATCTTCCTCTCTGTCTCTCTCTTCTCTGTATATCCGCCTTTCCAATAAAAAATAATAAAAATAAATCTTTAAAAAAAATAAAAAAAAAACAACTTTTTGATTTGTTGATTTTATGTATAGTGTTTTGATTTCTATTTGGTTTATCTCCTCCCTTGTTTTGATGATTTCTTGTTTCCTATTGTGCGTGGGACTCTTCTGCTGCTGTTTTCTAGATCCTGGAGGTGTGATGTTAGTTCCTGTATTTGGCGTCTTTCTTGGGCCTTGACATGTGCTCCGATTGCGATTAATCTACCTCGTAGCACTGCTTTGGTGGTGTCCCACAAGTTTTGGAATGTTGTATCAGAGTTTTCATTGGTTTCCATAAATTTTTTGATCTCATCTTTAATTTCTTCTCTGACCCATTGTTCGTTTAATAGCATATTGTTCAATTTCCAAGAGTGCCTATACTTCCTGGGGAGTTTTGAGTTGTTGATTTCCAGTTTCATCCCATGGTGGTCTGAGAGGGTACATGGTATGATACTAATGTTTTGGAAGTTGTTTAGATTCGCTTTATGTCCTATCATGTGGTCGATTCTGGAGAAGGTGCCATGCACCGCTGAGAAGAATGTATAGTCTGTGGCCTTAGGATAAAAAGTTCTATATATGTCTACTAAGTCCAGTTGTTCTATTGTTTGTGTGAGCTCTGTTGTTTCTTTGTTGAGTTTTTGTTTCGTAGACCGGTCCATTGTTGTTAGAGGTGTGTTGAGATCGCCTACAAGAATTGTGCGGGTGTCTATGTCTTCCCTTAAGTCTGTAAGTAATTGCTTTACGTAAGTAGGTGCATTAAGATTCGGTGCATAAACATTAATGATGGTGATTGCTTCTTGATGGATCATTCCTTTCACCAGTATAAAATGACCTTCCCTGTCTCTTTTGATGTTAGTTAGAATGAAATCTATCTCGTCTGAAATTAGGATAGCTACCCCAGCTTTTTTTTCTCGTCTATTGGCGTGAAATATGTTTTTCCATCCCTTCACTTTCAGTTTCTTTGCATCCTTTCTGGTTAGATGCGTTTCTTGTAGGCAACAGATGGTTGGGTCTTGTTTGATGATCCATTCTATTAATCTCTGTCGTTTGATGGGTGAATTTAGACCATTTGTGCAGAGTTAGAATTGAGAGGTTGCAATTTTGCCCTGCCATGTGATGGTGTTGTGTGTGTGTTGTTGCCTATGTAATTGTCTTGTTTGTGCGGCCTTTAGTTTGGAGACCTTCTTATTTGCCAACTTTGTTTGTGATTTGCCTCCTTTTTGTCCGGGACTAGCGCATTTCTAAGGAGACTTTGCAGAGCTGGTTTTGTGTAGACATATTCTTCTAGTTTTTCTTTGCTATTGAAGTATCTGATTTTGTTCTCATATACAAATGAGATCTTTGCTGGGTAGATTATTTTTGGTTGACAGTTGTTTTGTTTCAGGACTTGGAAGATCTTTGTCCATTCTCTCCTTGCTTGTAGGGTCTCTTCGGAGAAGTCAGCAGTGATTCTGATGGGTTTTCCCCTGTATGTGATCTTTTCTCTACTTTGTACTTGTCTCAGGATTCCTTCTTTGTCTTCATTGGAGTAGAACTTGAGCACCGTGTGTCTGGTTGAAGATCTCTTTGGATCATGTCTGTTTGGAGTTCTCTGTCCATCCTGTATGCGGGGTGGTTTCGTGTTCCAAGTGTTTTGGATGTTTTCCTGTATAATTTCATCAAGCACTGCTTGCATCCCAGATTCTCTTTCTACTCCCTCGGGGAGGCCGATGATCCGAATATTCAATTTTCTAAGGTAATCCTTCATCTCTTGCATCATTTTATTAGTTTTGCTGAGGTTTGTCTCCAGCTGTTTAATTCGCTGGGCACCTTCATTTTGTGTGTCTTCTGTTTCAGAGATCCTTTCCTCTGCCGCATTTATTCTGTTGATGAGGCTTTCAATCTTATTATCTTGGGCATCCAGTTTGGTTTTGATTTGTTGTATTTCGGTGATTATGAGGTTCTGGAGGTCTTCCAGCTTTGTGTCCACGTCTCTGAGAAATTTTAGCATTATTTTCATCAATTCCTTTGCTGGTAACACTTCCATGTCTTCATCTCATATCGCCGATATTGATAATGGCTTTTGGCCCTTGTTTGGTGGGGTGCTGGCTCTTTCATCTGGAGCACAACACTTTCTGGTGGTTTTTCCCATTGCGTTGGTGTATTCTGGTGAGGCAAATGGACCCGTGTGTTGAGGGGCTGTCAGGTGCTTTCCTGTAGAGATTGGAGCCTGCAGGCGTGGTGTTGCCGGGCGTGGTAATTTTCAAGGCACCGTTGGTGCGTTCTCAGGGCCCGGGGCTCTAGAGCACCACCTTGGGGGACCAGTGGATTCCAGGCACACTCTGGGCACCTTTTCTACAGGTGTGTCACCCCAGGGAGTGGAGGGATAGAGGCGCTCTCTGGGTGTGCCCCCTTCACGGGAATCCACAGGGCGTAGAAGGTTTTATGTGCTTTCTCCCTGCGTTCTCCGTGTCAGGGACTGCAGGGTTTTTCAGAGCCCACCTGGTGCGTCTCCCACACACGGGACTGTGGGTGAGGCACATTCCAGGCGTGGCTCTTGTGCAGTGAATCCACCACTCGTGGTGTGTGGGTGTTCAGAGCCCCTGCTCCCATGTGGCTCCCCCACACAGGCCCTTAGCGGAGGAGTGGCCCAGGCGCCCTGTTATAATGACTTCACGGAAGGTTCGCACCGTGTCAGTTTGGTGCAGGAGTTTTCAGAGCTCTCCTGGTGGGTCGCCCACGCTCAGAACTGCAGGGTGGGAGGCGAGAAGTGAGCAGTTCACTCTATGGGAGTGGTACCTGCGTGTCAGGGACACACAGCGCTACACTTCCCAAATCTCAGAGCTCTCCTGACACCTGACACCTGCGCTGCGGAGGTGCTGCTGCAGGCGGGGCCGCCAAGCCCGCTGGGTGCAGCGTTCAGAGTCCTCCTGGTGGTTTCGCGCACTCACCAGGCAGGATGTGGGGGATTTTAGACCCTTGCCAGCTGCCTCTGCGCACCGAGCCGCACTGGCCCCCTCAGCGCAGGAACATCTGAGGCGCCTTTCCGGGGCCCCCTCAGCCACAAACACCACTGTGTGTAGTTCCACACAGACCCAACAGTTTCGGCCACCTGCTCCGTGTTCTCAGAGGCTGGGACCTCAGCAGGGGGCAAGAAAAGCGGAGGCTGCCACGTCAGCCCCCAGCTCACCAAACGTCCGGCCGCTGCAGTCTGCCTCTACCGCTGCTGAAGGCCTCCCGCTGGTGACGATCCCCCTGATCTCCCCGCCTCCGAGCTGGCCGCGTCTCCCGTCAGGCTGTTTTCAAAAGTGACTCAGCAGGTCTAGAGTGGGATGTCGGTTTCTCTGCCTTTGCCCTGCTCCGTTCTCGTTGTTCTTCCGAGTTGTGTGGATATTTTTGGCTCCACACTGTCCCAGGGAACTTCACGGACCTCTCCCTGCGTTTCCCTGCTGTTCCTCTTTGCTGCTTCTGTAGCGTTCTATCCTTCTCTCACTGGACGCTCCCTCACAACCTTCCTCCTACGTCTGCCATCTTCTTCCTCCTCCCAAATCTGGTTTTTAAATGTTAAGTTTCATTGTCAATATAAATATCTGCTTCTTCTAATGCACCAATTTTGGGCTCTAAATCTAACAATACGCTCCTATGAACTTATTGCACCAGCTGTAAGAGGTCCAGTAAGGGTAACAAATGCAGTGAGGTCCAAAGATAAACCACAAAGTATGGACAAAGTTGTTGAAAACAATTCCAACGCATAACGAGCAACATCAAACATTACATATGATGGTCTTCTCAAGACACCAAAAACACAAAATATCCGCTTAGAATTAAGACAATTAGTGACAACACACTTTGTACAAGTTACAGTGTATACGTAGCCATCTCAGGAAAGTGAGAGGGAGCTTAAGGCTCCATCTTGTAAGGGAAGAATATTACTTATTAGCAGTCCTTTTGGAAGTAGTTTCAGTCATGCGTGGGGATGTCTTAAGTGGTAGATGGTAGTCAGCAGGTGTACACATGGTGTGTCCTCATGGCAGGTCTTGATCTGTGCAAAACTTGGCCTTTAAAACATTTCTGGGTGGAAGTGTCCATTGACCTCAGCAAGGGTAGCACTGAGACTAGTGAAACATTTTCTGTTGTATTGGCCAGGGGAAGGCAAGAATGAGACATAGCACCAGGGTTCCTCCCAGTACCTAGGTCAGTACTCTTCCTCTGGGCCTTTGGAAAATAGGGCTGTAAAGACAGTCTTTGGGATGCCAGGCTTATAAGTTAGCCATACCTACATAAATTCTTGAGATCTACCTGTATATTCTTTTTTTGTTGTTGTTGTTGCTTACATTGTATTATGTAGTACAGTTTTATAGGCGCTGGGGATTCCCCCCACCCCTCCCATACCCTCCCCCCATGGTGGATTCCTCCACCTTGTTGCATAACCATAGTTCAAGTTCAGTTGAGATTCATTGCTTGCAAACACATGCCTAGCATAAAGTTCAGCATCTTATTGTCCAGATAAGTTCAGTGGCCTCTTGGGGAGACCTTCTATGGTCTGAAGATAGGTCTAACAGAGTAAAGATCCAGTCAGTTAAAAGCCCCAACAAGGCCTCAGTATCAATATACAACATTATGGAATTAATTGACATAGTATTGGGTAAACGATATATTGAAAATAATGCAAGTTCCATTCTTCGAAACATCTGGGTTGAGACAGTATCAATGACAGGTTCAAAAAATAACAAACAACCAAACAAAAAATTACAGGTTAAATCAAGGCAAACATGTGTTATCTAATCTTTTGGGATTCGCTCATTTCCCTTAGCATTATAGTTTCCAGTTGTGCCCATTTAGCCACAAAGAACTGCATTTTGTTTTTTTTTAATAGCTGAGTAGTATTCCATGGAGTAGATGAACCAAAGCTTTCTTATCCAATCTTCTGCTGATGGGCATTTCGGTTGCTTCCATGTTTTTGCAATTACTGATTGTGCTGCAATGAACATAGGGATGCAAGTTGGTTTGTCGTAAAACAGGTGTTTTGGATATATTCCTAGGAGTGCTATTGCTGGGTCATATATTCTGAGAGGCCTAAAGGAGTTTTTAGAGAGGAAGTAGAAGAGAAGTGAACCGAAAGATAATCATTTTTAGTAAGAATAACATGTGTAAACTATTATATAATAAATTTAAAATAAAGATACAGGCTTAAATTGTACATTGAAAAGGCAGTGAGAATATGTCATGAGTAACCTGGTTATTAAGTGAACTTGAGCACAAACATATGGATGACAAACATTTTCAATGATAGTCTGAAATTTACATTATGTGAATCAAAAAACAATATTAGCTAAGGGCAGCACAACAAAGTAGATTCTGTAATGATCTAAGATATTTAAACATTTTGAAATTATAAATGATTTAGAATAACCTGTTGTTTCTGGTAAAGTAAGTTTGCATGGTTATTCAGATGGTTTACAAATATAGATGAAGGAGAATACAAAGTGGATTATGATGAAGATTTTATCAAGAAGGCTTAGGGAACATATATTAGACAAATACAGCTGTTCCCTAAATAAAATTTTTTACAAAATCTTTAAGAGTTAGTTAAAAGTATTTCATTTCCGAATTAGTAAACAGACAAGTAAAAAAATGTATTTTGCAATAACTCACTGGGAAAAAGTGGCATATAGCTAAGATCTATCATGTGCCCATTTCTTGTCTGATCTCAAGGAACATTGAGACCAGACAATAAAACACACACACACACACACACACACACACACACACACACACACACACACTCATTTTTTTTTTTAACTATAGAGGACTGTAAGAGTAAAATTTTAAACAATTCTGACAGCAAGACATAAAGCAAGACAGACATAGGTGGCCACCACACTCATTCAATTCCAAATAGCTAATGAGGATCTCATATGGATACTTACTCAAGCAGTTTTGTTGTATCCAGCCCTCTTGAGTCCCAGATGAGTACTCAAAACAAGCACATTTGGATGATCAGGTACTTGTATATAGGCAGAGGTCAGTGCAAATCCTGCAAGTGAGAAAGCCAGGTCTGGCAGATGGGGAAGCGTAAATCATCATGGTGGCCTCCCCTAGACTACCAAGTCAAACTCCAGAACACAGGATGGCTACTACCCTCTGACTGAGGCCTCCAAAATGTTACAAAGTGCACGAGAGATCATGTCAGATACATTTAGGATTTACTAAGGCACCTTTACAAGCCAAGCTTGGTGATAGCATTAAAAAATTAGTAAGTGAAAAGTCAACAATGATAACTCAGTCTGAATTGAAACCCTGAGAGAAAAAAAAATGGTCGTTATTGAAGACCCTGATTTTAGTTATGTTAGCAATATAAATTAACCCAAGAGATATGCAATCAACAGAATAGACATATTTACAAAACTGTAAATATTTATAATTATCTGGCTTTTTTGTTGTTAAGCATTACCTGTCTTGGAACTTTTGGAAATAAAAAAAAAATTGAATTAGACTTTTGTAAAATAAAATTTTTATGGTAGTAGTATTTTGATACAACACAATTATGTTCCACTTAGCATCTGACAGCATCTTTAATACAATCCAAATGCCTACTCAGTTGTATTTATTAAGTAAAGCTTTTGAATTTTTAAAATTCATAAAGCATGTCAAGATTTATAACATCTAGTTGAAATAGCAATCTTAAGCAATGTGAACATGCTGAAAGGCAGAAAACACAAAGATTGCTTCAATATAGAATCTTATATTCTGAGACACTTCAACAAAGTTAGGGCTGGAGTTCACTGGAGCTAACTAGAAAGATTTAATCATTAATTATATAGACACAGTTAAGAGGAGATGTTATAATAATACGTGCTTTTAAAACTTTGTTGTTCTAACAGAGGATCAGATTTTAATTCCTTGAAGCAATGATGAACATTTTAGAAAACACTGGAAACAGTATTTTAAAGACTATATATCTAAATATAAAGACTAGCAGATAAAAGCACATGGATGCATCCCATAGCTGGAAGAAATTTAACAGTGAGTTAGATGTTACTTTTATATCAGTTTATATTTGCTGTAAATGTCACACTTTTAACGGAATGCCTTAAACAACACCTTATTAGTTATAAATTCAAAAATTCAAAGATAAAATTTTGATAGAGTTAAAAGAGATGTTAATTTTGTGCAAACATTGGTTATAAAGTACAAGAGCTTGGTATTCTGTCTGAAATTTTGAGACAAATTTCTTCTGGGATAACTATGGCTAAAATGCCCTACTCCACCACAAGAATAACAATTATTTCTCCTTTGAGTTCCTTGATTGCCTCTCATGTTCTTTAAGACTCCAGTGGCAGTTTGCCCCTGAAGAGCCCCAGCAATTGTTAACTCTTGCATGTAAGGTGGAGCTACTTCAGCACTGGCTCGAACATAGTCTGACAAATCTGTCCTCACTGGCTGTATTAAGGTCTGACAAGTTGGAGTAGCATTCTCAAAAGCTAGCTCTTTAACTCTGATATTTATAGCTGTATTGTTAATTACTGTCTGGCCCACTGCTTCAGCGAGTTGAGCCACAAAATCTTCAAAAGGCTCCTCAGGATTCTGTTTACATTTACAAAATTTGAAAACTTTTGATCTGTACATGGCAGGCATTTCCATGCTTATAGTGCCAGGGAGGAGATAAGCTGGAATATCTCCTTAGGTAGAGTAAGTTGTTCTGAAATGCCAAGATTAGTACCCTGTCCTAAATGCGTGTCTAAGGTAAAAGAAGGTTTGCCATGCCTCACAGATCCCTGAGACTTCACCTCTACCTTAGCTATATTCCATTTTCCACAAAAGGAAGTTTCCTCCTGTGAGGCAAGCCTTCGCAACCTGAAACCAATCATACAGAGTCGTCCACTTTGCTGCTAGTCCCTCCACCATTGCTATAGTGTAGAGGGAGTTTGGCCGATAGTCAGAGACAGCACACGTTAGTTCTTTAATAAGCTTATAAGGCAACAGTTCCCATTCAGACTCATCCCATTCATAGACAACAGGAATAAAAAAAAACTCATCTTCCTTATGTGTCTGCTGCATTGCTTCTCTAAAGCCAACCTTTGCTAGAGCTGGTCTAGCTGGAAAGGGTTCACACTGCATCACTGAATTATTAGGAGGCTTATCATCCACAGCAGGAAACCACCCATCATGTAATTCAGCTGTTTGCACTTTTTCACCGTCCTTAACACTTGACCTAAATTTTTGTGATTTTCAAAGATCTTTCTCCTCTGTTAAATCCTCCTGATCATTTTCATAACCCTTAATATTATCTTCAGGATGAATACTTTTCATTGAGCCATAAGTACAGCCTTTGGGTCCCTTTTTACATTTAATCAAAGGAGCATTCTCCTGGGGTGGATCAGTCAGGGAAGATGAGGTTCTGTGGCTTTACCACCCTCCAATAGGCAGCTGCCTGGTAATAACCAGCCCAGAATGCTATGGACTCAGCATTCTAGAAAAGCCAAGGAGAGCGCGAGGCCCCTCTTTGCCTGGTGCAGAAAGCTGGAAGGTGGTTCAAGCATTGTTTTCTGTGGTGTTTCCCCCATTGACACTCTGCTCAAAGCACCTTCCCAAAAACAAACATTCCCACAGGTCCTACCAGGGAGGATGTCCAGCCTCCGTAGAAGTCAGCTGTCCATGAATCGCAAATTCCTGGAGTAGCAAGCAGTTGCCAAAGGGGCGTGTTGGGGTGCCTGCGTGAGTGTGTGTGGCAGGGTGGGCCACTGTGGTACTTTGACATGCATAAGATTGTAAGCCAGTTGGCACAGGTGGTGTGGAGCTCCAGATGAGACTAAGCTCGCAGGCATGGTGGTGAAGGTGTTGGACCAACAGGCAGGTGACAGCACAGCAACTTGGTAGACCATGTCCTCAGCCCTCACTCTTGCTTCATCACCTTTTCCCATGCAGCTGTCCTGGTATAGGAAGAATCCTGATTGGTTGTCCTCTGTGACCTCACACAGCTGTGTGGCCATACCACCTGTCACTCAGCAGACACCTGATCATACATAGCCTGGATTGCTATGGACTCATGGTCCTGGAAAAGCCAGGGTGACAGACAGGTCCCTTTTGTCCCAGTGCAGAGAGTGGGCAGGGGGCTCCAGCTCTGCTTCCTGTGGCTTTCACCCCAATGACCCTCTGCTCACACCCACACCACACACAAACATATCCCCACAGGCCCTGTCACGGAGGATGTCCAGCCACTGTATGAAAAAGCTGTCTGTGAGGCTATGGGGCTTGTGTGACAATCGAGTGGGAGTGTGCCAATATGCTGAAAATGGAGTGAAGCCTGGGGCTTTTGCAACACTGTTACTAGGAAAGCATTTCTCCCAGGTTGTGGTTTCATTGTCATTCTCTTTTGAGTCATGTAATTTGAGGATTGCTATAGCCCTGAGGCACAAAGGAGAGTCCTTGATATAACTAATGTCATTTCCTCCCAAATTATTTTTCAGGATGATTCCTTTCTCCCTTTAAGTTTTATTGCATGTGCCACGGCACATGCCCACCTAGGAGTTTTTTGCAAAAGGGGATGAGTAAATCCCCTTCAGGACACCCCTTAATGTGCCCCTACAGTCAAAACCAGTTAAGGTTCTTGCCACCAATTATTCCCCAAAGCTGGCTTAATGTTAAAGGCAAAAAAATTAGCCATACAATATTTTGGAAAATATCCGGATACTATCATTGTGCCTTATACCTCAGAGCAGGTAAATTGTTCACTCCAAATTAACAATGAATGGGGTGTTGCTTCGGCGTCATTTGCTGGCTCCATAGATAACCATTATCCAAATGACCCTTTAATACAATTTGTGAGGAATCATTCCTTAGTTTTCACCAATGTCAGCTCAAATAGTTCCCTGAAAGAAGGAATTACATTTTTTACAGAGGGTTCCTCAAGTGGAATGGCTGCTTATGTCGTTCAAGGCCAAACTTTCCCAATAAAATCCCCTTATGTGTCTGCTCAATTAGTTGAATTGTTTGCTGTGCTTCCAGTTTTGAAAGGTTTCCAACAGCCATTTTTATTTTGAATACAGAGAATGCTTATATAGCTCATTCCATTCCTTTATTAGAGACAGTTCCATATATTAAGGCCACTTCCACAGCTTCTCAGCTTTTTGTTCAGATACAATCTTTTTTTTTTTAAAGATTTATTCTTATTATTTTTTGGTTGGAAAGGCGGATATACAGAGAGGAGAGACAGAGAGGAAGATCTTACCTCCGATGATTCACTCCCCAAGTGAGCGCAATGGGCCGATACTATGCCGATCCGAAGCCAGGAGCCTCTTCCGGGTCTCCCACGCGGGTGCAGGTTCCCAAGGCTTTGGGCCGTCCTCGACTGCTTTCCCAGGCCACAGGCAGGGAGCTGGAAGGGAAGTGGGGCTGCTGGGATTAGAACCGGCGCCCATATGGGATCCCGGGCATGCAAGGCGAGGACCTTTAACCACTTGCGCCACTGCGCCGGGCCCTCAGATACAATCTTTATTAAAGAAGAGATCTCTTTTTTATAGCATATTTGAGAGCCCATACATGACTCAAAGGACGCTTGGCTGAAGGCAAGGCCCAAGAAGACACTGCTACATTGCTGGTATTCCAAACCCGAGATCCCTTTGTGTCCGAGGCCCACCAAACACATGCCTTACACCACTTGAATGCATTCACACTTTGCCAGATGTTTAAAATTACCAGAGAGCAAGCTAGAAAGATTGTCAAAAGTTGTAACACCTGTGCTCTGTTTTCTCCAGTGTCTCATGTGTGAGTAAATCCTCAAGGCTTAATTCCAAATGATAAATGGCAGATGGATGTCACACATTTTCCATCTTTTCACAGACTCAAATGTGTCCATGTAACAGTGGACAGCTATAGTGGGTTCATCCATGCCAAAGCACTTACTGGAGAACACTCCAAGGATGTTATTACCCACATGCTAAAAAGCATGTCAGTTATGGGCAAACTTAACAGCCTTAAAACTGATAATGGCCCAGGGCATACAGGAGCTAAGTTTTGACAATTTTGCTCTAAACTAAGAATTAAAGATGTTACTGGCATTTTGTGTAATCCACAAGGACAAGGAATTATTGAAAGGACACATCAGACCTTAAAACACATGCTCAAGAAGTTAGAATTCTCCACAGATTTATCCATGACACCCACTCCTAGGAATAGATTAAAACATGCCCCTTTTATTATAATTTTTTTTTAATTCTCAATAATGATAATCAATCTGCTGCTGATTAACATTGGCATTCCACAATCCAAGATTCACATTCCTTAGCCATGTGGAAGGATCTCCTCACAGGAGCATGGAAAGGACCAGACCCAGGCTTATCTGGGGATGACAGAAAAAATGCAGAACCACGCTGGCTACCAAAGCAGCTTCTTAGAGCTGTTAGCTCACCACCGCCTAGAAAGAAGGCCAACTCCCTCTCTGAGACACCTTCTTTTTCTTCTGTTCCAGATGCTGCTGCTGCTGCTATACCTGTGGATTCTGCAGAGTCCAATTCAGGGGTCACCAATAATTGCCATGAATCTCAAGCCCCAGCCTCATAATCCTCATCAGTCATGGAATTATACCTGGGTTGTGCTGTCCGAGCGACAGCACATCTTGGATCACTTCTCACATGTGGTGGTCAGAAGTCTTCACCCCGGATTTGTGTAAGCTTGTCCTGGGAGACGCCAACCCGTGGGGTCTTAGTACTCTACTTGGACTTTTTGTAGCTCCAGAACTGTCTAAATAGCCAAACACCTCAGGGTGCAGCAATTTCCAACAATGAAATCTTCAAGAAATTGATTTTTATGTGTGTCCAGGGAGTCATTGTGAGTGCCGCCTACTCCACAAGTGTTGCGGCTCTGCTGACTAGTTTTGTGCTTCTTGGGGATGTGAAACTACAGGTACTGTCTATTGGCTTCGCAATTTGACCCCAGGAGAATGGGACTTAATAACTGTAATAAAGAATTTCAGTCGCCCCACTGTGGAAATCCCCTCCATTCATATGCCCTTTGGTGATTCTGTGAGTCATCTGTATTCTCCCATACATCCCGCCCAAAGCATGGCAATTTGTAAAGCAGAAAACCCTGTTAGAAAAGGTTGGTGTCTGCCACTAGAAATCCACCTCACTCCCAGAGCATATAGAGATAGAGCGGACATGTGGATGAGAGGCCATGATTGGGGACTTAGATTATATGAAATAGGAACAGATACTGGTGTTTTGTTCTCTGTTTTTTTTAAAGATTTATTTTTATTATTTTTTGATTGGAAAGGCGGATATACAGAGAGGAGAGACAGAGAGGAAGATCTTCTGTCCAATGATTCACTTCCCAAGTAGCGCAACGGGCCGATACTATGCCAATCCGAAGCCAGGAGCCTCTTCCGGGTCTCCCACGCGGGTGCAGGTTCCCAAAGCTTTGGGCTGTCCTCGACTGCTTTCCCAGGCCACAGGCAGGGAGCTGGAAGGGAAGCGGGGCTGCCGGGATTAGAACCGGCGCCCATATGGGATCCCGGGCGTGCAAGGCGAGGACCTTTAACCACTTGCGCCACCGCGCCTGGTCCAGGACAAATTTTTTTTTTTTAATCAAATTGTTTGAGCCTGTTAATGCTGAACATCCTGTCAATAATGGACCAAATAATGTAATTGCATATGAGCCGCCTTTACCCCAACCTCTTATCTGACCTCCCATTCCTTCTACAAACCCTCAACCTACTGCATTTCCTTCTATTTCTCCTCTGTTCCTTCCATTGTTTCCTTCCCCACATCCTGACCCCCATACTCTTCTTCCCAAAAACCTCATTCTAACCTTGGTTAATCAGACTGCCTTGACAGTTCGGAAATCCACACTTGAGTTGATGAATGATTGCTTTTTTTTTTTGTACAAATGCCAGTCCTTATGAAGATATTGCTTTGATTGATGTTTTTTATTATTCCAAATCCTGTTCTCCTTGTAGGTGGATCAGTGATGATTGGTCTGGTATATCTGTAACCCAGGTTGTTGGTTTAGGTCTTTGCTTGAATACTTCCCATAGTTCCCACCATTTAGATTCCTTTTCCTATTTGTGTAATCCCACCATTATTCTAGAAGCCCATTCCCAAAACCTTCTACTCCCAAGCAATGCTTGGGTCCTACACTGGCGGTCTCACCCCTGCGTTTCCTATTAAGTTATTTTATATTATAAGGAATTTTGTATTTTAGTCCAGTTAGTTTCTCACTTCTCCTATTATGCCTCTGAAGAATTTTTGTAGTTTTGGGAATCCAGTCCCATTTGCTACTCCTGCTCCAAGCATTAGCAAATTACTGCCCTTACTGTTTCTGTTCTTTGGGATTTGGAACTGTTGATGCTATACAGGCATTTCCTCTGTTGTTCTTTCCCAAGATCACTATGCTGAATTGCGTGCAGCCATTGTTGAGGATGTACAGCATTTACAACAGAGTATTGATTATTTAACCGATTCTCTTTCCTCCCTAGCTGAAGTTGTGTTACTGAATCACTGTGGTTTAGATTTGGTATTTCTCCAACAAGAAAGATTTTGTGCTGTCCTTAAAGAGGAATGTTGTTTTTACGTGGATAAAACAGTTAAAGTTAAAGAAACATAAAAAAGGTTTGTAAAGTTCTTTGTTGCGCCCACGTGTCTTACCGCCAGGCAATAAGAGGCAGACGCGAGTGAAGCCTTCTGCGGTAAAATTTATTGTGCACAACAAGATGAGGAGGAAAGGGCCCTGACCCCGGCAGGCTGTCTGCTCTTATGTGCTGACCCCGCCTCCGCCAATGATAGGTTGGTGTCATGATTACGCAGGGTCCTGGGCGACTGGATTCATCAGTCCCAGTGTTCATGCACTGGCCACGCCGCAGCTCACTGCGCAGGCACCTGCTCAGTACCGCGAAAGCTACGTGACTCTCCACCAAACACCAAGATGTGGCTTCTCTGGCCAGCGCCATTTTGGGTACGGCATGTGGCCAGTACATACAGATGCGGCTGGCAACAGTTCTTGAATAACAAGAGAGAGAGAGGAGAGAGAAAGAGAGAGAGAGAGAAGAGAGTTGGTCTAAAAGTTCATTTTCCTTTTCTCCCTGGCTAACTACCTTATTGCTCACCATTTTAGGATCTCTGGTTGAATTATGATTTTTAATTTCCTTTGGTCCTTGGGCATTCATAAAAATCACCAATTTCATAAAACAACAAGTTGATCACCTGGCTTCAAAACCAATTCAGCTGCATTATTATCACCTAGATTTAGAGGATAGATTGTGTATGGAAGATTTTGACTCCCTGAGTGATGATCCCCTATGTTGCAACATGTGGCATCAGTCTTCAAGTCGGTTCATCTCACATGATGTGGCCCTTCATGGTTGGGGCAGGTATTTGCAGGCAAGGCTGTCATTAATGGCAGCTTTTCCAGGAGATACAAGCTCCAGCTATGGACTGTCATAAAGCTCCTTTTTAGTAAGCATTTAGTCAATGACAGGCAGCATTCTGATACCCAATCAACTTTAAAAGGGAACACTGGATGACTGGCATAGCAGCCCAGAAACAGGTAAGAGTTGAGGGTACCTGAGAATGAACCTAACACAGGTGACACTTATCTTGCCTTAATGAATATTTTGCCTTTCCACTTTTGTTATTATATTAGAGAGTTGGGAGATGTTGGGAGCCTTATCATCTAGGCATATTGAAGTCATTTTAAATATAGAGTAATGTCAGTGGAAAGCACCAGCTAGCAAAGAGCAAGAGAAACCAAGTTTTAAGATGCCCTGTGGTTTACAATTCATTTAGCGACTCACCTTGCTCTGATCACCCTCGGTGCTCATGACAGAATGTTGGCTTATGCCCTGTGTGCTTGCATCCTCTTGTGAACATAGTGGGGGGTGAGAAATTGCTACCCAGAGTTGTGAAACATACCATGAGCTTGTTTCTTCTTTCTCTCCACCCATCGATCCTGTTTTGCAGATTATAAATCTCTGAGTAAAAAAAAAAAGTTTGGTCAGCTGGATCAGACTTTCTGTCTTGTTTCCATTTTTCACGTATCTTATGCTCCATTCTCTCCTAGGTTGGTTGCGACCTTCATTTACTATTCTGCTGGATGGGACAAAAATGCATGGCAATCGTCTGGTCCTTTTTGGCCTGCTACTAAAAGCGGGCAGGTGGCTCAAGCTCTGCTTTGTGAGGTGTTATGAAATGACCCTCCATCATCTTACACATACCCAATACAAGCATATCCCCATAGGCCCTACCAGAGAGGCTGTCCAGCCTCCATGGAAGCCAGCTGTCTGTGAATGTATGGAGCTTGGGTGTCTATCAAGTGAGAGTTTGCCAATATGCTGAAAATGGAGTGAAGCCCAGGACTTTTGCAACACTCATACTGGGAAAACATTTTTCCTTGCTTGTGGTTTCATTTTCATTCTCTTTTGAGTCACGTAGACAGAGGATGGCCATAACCCTGAGCCACAATGGAGTGTCCTTGAGCCAGTATGGAGACCACATTTATCTAGATAGATCAAGGGCCAAGATTATATTTTAACACGGTGTTGGGGCTGTTCCGTGAATGAGGTGGGTGCCAAGCTCAGCGAGGTCCAACTGTGGGGGACAGATACATATCAGAAGCTGTTGCACATCTTGGATTCGTGGAGTAGCTAACAGTTGAAAAAGATGGGTGTGGGGGTGCATGTGTGGTCAGCCGTTGTAGCAGTTTGACATGCATAGAAATGTAAGCCCACAGGGACAGCTGGTTTGGAGCTTCAGAAGACAGGAAGGTCGCAGGCAAAGGGGTGGATGAATTGGACCAACAGGCAGGTGACAGAACAGCAACTTTGGTGGACTGTGACCTCAGCCCTCACTCTTGCTTCACTAACCTAAGAGCATCCTTATTGGTTGCCCCTCTGTGACCTCAAGCCATCCATTCAGCAGTCGCAGGGACATAATCAGCCTGAAATGCTACAGCCTCAGCATTAAAGTAACTCCATGGGGATGGACAGGCCACTTTGGACAGGTGCAGAATGTAAAAATGTGGCTAAATCTCTGCTTTCTGTGGTCTTCCACTCAATGCCTTTCTGGCCCACACCCAGACAAACAAACACATCCCCACAGGCCCTACCAGGGAGGATGTCCAGCCTCAATGGAAGCCAGATGTCCATGAGTTTATTCAGCTTGGGTGTCTATGGAGTGAGAGTGTGCCAATATGCTGAAAACGGAGTGAAGCCCAGGGCTTTTGCAACACTGTTACTGGAAAGAACATTTCTCCGGCTTGTGGTTTCATTTTCATTCTCTTTTGAGTCACATAGACAGAGGATGGCCATAGCCCTGAGCCACAACTTAGGGTCCTTGAACCACTATTCACCTAGGTAGAACATGGACCCACGAGAATGATTTGACAGCACGTTGGGGCTGTGCCTTGTATGAAGTGGGCACCCTGCTCTGCGAGGTCCAACTACTTCCATATTGTTTCTTTCATGTATCTGAGGTAAAGGGGGATACTGAGGGAGAAGTTCTACCCAGTTTCCCAACCACCCCAAATCCCGCATGTTCGGCATGCTCTGAGATACTCACTCAAGTGGTTTCGATAGGTCACCAGTTATGAATGGCTGCCAATCTCGCCCCTCCAAACATGATGAGGTCGCTGAAAAAATGCACTGATTGACATTGTCTATCATAATGGCTCTATTTGCCCAGTATTTTGTTGCCACCTATAGCAGAGGTGGTTGATTAACTTGTTCCATCTTCTGTCCTTTCATGGTTAGGGTTCTGAGTCAGGCATTTTAGTTGGGGAGATCCCCAAAGAAACTTCGTCTGAGGTGTTACTAGACCAGATTCTTGCATGCACCACCAAGAACAGGGTCTGGCACAGTCCATCACCATGGTCAGCTGGTGGTTGCAATTGCTGGGTTGGTTCTTTCCAGGTGGTTATACAGTTTAACTTGACAGAATTAGCCCCCAGTGCCAGTTTCTGCCAGCTGATGCTGCGGCTACACCTAAACAATCCTCGCCCACTCTAAATGTAGATTGCACGAATATGAATAATCAGCCCAGTCTGGCTTTTCTCTGACTGAGTACACATGAGGCGTACAGGTGTTGTAGCCCTGCATAGTCTGGTCTGTCCCGACCCAGTTTATGCTCTCCAGTGGGAGTATCTGTACAGCAGGAGAACATCCCTTTATTCCCCTGCTGGCTCTGCACCCTCCCTCCCTGGTTCCCACAAGTGCTGGATGGGCACTGCAGTCACATCGGGTACAACCTCTTCCTGGCATTCTGTATTGTGGACTGGTTTTTTATCGCAACCGAAACTGGCTGAACCCTCACTCTGTTCTGGTGCTCGAATTTGCCAGTGATGACATGAACAGATTCTGCCTGTTCTGCCCCCAATCCATGGCTAATGTATGCCAGTGGGAAACTGCTTGTGGCCTGCTCTGGGATGTTTCCATTCTTGCTTTTTGTGCTTACCCACATGGTCTGTGTCTTGCCAGAAGAGTTGCCAGGTTCTTCAATCAGAACCAATCCCAGTGCAATATTGCGCATTCTATGGGGTCCATGAGCCAGACCTGTCCACATGCTAGAGTTTGGGTTAAAGGCCCCCAGATATGAAGGTGTGAACTAGTCAATCCCCAGTGAATGATAAAGAGTCACTTGGAATGCAAGCAGCAAACAGAGTTTATTGTGCCTGCATGCTAGGGACAGACCGCACTTGAGGCACACTAGCCTGCCAAGCATGGTGGTCAGACCCTGAATAAGTCCAAGACAGAAACTTATATAGGCCATTTTGAGCAGGGAAATGCATCAAAATAACTACCTTAGACATGTTCATTTTTAGCCTTCAGGCACAGGCAGCTTGTTCTGTTCCCATACCCATTATCTGTGTGGCTCATCCCATTCTCACACACTTACCTTTCTCCTGCTTCTGAGACCCTTGCCCTCCTGTACCTGAGTTCACAATGTTGCAGGACAGCAAAGAACACATTTATCACTAAAGCGGAATCCTCCAAAAGTCCAGGCGCCTGCTGGCCTGGCAAAGTACTAGTTTACTCTATACAAAGGAACATTACACTGCCCAACAATAGCATTTTACCCTCCCTTCTGACTTTACCCCCTTCTTTTATTTTATTCTGAGGAATCTTTCTCAGTGCAGGGTAGCTGTTGAAACTGCTGTAAGAGGATTAGCAATTGAATGGTAAGGTCTTGTACAAACTTTATACAAGACAGTTTTACTAGGAGCTGGAAACCTTATTTGGCTCCTATTTTTCCAGAGGACTGGATGTTAACTGCTTTAAGGGAAGATGGATGTCCTTGTCTACTGTTGGCTAATTTTAGCTGAGAGGTGGCGCTGTGTTGAGTAATAGGAGTAGTATTGGGTACTTCTGGCAGTTCTTGAAAGAAGGTAGAAGTCTTCAAGTATTTGATGTACAGCCTGTCATTTCCACTGCTTTTCTTTGTTAAAGTCTGGAATGGAGGCCCGAACTCTGGTTTCACTCCTACGTAGTGAAGTCACTGTTGTACCAATGAGGGGCACAAAGATATATCATCCCACACAATATGGGCTGAGGTGTCCTTTGTTTCAGTTTCCATGTCAAGAAAAGTTTACATTACCAATTGTTGTAAGCCCTAAGAGTTTTAGGATGACACGCACATCCTAGAAAATAAAACACAGCACTGAAAACATTTTGTTGCAAGACCTGATAGTCACATCAAAAGATTTAAATTGTTTTATTTGCAATAACTTAGCAGTTTGTACTGTTCTAACAAGATTTTATAGAGTTTTCCTATTCCAGTAAGGCCAAGTTGTGGCACTGGACATATGCCAGCCAACAAACAGGCTGCTGGGAGCTTTGGTATTCTAAGCTCCCTCTACTAATTAGACTCTCTAGATCCATAAGTTACTGCTTAGAAAAATCTATGCTTTTAAATAACATATATTTTGAATATAACTCTGAATATACAATACCTGCATGGGAAGTCAGTACACAGTGACTCTAGTGAATTTAAAAAAATTAGCACTCTTATGTGTGACGTACGTTTTACCTGAGAATCTTGACACATGATGCTTATGCTGCAGATGCTACTTTAATCCAAACCAACACCAAGAGGCATTAGACAAGGCCACACACAAAGTGGAAGTTCTCTTCTCTATTGAGAGAAGAGCACAACCATCTTTGATGGCTGCTTCTTAGCACGGGGGCATGGACCACTGAGGCCCTTCACAGAGCAACACTCTTGCTTCAGCATCCTGGCCTTTCCACAGCTCATATGCTTGCTCTCTTGCTGGTTCTCTTATCAGACCAGAATGCATTTTGGGCTGATTCTGAGGCCAGTGAGTGCTACTCCAGACTGCCAGTCTATGAGTCTGCTGTAAAAACTGTTTTCCATTTGGGAGCATTTTAACATTTCCTGACATCTGAATTATCATTGAACTCTCTTATACATTTAGCCATAAGACTACATAGCTTGCCACGTGTTTTAAACTTATCAATTGCTTAGAGTTACATCATGTTTCAAATTATCAAACATTAAGCAAGTAGAGACATTTATATTTCAGATAGCACTGCAAAACTACTTGTCGGACTTTATACACTTCTGTAATTTCTTTGGACCTAAGTGCCTAACCATCACAACTGATAATTCTGCAACCAGATGGTCACTTAGGGATCAGCCAGGCCAGTTTGAGGAATTCACATATCAACAATCAGTTTCTTCATCTAGCAGGTGCCTTTTCTTAATATGTTTTTTTCCGTTCCTTGGCTTGGAGAAGAAATATTTTTTGTTGATTTGTCATTTAGACTGAGGTCCAAGGAGTCCCTCATATGTATATTTTCATATCAACCATTTCTGCAGCCTTTCTAGATTGCAATTAATCCTGGCTCCCCAATGGCAAGATTTTCTAAAGTCTTTTTTAACCAAATTTTTCTAAACAATTCTCCTTGTTAACCAAAAGATATAATCTTTGACAAATATTCTTATGACTTTGAGACTCCTAGGGGCCCATACAAGAAACTCAAAAATCAAAACAGTCAGGTTGACTGAAACAGTAACAGATTAGATAAAATGACCACACATACATCAACAATAGAACTTACGAAACCTGGATAGACAACGAACAAAGTTAGCAATTTGTTTCCATTAACAATCCTCAAACCTCGAGACTTCCACAGATGTACACTTTAATGGTATTTTGCATGCAGATATCTGTTCAAACGTCAGTAATACTTAAATAATGCTGTAACAATATCTCAAAAATTATAATCAGTAACACATAAAACTTGCAAGATTCATTTCTCAAATTTTATGACTTCTTCACCTCTTTTTCAACATGTTTACCTATTTTGTCCTAGCTTTTCTTAGCCATATTCATGTAGGACAAAATATTTTACCACACATTAATGTTCTTCCTTAAAAATTTTCCTTTTATAATCTTCTCACCAAGAGCATATTCTTAGCCTTGAAACCATTCTTTATCTGCCAATTTTTCAGATCTATATTTTGAAACAAACTTTGAAATCCTTAAGACAACCCCTTAACACAAACTAGAAACTTTTAACATCTTTCCAGCTGATTTGGGAACTTCCCTCTTCTTAAATGAATGCAGAGACCAAGGTCAAGTTTCTAAAGTCCCAAATTCTTTAAAGGTTAGGCTCCAAGCATGCCCCTCCTTTTTCCTGGGCTTATAGGCCTGCTGCATATTCTTGTTCCATGGTTTATCAAATTCAAGGATACTGAAGAACTTCTGACAAGGGATTAACTTCAATTTCAATTATGTTGCTTTAAAAAAGGTTAAATACTTAGAAGATTGCACACAATATAGACAATTTTACCACACATCTTTTAAAACATTGTCTTCTTGTAAGGCAAAATCTTAGAAACAGTACTTTTGCATAAATAAGAGCAGAGATAACTTACAACCTGCGATTTAAAATAATTTGACCAACAGACATAAATATCAATATACATGCTCTGTAACCAGGTAAATATCCACCACTTTATAGAACACATGAAGCAACCAATTTTACATAATTTCATAACATTGTTAGATTACAATCCAGATTATTTCAAACAGCAACTGAATTATCCAAATTTTGTCTGTTTCCTTGAGACTTTCATGGATCCTATGGAACTCCCAAAGTCAGGAGAACAGAGCATGCCAACAAGTAGGCCAGATCTCACCCATTAGAAACCAGTGTTGACTTTTAACACCAAAAAGTAGCAGAGAACATTGCTAAACACTGAGAGCTCATTACTGAAGTCAGTTGCCATAACACAAAAACCCTGATGAACCAGCACACAAACCAATCATCACCAATATTAGTAAAATACACCACAAAAGTCACATAGGAGTCCACACTCCTAGTCAGAACCAGAGTCCACCCCAGAAAAGGGACCACAATCCCTCAGATTAGAAAGGATTAAATTAACTGAAGAGTTTTCTCCCAGCCAGATCCTGCTGCCTAGAAGCCACTCCTTAGCCAACACTCAGAAGTAGTAAGAGACTTCTCAGCCATTGAATTCAAGCCTAAAATAAAACAGGGCTACAACACAAGGTCATATAACACACCCAGTTTAGGCCTGCAAATACACAAACTTTCACAGCAAGCCTACTTTCACTCTGACTGGTCCACTTTATGCACTTCTCCACATATTCACCACTCCTCCATATTCAGTTCTTTAACTAGAAGTGCCCTGAACAGTGTCCACCTGAACTGTGGATGATCAAGGAGCTCGAAAACTTCCTCTAGGATGTATCTTACTCCTGCCCTGCAGGTCATTTCTATGCTTCTTAAACGAGATGACCAAGTCCTGCCACGGTCAGTAGAGCCTTGCTTGCTCCCCTGACGCCTCCTCCCTGGAGTCTTGCTTGCTCCCTCCTCTAGCCTCATCTCTGGGGCCTTTCTTTCTCCCCTGAAGACTCCCTGGTTTGCTTGGAGCTTTCCTCACTCCTCTCCAAGGTGATCAAGTCCTGCTGCAGTACCTGGAGTTTCCTTGCTTTCCTCCTAATGATCAAATCCAGCTGCAGTGCCTGGAGATTCCTTGCTATCCTCTGGGGAAATCAAGTCTCCGAAGAACCTAGGGCCTCACTCAGCTCACACCGCAGTATCTTTCTTCTTCTGGGGTCTAACCTCAGCAGTCCAGAAATACTTAACTCTGACTCCAGTCCACTGTTTGGTCTCTAAAAAAGGATTGACAATCTCACTAGGGTCTCCAAATGTTGGAGTCCAGGTTAAAGCCTTCTGGATGTCAGGGTGCAAACTAGTCAACCCCAGAAAAAGTAAAGAATCTTGCATGTAATTCAAGCAGCAAAAGGAGTTTATTGTTCCAGCATGCTTGGGTCTGACTACACTGGGGCACACAGGCCAGCCAAGCATGGTGGTCAGACCGTGAATAAGCCAAAGACAGAAGCTTATATAGGCCATTTTGAGCAGGGAAATACATCAAAATAACTACCTTACACATGTTCACTTTTAGCCTTCAGGCACAGGCAGCTTGTTCTGTTCCCATACCCATTATCTGTGTGGCGTATCCCACTCTCACACCCTTATCTTCCTCCTGTTTCTGGGATTGGAGAATAATTCTGTCCTTGCCCCCTGCATCTGGGTTCCCAATGTTGCAGGACAGCAAAGAACACATTTATCACGAAAGCGGAATCCTCCAAAAGTCCAGAAACCTCCTGGCCTGGCAAAGTACCAGTTTACACTATACAAAGAAACGTCACACTGCCCAACAATAGCATTTTACCCACACTCCAACACACACCACCTGTGCCCACTGCCTTACAATCCTCTGCATGTCAAACTGCTACAACAGTTCCTTCCTTCCATACATACACCCCCACTCCCATCTTTGGCAACTGCTTCCTACTCCACGATTCTGAAATGCGTGATAGTTTCTGGCATGTAGCTGTCTCCCATAGTTGAAACTCAGAAAGTAGGGAAGCCAATTCAAACAAGGGATAGCCACAACACTGTTTCAAAACGTTCTTTTGGGTCCCTCTTCTATCTAGATTTGTGGTCTGCATAGTGACTCAAGGACTTTCTTTGTGGTGCAGGGCTATGGCCATTTTTGGCCTAAGTGACTCTTAAGTGAATGACAATGAAACCACAAATAAGAGAAATGACCTCCCAGTAACACTGTTGCAAACCTGGGATTCACTCCGTTTTCAGAATATTGGCATATCCCCACACCGTTCTCTGGCAACTGCTTGTCACTCCAGGAATCAGAGATGCACGACAGCTTCTGGCATGTATCTTTCCCCAATATTTGGAACTCGCAGAGCAGGCCACACAAGTCAAACAACGATTAGGTCCAACACGGTGTCAAGCCATTCTCGTGGGTCCCTGTTCTACTTTGATGAATGTCGTCTTCCTAGATTCTCAAGGTCTCTCTTTTTGCACGGGGCTATGGCCATCCTCTGCCTACCTGACGCTAAAGAGAATGACAATAAAACCAAAACCTGGGAAAAACGCTTTCCTAGTAACAGTGTTGCAAAAGCCCTGGGCTTCACTCCATTTTCAGCATATTGGCACACTATCACTATGTAGACATCCCAGCCGCATACACTCACAGTCAGCTGGCTTCCATAGAGGCTGGACATCCTCCCTGCAAGGCCCTTGGGCATGTGTGTGTGTGTGTGTGTTGGGGTGGCAGTGAGCAGTGGAGCATTGGGTGGAAGGCCAGAAAAAGAAGATCTTGATCCACATGCACACTTTCCACTGGGCCAAGACGGGCCTGTCTGTCACCACGGCTTTTCTTGAATGCTGAGGACATAGCATTTGGGGCCAGTTATGACCAGGTGGCTTCTGAGTGGATGGCTGGTATGATTACAGAGCCCTGTGAGGTCACATAGTAGCAGCCAATCTGGATGCTCTCTCTCCCTGAACAGCCGCATGGGCTTAGGTGAATGAAGCAAGTGAGAGCTGAGGTCACGATCCAACAATTTTCTGTGTTGTCACCGCCTGTTGCTCCAACTCATCCACATCCATCCCTTGAGCTTCCTGATATCTGGAGCTCAACACAAACTGTGGCAATGGGCTTACAATCCTATGGGTGTCCTCCTGTACAATGGCCCACACTTGCACCCAAACCCCCACATCCAACTTTGGCAAGTGTTGCTGTCTATAGCCAAAGCGATGGTGTACATAACTGATAACAACACTCGTAGACTCTGACTGATGGTAAGCCCCAAAGTTTATTAGTGGCTGCAGACTTTATACACTAATGGTCATATGGGTAAAGAGAGGAAGTACTGATTTCATTAACGAAACCCAGTAAGAGTCTCTATGCTTTTGTTTGGAACTCCTTTTGTCTTTTTTGTTCCACCAAGTTTCTTACACACATACTGTCCACTCATCTGTTTCTATGCAAATGGTCTCCCATCAGGTATATTGTAGGCCCAGGTCTCCCAAGGGTTAACACCACATCTTAACTTGTTTCTCAAGGGTGTAACAGGAAGGGCAATCATGGCCTGATACATTTAGCCTGTGGCTTGACTACAATCTCCCTCCTTCCTGCTTCCCCTTGTTGCATGTCCTTGGGGGAGCTTAGGTGTGGCTTAACCATTGGGAGGATCCTGGGAGGGGCCAAGCAGACTATAAAAGATGCAGCTTGACTTCAAATAAACGGCATTCTCCTCACAAGAATGACCCACTGTGTGTTGTGTGTTGTCTGTCTTGTCTGTCTTATAACCCTAGTCCCTCAGCTTGACCCGGAGCTCGGGGTACGTGGCGATGCGGGCATTGCCAACAGTATACAAAATGTAGCCATTTTGTTCTCATGTAAATACTGCCCAATGGTCTGTAATCCTGTGCTCATTAACCTTCTGTGGTCACAATGTTCTCCTATAAATCCACTTTTTGTGTTTTATAAAATTAGGCCTGAAAGTTGTAGCTGGGGGAACATGCTCTCAGAAGAGCAGAAAAAGAGGGATTAACAATGTTACATATTATACAAAGATGATTAAGCCAGGGACTACACACCCTAAGTGCCTATCATTACATCTAACTCCTCAACATCATTTTTTACTCAAAGAATGACCATTGGCTGCATATCAGGGATAGAGGCTGGTCATCACTCTGGCTATTTGAACCTGAGAAATGGGCATAGAGGGTGCCATAGCTGCCAGGTATTCTCCAGGAGATGCATCTAATCGTCCTTGTTAGAAGGTAGAAAAATAACACCTATAATTCCTCCTGAGCTAACATGTTTTTGAATTTAACCTAAATCAGAGTTGCATAGGAACCGTGAAAGCATCAACATTAACATTCATTATACATAACAGCTGAATACAGTCAAAGTCTCTATACAGTTACATCTTGCTTAACATTAACAGTTTTAAATTGTTTAAAGTTTTTCAGGGAGATTCTTATTCCAAAACTTAAACTTTGCAGTTTGTAGTGATAAGCATGGTTTTTACAGAACTTTGTATTTAACAATTGAGGAATAGAATATATTTAGGCAGGTGAGCAGGGCAATCCCCAACAACTTAGTGAGTGAGAAAGAATTTAACACTATATCCTATTAGTCTCTAACTAAAATAATTTTGGAGCTCACAAGCAACCCTGATGATTGGTGCAAGAGGGCTGGGAGCCAAGGCTGGAGCTAGGTATGCACTGGAGAAAGCTCCTCCTCTGAGTCCAGTTGTCTCTGAGTCCACCCGGGGCTCCTGGTTGAAGTTCTGATGTCACCAGACCCTATGAAGAGGAAACTGTGCTGCTTCAATTCCTTGTGGGAAATTCAATAGGAAAGGACTGACCTCAGAGTTCTCAACCTCCAAGGGTACTCACCTTCCTTGTGATCTCCTTGGCAGTCAGGATATGGTTCTTGATGTCCTTGATGAGGCAGGTTTCCAGTGCTTCTGCAGTGAAAGCAGATGGCAGGCCTGCAGGGGTCTCCGGGATTAGGATAGAGAGCTCCTCTCATGCTCCTGCTACTGCCTGAGATTCTCTGCTGCTCTGTATACACAGCCTCCTTTAAGAGAGTGTCAGAGTCATCCTTGGATTCTACGACAAATTAATATTGCTTTTCTAATTCTAAGGCAGTTAAGAATTTGTTATCTATGAATAATAAGTTACACTTAAAGTCTTCCTCAAACATCCTAAGAAGGTAGAGAATTTCTCTTCACTCCTGACCTGTAGTGTAATATGAGGAATATTAAACAAATTTAGATTTTCAGTTCTTACAGGCAGTTCCACTAAAGGCTCCATCTTCTCAAGGGGCAGCATTGCATTGAAGAATGTTGCTGCTGCATTTCAAAATCAGATGAGGCATAGGGGAACCTACAGTTTGTAGTATCCATAAGGAAATTCTAGGGACAAGAACATAAGCTTTCCAATGGATTATTAATGTTCTAGAATATCAATCATTCAGTTGTATCATCAAATATATCATGAGGTCAGCCATAGTTGTGCTTGATGCACCAATCTCTTAGAATCCCCCATCACCTGATGTTGGGAGGGGTCTGGCCTCCTCCTCCTCTAATGTTTCCTTGATGGTGATTGATCCTACAGGATGAGGTCATGAAGCTGTCTTACTGCAGGAGCTTACTCCAGTGAATGGAGTCCAAGCCTTTACATTACTAATAGGCATCCACACAGGCTGCAGCTCAGTTTCTGGGAAAACACAAGCAAGTCCTCTTCCCACAGTTAGCAATGGGTCAGGACCTCTCCACTTGTGAGTGGCTAGGTCCCTCCAACGAACCAAAGGCATCTGTGTTGGGCCTGGAAATGGCCTCCCATAAATCAGAGCTGGTGCTCACCAGAAAACAAAATTTGAAGAAAACTTAAGGTGTATAAGACAAAATTAATGCACACACAGGGGTAGCATATCCCCCCCTTTGCTTTTAAAACATAACCTTGTTATGTTGGTGTTTCCTTTTATTAATGTCCCAATATTGAGGATATTGGGGGACGCCTTAGAGTTGAACTGTCATGATGTTTACCTCAGTAACAGTATAAAGATAAAACTGCTAAATATTAGATATACAAAACATTATCCCAAAGGCCTATTGCCTGGTATAAATGAGACAGGAGTACAGGTTAACAATAAACTTAAATTTAATGTATAGATGATGTAACATTTTGAAAACAGCTCATTAGTCATTTAAATTGCATAAATCAAAGAAATCTGTGTTAAGTCATAGTGCTATTGTTGGACAAAGCAAATCAGATTTAGTAACAGTTTAAAATCATTTAGATACTTTTACAATTCTATCAGAAAGCTCTGGGGAGTGGCTGCAGGTTGCCATAGTCCCAAGGCACCCTGCTCTTGTTGATAAACAAACAGCAACACATGATAACAATTTTAAACAACTTTTACTGAAGACAAAATGTTAAGAGACACATGTATGCGCATGCACTCACACACTTTTGGAGACTTAAAATATTACTCTCAATCAAGCTTAGTAGTAGCGTTCACAAGAAACCAGTAAGTGAAACAATATTAAATCAATAGTCTTAAACCAAGAAACTCAGTGAAAAACATTGATCACTGCTGTGAAATATTTCCAATATCTAAAAATGCAAATTTCAGTCTTCCAGTAATATAGGCCATCTTAAAAGAATGCATAGTTAACAACCACATACAACTCTAGATAGAGCTAAGTCATTAAAAGCGAGCAAACTAAAATTTAAACTTTCACAACTCCATGGATGTATACAACATTTTGACACAATAAAATTTTACTCCATTTTGCATTTGGCAATAATATTAATATAATCCAATAGCTTGGTCAACTGTCTCCATAAATCAGGAGATAGATCTGTTGGCATTCTTGAGGCCTTGTAGGAATACCAAGGGAAGCCCTAAGATTTGAAACCTTTGAATGCTTAAATGATTTTTTAGATAGCTAAAAATATCTGGAAGAAGATTTGTTGTTGACGTTAGCATGACACATTATACATTACAATTGGTTGTTGATGTGAGATCATCACTCAAATAGCTTTAAAACAAATACAAAACCTTGACGCATTAAAGGCAGTGAGATTTGATAATAGCCAAAAACACGAGAATTACATTAATACATGCAAAAACTTTGTGGACAATGAACATCACATTAATTTAACTTATGCCTTGCAATAATCTAACAGTGTGCTAGACTTCAATTATATACCAAAATTGCATTAAAATTTCACATTAAGACAAAAAGTCCCCAAAAATCTCCTCAAGATTTACAAAAGCCGATTATCTTCTTTGAATTCCAAGTTCCCAACAGTTGCAATGGATATGCTGATTAAATAAGTTAGCTAAACATTTATCACAACAAAAGACCTTGGAATCAGTCATTATTGTGAAATCTAGCCATTTAACTGAAGGCCTGTATACCAGCTTTCTCAGCATTGTAAAACATTTCAAAAGACATGCAGTTACAACCTGAGTATATTAACACAAAATACAACAAACTTTCACCCTATAATGACATAATGGCATCACCCAAATACTCCTTAAAGCAAGAACATCATTTGTTAATTTTAAACATTGAGATCCTAATGAAACAGAGAACATAAAAATTAACTTAATATAAAAACTTGTACTTAAATTTAGCATACCTGGTTAACCAATGCTGTATAGAAAAAGTGCTATATGAATAGCTTGCATTCATCACAATTGACTGAAATTTCATCCTCTAGGATTTACAGGTGGGGTATTGAGACAGTGGCTGTTTTAAATTTGAAGCTTCTCCACAGACACAAATTGAATAGAGTGTTCCTGTTTTGTTAACACCTGAATGTTTGAGACCTGGGGATGGCTTCTCCAGGAGTCTTCTGGTCTTACGCATCTGCCATCACAATCAAATTTGGATCTCCATTCTTTTTTTCAGTGCAAGCCTCTTTGGCACTTAGGACATATTCCTGGAGAGTTACTGTTAGATGTATCAGCATGGTATCTTTGAGTTGTAGGAAGCATCCAGCAACTTTTTAAAAAGTGTCCTGGCTTGCCACAGTTAAAATATTTAGCATTTATTTGCTTTTATTTGCTTTTGAATGGCAAATGTTTCAAGTGCTGTTAGCCGGGCATGGTGTTTAAATGAGCCTATGGTGTGACAGGCTTTCAGGTAACCCAGAAGATCCTATCTTTCTTTTATAGGATGAATTACAACCTGGCAGTTCTCGTTCACATTATCAAAACTGAGTTGCTTTAACAACAATTTCCTAGTGCCTTCTCTCCTAACTTGTTTTATTTCTATGGATTCTGTCAAACGTCTTACAAAGTCAGCATAAGATTCTCTAGCTCATTGAATGACTTTTGCATAACTGCCTGCAAATTCAGACCCGCTTTCAATTTACTTCCATGCCACAATGCTATGTCTCATATATGAATGAGTGCAGCTGGAGTAGCATTATCTGTTGCTCTGTAGTAACCCACTGTCCATCCCTGACTAACATATCATAAGTCAATTGCCCCCCTCCAGTGAGTTGCCATCCTGATGCTCCTAAGGATCACAATTTTTCATTAGCCATATTGCATCTCCATATTTTCCATTGTAAATATTGAGAGGGAGAAAGCCCTATTTTTTGCTATTTCTTAAAAATCATCATGAATTCAGTTTGCTTCCTGGCTCCAGGCATTTAAATATTCCCACATATAAGAAGAAGTAGGTCTGTAGGACACAGAAGCCTTTTTAAGTGCTTTGATGGCATTAACATCTAGGTTTTCATAGGTAGGTTGATTGTTTTCTTGACTAAATATGATTAGAAAAAGCAATCAGAATTCATGAGATCTCTGGGGAATATCAGACATTTGGAAATGTCTTTGATCAGATTAAAGAGTGAGATGGCCCTGGGCTGATGTTTAATTGTTTTTCATCCCATCCTCATTTACCTCACCAGAGAAATCCTGTGGTTTAACACTAAAAATTTTCTTCTTTTTCTCAGTTCTCATTTCATTTTCAGTCACATTATGGTAACATCTTCCATTAGGACAATCTCTGCTGAGTTTTCTTTTCCTAATTTCCACATCTGCAGCATAAGGCCTTTCTCTTTTAGCTGCATTGCAGTGGCATATCCTCACAAGAGGGTCTTTCACACATTCTTTTTCATCTTCTTCCTCTGTGGTACACACCATTTCTTTCCTAGCCACATTACGGTGGTTTCTCCCATTAGGGAAATCTCAAACAAAATGCTCTTTGTTATCCTCCTCATCTGTACTAGGAGGCATTTCTTTTTAGCCATATTACAGTAGCCTTCCCTGTTAAGTGAGTCCCTTAAGGATTCCTTTTCTCTTTCTTTCTTGTCCGTATTATGAAACACTTCTTTTTTAGCTACATTTTGGTGTATCTCCTCTTAGAGGAGTTTCTTGCAGATTCCACTTCTAAAATTATAACACCTCTAATTAAAGCTGATGTAATCCCAAAACTAACTTGGATATCTTCTATTCTTCTGGACTTTTCAACATTTTTGTAAGTAAAATTCTTAAATTAAGTTTCTAGTGTCCATTCATATAGAGACCGACAATAATATTTACTAATAATCTGTAAATAAGAATGCGATTTGTGCCTAGTTACATTTGCTTCACATTTCACTAAAAATTTCTGCATAAGAGACATGAAAGATTGTGCCCTAAACGGTTCTGATCCATTTTACTGTACACCATTTTCCGTGGGTTGGGGGGTCTTCATTCAACTTTCCTTCTTCAAGCACTGGGCTTCACTCCATTTTCAAAATACTGGCACACTCCTGCTCAGTGGACACCCAAACCCCAAACACTCATGGACAGCTGGCTTCCACGGAGGCTGGACATCCTCCCTGCTAGGGCCTGTGGGGATGTGTGTGTGTGTGTGTGTGTGTGTGTGTGTGTGTGTGTGTGTGTCAGGGTGGGGGGCGGAGGGACATTGGTGGGAAGAACAGAGAAAGCAGAGCTTGAGCCTCCTGCCAGCTTTCGGCGACAGGCTTTTGGCCTGTCTGTCGCCATGTTTTTCTAGAAAGCAGAGGCCATAACATTCCAGGCTGGTTATGACCAGACAGCTGCTGAGAGGATGGCTGGTATGGACACAGAGCCCTGTGAGGTCACATAGTGGCAGCCAATTTGGATGTGCCCTGTACCTGGACAGCCACATGGGCATGGGTGGTGAAGCAAGATTCAGTGCTGAGGTCACTGAACAACAAATTTGCTGTGCTGTCACCTGCCTGTTGGCCCAACTCATTCACCCCATTG
Source organism: Ochotona curzoniae (assembly GCF_017591425.1). Lineage (NCBI taxonomy): Eukaryota > Metazoa > Chordata > Mammalia > Lagomorpha > Ochotonidae > Ochotona > Ochotona curzoniae. The sequence goes on along the minus strand of NW_024465174.1, from coordinate 219,282 downwards.
ACTGCCAGCTTCCTGTCACCTGGAGCTTCACACCACCTGTACCAGCTGGCTTACAATCCTATGGGCATCAAACTGCTACAACAGCCAAACCCCTCCACACACACATCCACACCCGTCTTTGTCAACAACTTGCTACTTCAGGAATCACAGATGCATGAAAGCTTCTGGCATAAATCTGTAGCCCATAGTGTGACATCACTGAGCAGGGCACCCACTTGATACAAGGGACAGCCCCAACACATTGTCAAACCATTCTCATGTGTCCCTATTCTACTGAACTGAATGTGGTCTCCCTAGTGGCTCAATGACTCTCAGTTGTGGTGGTGGAGTCTGGGCTAAAGCCCCTCTAATGTCAGGGTGTGAGCTAGTCAACCCCCAGAGAATAACGAAGAGTTTCACAAAGAGCAAACAGAGTCTATTGCACCAACATGTATGGGTCTGACTACACTTGGGTACACAGACCAGCCAAGCCTGGCGGTAGGACCCCAAACAGCCCAAGACAGAAGCTTATATAGGCCCTTTTGGGCTGGGAAATACATCAAAAGCAACAACCTAAGAAATGTTCATTTTTATGGCCTTCAGGCACAGGCAGCTTGTTCTATTCCCATAGCCATATCTGCATGGCTCATCCCATTCTCACACCCTTATCTTCCCCCTGTTTCTGGGACTGGAGAAGAATTGTGTTCTTGCCCTCGTACATCCAGGTTCACAAAGTTGCAGGACAGCAGAGAACAGATTAATCACTAAAGTAGAAACCTCCCAAAGTCCAGAAACCTCCTGGCCTGGCAAAATAGCAGTTTTCTCTACAAAAAGGAATGTCACCCTGCCCAACAATAACATTTTACCCACACTCTTACAGTGGCACATGTATACGACAATCCTCTGTCTATGTGACTCTAAAGAGAACGACAATGAAACCACAACTCTGGAGAAATGGTTTTCTAGTAACAGTGTTGCAAAAATCCTGGGTTTCACTCTGTTTTCAGCATATTGGGCCACTCCCACTCACTAGACACCAGCGCCGCATACACTCACGGACAGGTGACATACACTGAGGCTGGATATCCTCCCTGGAAGGGCTGGAGGATCTTTGTGTGGTAGGGCTTTGTTGGATGTGAGCAGAGGGGCATTGTTGGGAAGACCACAGAAAGCAGAGGTTGAGCCACCTGCCTGCTTCATGCAACAGGCCTGTCTGTCAAAATGGCATTTCTAGAATGCTGAGGAGTTAGCATTCTGGGCTGGTTAAGACTAGATGACTGCTGATTGGAAGGCTTGTATGGACACAGAGCCCTGTGAGGTCACAGAGGGGCAGACAATCAGGATGTTCCCTGTACCTGGACAGCCGCAAGGGCTTTGGTGAGTGAAGCAAGAGTGAGGGCTGAGGTTATGGCCACCCAAAGTTGCTGTGATGTCACCTGCTTGTTGGTCCAGCTATCCACCCAAGTGCCTGCAAGCTTCCTGTCATCTGGAGCTCCACACCACCTGTGCCAGCTGGCTTACAATCCAATGGGCATCAAACTGCTAAAGCTGCCCACACCCACACAAACGAACCCCTACAACAATCTTTGGGAACCGCTTGTTTCTGCAGGAATCTGAGATGCACGACAGCTTCTGCTATATATCTGTCCTCAATAGCTGAACCTTGCTGAGCAGGGCAACCACTTCATACAAGGGACAGACCCAACATGGTGTCAAAAAATTATCATCGAACCCTGTTCTACTATCGGGGGTCCTCACGCCCTCTGGAAAGAAATCACCCGACACTTGAGAGAGAGTCTCCGAGGTGCTTTATTTCAATCTTCCATTAAGAACCATAATGTCTGTTAATTCCATTACGCTCCAAACCCTCCCCACCAAGTCCCCCGCTTATCTGTCAAACCTGTCCAATCAGCTTAAAGAGAACCAAGGCACACCAATCAGGGCAAAGGACCAATCACAGGGCACAAAATGATCAGTGCCTCCAAAAGCTCCCCCTTCCTGTTTTATTAATCAAGGGACCCTGCCTGTCTTTAGTGTTCCGAGATTGGGCTTCCCTTACCTGTCATGGGCTAACCACGTGGCTAGGAATGTGACGCCTGTCTTAGGTTGGTGAAGCCGTATCGGATACTTACCCGTCTCTGGCTACTGGTCCAGCATGCCTAGCCAGACTTCTGGGGATTTCTGTTGTGAAGGGCAAGTGCAGCTTGCACTAGCAGCCGCTGTTACTGCTGCTGATGCTGTGCTCAAGGATGAAGCATCCGCACACCCCAAAGAATGATAATTAATAAGATAAGGCTCAGGGATACTATACTGGCCCATTGGCATGCAAAGGAATGATCCTTTAGTATGCAATTTGTCCATTGCTTTACTGTGGCAATCTCTACTTTGGTGCTATTTATGGCTATAATTTGGGTTCTTAGTTCCTATGTCAAATATCAAATCATATGGACCAGCTTCCATTAGGGGACAGCACAGCAGATAACTCTGTGGACAAATTCAATCCTCAGGAACCATTGGTGACAATACAGGGAGTGACATATATTCCAGGTAGACTAAGCACACAGGAGATCGCCATAAGATGGAGAAGTTGTTCCACTGCTTCCATCAAAAGATACACTCTTTGATTAACAAATAAAATGCCTCTTTAAAAATATATGATGAATAAAAACCTGAAGATCACTTCCTTTCACCTGAACGTGCATGGGAATAAGCTGTGGAATGCATACCAGCACCGCAGTGACAGAGCCATGCCAACACTGGTTAAAGGCTCACTTAACTACAGAGCAATTGAAAACAGTAACATTAGCACTCATGGAAACAATAAACATAAATGGAGCTTGCACACTTACATAAATAGCATTATAGATAACATCACAACTGCAATTAACTTTAACAAATTCTTCCCATATTCTAGAACTATTACTATTATAACCACAATTTTTATCACTACCTTATCAATAAATGCAAAAGCTGATATATCTGAACACCTACCCCTACTAATGCAAAGTACCCAGACATTCCAAGACTGAGCAGAAACAGATGGAACAAGGTTACTATATGCATAGTTATACCGCACAAAGGCAGAATTGGAACAGGTAGGAAATAAATCGGTCACAGCTAGACCAGATGCTACTCTTGTAGGAGTCACAGTACTTTGACAGCAGTCCATGCTGGGGGCAATTCCCAAGGTCCTAGACAGCAAGGCAATATTTGCTGCACACCTATTATGGTTCATTTGTTGCTGGAGATTCTGGCTGTCTCCTCTCGGCATCTGAATGAACATCAGGCTGGTCAGCATCCACAATGTCCACTCGTTCATCTTGCTCTGGCTTTCTTATCACTAGCGTCAATCATTCTGGCATCCACACCGGTCCGTCAGTATCCTGCGGAAAAACACAAACCACTCCTCGCATCCATTGTAAGACAGGATGCAGGCCCATCCATCATTTTATTAAAACATCCTTCCACATCATCCAATCTTCGCAGGGGACTGCGCCAACAGTGTGGCGTTCGGCATCAGAATGGCCATCCAAATCCAAAATCAAAAAATTAAAATTGTAAGTAACTAAAGCCAATTGATGTTTAGGACTATTGGGATATAGAGTGGCTCCTACTCCCCCTTTTTGTTTCATTAATAATGCTTTGAGAGTTGCATGGGCACGCTCTACCACGTCGCCAGAGTGATTATATGGCATGCCAGTGGAGTGTTTAATTGCAAATTCAGAACAAAATTATCAAATGCTTTGGCTGTATAGGCAGGTCCATTATCAGTCCTATAACATCGGGGGACTCCCCAGGCTGCAAAAGCTTGAAGGCAATGAGATATAACATCTTGAACATTTTACCGTGTATGAGGTGAGGCATAAAGGACCCCAGAGCAGGTATCAATAGAGACATGAACAAAAGAATAGCAACCAAAACTCGGAACATCGGTAACATACATCTGCCATATATGAGTAGGCATAAGGCCACGGGGATTAACCCCAAAGCAAGGCTGAAATTAAAAAGAAGACACAATTTTGGCATTGTCTACTAACACAAAAATATTTTTGGATCCAATTAATATGCCCTAATACATGCTAGAAATCATTAAGGGTTTTTTAACCATTCATTCTGATTTTTTTGGTTTTTTTTTTGCGTCTCCATAAGACTTTCTCACATTCATATATAAATCTTCTGAATTTATCATTGCCATCTGTCAGGCAAGACTTAATCAATGTCCAGAACCAGACTCTTCCTAGACGGAGGAGCTCCTGCTGTTCTGCATTAGATAAGTCTCTGCATAAGTGCTCCCATTATGGCAGGATCAAAAGACCCTTCTCCAGAAATTGTGGAGTGATCCTCTGCATAGTTTGCAAAAACAACAGCACTGTCAGCAGTTTGTACAATAAAAGCTGCATATTCACTGAAGAAGTTAAATTGTCCATATTTCTAACGCCTTTGATCATCCCTAACCTGCAAACTTTACTGATTGTTAAATTACAAATTTGATCATTAAACCGCAAAATTGAGCAATCATTAAGTGCGATTGTGAATGGGCGCTAGACCTCGAACCTTAATGGGCACTAGACTGAGACCCCAAATGGCGGCAAAATGCGGTTATGAATGCGCGGTAATGCAATTGTGAATGGCCGATTAACACAATCATGAGTGGGCAGAAACACAATCATGAGTGAAACTGAATGAATCTGAATGGCCACTAGACCCGAGCCTGAATGGTCACTAGACCCAAGCTTTAATGGTCGCTACCCTGCGAACTTGACTTGTCGCTAGATTTGCAAACTTGACTCATCACTACCCACGAACTAGACTCATCACTACCCCATGAACTTCACATGCACATCCGCGCTGCTATCAGTGACTTCCGAAGCAAAAAGCTCAGTTGTAACCTAATTCCTCCTGGATGAGGCTCTCTGAGCAATCTGCTCAGCTTACCTTCCTGGCGTTCACCAGCTGATTCTATCTGATTCACAGCGCCAGTTAACTTGTATAACAGTCACAACACCAATTATCGGGTGTCCTCCTGTCCCATGGTAGAAATCAACCCAACACTTGAGAAAGAGTCTCTGAGGCACTTTATTCCAATCTTTCATTAAAACTGTTAAGTTCGTTAATTCTGTGACGCTCCAACCGCTCCCGCTACAAACCCACCATTTATCTTTCAAACATGTCCAGTTGCTGGTCTTCCAACAGCAATATCAGCAGTAGCCCTGTGCTGAGGAACATTCCTCAGTATAAACAGAGAAGGGGGGAGTGTTGCAGTATAGGTAAATGCTATGATACTATATTAGAATGCTAAAACAGAATGCTTCAATTGGGCACTGTCAGATTTCCTTGTGCTGAAGAAACTGCTTCTTTCCTAGGCCAGGAGGCACGAGGACTTTGGGAGGATTGTGCTTTAGCAATAAATAATTCTTTGCTGCCTTGCAACTTTGTGGACCCAGGTGCAGGATGGCAAGGACACAGTTCTTCTTTGGTCCCAGGAACAGGAGGAAGATAAGGGTGTGAGAATGGGATGATAGTGGGTATGGGAACAGAACAGGCTGCCTGTGCCCAGAAGGCCATAACAATGAACATGTCTAAGGTTGTTGCTTTTGATGCATTTCCCAGCCCAAAAGGGCCTATATAAGCTTCTGTTTTGGGCTGTTTGGGGTCCTACCACCAGGCTTGGCTGGCATGTGTAACCCAAGTGTATTTTGGCAACAGTATGCTGGCGCAATAAACTCTGTTTGCTGTTTACATTACCATCAAGACTCTGTCATTCTCTGGGGGATAACTGGTTCCCACCCTGACATCTGAGAGGCTACAGTTCGGACTCCAACATTTGCTAATCCACAAATCCAAGACGCACTACAGCTTCTGCTATGTATCTGTCCCAAATAGTTGGACATCATTGAGCAAGGGTACCACGTCATACAAGGGCCAACCCAACACAGTGTCAAACCATTCTCGTTGGTCCCTGTTCTTCCTGAACGAATGTGGTCTCCACAGAGGCTCAAAGACTCCACATTGTATCACAGGGCTATGGCCATCTTCTACCGCAGTGATTCTAAAGAGAGTAACAATGGAACCACACCCATGAAGAAACACTTTCCTAGTAACAGTGTTGCAAAAGCCCTGGGCTACACTCCATTTTCAGTATATTGGCACACTCCCACATGGTAAACACCATAGCCCCATACACTCATGGAAAGCTGATATCCACGGAGCCTGGACTTCCTCCCTGGTACAGTCTGTGGGGATAAGTGTGTGTATGGAGGGGCATGAACAGAAGGGCATGGGGGAAAGACCACAGAAAGCAGCGTTTGAGCCAACTACCAGTTTTCTACACTGCACATAAAGCTACCTCTCTGTTGCCATGGCTTTTCTAAAATGCTGAGGCCATAGCATTCCATGCTAGTTATGATCAGGAGGCTGCTGAGTGGACAGGTGGTATGGCCACAGAGCCCTGTGAGTTCATGGAGGGGCAGCCAATTGGGATACTCCCTGTAACTGGACTGCCGCATGTGCTTAGGTGAGTGAAGCAAGAGTGAGGGCTGAGATCACGGTCCAACAAAGTTGCTGTGATGTCACCTGTATGTAGACCCAATTCATCACCCCATGCCTGTGAGGTTCTTGTCAGCTGGAATTCCACATCAAATGTGGCAGCTGGCTTACAATCCTATGGGTGTCAAACTGCTACAATTACCCAGCCACACAAAAGACAGTCACACAGGCACCAAAAATACTGCTATGGCAACTGCGTGCTACTCCAGGAATCTGAAATTCAAGACAGTTGCTACCATGTATCTGTCCCCCATAGTTGGACATTGATGAGAAGGGTGCCCGCTTCATACAAAGGACAGCCCCAACACGGTGTCAAACCATTTTCTTGGGTCCCTGTTCTACATAAACAAATGTGGTCCCCAGAGTGGCTCAAGGACTCCCCAATGTGGCTCAGTGCTATGGCCATCTTCTGCCGAAGTGATTCTAAACAGAGTAACAATGAAACCGCAACCCGGAAGAAATGCTTTCCTAATAAAAGAATTGCAAAAGTCCTAGGCTTCACACCATTTTCAGCATATTGGCACACTCCCACTCATTAGAAACCCAAGCCCGATAAACTCACAGACAGCTGTCTTCCACCAAGTTTGGACATATTCCCTGGTATGATCTGTTGCTGTGTGTGTGTGTGTGTGTGTGTGTGTGTGTGTGTGTGTGTGTGTGTGTGTGTGTGTGTGTGTGTGTGCTTATGGAGGTCAGCAGATGGGGATTGGGAAATACCATGGAAAACAGAGCTTGAACCTCCTGATTTCTTTTGCGCCAGGCCAAACTGGGCTTGTCTGTCACCATGGCTTTTCTAGAATGATGAGGCTGTAGCATTCTGGGATGGTTATAACCCAGCGCCTGCTGAGTAGACTGCTGGTATGGCAACATAGGCCTGTGAGTCACAGATGGGCAGCCAATCGGGTTGCTCCCTGTACCTGAACAGCTGCATGGGCTTAGGTGTGTGAAGAAAGAGTGAGCGCTGAGCTCAAGGTGCACCAAAGTTGCTGAGTTGTCACCTGCCTTTTGGAATGACTCATCAACCCCCATGATTACAAATATCTTTTCATCTGGAGCTCCACCCCACCTATGGCAACTGGCTTACAATCCTATGGGCATCAAACTACCACAGCAATCTACCCCGCCCCCCGACACACACTCTGACAGGCACCCCAACATTATCTTTGGCAACTGAGTGCTACTCCACAAATCCAAGATGCACCACAGCTTCTGGTATGTATCTGTCCCCCATAGTTGGACCTCACTGAGGAGGGTGCCCACTTCATACAAGGGACAGCCCCAATGCTGGATCAAACCATTCTCATGGGTCCCTGTTCTTCCTAGATGAATGTGGTCTCTCTAGTGGCTTAAGGACTCTCCATTGTGGCTCAAGGCTATGGCCATCCTCTGCCAATACAACTCTAAAGAGAATGACAATGAAACCACAAGCCAGGAGAAATGTTTCCTAATACCTGTGCTGCCAAAGACCTGGGGTTCAATCTGTTATCTTGTCCGAGAAATGAGGTTCTTGTCTTTTCCATTGCTGCTATTTTGCCAGTAAGAACCTGTGGCACACAGAGGTATGATATGCTCGGTGGCAGTTTAAACTTAATTCACAAGGATCAGGACTCTCACTATAGTGAGGGCAGAAGCCCTCCTTCTCACCTCCACTTAAAATTAACATGTTCCAGGTGCTCTTATTTGAGGATGTATTAGGACATTGTGATCCAGCATATTAATAACCCAGCTGTGCGTTGTGTAGGTCTGAATTGTGGATCTATATGATGGAAATTGATTTCAATAATTATTATTCTGTTACATGGCAAAACAGCTCTGAGAATGTCATGCTTGCTCTTCATTTATTTCCTGTGAGCTGTGAAAAAGAAATATCGGGACAATTATTGGAAAATGAAATATCTATGTAACAATATATTAAGCAGCACTCAACAAAAATGGATTCTCATTTGCACTGACTGTTTTTTTCTATATTCTGCCTTGCTTTTGGCTCTCTTGTACACACACACACACACACACACACACACACACACTGAGTTTTTCTTGTGAAAGTTCCTTGATAGATAGCTGGTGAACCATTCCCAAATGTCACCCATCATTTGTGATAAGGATGAAGACATCCTTAGCTACATGACCAAAGTACAGGTCAGTTCCTTGGCTAGTTTCAGGCTAGTCCTATGCAAAAGGCACTGTGAGTCATAGAAGTAGTTTTGAACAGTTGAAAGGAGACTCATTGGTGAAAAATCAGCATACTTCATCTTATCCTAACAGGATTCCAAACTCAAGCATCCCTAGAATAGCTTCAAGATCAGGTTGTTCTGCAGCAATCCCTCCTTCTCTAACGCAGTGATTGTTAAGCAATAACAAGCTAACATCAATGGTGAGATGTTTCTTAGAGACCAGATATTGGACATGGGTGACAGGTAATAGGAGATGTGATCCACGTCTGTTCTTCATTCTAATCCCCTAGTGTATAGAGCATATTGTTTCTCTCCAATTAAATGGCTTCAGGATTATATGGGTGAAGCTCCAAGGTGCATGACTTGTAACAACAGTGTCAGTATTTTCAACTGGTTTGTGCACCACAACTGTGTAGACTCCAGCAGGATTGCTGAGGAGGGTGCACACTGGGAAAATTCTAACTGCATGTTGAAAGTTCCGGGGCATTTCAACAATGAGCTAATTTTTCCTTTTGCCTAACTGATAATCTACTAGGATATTTGGGTCAAACCTCTGCCATATTACCTTGGGAATCAGGCAGCTGAAGATGGAATGCAGAAACATGATGAGCAGCTCGTGACCTTGGGTAAGAGCTTGTGTGTAGGGACATGGACCCTTATTTTCTAAAAGATGTACCTGAGGCTTAGTGGAGACAAACGAGATTCACTACATTTTGGTCAGCCTGGGTATCAGAGTGAAGCTGATGTGTGGGAGAAGTATGATACAAAATGGCTCACCATTGTGTGTGTACACATACATGTAGGCATACTTTGTGGCCACCCTCACAGATACTAAACAAGCTTGAAGTGTCGCTTCACTTTAGTAGACATATTCCTGGCCATACATGTCAGGTCCATTTTCAGCTCAATACCAGAAAGTTATATTTTTGATTCTTTAAACATTGCTGTCATCATTGATTCTCGAAATATCCATGAATATTTAGGTTGTGTTTTGGCCCTTAGACACATTAGGAGTTTAGGTTTTAATAATATATGTCTTTGTATTTTAATATATGTCCATGTATTCTTTCAGTGAACACTAGCAATTGCTCTGGAATAAGGGAAAACTGATTTTAATCTCTCTCATTAGTGCACTCATGTGGGAGCACTAATGAAGGGTCACATGTGAGTTTTGGATAGCTTTCTATGCAGATCCTTTCCATTTTGATACACATTTAGTGTTGTTTTGAGAGGACAAGTGTCCTTATGAATTTATGTGTTTCAGAGAGCTTTTCATTTAGAATGGAATATGTTGGAAATGTGTGAAAACCCTGAAAATCCTGGTATGGAATATGCAAGCTTGTCTGCCACATCACTGAAGGAAGATACAGACCTCAAGTGCAAGTTGGGAACAGTTGTGTTAACCCAACCTAATACAATAAATTCTGTGGCGTGCATGTTGTGTGTGTTCCAGTGATTCTGCACCAGATTTGAGAAAGAAATGTAGATCAAGTCCACATGAGATTTCCTATTCCAAGCCTATTCTGTACAGTTTTTGGGCTAAGACCATTGTCAATGTGGGTTAAGCCTGCCCTCAAATACCAGTTCCAGAATAAGTTTTTCAAAACACCTTTTGTATTGGAAGCAGAGAAAAGAGGAAGCAGGGATATTTGAGTACTTCTGTATCGAGTCCAGTTCCTACAACAGAAGCCTTGTGATAAAATGCACCAAATAAGGAATTAGTGATGCTTCTCCTCACATTTGGCACTGTACTGGATGGCAAGCTCCCTGGCTTGGTTCCTCTGTGACTTTCCTTGGGATTCCAGGGTCGTAGAGATATTGCACTGCAAGACACATGTTCTCACAACCACCTTGTGAGTTTGGCACAGCTTGTCCTCCCCCTTGGTTTGAAAGGAGCCATTGTACCCTACAGCTGTGGAAGCTATACTCAATACAGGAGCGCTGCCTGGGTCCAATCTGACATGCCATATAATGGCCAGCTGTGCAGAGCCCCTAGACCACCTAAGGCTTCTGCTGCTGCTATTGCAGGCACAACCGCTAGTCACACCTTGCACAAATGTGCACCTCTCAATCACAGTAAGAACTATCTAAGCCAATGGAATCCCCTGTGGACAGCACATTGTTGAAGCTCTGTGTCATTCCATAGACACTGTGTGTTTCCAGTGGCTGTGGAGTGGTGGGGAATGAGGGATATGGAGGGACACCACTTTTGAGGAAGGACATGCCCACACACTGGCAATGAGGAACGTCTCATTCTCTGTGTGGGCCACTGGAAATTTCAATTTTCTTCCACTTCCTCTTCCTGCTCCTCCTCTGGCTCCACCTCCTGCACACACCAGGGTCAAGGCACAAAGGCAGGGCAAGGTCCCATGTGGCTCCCAAAAAACCCAGCTGTGCTCATGCTGCCACGGTACACAGGCGGTGTTGGCAACGCCCGCGTCGCCACATATTTCCAGCCCCGAGTCCAGCGGAGGGACTAGGGTTATGAGACAGACAAGACAGACAACACACACAACACACAGAGGCTCATTCTTGTGAAGTGAAGCCTTTATTCAAAGTCGAACTCTCTTATATAGTCTGCTTGGCCCCTCCCAGGATCTTCCCAATGCTTAAGCAACACCTAAGCTCCCCTAAGGACCTGCAAAAATGGGAAGCAGGAAGGAGGGAAATTGCAGTCAAACCATGGGGGATAAATGTATCAGGCCATGATTGCCCTTCCTGTTACACCTTTGAGAACCAAGCCAAGGTGTGGAGTTAACCCTTGGGAGACCGGGGCCTACATGTCCCCCCTTTTTGTTTTTTAATGGACACCTGTCTTAGGTTGTCCAGCAGTCAGTTGATGCCTTACCCGTCATGGTGAGCCCCACCCGGGGCATGTGGGATCCCTGTCTTAGGTTGGTCATCAGCTCTGCCATATCTTACCTGTCTCTGGCTGCCCAATACACATCAAGCCCAACCGTACTTGAGCTCTAGGGTTTTCCACAGCTAAAGTCATTATAGTTTGTCAAATGATGACCTGCTCCTGGGCTTGTTGCCTGCATAGGCGGCAAAGAAGAGTAAACAGTACTACAATCATGGCTATAGCCATCAGCCCCATGGCCAATATTCCGCTACATTCCTTAAACATCTCCTTAAATATCCATGCTGCCAGTCTAATGACATTTACAATAACTTCCCTTGACATGAGGGGAACTCGGGTCTTAACAATGTACAAGTATTGTTGAAAATACTAACAATCAAGAATCTCACAGAGCTAAGGTGTTTCATGTATACAGCAAACAGTTTTACCAGGATCCAGAGACCCTAACTGCCTATCATCCCATCTGGCTCTTACACTTCGAAATAGAGAAATGGACCCCAAAAGTTCTTAGGGAAAGGGGCATAGTCATCCACACTTAGCTTCTTCCTGCTGAGTGGGGGGTGCAGATGGGTAACAGCAGCAGTTTGGGGTCAGTCCTAATAGAAGGCAGAAGTCATCAGGTGTTTGATGTACGTCCTGGCACTTGAGAGGCTTCTCTTTCGGAACCATTCAGCTGAACAGACTTTGAAGGTCCTGAGAAAACAGAAATAGACATGCCTCTTCAAGAGCTTAATTGTGTATCCATACATTATTTTCAAAAGGATTTGTCTTAGCAATTTACATTTATGAATATTTTCATCTATAAGCCAATTAAGATAGACTGTATAGCTTGCCACATAAACATGCACATGTATATCAGATAACACATTACAAAGCAAAACTGCCATTGTAACAGCTACTTGAGATTTCTCTTAAGTGTGTAAGTTACCAATTTTTAGAATTACATTCTGCTTTTAATAATCTGAATAAACCATACCTATAGTTTACTTTTACATTTTAGCAATGCACCCCAATTTTTTTTTAACAGATTGAATCAGTTGTCTGTCCTACAATTAACTTTTCCAATTGAAAGATACAACTTTTGAAAAGTTCTTCTGACTTTGAGGCTGCTAGGGGCCCATCTAGAAATCCCAAAACCAGAAGAGTTAAGCATATTAAATATGCCAAGAGGCCTTAAAATATCCAAACCGATTCAAACAATAACATATCAAAAAGTTTTATCACATGTAAATGATCATCCAAACATTTCAAAGTAAATACATAATCAAAAATACCCTTGAAATCACAGCTCTTCTAACTTTTTAAGAATTTTACCCAATTCAAAGGTCGGAACAAGAATAGAGCTTACTGAACCGGTATAGACATTTGATAAAGTTACCAATTAAACAGAGACTAAAGTTCATTGCTTTAGTTTTTTAACAGCTTTAAAAATTAGAGATATTTTTGTTTTTAGATATTTACTAGCATTTTTATGTATGCACACTTCAAAAAACTTCAAGTACTTAACAATAAGGTGAAAATAACTTGAAAAAGATGCTAAAACGCTGTTGTTTCTCACAAGAAATCAGACTCCAACTCCATTGTCTTAAAGGGAAAATTTAGAAATCATACACATCATAGCCATTTTCACTATAAAATTTAAACAAATTTGTTGTTTTCTTGTCAAGGCAAAAGTTCACATACTTTCTTGTAAGTAAGAACACAAATAATTCACAATCAGGGCCAATTTCATAATTAGGAATCATCTGATAATCTAAATTATTTTGAATGACAATTACACTACTCAAATTTTTTGGTCTCAATCTTTGAGAGCTCCAGGGATCCTACTAGAAGGCTCAAAGTCATGAGAATTGGTTTAGAGCTCTGAAGAATTTAGAGGTCTAAATGAGTTTAACTTGTTAGACTTGATCAATACCAGGACAACACTGTAAGCTGAGGATCAAACAGTAAGAAAACATCATAGGAAATTTTCCTAATGGAGGTGGGGAGTCTGGTCTGCCCAGGGCCTGTTAGATTGTTAGACTTCTCTAAAATTATTCACTAGGAGAAAGGGAGTAAGTCATGGTCCGTCCCATCTCGTCTGTCAGTCAGTCACACACGCACCCAGTTCTGAACAAGAACAACTTAACAATTCAAGACAAAGACAGAACTGGAGAAAGAATATTAAAACAAAATCTAGTTGTTGTCCGGACAAAAATAATAGAACACCAACAATAATGACTAAACATATGCACAAGCACCAAACACATCAGAACAGAGACATATAACTCTTAAACACTTTGTGATTTCCAACCTCTTCTTTGACATACTTTAACCTGGAGATATTTTATGAAACAAGTACCTAGGTTCACCTCATGCTTTAGCTTAATTTAACAGTGGACCACTCTACATCAGATTATTTTTGTTAAATTCAGTTACAGAACATGTGTATTTCTTTCTTCTTTTGTTTTCTTTTTGTTTTTTCTTTCTTACTCTTTTTTTTTCTTTTTTTCTTTTATTTATTTTATATCCACCTTGTTTGAATTACTTCATTTTCTGGTCAGCCTGTTCTGACCAACAGTGTTCCCCATTTTATGTAGAAGTTCTTCAAGCTCGGTGTCCAATTTATCCTGGGAGAAGGCTGAACCTATTTTATAGTCCTTTTCACAGGATAAATTAAGCACCAAGACCTAACTATACTTCAAAATAAAGTTTAAGCATAAGTATGTTTCAAAATAAATCTTAAACCTAACTATGTTACAAAATAAAACTCAAACCTAACTATTATTCAAAATAAATCTTAAACCAAACTGTATTTCAAAATAAAACTCCTTTTCCTACCAGTTTAGGAAAGACTTACAATACGTCCCACTTACCTGCTGGCCAGCCTCCTGAGACGACTCTTCGTCGTGTATCCTCTCTTTCTCCATCTCGGTGGAACCTCCATTTGTTGGCAACGCCCGGGTCGCCACATATTTCCAGCCCCGAGTCCAGCGGAGGGACTAGGGTTATGAGACAGACAAGACAGACAACACACACAACACACAGAGGCTCATTCTTGTGAAGTGAAGCCTTTATTCAAAGTTGAACTCTCTTATATAGTCTGCTTGGCCCCTCCCAGGATCTTCCCAATGCTTAAGCAACACCTAAGCTCCCCTAAGGACCTGCAAAAATGGGAAGCAGGAAGGAGGGAAATTGCAGTCAAACCACGGGGGATAAATGTATCAGGCCATGATTGCCCTTCCTGTTACACCTTTGAGAACCAAGCCAAGGTGTGGAGTTAATCCTTGGGAGAGCAGGGCCTACAAGGCGGGTTAGGCAGGGTGGTGAAGTGATCCCAGCTGCCTTGCAAGCCCGTACCTCTGCTGCCATGTCGTCTACAGTCGCATTGCGGACTGATGTGCTCCTGGCAGGCTGCCTTCTGTGTGCAGACACTTATGCTCTGGCTCTCATTAACCTGTCCTCTTGCACCTGAATGCAAACCCAGCCTGAATGTCCACCAACCACAGCAGAGCCAGCACACATTTCAGTGTATCTGCAAGGCAGGCAGCCCACGCGTTGGCAAAGCTCCCAGGCATGTTGGGATGCTGATGGCAGAGTGGGATGCTGGTGGCAGATGTCAACAACACTAGCACCAGAGTAAAGCCCTTGGTGTCTGGCAGAGGGAGAAGTGGATGAGGGCTGAACCCTGACTGAAAGAGGGTAGAACTGCCAGTCTTTATGGCAAAGGGAATGGATTTGCAAGATTGAAGCTTCCTGCCTATTTGACTGGCATAAGGGTGCAGAAGACCTCTGCGTGTTTCATATGATGAGATATCTCCTTTCTGAGGTGGTCTACTGATACAGTGCACCTGGCTTCCCAGCCTCCCGCCCGAGGGAATGCTTATGCTCCAGTCCACTAGTTACTCACCTCACTTCTGGCACAGTTCCCATGAAGCTGACATTCTCCCTGGGAGAGTACCGCATGGCATTGAGCCTAGGCTATTGCAGATGATCTGGGCAAAGGGAGGGGAGGGAGGGCATGTAAGCCACGAAGGGCCTAAGATCACCTGAGCATCTTTTAAGGAACCTTTGCCTACTGCAAGCATGCATCCCCAGCCCACTTCACTAGAACTGGTTTAAGGCCCTTGCCAACCTCTGACAGTCTTATTCCTGCCTGAGGCCAGCAAAGGCTCTGGAGTTGAGTGAGATGATGCATATGAGGGTTGTCCTCATCTAGGCAATCCTGTTGGTGTCTGGAAAGGCGTGGTTCATCAGCCAATCCAAAAAGCTTGGTGGGCAGGAGCCCAGGTTGGATCAACATCACAGACACAGAATCCCTGGGTTGCACTGAACAGGCAGTAGTGTACCCTGTGGGAATGGGATCTCAAAAAGGACCCATGACTGGACAAGACACACAAGGAATCCACTGTCCGTGGCTTCCCTACCATGCAGGCTCTGATTCTTGTAGATCTTGTTGTTGCAGAAGCAAGGGTTCAACTAGAAGCAAAAGCATATCCTGCAGTGCCCCTGGACACAGCTGAGTTTCTTCACCTGCCAAAGGGAGCATGGTGAGCACACTCTGCCAAGAGGCACATCCTGCCCCTGTCTCCACATCCCCGTCCAAACTCTCTTGCTTCCTCCTAGCAAATATCCAGCCTCAGGATCCAATCTTACCACCACCCAACCCCTGCACCAGCAACAACACACACCCACGCATAACCACCTCCAAGCCATCACATAGCTTAGCACATCTTCATCCTGCTCATTTTGACACTTCTCAGCTCAAGTGGTATGGAATCTGCTTGGGGTCAAGGAGACACCCGTGGCACTAGTGAATATGGGACCTGCAGCAGGTGTCACACTGCCTTCCCTTCCACAGCCCCATGTGCTGCCCAACAGGCTGGACCTCCAGCTCACCAGGCCTATGATACCAGGCTTTGCCTCCCTTGAGGTATAGCACCAGCAACCATGCTCAGGATTACAGGGGTTGCACGTTCCACTGCGGACAACCCCAAATGCTCTGTTCTGGGCTACAGCCTGAACTTGTACTTGCCAGGGCTGCTTTGCTGGTACCACCTCAACTTCCAGTCCAGCAGCAGTGTGCTTCTGGTTGTACTACACCACTGGATCCTCAGCAGAACATTGCCACATTCCTTTCTCCAGGTCTGGCAACCTGCAGTCTTGCACACAGTTTGTGGGTAGAGTCCTACAGGTCTGTCTCAGCTCTCTAGTACGTACTCTTGCTCACAGGGTGCTGCCCGAGCTGAGTGGAGCTGAGGCTATCCAAGACCACCTGTGGTGCAGGCTGCTCAGCCCCACACCATGCATAGCCCAACACCCAAGCCATTCAGACTGCTGGATGGGTTTATCCAGGTGGTTAGTGCCTGGCTTCTGGCTCCCTACCACAGTGGAAGTGACTGATCCAGTCAGAGCCTTGGCCAGAGCTAAGACTCTGGGGGACTCGACTCTCCTCCTGCCACCTCCCACACTTCCCAACAGTCCCATCTCTCTCTCTGCCTCTCTCTGTGTCTCTCTCTTTGTCTCTCTCTCTTTGTCTCACACACACACATACATACACACACACAGAGTCTGTTACTCTTTTTCTCTGTGTCACACACAACCCCCCATAAATGCCCTCCTCTGTCAGCAGTGCCAGCGTTGCACAGTCCCCTGTCCCCAGCCAAGCACAACCTCCAAGCACCCATTCTATCAACATCTTACAACATTATTTGCAACAAACAAGCATAGAGAAATTTCTAAATATATAGCCATATTCAGCCATGATGACATAGTTGACTTTAATAGAGAAATAACTGAGGTAGTTACAGATGAAGGAATTATGACTATGACCACATAAAGCATCTCAGATTAGATGGCTTCAATGGGAGCTTCTACCATAAATTCCAAGACTAATCAATAGCAATTCTTCTCTAGATATTCTAAAGAATTTAAGGCAGAAATCCTCTCAAACTTCTGAGAATTTTGTGCTTAATCACAAAGGACAAGGATACTAGACAGAGAACTGTCCCTGATTGAATTCATTGCAAAAATCCTCAGGAGATCACTACTCATCAAACCCCACATCTCATCATAAACATCATTATGCAGTGTTTGTTTGATAGTGGAAGGCAGTAAATGTGACACATGCTATAGCCTATGAAAAAATGAAAGCCATGATAATCTCAGCTCACAGAAAAAGCAGTTTTTTTAAGATACAACCTGCATGCCTGGTGTGATAGCATGGTAGTTAATGCCCTTGCCTTGTGCATGTCAGAATCCCATATGGGGGCTGTGCCTAATTCTGGCAGCCCTGTTTTCCACCCAACTCCCTGGCTGTGGGCTACAAAAGCAGTCAAGGATGGCCCAAAGCTTTGGGAACCTGCATCCACATGGGAGACCAGCAGAAGCTCCTGGCTCCTAGCTTCAGATTGGCTCAATTCCAGCGATTGTTGTTCATGTGGGGTGTAAATCATTAGATGGAAGAACGTCCTCTATGTCTCTGCTCCTCTCTGTATATCAACTTTTACAACAAAAATACTTAACTTTTTAAGAAACTCTTTTCATGTTCAAATACTAAAGCAAAGTCTGCAATGAGGAATATCTCTTAATATGTTAAGGGACTGCATTTAGCACTCACAGCCCAGCAGTATATTGAATGTGGCCAAGTTTCTAGGGACTTGCACTAGGATCCTGAACCAGTATAAAGGTACATTCTCATTCCTACCATTAAATATTATCCTGAATATTTTAACCAGAGTCATTCTATATGATATAGACATAGGGATGACTATGCAATGCCAAAGAAGAAGTCGGAGGTGCACTGGAAGCACATAAAACAGCTACCTACACAAGCAGGAAACTACTACCAGAGCAAACAGAAAAATTCATGTAATTTGTAAGTAAGTTATCCCATAAAAGTAAGTAAAGATTTGTCTATATAAGAGAATATACACCAATAAAAGACTACCAGGGACCACAAAAGTTAATAAACTTTGTATACTCAAATGGCACCATGCCAGAGAATGAAATTGTAAGCTCTATGCAATTTACACATGAAAAAGCCGTGCTTGTATATTTGTTGTATGAATTCAGATGTCTTTACTCCCAAGAGCAAGCTACAGATTCAGCATGATTCCAGTTGAACTATGCACAGCATCCTTCCACCTTGAAAACTCACTGGGACAAAATCGCATGGCACTGAGTACTGCTGACGGGGGCATAGTGCATACTTGAGAAACAAAAGGACTTAGAGAGAAGAGCAGATTTAATGAGGGTAGCCTGAGGGAACTCTGCCAGCAACTGAAGGAAAGTTGGCTCACCCAGCAGTTTTAATTCTCAGAGAAAGATTTCTCACCTTCATTGCCTATGTGTTTTCAGGGACAACACGGGATTACCACAGCACAGGAGGATGGAGAGGTTTAGCATGAAGCTCCAGGCACACAAACTCTTTCAGTTTGTTCTCTCAGTAATGCCCACTTCCAAACTTTCTGACACTTTCCACCCTGGGCTCTGTCACAGAGCTTCTGTTTCCTAGTTGCAGACTTTGTCAAGAGGCATCACCTGGGGAGGCTGATTTTCCAAGGCTCCCACTTCACATGCTTCTGGTGTCATCTCAAGCTGCCTGAATCTTTTATTTCTTTCTTCTTGTAAAGGGTTTAACTATTTTTCCTGGAATGATAGATCAATAGAGAGGAGATAGAAAGATTATCCATCCACGGGTTCACTCCCCAAGTGGCTGCAATGGCCCAAGGTGAGCTGATCCCAACACAACATCCAGGAGCTTTCTTCTTACAAATCAGTTGAGGGATCCAATGTTTTGCAACTTATACTTCTTTTTTTTTATTTTTTCTTGCATTTAATATTATAACAATGTTTTATACGTTCTGTTGTTTCCTCTTCTCCTGCCCTTGCCCTTCCCCCATGGTGGATTGCTCTACCTTATTGCAGTGTTACAATTCAAATCTGGTCTTGTTTCTTTTATTGCAAGCATGTACCTTGCATAGTGTCCAGTATCTTATTGCACAGCTGAATTCAACAGTTTCTTGAGGAGACCAACTCTGGTCTATAGACATAGCTGCCAGATTATCAATTCGACCAATTAAATGCCATAATATGACATCAACAAACGTTTTCCAACATTACGGGGTTAATTAACAATGTAATACTACATTTCACTGGTACTTTTATACAAATTGACAGTGTTTCAAGTTAAATTAAGCAAACATGTGATATCTAACCTTTTGTGATTCACTTATTTCCCTTAGCATGATGGTTTCCAGTTGGGCCCATTTGGTCACAAAGAAATGCATTTTGTTCTTTTAAAGAGCTGGGTGATATTCCATGGAGTAAATAAGCCATAGCTTTCTTATCCAGTCTTCTGTAGATGGGCATTTCTGTTGCTTTCCAGTTTTTGCAATTATTAATTGTGCTGCTATGAACTTTGTGGTCAATGTAGGTTAGGGTCAGGGTCAGGGTCAGGGTTAGGGTTATGGTCAGGGTCAGGGTCAGGTTTAGGGTTAGGGTTAGGGTCAGGGTCGGGGTCAGGGTCAGGGTTAGGGTCAGGGTCAGGGTCAGGGTGAGAGTCAAGGTTCCCAATTCCCAGTTTTCACCTGGTGCAGTTTGTGCTTCGAGTATATGTGGAGTGTTGAATTGGAGTTTTTCTCTCTCCAGAAAGTAAGAGAAGAAACAAGTGCTAATGGTATTTTGAGCAAATAGATTTTAATTTGCAAACCTTAAGGTTAGAGCACCAATCTCTACAAAGAACCAAGAACAGGCGTCATGCTTGGCCATAGGAAATAATCAAACCATCAAGGGCTTTGTAACTTTCATGAAAAAGCTTGGAATTAGCCCACTAATTCAGAGCATAGAGTATGTAAGATAATTTTGTTGAACATTTCAATACTGTATATTTGTGCAACTAGCTGCTGATTTGAATGTTTTGTAGCATTGAGTTTACACACAGGTTGCGGGGACTTCTTTGAAGTATTTTTCCAAGAGTGTGTCTGAAACAACAGTGCCCAGTAAATTTTTGAAGTGTGCTTTCATTATAAGAAATATTATAATATGTACCATCTAAGAGAAAAATGAATACAATTGTTCCAAACCTGCTCTGCAAATTATACTTTAAAAGATACTCTCTTGATGGAGAAAAGGAGTAGCACCCACAAAAAGTAAAGGTAAATGTGAAGAACATCTCAGTAAAATAACGAGGAAAAATCAAACAATGAATATCCCATTGCTAAAATGACAGGGCCAAATTACCACCTGTGTATATTAATCCTGAATGGAAATGGTTAAACCCACCAATCAAATGCCATAGATTAGCAGACAGGGTTAAAAAAAAAAAACCTTCTATCTATTTCCTACAGGAGACATATCTCACTAACAAAGATCAGCAGAAACACTATCTCACAGATTCTGATGATTTTGATTTTTTTTAATTTCTTTGAAAATTTTTTTCTCATAATCAATTCTTTACTCCCTCATAGATTACATTGCTTTCTGCAAGAAAGTTTCTGATTTTCTTTAATTCCTTCACTGATACATTAGTCATTCAGTAGCATGTTATGTAACTTCATGGCATTGTTAATTTATATTTTTCAGCCGCTGTTGATTTTGTGGCTTTACATCTATGAGGAAGTACAATTAGAGAAAGAGTGAGTCTAACAGCCCCAGCTGATCTAGATTCCTCAAGGCCCATCTTACAGAACAAATAAAACAGGAAATAATATATTTAATACTTGAATGTATATCTGAAGAAGAAATCATCAGAGAGAACTCTCAAAGGGAAAAAAAAAGGACACCTTAACTTAGAAAATTTACCTATTTGAATCTGTTTTTCTTGAAAAAACCTGGATGACATAGTCCACTTTAGAGTTTTAGATTTCTTAGCTTTTAATTGTGAACATATACTTGGAGTGGCTCATTGATTTGTCTTTTCTTATGTCAATTATATTTATTTTATTTTTTTTAATTTTTATTTTATGACCCAGTTTCATAGGCTCTCAGATTCTCCCCAACCCTGACCTTGTCCTCAATCCATGGTGGATTCCTCCAGATTGTTGCCATGGTACACTTTATATTCAGTCATGATTCCTTTGTTGTGAGCATACAGCATGCATAGAATTCAACCTCTTATTGTTCAGATGAATTCAGCAGTTTCCTACAGAGACCCTCTCTTGTCTGAAAGTAGAGCTGACATAATCCCATCCCCTCCAATGAGAAGTCACAACATAACATCAACAAAAATTTACAGCATCATGCAATTATTTGACATAGTACTGAGTGACCAATGTGTTACAAAATGCAAATTCTTAACCACCTCCTCTGATTACTTCATTGATATCTCAATTTTAGCTTAAACACAACTGGCTGCTATACATCTTAAAATGATTGTACTTACCATTCATCTATCTATTTTCATTTTACTATTTATCAGATTATGGTATTGAAACATGCTTTTGCTGAACTTGGCAAATTTTAGGATAGTCCAAACAGGCATATAGATAAAATAAGCCATATGTTAACAATGGAGGAGTTTTCAGAGGGGTGTGCAGAGAAATCTTCAATACCTTATTGTGGAGTAACTAAACTTTGTGTCCTACCTAGTAAGGAATATGGGACTCCATGCTGACAGTTTCCTGTCTGTTCTAAGCTTTCCTTATTGTTCTCTGTCCAGCTGATCTAATTTGGGTGTGGGGAGTTCCAGAGCAACTCTGATGATCACTGCAAGAGAGGGTGGGGAGCCAAAGTTGGAACTAATAAGGACCAGAGAAAGCGCCTCTCCCGAGTCCTAAATGAAGTTTTCTGTTCTTGTGTTTCTGAGGATCACTCAGGGATCCTGGCTCTTGTTCTGCTGACATTAGATACTGTAAAGAAGGATCTGGGCTTCTTCCATCCCATGTGGGAGATTCAAAAGGGAGTGGATGGCCTCAGAGTTCTCAGCCTCTGAAGGCACTCCAATTTCCCATGGACCCTTGGCAGTGGGATATAGCCCTTGGTGCCCACACCGATAATCATGGGTGAGGAGCCAGGAGTCTCCAGGGTTGGATTCAAGCCTTCTCTTGTCCTCTTGCTCCACTCTGGGATACACCCACCCCTGCTCTGCATATGACCTCCTGTGAAAAGGCTGTCAGGATCACTTTGGAATCCCACTTTATGTCTTTATAATTTTTGGTAATGGCTAATGCAGACTTGAGTCTGCCGTGTGTAAGTTACCTCTTATATTCTTGATGGGTAATGATTCATATCTTCCTCACACATTCTAAGAAGGTAGAAGATTTCTCTGCTCTCCCATTCCTTCACAGGTTACAATAGGGTAAAAAAAGTGTATTAGGTCTTTCAGATCTTGTACATAGATCAGCAAGCAGCCTGGCTAGAGGGCTGTCTATTTTGTTTATCTTCTCAAAAAACCAGCTTTTTGATTGATTGGTTTTGTGTAGATTTTTTTTTGAAGTTCTATATGGTTTATCTCCTCCCTGGTTTTGATGATTTCTTGTTTCCTATGGTCTGTGTGTGCGTTTTGCTGTTGTTTTTCCAATTCCAGGAGGTGTGTGGTTAATTCTTGTATTTGGTGTCTTTCTTGTGTTTTGATTAAGATCCAATTGCAATTAACTTACCCTGTAGCACTGTTTTGGCAGTTTCCTAAAAGGTCCCGAATGTTGTATGTTGGTTTTCATATGTTTCCATCTTTAATTTCTTCTCTGACTCATTGTTCATTTAATAGCATATTGTTCAGCTTCCAAGAGTTTATACAATTTCTAGGGCACTTTAAGTTGTTGACTTCCAGTTTCACTCCTTGGTCGTCTGAGTAGGTGCATGGTATGATTGCGATTTTTCTTTGAAGTTAGACTTGTTTTGTGTCCTAACATGTGGCTGATCCTGGAGAAAAAGTATATTTTACATTTGTGGGGTGAAAGGTTCTGTAAATATCTACTAAGTGCAGTTGCTGGATTGTTTGTGTGAGTTCTATTACTTCCCTGTTGAGTTGTTTTCTTGTTGATCTGTCTTTGGCTTTAATGCAGTGTTGAGAGGTCTCCAATGAATATTGTGCAAGCATCTAGGTCTCCCTTTATGTCCATCAGTAATTGCTTCATGTAGCATTGAGCATTTGTGTTTGGAGCGTAGATGTTAAGGATTGTAATCACTTCCTGTTGGATCATTCCTTTGAATAATCTTTTTTAATTAGCTATGTCTCTTGTAGGCAGCACATAATTGGATCGTCTTTGTTGCTCCAATCTGTTAATTTATGTTTTTTGATTGATGAGTTTAGGCCATTTCTCTGAAGAGTTAATTTTGATTGGCTACAATTTTGCCCTGCCATGTGTGTGTTTTTCTGTGTTGGAAATCTTTCTTTCCTTTGCTTGTGTGGGCTTTAGTGTGGAGTTCTTGCCATCTGCCATCGTTGCTTACAGTTTGCCTCCTTTTTCTCTGGGTTTAGGACATTCGCTGAAGGGGAGTTGAGTAACACATATCTGGGTGAAGATCTCTTTGGATCAAATCTGTTGGTCATTCTTTGTCCTTCCTGAATTTGGGGTAGATTCATCTTTCCAGTATTTTGGAAGTTTTCCTGTATTATTTCATTAAACAGCTGTCGTAAGGCTGTCTCTCTTTCCTCTCTTTCAGGAAGGCCTATTACTCTGATGTTTGACTTTTTAAAGTTGTCTTTCATTTCCTGAATGGTCCTGCTGGCTTTGTTCAGGTTTTTCTCCAGCTGTATAATGAGCCGTATAATGAGCTGCTTGTTTCCATTCTGAGCGTCTTCCATTTCTGATAACCCATCTTCTGCTGAATTCATTCTGTTGGTAGACTGTCAACTTTGTACTATAAACCAAGGAATCTATTTATGACTTGCTTGATACCCACAACAATGTGATATTTGAATTCTTAGAATTCTTCCCAGTGTTTCTCGCTGTCTCTGATGAATTTTGTGAGTATTTTCTTAAATTCTTTCCCTGGTATCTCCTCAATGTCTTCATCTCGCTTCTCAGCGACAGGGGTTGGTTTTTGGTTGTTTTGGGAGAGGTGTTGGTTTTTTGGTCTGAATCATTGCTTTTTCTGATACTTTTCCCGATTGTGTGTTGCTTTCTCATCATTTTGGGCATACTTTGACCTCAGCGCAGTAGCTTACAGTAGGTGTGGTCCTATTCCTGCTGTATGGATTGAAGACACCAATGAGATACTCTGTATTTTGTTAGGGATAGCATGCTTTGTTGGGTTGTTGGGTATTTTTGTTTACCCTTGAATTTATGCCTCTAAACCTGGTTCCCCTGTGGTTTGTTGGCTACTGGATTGACTTGAGTGTGCTGTGAGGGTTGGGGAACTTGTAAGGAACTGTGTAACCCTAGGATTTCCTGTAATTGCTCTGGGCAGTTTTGGGTGCCTCTCAGCAAGACTCAGGCCTAACTCCGTTGCGATGTAGTAATTATTGGGCACCCCTCCTGAGGCTCAGTGTTGATAATCGCTACCACTACTGAGGCCTTTTCACCCTGGTTGGGCCCTGGGTGCACTCCTTGGGTGAACGTAGACACCCAATCTCCAATAAAAAGGTGGTTACAGGTCTGGGGAGTGTGAGGTGGTAGCACCTGGCCCACTGCCACTTTTGTCCAGGCTCGCCCTGAGTTCAGATGTGTTGCAAACTTCGGAGCATCTGGTGTGGCCCAGGGATTTTCATGGTAGCCATAGCCAACACCAGTTGCAGTGGGTTACCTGCAACACCCTGGACACGGGGAAAGTGACAAGAGCACAGCAGCATAACAGAGACCAGATACACCTGTGGCAGTCAACAAACAGGCATGGAATCCAAACTCCAGGGATAGGCAAAACTGCAGCAGCAGAAAGGTTAGAGAGGAAATTCACTGGGAGCTTATGAATTGGACACAGTAAGACAATGATCATTCTCTTGATTTGTTAGACTGGACAATTAACCACAGATAGAAAAGGTCATTTGGTATATTTGGCATGCACCTTACATAGATTGGTTTCACTTGTTCTTAGTTTACATCATCATTCAGGTATTTATAAGTTTTACTGAACTTCTTTCCTGTGTATCCTGTGTGATAATCTCTACTACACAGATGCCTTTCTCTTAGGAACTTTTCATCTTTATTGTTAAAGTTTCTACAAGTGTTCTCTATTTTATGATTTGAGCTGGTATATACAAAGGTATGTGAATATAACCATAACTGTGTTTCCTACCCATTTCTCAATCTATCTCCAATTGAATTTGATTATTTTCATCTCATAGATTCAAAATCTTTGGACTTTGCGTGAGTTTCCTGTTTCAGTAGTGCAATAAATTTGTTACAGTCAAGACATAAAATGGCATTTTGACAGAAGTGCACTAGGCTGATGAGACGGTTGCCTATGATACTTGAGAACAGCTTCCCTACAGTAACACAGGGGTTAGGTGACATTGAGATTTCAAAGTGTGAGGGCAGAAAACTGGAGTGTAATTTGAGTAAATGTGTAGGAGTCATTGTATGGTGCAGATTCACAGAGTAGATTTATCCCCTGAATCACTATTGTGAGTAGTTCAGGGTTGTTAGCATGTGCACCACACGACAAGAAATATCATTAGTTGAAAAGCATGCTTGAAATTGAAGTCTATGACCAAGGTTTTAGGGAAACGTTGCCTTAAGGGTTGCAATATCACTTTAAATGGGGCAACTTTGCTATCCATGGTCAGGATCTATCCTATAGGACTAATTCTTGCAGAGATGGAAAGTGTTGCATCCGCACTCGGCTGGCTGCAAAATTCTGAAGTCATATTCAAATGTTTTGACTCAGTTTTACCTTTTTCTAACAATAATTTGTTGTAACCCATGAAATATATGCCGATCAAATACCCAATGATATCTGCACAAGACATAAGAACCAGTGAAGACCAGTTAAGTTTTGAGTTTGTCAGGAGATACAAATGAAACAAAGAAAGATTCTCCACTGACTTTTATATAGCAGACACAGAGATAACAAAGGAAAGATGTAATGTGTCCCATTAAAAATCAATAGCACATTAAACATGACCAGATGCTTAATTTGACTGGTAATTGATCTCTAGACCAGTATCTTCTGAAAAGAAAACATTTCTAGTATCTTCCTGTGGAATAATTCTTTGGTGATAGCAGAATGAATACTCCTTTGCAGAACTGCTTAGTAACTTAATCATGGCTCCAAACTTAATGCTCAATTATTATTCATATGCTCAGTTATTATTCATATGCTTTAAGACCCTGCCAAGATACAAACCATAAAGTTATTGTCCAACGTGCACTTTGTGTGTTAGCCATGTTAGAGTCAGATGGCTAAAGAGTCCCATGAATTTTCATATTCTTGTTTGATAATGTATTGTCATGATTTTGCAGTATGTATCATGAGGATTCTTTACTTTTTCAGTATTATTTTTCAGCAAATATCATATGATTTTGCAGTATAAATCACATGGATCCCTTAAGTGATAAATGGAAATTTCAAACACTTCAATTTGCAGAAAGAAACTATGTTCCTCCGTTTAAAATTGAGGGGATGAGTAAAGCAGGGCTTGCTTAGAACAGAACATGTGGAATGTGTCTCTTCTCATTTTCACAGTAGTAAAGACAATAGCAAGAGTGTGGAAATTTTGAACATATCTTTCAAATCAGTAACTATTAAATACTATCATAATGCCTTCATGTTGTTAAATGTACTTTTTTTGAACTCTGTGGTATTTTTTATTTATGATCTCTTTGTGAAATAATTCTTTGTTGCCATTACACAGCCTTAAGGCTCATTCCACATCCATATTTAAATTTCGCTCAGCCTATTGCTAGGATATTTCATAGAGAAAACATTCATCTTTCGTGTCCTGCCAGTCTACTTCTGAATCAGTTCCCTGCTAACATGCATGGGAAGGTAGCAGCAGTTCAAGCCCTTGGGCTCCTGAAGCCAGCTGAGAGAACTTCCAGATGCTCCTGGATACCAGCCTCCTAACTGCTCTGCTCTGGACATTGCAGTCATTTGGGGAATGAAACAGCACTTGGGAGATGTTTCTGATTTTCAAATAAGTACGTACACTTTAGAAACAAAGAAAGAAACTATCCATTCAACAATGAAAAGGCAAAATAAAAGAGGAAAATATCTAAACAGCTACCCAATTACAAGATTTGCAGCTTTCCAGGAAGACACAAAACAACACTCAACAGCATTTCATAAGGAGAAGATGCAGAGAAAATGCAGCAGTACTGCATACCACTCAAAATAGACAAGAACATCCATAGCATGGACAATGGCAGCATTCTATTTTAACAATGATGGGAACAGTCTCACTGATAGTACATCTTTGTTTTAGAATTAAACATGTATACGGCTTAGTGTCTTCACATCTCAATACGTTAGTCTCTATCACACAGTTATTGTACATCCCCATAATAGAAAAGCCACATAATAAGATCAATATCAGGAAGTAAAACAGAAAATTAACTGTAAAATGAAGGCAAATACCATAGTCCTGAATGATCAGTGTTATTGAAGAAATGAAAATATAAACTCAAAAATCTTCTGGAACACAATGATGCTACTGTGTAATTGAGTCAGTGATGAAATCAGTAAGGGAATATAAATACTTCATTTGAATGAATAAAAATTAAAACAAAAATACCTGGAACATAACACAGACAGCATATTGAAAGCATATTGATCTTATAATTCTATGTGGTTTGCCTTATACCAGAGACAACATATGGTATTTGTCTTTTGAGGTTGACTTATTTCACTGAGTATAATGTTCTCTAGTTGGGTCCATATTGTCACAAAGGGGAGAATTTCATTCTTTCTGGTGGTTGAGTGGTGTTCCACGGAGTAGATGTAGCACAGTTTCTGTTAGTTCTATTGAAAAAAGAAAATACAAACCAAGTAGAAACAGACCTTTTTTATGTGAAGAGAAGTCAGTTCCTGGGCCTATGGTGTGCAGTGGAGGAATAGACAGGAAAAGAGAGGACTGCAAGTGTGAAAGACCAGCAGCATAGTGGAGACAAAGGTCTTCTACTTCCTCTGACATGGGTGCTGGACATCAGCTCTGATTGGGCTCTGATAGGAGAGAGAATGTTGGCTTTTGTGCATCATCAGCCTGTACATGGAATTGGCAGCCTTTGGGGAGTGTCAGATCTCTGACTGAGTTAACGGTGATGTCCACCCATTTTCTGTAACCACAGTAACCATGGTTTTCTTATCCAATCCTCTATGGATGGGCATCTGTACTCTTTCCATGTCATTGCTATTGTAGATTGTGCTGCTGTAGATAAAGTATTACCGATTCCTTTCTCACATGCAGATTTCATTTTCTTTGTATATATTCCCATCAGTGGGCTAGCTGGGTCATATGGCAGGTCCATTTTCAGTTTTCTTAGCAATGTCCATCCTGACTTCCATAGTGATCATATTAGCCCACTTTCCCAGCAGCAATGAGAGAGGATGCTTTTCTCCCCATGTCCATGCCAGCAGGTGTTGTTGGTAGAGTTCTGAATGTAGACTGATCTTAGTGATGTTAGTTGGAACCTCAGTGTGCTTTTCATTTGTATGTCCCTGACAGCCAGCAAGCCAGCACCTTTTTCATATGTCAATTAGTCATTTGAATTGATTTCTCTCCTGGGCCTGGCAGCATGGCCTGTTCGCTAAATTCCTCAACTTGACAGCACCGGGATCCCATATGGGCACCTGTTCCAATGCAGGCAGCCTTGCTTCCCATTCAGCTCCCTGCCTGCGGCCTGGGAAGGCAGTCAAGGATGACCCAAAATTCGGAACCCTGCACCTGCCTAGGACACCTGGAACAGGCTCCTGTTTCCCTGCTTTGGATCCGCATAGTACCGGTGGTTGTGTTCACATACGGAGTGAATCATCGGATGGAAGGTCTTCCTCTCTGTCTCTCATCCTCTCTGAATATCTGACTTTGTAATAAATAAATAAATCTTTAAAAAGATGAATTTCCTTTGCCCATTTCTTCACAGGGTTGTTTGTTCCACTTTTGTTGAGCTTAAGGATTTCTTTGTAAATCTTGGATATTCGACACCTACCGGTTTCTTAGTGTGCAACAGTTTTCTCCCTTTTCTTTCGTTACGTCTCCACTTCTTAATTATTTTCTTTGCTGAGTAGAATCATTTAGTCTGATGTAATCCCATTGGTTTATTTTGGCTTCGAATGCTTAAGCTTTTGGTGACTTTTTAAGAGGTCTTTGTCAATGCTTGACTCGTTTAGATGGCTTCCAACGTTTTCCTCTAATGGTTTGATGATTTCTGGGTGTAGGTTTATTTTCTTGATCCCTGTAGTTCTGAGAATTGTACAGTGACAGGTAGGGGTCTTGCCTCTTACCTAGGTAGACTGCTATTCTATCGCTTCAACACCATTTGCTGAAGAGACCCGATGTTTCCCCAGAATTATTTTCAGTTGTCTTGTTCAAGATTAGGGCTATGCATGTGTGGGCTCTCTTGTGTGATTTCTAATAGTTTTTTCTTTCTGTACAAGTATCAGACTACTTTGATGACCACTTCCATCTAATGCTGTCTGGAATTGTGATTCTTCCAGTTTCTCTTTTATTAGTCAGGATTGGTTTGGATCTTTTTGGGCTCTTGTGTTTCCAGAGGAACTCTGTAAGTTTTTTCTACTTCTGAGAAGAATGTTATTGGGATTTTGTTTCCGATGGTGTTGAGTCTAAATATTACTTTTGGTAATAGGTACGTATTGATAATGTTGATCCTGCTGATACAAGAACATGGTATATTTCTCTTTCATATGTATTTCCTAATTCCTTTTAAAAAATGTTTTAATTATCATCATTAATTTATTACAATATCAAAAGTCCAAATTAAGTTGAATCATAAAGACTCTGTGGTGTATCTAATCCATGGGATACTGTACTACCACAAAAAAACTGAAATCTTACCTTTGCAAAAAAATAATTCCAGATGAAGACAATTATACTCAGTATCCCACTGACGCATATATCATATGTTGTCTCGATTAAAAAGTAACATTCATGCAAAATGTCAAAAAAAATTATATATACATTGACAAGTACATGCATGTGTATCTTGATATATCTACAAATGTGTAAATATATATATATATTACATATCCTACATATATTATAGACATCTATAATACATATATTTTAGATATAATATATTAGTACATATATAATATATATTCATAGATATATATATTATCTACTGATATATAATCATATTTATATATTTATTCAAGTATATATGTATAAATAAATATATATCTTTATGTACAGTCATAGAGCAACTCAGTGAAATAGAGCTATGTAATGAAACGTAAAGATGTGTGGCCACACAATGCCAAAAGAAATAAAATCAATGAATCTAAAAAATGGGCCAGGGAGCAAACACAGTTGTTTCAACAAATCATCTGATAAAATTGGATATATACATACGGAATGAAGAAACAACACCCTGTTTCTCATCTTACTAAAATTCTACGCTTAAATCAAACAAAGGAACTAAACAAACAATATGACAGCATCAAAGTACTGGAAGAATACTTGGGAAAAACACCGGTGTAGTTGAAGACATATTAGGAAGTACTGGACTATAAAGGCATAGAAAATTGAAGCAACAAAACAAATAAATGGATTACATCAGGTTAAGCAGTTATTGTATTTTGAGTAGATGTTCAAGAATGTAAATGGGCAGAAGCATGGGAGAAAACATTGTTTTTGGCAAAACAGAGAGTGGAGTAACATCCAGCATGCACAAATAATGAAGAATCTCCAAAGCAGCATGAGTGAAATAAGGTTCCCAAGAAAAGGATTGGGTTTGTCATGGTTGCCCTGTGCCTAAAATCCTTACCTCGAACACATCAGGGTTCCATATGAATTCCGACTGCTCCACTTCTCTTACAGCTCCCTGCTTTTGGCATGGAATGGCCTGGAATGGCAACAGACGATGGCCCAGACCCTTAAGAGCATGCATTCATGCAGGAGACCTAGAAGAAGTTCCTTCCTATTGGCACTTGCTATCCATTGCAGCCACTTGGGGATTGAACCAGTAGGTGGAAAATCTTGCTTTCTGTCTTGGCCTCTAGGTAAATCTGACTTTCCCATTGAAATGGAACTTTGGAAAAAGAAAATGGCTAAGAGCATTAACAGATTTTTTTTCAAATAATGAAATTAAAAGTGACAGTATGTATATGAAGCAACAATCATGTACTCCAGCACAAGGACATGAAATAAAAACCTGGCAAGAATGGCTTAAGCACAGAGGTTTCCTAACAACCTGACTGACAATTATTCCTGACAGGGGATAGGCACCATGATGCATGGTCGGTGGGAATAGAAAGTAGTATATTTCAAGCATACTGAAAATGTGGTGGAAATCAGTGTGAGGGGTGCAATGAAATAGCCCAGCCGATTGCTACAGAAAATATGTCTGCATGAAATCAATTCTGCCCATGAGAGGGTGACCAACAACCCCTTGCTTTTATTAGCAACATTCATAGCAGCCACCACTTTTACACAGCCCATAGGTTAATCAGCTTATAACTGGAAAAACTGCTACATTTATTGCATGGAATATTCAGGCACAAAAATACTAAAATCTTAGGGTTTGCAACAAAACGACACAGCAGGGAACCTTAAGCTTAGAGGAACACGTCAGTCCCAATGCCAAATATTCTATGTTCTCTCTGCTCTGTAAAAACTGATAAACGGAGCACAAAAATGTAAACTTTATCACACTGGGAATTAACGGCTACATGCAGCATGGCTCTATCATGCTGAATAATGGTATGATTAAATATTGGTTGTAGTTTGAGCCAAGTACAATAGCATAGTAGTTAAATCCCTCAACTTTCATGCACCCAGATCCTGTATGATTGCTGTTTCTGTCCTGGAAGCCCTGCATTCCAAACAGATAGCATCCTTCTTGTGATCTGGCAAACAGCAGAGGAATGCCCAAAGCCTTGGAATACTGCACCCACATGGGAGTAAATGAGATTGGCTTCATCTAATGAGCATCAGTTACTAACCAGAGAACCTGTATTCTGGTTGTTAGTGTATATATTCAGCAATGAGATGCCTATATGCACTTGAAGCCTCATTAATCCATTCAAAGATAGACTTTTTCTGGATAGGTTTATTGGAAAAGCTATGCTAATTTATTTTAAAAGACTATTTTGAATTATTTGAAAGGTATTATTGCATACAGTTTAAGAGAGCTTCTTGTACCTCCTGGCTCCTTTTCTCAGTGCCTGCAATGAATAGCCATTGATTTCAGGTTTCTTAGTGCCACTGTCATCAGCCTGGTGTATATAGCATGGGACCTATCTGTATTGCACTGCTCTAGTATTATAGCCTGGAGAAAAAAGCACAGCATGTCTTGTGTTCATCCTAGATGAGAAAACTCGGCAGAATTCTCTCTTACCTCCTTGATGCTGTTTCACCCCTGTTTGCATGGACACTCAAGCACCCCACTAAGATTTCTGTAATCTATTCAGGCATTGTTGTTTGCCCCTGTGAAATGGCTTTTTTCAACAATGTGAACTTGAGAGTTAATGTCACTGATAATGTCTTGGTGATTGAGCCTTTGACAAGTGACACACAGGAGTACAAACAAACCCATGCCATTTCTGGACACCCTATTTTGTACCTAACCATTGCCCAGAAATTAGGTCAGACATATAGCATGCCTTCTGGGAAATGGCTTAATAAGTATTTAACAAAGCTACAGAAGTGATGGGAGTGAGAAGTGAAACTGCTATGGAAGTAAATATAGTTATTGTTATCTCAAAGGCTAGCCTGTTTTTGCAAGTTTTTGGCGCATAGAAAATGTAACTGTTTTAGCTGCTTTTATAATTTTAGCTAGAGGAATTGAGGATGCTTTTGTTAAAAAATGCTTTTGATTATTGTCTCATTGTTTATGGGGTTAAGGAATCTGTAGTTGTAGGGGGGGATTTTATATTTGAAATTCCTGTTTTGAATTTTAGGTTTTTCCCTTATAACCGATTCTCCAATTAAATGATGGGTAAATTGTAGAAATAGAAATGTGGTGGGAAAGTACTACTAATAATCAGGTAAGCACATGTGCAAAGGCCTTGGAGTCCTGGCTGTTGCTTTATGGATACTGTTGAAGATTAACTAATAGCTTGCTTTGAGGAATATGAATACTGTAATTTGCAGAATTATCTTTAGGGACTCCTGCTTATCCTTGAAGTGCAGACGGAGTGACCAAATGTCTGTATATGTCCCCCAAATTTTGAAGTAAAAAATAGAAGAATTAGTTGCTTATGTAGAAGCTTGAGAGGGGTTTTGAGAAAATAAAAAAGGACAGCTTTTTCTGGAGCTGAGAATGCATTCTCACTTGGTGAGAATGCACCAAGAGTCTGTGCCTCTGTCTTTCTTATCGCCGACTCCACGCACTTTTCCCAAGCTCAGAACCCGGCTGGAGCTGAACTCCAGCACTTTAAAACATTTCAGAAGTAAATAAAGAAAGATTTTGAAAGCTGGAAAAATTATATCACATTCCTGAATTGGCAGGATCAACACAATCAAAATGTGCATATTACCAATGATGATATTCAGATTCAATGCAATCCCAATCAAAATCCCAATAACATTTTTCTCAGAAATAGAAGCAATTTGTAAGAAAGTTCATTTGGATTCATGAAAGCACAGAAATAACCTAAGCTATCTTGAATAATAAAAAGCCAAGTGAAAGAAATCACAATTCCAAACCTCAAGACTGATACAGATCAGTGGTCATCAAAACACTCTTGTATTGCAACAGAAACAGAGAAGGTGATCAGTGGAACAGAACAAAACACCAGAAGGGAGTCCACACATGTAGGGTTAACTAAACTTTGACAAGAAAGCTGGAAACTATCCAAGCAAAATTCCGGATCTATTCAGCAAGTGCTGTTCTGATAACTGTATAGAAGCTTCAGGGGTAAGAAGCAAGAATCACAATTGTCCAACTAAAGAAAAAAATAGCTGTAAATGGTTCAAGGACTAAAATCTACACCCAGAATCCATCAAACTTTTCAAGAAAAAATATTGCAAACACACTCAAAGATGTAGCAACAGGGAAAGACTTCTTAGAAAAGTAACCAAAAGCACAGGCAACCAAAGCCAAAGTGAACAAAGGGGATCTCATCAAACTAAAATGTTCTTCTGTGCAGTAAAGGAAACAAATGAACAAAGTGAGGAGGTAAACAACAGAAACAGAGAAAATACTTGCACAAAACACAAGTGATGGGGAACTAATATCCAGGATTTATAAAGAGCTACAGAATCCCAGGGGCAATAAAAACCAAACCAACAAAGAAATAAGTAAACAACCTTTGAAGAAAAGGGCTAAAGATTTAGCAGACATTTATGTTTTTGGAAAAAAAAATAGTTTCAAATGAAAAGAGGCTCAGGCTCCCAAGCCATCAGAGAGATGTAATTGAAAACAATGTACATATGTTCTCTCTAATATAAGTAAACCATCATGTAAACTGTAACTTAAATAACCTGATTCGGGTTGCAATGTTAACCAACTCATACAAAGCCAAATGGAAGGCCAGATTGTGCCAAGTCCTGAAATAAAACACAAGGGCATGTATGAGAACTGGATCTGGGAGTGGATCAAGTAGAGGAAGTTGGGTAACGCCACTGGCAAATCATAGTTTTCACTGGTGAATATGTAGCTCATACCTGGTGGTCAGAAAACTTGGGCAAAGTAACTCCAACAGCTGGCTAATGTGTCAATTGGTAATGGAAAGGGGTGTACTGGGCAAGACAGAGCAAACCTTAGCCCACAATTGAAACTACTATCCAGGATGGAACATAGGTCATGACGATCTCTTGCACCTAGTGGTCTGTGTGAACCAGGGATGCTATGCAAGAGTGTCTAAAGCAGAGATAGGGCCAAGTGAGGGGCTGTGCCAAAGTGAGTCAGAGCAATCACTGGCAAACACAGGATCTATGGCTGGGAATAGGCTGAGATGGGAAGTAAGGGGACACCCTTAATGGATTGAGGTTTCCACTTCAATGGGTGTGTGGGCTAGAATGCCAGCTGTGTTCTCATCAGGATATGGTTATAGTCTCCCATGGCACAAGTATGGACTGGGAGAGGGTGCACCAAGCCTGGTCAGACTCCAACACCATCTGGTGTTCTGAGGACCAGGGTAGATGTGGGACAGACTAGGCTAGGTCTCAAGACCTACTGAGCCATATGTGAGCCATATGTGGGTGTGGACCAGCCATGGCTGGGCTGAAACATCCAACAGCAAGAAGCAGTTTGGGTTGAAGGCCAGTCAGAACAAGCCACTGTTCCTGCTATGACAGGAGGTGAACTGAGTACGGCTGGCTATTGGACCCCCTGGTATGCACAATCTGGCATTGGGAAAGGTACTGATTGAAGAGCCGGGAAAACTCATCTGGCAGGACACAGATCTGGCATGTAAACACATGAAACCTGCTAGGAAACAGCCCAGAACAGGTCATGGAAAGTTACCCACTGGCATATATTTGGTATACATTGGGTTGTGGGCAGACCACGTTGAATCAGTTCATGTCATCCAGTGGCAAATCCGAGAAAAAGTACAATATGTGTTTTAAGCCAGGCTCAGTCTCAACAAACAAACAAAAAAAATGTCCAATAGGAAATGCCAAGATGAGGTTGCCTGTACTGCATGTGACAACAGCCTCCAACCAACATCCAGGACCTGGGGTGGGGGTGGGGGTAACGGGATAGAAATTCTCCCTTAATATTGCTCTTTTCTTCAGATACATGAAGGAAACAACGTGGAAATCATAGTCTTACCCACTTTCCTATAGCCATTGAACCTTTTTGCGCTAATTAACTATATAAGTTGTGATAAATATAATGAAAAATAAAAAAAAATTAAAAATATTCTGGGATATTTTTATGCACAAAGTATTTAAAAGATAAAAGAACTAAATAAAAACTTAGACCAAATTTTCCCAGGAGTCAAAGACATAAAAAATGGGTCAGTATAAGGTCACACTGGTTCAAGTCACTGACAGTAACATTAGTACAACATAGAATTGAATTCTGGCTGCTCCATGTCCAATCTCCTTCTCTTTTAATGCACCAAGTGAATGAGCACAAAATAGTTGAAGTTCTGAAATGCATGGGAGACTTAGATGCACTCCAGGTTCCTGGTTTTAGCCAGAGATAGTCTTGGCAACAAAAATCAGAGGCAATCGAAACTGAAGTGATAGAAAGAGATATTGCAAGTGAAATGTAAGCAAAAACGTGCAGGACTAAACATTCTTTTATCAGATGACATAGGTTTTGATGTAAAGAACATCAAAGAGATGAAGATGGACACCACATAATGATCCAAGAATCCATTCAGAAAGAAGATTTCCATAATAAATGTAACATGCCTAATGCCAGAGCATCTAGCTATGTGAAACAAATATTAATGGCTTTGATGGGAGAAAGAGATTCCAATATGATCATAGTGGGGGATCTTAATGCCCAATTCACATCAAAGCACAGATCAAAGAGACAGACACTAAGCAAAGAAATAACAGAACTCACAAAACTCTAGAAATGGACTTAGTTTACATGTATGAAGCAGTTAGTCATAAAGAGAGAGAATACACTTTTTCTTTAGAATCAGAGCATTGGAACCTTCTCCAGAACTGACCATCTTATTGGTTACCCCTACAGTTGAAAGAGATGGAAAAACAACAGTAACTCAATCCCAAGATTAGAACCCAAAAAGAAATAATTAAACTAAGGGAGGGAATAAACAAAATTGAGATACAGAACTATAATAAGATATAACTTACATATACCACAAATTAAGCCTCAACAAATTTTAAAACTTAAAATTATACTAAGCAACTTCTCACACCATCATTGAATGAAGCTAGAAACCAAGAAGTCCAAAACACCGAGGAAGACTTGCAAACACATGGAGACTAACAATTGTTGCTAAATGAGAAGTGGGTTAGAGAGGAAATCAAAGGAGGAATCAAGGCAGTGCTAGGGAGAAGTTCATTTCAATCAGTGCCTATGTCAAGAAACTGGAAAAGCATGAAATAAATTGGCTGGCCCTATAGTTGAAGGAGAAGGAAAAACGAGTAGCACAAACCTAAGATTTGAAGCCAAAAGGAAATCATCAAAACAAGGCAGGGAATAAATGAAATAGAGATACAATATCTATACATTAGATCAATGAATCAAAGAGCTGTTTTTTTTTTTTTGTAAGATTTTTGTTTATTGTTATGAAAAAGCGGATATAGAAAAAGGAGAAACAGAGAGGAAGATCTTCCATCCGATGATTCAGTCCACAAGTGAACGCAACTGGGAATGCTATGCCAAACTTAAGCCAGGACCTTCTTCCGGGTCTCCCATGCGGGTGCATTGTCCCAAAGCTTTGAGCTGTGATCTCCTGCTTTCCCAGCATGCAGGCAGGGAGCTGGATGGGCAGCGTGGCTGCCAGGATTAGAACCAGCACCCATATGGGATCCCGACATACAAGGTGAGAACCTCAACCATTGCGCCACCACGCTGGGCCCTCAAAGAGTTGGTTCTTTCAGAAAATTAACAAAACAGACTCCCCACTAGCCCATCACGAACTATTACAAGCAACTATCTGCAGCAAATCAGATGACGTAAAGAGATGGATAGATCTTTGGACACATACAATCCACCACAATTGAATCTAGAAGCAATTAATCTAAATGGCCTATTATTAGCAGTGATTTTACGTCAGCAACTAAAGCCCTCCCAAACAAGGAAAGTCCTACACCAGATGGCTTCACTGCTGAATTCTAGCACACATTTCAAGAGGAATTTACCCCAATCCTTCTCAAAATTTTCCAAGCAGTAGAAACTGAAGCAGATCTTCCAAACACTTTCTATGAAGCCAATATCACTTTAGCACCAAAGTCACAGAGAAACAACACAAAAACAGAACTACAAACCGATATTCTTTGTCAGGGTCCCTTGGCCAGCAAGTCAAACCCGGACACTTGTCTTTGAGGAGCCTTTATTGTGAAGAAGACACAGCAAAACCGGCGCGCGGCAGGCGTGCAGCAGCCGCTGTACAGCCGTGCAGCAGCCACACCATAAAATTTGTCAATCACAAAACAGCAAATACATATGTTCTCTCTAATATAAGGAAACCATTGTGGAAATTGTAATTTCCATAACCTGCTCTGGCTTGTAATGTTTACCAGCCCATACAAAGCCAAATGGAAAGCCAGATTTGCCAAGTCCTGGAATAAAACACAATGGCATGTTTGAGAACTGGGTCAGGGTGAGGATCAATTGGAGGAGGTTGGGAAACTCCCCTGGCAAGTCAGTTTTCACTGGTGAATATGTGGTCCAGACCTGGGGGTCAGACGAACTGGGCAAAATAGCTCTAACAGCTGGCTAATTTGTCAATTGGTAATGGAAAGGGGTTTGCTGTGAAGAAGTGGGCAGTCCACACTGGCTTATGTGAAGGCTGAGTATTTCCTGGACAGTACCAGGCTGGACTGCAAAATCCATTGGTCCAGTGGTTGTCAGGGCTGAAAACAGAAGCAACCCAGGAATTGCAACCACCAGTTATCAGGGCAATGGAATGTGCCAGGCGCTGTACTAGCCAGTACATACAAGAATTTAGATTGTAGGGCCCGGCGCGGTGGCGCAAGTGGTTAAGGTCCTAGCCTTGCATTGCCGGGATCCCATATGACTGCCGGTTCTAATCCCAGCAGCCCCGCTTCCAGTCCAGCTCCCTGCCTTTGGCCTGGGAAACCAGTCAAGGATGGCCCAAAGCTTTGGGAACCTGCACATGCGTGGGAGACCCTGAAGAGGCTCCTGGCTTCAGATCGGCTTAGCATCGGCCGTAGTGCTCACTTGGGGAGTGAATCATCGGACGGAGGATCTTCCTCTCTGTC
The DNA here is from genome assembly GCF_017591425.1 of Ochotona curzoniae. Taxonomy (NCBI): domain Eukaryota; kingdom Metazoa; phylum Chordata; class Mammalia; order Lagomorpha; family Ochotonidae; genus Ochotona; species Ochotona curzoniae. The sequence goes on along the minus strand of NW_024465174.1, from coordinate 179,870 downwards.
TCTCTTCTCTGTATATCCACCTTTCCAATAAAAAATAATAAAAATAAATCTTTAAAAAAAAAAAGAATTTAGACTGTAAACACATCAGACCTTGAACTTATCTTTGTGGATCTCCACAATCAAAATGTCAGACTCAGAACCCTAACCAAGACAAGACAGAAGACAGAACACATCACTCAACCAATGCAGCAATATATTGGCAGCAAACTAATGGCCAACAGAGACTATGATGGACTAAGTCATTCAGTGGATTCTTCAAGAACCTCATTGTGTTTGGAGTGGGTGAGACTGGCAGCGCTTCAGAACTGATCAACTATCAAAACCACTTGAGCGAGAATCTTAGAGTGTGCCTCACATGAAGGACCTGGGGTGGAGGGGGTAACTGGGTGAGAATTCTCCCTCAATATTGCCCGTCACCTCAGATACATGAAGGAAACAAAGTGCAAATCATAGTCTTATGCACGTTCCTATAGCCGTTGAACATTTTTACCCTAATTAACTAACCCTGCTTCCCTTCCAGCTCCCTGCCTGTGGCCTGGGAAGGCAGTCGAGGACGGCCCAAAGCTTTGGGACCCTGCACCCGCGTGGGAGACCTGGAAGAGGCTCCTGGCTTTGGATCGCCATAGTATCGGCCCATTGCGCTCACTTGGGAAGTGAATCATCGGACGGAAGATCTTCCTCTCTGTCTCTCCTCTCTGTATATCCGCCTTTCCAATGAAAAAAAAAATAATAAAAATAAATCTTAAAAAAAAAGAAAAATATAAAGAAAAATAAAAAACAAAAAAGTAAAATTTATGTTCTGGGATATTTTTGTGCACAAATTATTTAAAAGCTAAAATAACTAAATAAAAATGTAGATTAAAGTTTCCCAGGAGTCAAAGAAATAAAAAATGGGTCAGTAATAGGTCACATTGTTTCAAGTTACTACTATGATAATATTAAAGCATATAATGACTAGATTGAGATCTGGCTTGCCCTTATCCTATCCCCTGGTCTTTTAATGTACCCAGGATATGAGTACAAAACAGTTAAACTGCTGAAATAAATGAGCTCCTGGTTTTAGCCAGAGATAGACTTCAGAGATTCAGATTAAAAAAAAAATAGTGTAAACAGTACATGTATGATATAATATAATATGGTATTATATAACATAACATAATATAATATCTTTATATATATATATAAAGATATATATATGAAATCATAAATACAAAGGGGATAAGAGACAGAGAGGAAATCTGTCTGTCTTTTGATTCACTCCCAAGTGACCACAATAGGCCAAGATGTTTCAATCTAAAAATTAACATCAGGAACTTCTTCCTGGTCCCCATTGTGGCTATAACACCGCAAGGATTGAGGTTGTCCTCAACTGCTTCTCCAGGCCACAAGCAGGAAGCTGGAAGGCAAGTAGATCAGTCAGGACATGAAGTGATGCACATATTTGATCTCAGCATTTCCAGGGTGAGGACTTTAGCCACGAGGCTGCCGTGCTAGTTCCTCCTGCAGCCTTTGTGGTTAAAACAGTAACTGGTGATCTCTCCTGCTCTCGCTCTCTCTTTCTCTCTCTCTCCCTGTGCTTGAGTCTCTCTATAACTCTTCCCTTCTTTTGAGAAGTAAGTCTTTGTTTTTGCTAAATTGAAATCACATTTGAATTGGGCTTTTCCAGCTGTTACTTTCCATTTGACTCCTTAGAGTTGAATGACAAATATTCCCCAGGTGACAACTTTACTTATTTTAAAAGCAACAGTGCGACTTACCGCTCACTGTTGTGGGTTCTTTCTTTTTCTTCCCATCTTTTTCTTTCCACTGCTTCCTTTGATAATCATGCTTCCTTCCATACTCATCCCCATACCATATTTGAAGTTCACAGCCTGGTTTGATGACTTGGCAGGTGTGGTAAAATATCCGTCTGTGGTATTGGAAGGCCACCAAATTCTGCTCCTCATCATTCCGGGCACAGTTCCCATGCGCTGTTATATCGGGGGTCCTCCCATCCCACGGAAGAAATCCCCCGACACTTGAGAGAGTCTCCCAGGCGCTTTTATTCTGATCTTCCGTTGTGTCCGTTTACTCCGTTGTGTCCATTATGCCCGTTACGCTCCAGCCCCTCCCCCACCAAGCCCCCCGCTTATCTGTCAAACCTGACCAATCAGCTTGAAGATAACCATGACACACCAATCAGGGCAAAGGGCCAATCACATGGCAGGAAATGGTTAGTGCCCCCTACAGCTCCCCCTTCTTGTTTTATTAGGCAAGGGAGCGTGCCTGTCTTAGGTGTTCCGAGTTCGGGCTCCCTTTACCTGTCATGGGCTAATCATGTGGCTAGGAATGTGGCACCTGTCTTAGGTCGGTGAAGCCATATCGGATACTGACCCGTCTCTGGCTACCGGTCCAGCATGCCTAGCCAGACTTCTGGGGATTCTCTGTTATGAAGGGCAAGCACAGAGTGCACTAGCAGCTGCTGTTACTGCTGCTGACGCTGTGCTCAAGGATGAAGCATCCACAGACCCCAAAGAATGACAATTAAGAAGATAAGGCCCAGGGCTACTATACCGGCCATTGGTGTGCAAAGGAAAGATCTTTTAGTATCCAATTTGTCCATTGCTCCACCATGGCAATCTCTACTTTGCTGCTATTTATGGCTATAATTTGGGATCTTAGTTCCTATGTCAAATTATCAAATCGTATGGACCAGCTTCCACTAGGGGATAGCATAGCGGATAACTCTTTGGACAAATTCAATGCTCAGGAACCATTGGTGACAATGGAGGGAGTGACACACATTCCAGGTAGACTAAGCACACAGGATGTCCCCATATGATGGAAATAAGTTGTGGAATGCGTACCAGCACCGCAGTGCCAGAGCCATTCCAACATTGGTTAAGGCCTCACTTAACTACAGAGCAATTCAAAAGGGTAGCATTAGCACTCATGGAAACAATAAACATAAATGGAGCTTGTACATATACATAAATAGCATTATAGATAACATCACAACTGCAATTAACTTTAACATTTTCTTCCCATATTCTAGAACTAATACTATTATGCTTACAATTTCTTATCACTACCTTATCAATAAATGCAAAAGCTGATATATCTGAACGCCTACCCCTACTAGTGCAAAGTGTTCAGACATTCCAAGACTTAGCAGAAACAGATTGAACAAGGTTACCACATGTATAGTTATACCCCACAAAGGCAGAATTTGAACAGGTAGGAAATCAATTGGTCACAGCAAGATCAGGTGCTACTCTTTTAGGATTAACAGTAGTTTGACAGCTTTCCATTCTGGGGGCCATTTCCAAGGCCCTAGACAGCGAGACAATATTTGCTGCACCCCTTTTATGGTGCAGTTTTAGCTGGAGATTCTGGTTGTCTCCTCTCTGATCTGAATGAACATCAGGCTGGTCAGCATCCACCACGTCCACAGGTTCATCTTACTCTGGCTTTCTTATCACTTGCGTCAAACGTTCTGGCACCCACACTGGTCCATCAGAATCCTACGGAAAAACACAAACCGCTCCTCGTGTCCGTTGTAAGACAGGATACGGGTCCATCCATTGTTTTGTTAAAACATCCTTTCACATCACCCAATCTTTGCAGGGGACTGCGCCAACAGCGTGGCGTTCGGCATCAGAATGGCCATCCAAATCCAGAATCAAAAAGTTAAAAATATAAGTAACTAAAGCCAATTGATGTTTAGGACTATTGGGATATAGGGTGGCTCCTACTCCCGCTTTCTGTTTTATTAATAATGCTTTGAGAGTTGCATGGGCACGCTCTACCACAGCCTGGCCTGAGTGATTATATGGGATGCCAGTGGAGTGTTTAATCGCAAATTCAGAACAAAATTTATCAAATGCTTTGGCTGTATAGGCAGGTACATTATCAGTCTTATAACACCGTGGGACTCCCCAGGCTGCAAAAGCCTGAAGGCAATGAGATATACAAAAATATGGTCGGATCCAATTAACATAGCCCAATACCTGTTGGAAATCATTAAGGGTCTTTAAACCATCCTTTTTTTTTTTTTTTGCATCTCCATAAGACTTTCTCACCTTCCTGTATATATCCTCTGAATTTATCAGTGCCATCAGTCATTCAAGACTTAATAAATGTCCAGATCCTGACTGTTCCTGGAGGAAGGGGCTCCTGCTGTTCTGCCCTAGCTAAGTTCTGTCTAAGTGTTCCCACTGTGGCAGGATCAAAAGATCCTCCTCCAGAAACCACAGCACAATCCTCTGCACAGTTTGCAAAAACAACAGCTCTGTCAGCATTTTCTGCAATAAAGGTTGCATGTGCACTGAAAAAGTTAAATTGGCCATATTTCTAACACCTCTGATCACTGCTTACCTGCAAACTTGACCAATCGTCTGACTGTTCGTTAACCACGAACTTGAGTGAGCTTGCTAAACCGCGAACCTGAATGGTCGTTAAATAGTGAACCTGAATGGGCGGTAAACCCTACCCTAAATGGTGGTAAATATGATCCTTTACCACGATTGTGAGTGAACCTGAATGAATCTGAATAGTTGCTAGACCTGAGCTTTAATGGTCACTACCATGCGAAATTGACTCCTTGCTAGCCCGCGAACTTGACTAACTTGACACATAGCTACCCTGCGAACTTGACATGTCGCTAACCCGTGAACTTGACATGCATGTCCACACTGCTATCAGCGGCTCCCTGAGGTAACCTGAAACCTCAGCTTAAATGGGCCCCCCGCTACTGCGGCTTCCTGAGCAAAAAGCTCAGTTGTAAACTAATTCCCCGCTCTAAGAGGCTCCCTGAGCGATCTGCACAGCTTACCTTCCTGGCGTTCACCAGCTGACTTCTATCCGATTCACAGTGCCAGTTATCTTCTATCTAATTCACAGCACCGGATATCAGGGGTCCTCCTGTCCCATGGAAGAAATCCCCCGACACTTGAGAGAGTCTCCTAGGCGCTTTTATTCTAATCTTCCATTGTGTCGATTTGCTCAGTTGTGTCCATTATGCGCATTACACTCCAGCCCCTCCCCCGCCAAGCCCCCCCGCTTATTTGTCAAACCTGACCAGTCAACTTAAAGATAACCAAGGCACACCAATCAGGGCAAAGGGCCAATCACAAGGCAGGAAATGGTCAGTGCCCCCAACACTGTTACACTTGAATCTCATCTGTTCTCTGATAGCCTCTATCCTGCTTGTAGCCTAATTCTGTAAATGCTTTCTTGCAAACATGTATCTCTCTCGTGAGATCAATGAAGTCCCACATCCAATGTGCAGATACCGTATTTGTTCTGACAAGCATGCTTTGCTACTTCCTTTCCTCACTAGTCATCCTCAAAACCCTAGTCGACCTTTCTCCTTGACCGGCCATGAAGCACACAGAGTTTCCCTAAACCCCAAATTTCATTCAGTTTTATACCACACAATATGGTTAATGTACACTGGCTAACTCTAGCCTACCACACATGCTGCACAACTCAGATTTTCCAAAGGCAATTCTTTGAAGTCCTTTCTCTTGGATCTTTCTCCTGCATCCTGGGAGTTATTTTAGCCTCTCCCAGAACTGCTTGTTGAAAAAATGAGCCTTGTAAATTTTACTTATATAACTGTCTATACTTTTTAAGATGCAACTGCAACTGTTTAAATATTTGACATTAATATCTAATGTATGCTGACATTAGAATTGAGTGTGCATACATAGAAATCCTAGTAAATATCTGAAAAATGTCAGAGGAGGGTTCTGGTGTGATGGCTTCGCAGTTAGAGTCTGGTGAAGTAGCCTGGTGACTGAGGTCCTCACTATAAACACGACAGGATGATTATGGACATCATTTCCAATACTGGCAGCTCTGTTTCCAATCCAGCTCACAGCTTGTGGCCTGGGAAAGCAGTAGAGACAGGCCAAGGTGTTGAGACCCTGCACCCATGTGGGAGACCAGGAAGATGCTCCTAACCTTGGACTGGCTCAGCACCAGTCATTGCAGTGCAAGAGTGTGATCTCTTTGCCCCTGAGCCCCAAAATTCTCAGACTCACTAAACTCTTGGTATGTCTGACCCTTTCTTTCTTGTAAGTTGTACATCTGAAATTCTTCATTCTCATCCTTTCTTCTGACTACTGAGATAAAAAAAAAAAACTAAGTCAGTGAAGTTATCAATAATTTTGTGACTAATGATTTAGAAAAAGAAAGGGCTTTCAAGACAAGGAAAACTGTATGGAGATTTTTTTTTCATGAAAAAATCTCTGGTTTTCATTCATTTCTCCTCATGTTGGAACATCTGTTTATTTAAAAGACAAAGAAAGACACATATGGAGATTGACACATCGGTTGAGGCAGAGAACACGGATGGCAGAAGGAGGTGTGGAAGTTCACTGTGTAAGTGACCTTGATAGCAAGCAATCTATTTTCAGATCAGAAAGCTTTATCCAGTTCTCCCACGAGGGTGGTAAGACCTGAATCACTTGTCTCATCACAAGCAACACTAAGTTCTATATTAAAATATGGTAGAGTCAGAGAGAGGGTTGAACTCAGGTACTCTGCCATGGGAAACAGCTGTATTAACTAGCATCTTCACTCCAAGGAAAACTGACTTCCTCTCTGTAAAGTTTTTGCATATAGCCTAAGTAACCTTATCCTATTTTGTTTCGTAGATCAGCCCCCAACAAGCTTAAAATGTAATCATGTTTCTAGAGGCTCTATTCGTGTTGTGTTGAGTGTGACCCAAGCATGCAATTGCACCTCTCACAGCTTGACCATCCTCATCAACCCTCACCCTCCTTGGGCTTCCTAGTGGGCCTGGAGAGACAACTCCTGAAATTATCGTTCTTACGAAAGATTTGTGTAGAGTGCTCTTCTGAGATGTTTGATTCTTAGGATGAAACCCTGCTTTCCTGCCCTTCTTTAGGCTGTTGTGTTTAGTAAACTTGCTATTCCTGATGATTCCTTCACACTCATTGCATTATGTGAAGGCCCGTTTGGCTTTCGCTTTAATGACAAAGTAATATTTTTGCTTTGAAACTCACTATTCAGTTTAGTTATCCTTTGGGATTCCTAAGTGTTTTCAGGTGCATGGCATTCTTTAATGTATCAGCAAACATGGGAACTATCTGAGGTGTTTGAATACTGAAGGGAAAAGCAGTGTCTGTATTTCTCATGTATTTGGGGCTATTTTCCTCCAGATGTTTTCCACTTTCTCTGCACAGGTGAGGAAGAGGTGAAATCAGATGATTGTTCAAAAAGAAAGATGGTGATAAAAGCTGAAAATGATAGTATTCATTCAGAGAATATTTGATTTGGGGATTGGATGAGCTGGTGCCTATATCAATTTGCTTGAATCCAGGTGTACTGTCATCCACTTCTCCATAGCTACACTTTCTGATCTGTAAATATGCCTACATATATTTTAGATATTATATACTCATTATTGTGAGTTTAATTTTTCTAATACTGCTGTTACAATTTACCATGCTCTCATAGCTGAATCCAAATGCAAAAACAAACAAACAAACAAACAAACAAAAACAAAAGAGGAATGCTTAGAATTCCTTGGACAGGCTTTGTGTGTTTCATCAGAAAATACTGAATGAACTTTTCAGAAAACTTGGAGAAGTTCTTAATGACCCAAATTGTGCCAAAATTTTAGAAGTATTTGTAATCTAGTGGACACATAAAAACTCATGGTGCATTGCTTAGGAAATAGAAAATAAATAACTCCAAACACTAGCAAGATTACCCATGTATTGCCCAGAGAAAGAGGATGTATTTTTGTATTCAAAGATGAGGACATGTGTTTAACATGCAATTCTGTTTAAAGTATGAATGAGCACAGAGGGAAACTTAAGTCATTGCTTATTTGATAAATTCTGATGATTAAACCCAAAGTCTCAAGGCTGGAGGTTTCTCCCTCTCTCTTAAGATTCTATGTTTGTTCATAGGAAGATTTCCAGAGAGAAGGAGAGACAAACATCCTCAATCCACTGGGTCATTCCCCAAGTGACAGCAAGAGCCAGAGCCAAGCTGCTCTGAAGCCCAAATTAGGAGCCTCCTCAAGGTCTCCCATGTGAGGGCAGGGTCCTGAGGCTTTGGGCCATCCTCCAATGCTTTTCCAGCCATAAGCAGGGAACTGGATAGGAAGTGGAACAACATGGAAATGAATTGGCTTCCATATGGACCCTGGAGTGTGCAAGGTGAGGATTCAGCCACTAGGCCCTTGGAGAGTTTCTCTGCTTTAAATCAATTCCCTAAATATTTCACATTCCTATACTTCACAATCCTCATCTTTTAAATGAGTGTATTTAATAAAAGATTCATAGGGTTGTTGGAAGGTTTCAATGTCTGTGTGATGTTAAACCTTACCAAAAGAGTCTGAAACACTATGAAAACAAAACAAGAAGTAGTGATAATTTGGCTTGTCTAATTTACAGTTTATGATCACGTCAAATATTATGAAAGATCATGACAGGAAGAAAAGAGCAAATATTTGGTGTCCTTTCTTTTCTTAGTTGTGAGGGACTTAACAGGATTATTCCTTATTTTTTAGTTTTTATTGTAATTAATGTTTTTTAGTGAATGGGATCAAAGAGCTAGTCACATTCTGCTATCTGGTGTGTTTTATTTTGCACGTCATTTGAGCAGGCTTGACTAGAAACTGACAAAAAAGGATTGATAAATATTTCAAAACTTTGCAAACTCTTAGCAGAAAAGATTTTCCAATCAGAGAGTAGTGATTCTAACCTGTGATCCAGAAGTGACATGAAAACATCTTTTTTTTTTTTTAGGAAATGTTAAATCATAAGTTCATTTTTATTATTAGAAATATATTTCATACAATGATTGGTAAGTAAGGTTCTAGTGTTTTTATTTTCCACCATGGATGGAGGGTTGTGGGAGAGTGGGGGGAATCCCAGCACCTATAAAACTGTTTCACATAATACAATGTTACTAACAATAAAAAAAGAAAAAAAAATGAAAACATCTTTCAACTATCATTTAGATGTATGCTTATGTGTTGAAGATTGTTTTCTTTAAAACAGACCCCCACATCAAAAAGAAATTCTTCATTTCTACCTCTGCTGTTACTTATGCCTATTATATTTAATAAAATAAGCTAAGTTGATTTTCAGAATGAAAGCGATGAACACATTAGGAATAGAAGGAGATTTCCTGATAATAAAATAAAACTCTTATGGAAAAATCTGTAGTTAATTGCATACTTAGTTTTTAAAAATTGAAAACCTTTTCTCTAAGATCAGAAATAAGGCATGGTTTTTGCATACTTACTACATTTATTTCATCTGAAACTTATTCTAGACAGAACAATGAGGCAAATAAATAACATATTCAATTTTAAAATGAAGCAATATGTTGCCTATATTTATATTTGGCATGAGCTTACAAATGTAAAACCCTGAATATTCCATCAACAACCTGTGAGAGTTAATAAACAAATTGAGCATAGCAACCAGGAAGAAAAAAAGGCAACACTTCTGATGAAGTGTTGAGCAACAATGTAAATTGTCTACAACTTCAGCAATCCCATTCCTGAGCACTGGTTTCAGTTCCACCAGACACTTTCAGTTCCTCTCCTGCCAGTGCAATTGGGGAAGCAGCAGGTAATACCCTTAATGCTTGGGATTGTTCTAACCACATCAAAGCTTCCATTTTCTGAGGTTAACCAGGTTCAGCTGCACTGACTGGGGAGTGAATGTATGGGTAGATCTCTCTGTCTCTTTATCTCTCTTACTCTGACTTTCAAAACACATAAACAAACCATTTATGTACAAATTTGGTTGTACTTCCATCTTTGAATTAGCTATTCCATGTTAACTGTCAAGTGTTCATACATTTTCCACCTTTTGTCTACTTAATATCACAGTTGCAGTTGTAGAATCTCATGTCAGCAGCCTCTAATAGGCCCTGTTTTCCAGATAATGAATGGTGTTAATCAAATATTGCTGAGTCTGATACTAAGAATGTTTTTCAGTAGCTGCTTATCACTCCTGGCCCTCACTTTCATTGTGAGGCATCTATTCTCAAAAGCATCAGTGTTGTTCAGGGGCTCTGACTGTCAGCACTCAGAAGAAAGGCTGACTGCCAGAACTCAGAAGAAAGCCAGTTGAGTGGGTTCTAAGAGGTAGATTAAAGCAAAATCTTCACTTCCTCTGGATACAGCTAGAAGGATAACTAAAAGGCGAAGCCATTCAAACCACCAAAACATAATGGGCTGGGACGATTGAGTATAGGTGAGAGGTCTGCATAGACAGAACACAAAAATCCTTGTCCATATTCATTCCTGAATGGGTGGGACAAGAGAGGTGAAATACACAGGGGGTAAAAAAAAAAAAAAAGGTTGATGCTGCATAGGAAATGAAACCTTCATGTGATATTTCCACTTCACTTGCCAATCTTTACCAACGATTCTTTGGAATACTGCATGGAAATTTCTTGCAAGGCATCTTCAAATGTTAGATGCCATGCAGGTTATTGTGCAATCACAGTCACCACAGAGGAACATGGTTTCAGTCATTTCCACTTATCTTGATGCAGGTGTCCACTCTGCCGATGTTAAAGTCTGTTCTGGCCTCCTGTGCCTACCTCACAAAAATAACTGTGTGCTTGAGGCCCTCACCTCCAGATTTCCCAATGTTGAACCTAGGTGCTTAAAAGCTTGCTTTGGCAGGAACCTCGACACATGTGATTCCTGTATCCCACTGAAACTCCTCTGAGTCTCTCATGGTTGGAGTATCAGTAAATGCTATGTTAGTGTATTAGGATGCTAAGGACAGGATGTTTTGGTTGGGCAGTTGAGTTTCCTTGGTGCTGAAAAACTGCTATGTTGTCAGAAGAGGAGGCACCTGGACTATGAGAGGATTCCCCTTTAGACAAAAATCTGTTCTTTGATATCCTGCAACTTTGTAAACACAGTACAAGAAGGTAATGGCGCGATTCTTCCAAGGTCCCTGTAACAGGAGGAAGATAAGGGTGTGAGAATGGAATAAGACAAAAAGATACTGGGCATGGGAATGTAACAGGATTCCTGTGCTTGAATGCAATAAAAATTAACATGTTTAAGAATGTTACTTTTGATGTATTTCCCAGCCCAAAAGTGCCTATATGATCTTCTGTTTTGGGCTCTGCCTGGTAGACAGGTGTGCCCCAAGTTCAATGTGACACCAGCATGCTGCGGCAATAAACTCTGTGTGCTGTGCGCATTACCAGTGAGATCTCTCATTCTCTGGAGGATGACAAACTCACACCATGATGCCTGGGGGATTTAGCCCACTCTCCAACATCATCAGGCCACAATTCTGAGAGAAGGAAGAGGCAGGGCCTTGCTGTGAGCCAGGCCCGATAACCAGGAACCCAGTCATGGGCTGTGGCACCTGCAGGATAGTGATCAAGAGGCAGGCTCCACGCTCACTGATTTCCTACAGCTATGGACATCTGCTATCTCAACAAAGAGAGGTGCATCGTCATGGAAACCAGAATGAGGGGCAGACCGGCAGTTAATAGAGTGCTGGAATTTTGGGCTGCTTGGGGTGGGGATGGTGCCAAGCATGAAAACTTGCACATCTCCAAGTACATACTGAAGAATAATGGCCTTCCCAACAGGTGGATAAAATTTGGTGTCTCAGATAAAACAACAATGGAGTCTAAAATGTGAAGTTTATGAACACTACTGAAGAGTATGTGCCTTTGTTACTTTGAGGTGACTGAAGCCTGGGTGAGTGTAGGCACCATTTTAGGCTGAGCATCTGCGTGAATGAGGTTTGACATCTCTCAAGTTAAACACATTGGGAACAGTGCTGGACATTGATCAAAGGGCAACTGTGTGATTGGTGACCTGATGGGTGGGACTATTTGCAGCCCACCATGTGTGAGGCCTATGAGCTCTCTCCTGCTTGTCGACATGGTCCCTGAATGGCAAAGTACCCCTGTTCTATCACCCTGAGGAATTTGTTGGGTGCTCAGGGTGAAGGGGCGTGTGTCATAGGCCAAGGTTGAAAGGTTCTCAGTACAAGGCAAAAGCTGGGCTCTGGTCTATTATTCCTGATCTCCCCAAGTGCTTTTAGAAGTTGCTGCCCCTCCTGGGACACTCCTGGTATTACGGAAAATGCCACCATGGAGCGTTCTGTGTGTAACTGGCTATCTGATGATGCTGTGATGAAAGCAGTCTATCTAGGAACTGATGGTGTAGGGCGGAGGAAGGAGCCATGACTATCAGTCATGGTCACCTCAGCCTTGGGTCCTGTTGGTCTGGGTAGAGCTGAGCTTATAAGCACTCAAGCCTTTGCACTATGCACAACACCATTGTGTCCTACTCAGTGAATGATAAGACCTGCCAGAGTCAAGCTCAAGTCAAGCTTCAACTTCAGGATGCCGCATTCCTGCTGGACCATTCTGGAACCTAATGAAGACTTGCTTTCAATAGTTGAACTCCAGGTAGAAGCAGTTGTGTCCTGAAAAGTCAAAATTCATGTTGTGCATTTTGTTCAATTGAGCTGAAGCACATGTAGGTTGGTTTTTGGTGGGCAGTGTCTATGCGTGGGATGGTGGTCATTGTGCACATGTGTACTATTTTCTGAAATCTCAGCATCTGAACTAATGCATATTCTTTTGTATTCAGCAACTCTCCATGTATACTGCTTTCTGAAAGGCTAGGGGCAATGTGTTAATTGTTTTATTGGAGGCAGGTCTCTGAGGTAGGGACTTTCCCTTTGAACCTTGGAATTAGTGGATCCTGTTTTCTTGAATTCTGGAGACTGTACATGTGTTACTTACTATGAGAGTGAGGTAATACCTCTCACTTGGATTCCTCCTGGCATTGGTATTGATCTCATTTTCATCTTCTAAGCCATTAATTGTAGTATTATGATTGCACCTATGAGTTGTGAAATCTATTTTCTCTATTAAAATCACATTGGCAGATCTGTGTTGCAGTGAATGGGTACTTTTGCTAACCCTGATGAATCAATTCTTTACAAATTAAAATGAGAAAGAAATGAAATTTTATTGCCAGATAGGAAAAGGTGAAAAAGTGAAACAGAATAAATGAGAACATTTCAGTACAGAAATGTAACAGAAATATATATATTTAATACTTGATTATGTACCTGAAGAAGATAAAGTATCAGGGAAATCTCTCTAAAATGAAAAATGAAAAGAAAAAGAAAAGAAAAATGAAAAACCTTAATTTAGAAAAGGTTACAAATTTGAGTGTGTTCACTTTGACCAAACCTCAAAAGAATTCAGCTAAAGACACAAATTGAATTCAAGAAATATATTAAATGTCTCGATCAGCATGGAAATTATAACAATGTTAATGTTTTATCAGGACCATAGAACATGTGGCTGGAGGACCCTTTGTGCTTTTAGGAAGGAATATAAGTAAATGATGCGTGATTTCAAAATGAGAAAGGATTTTAAATATACATAGTTCTTGAATATTCATGTGTATATATATGTATAAATATTTATACATAAATAGATCTTTTAGCAATGTGTGTGAAAAAATATCAAAAAGCCCAATCATTAACAGCCCAGTGTTATATCACCTCTGATCCAGAGATTATAGAAAGTTAAATTAACAACTGGGAATTATGTGAAAGCTCAGAACATACATAGGCCATTCCTCTCTATGTCCCCTCTTGTCTGTATATCTGACGTTTTAATTTAAAAATAAATAAATATTTTATGAAAGATGGGTGTGGGATGACAGCTGCGGTGGCCTAGCAGCTGAAGTCCTCACCTTGCATGCACTGGGATCCCATTTGGGCACCATTTCTTATCCCAGTGATCCCGCTTCTCACCCAGCTCCCTGCTTGTAGCCTGGTAAGGCAGTGGAAAGCCTTGAGACCTTGCACCTTCGTGGGAGACCTGGAATGAGTCTCCTGACTCTTCCAGGAGCCATTTCAGCTGCTTAGGCAGTGAACCAGTGAACTGATGTGCTTCTCCTCTGTCTCTCCGTCTCTCTGTATATCTGACTTTCCAATAAAAATATCTTTTAAAAAATATACAAATACATACATACATACATATATCACAAATAAAATCTGATTCTGTCAAAATTATTTTGGAAATTTGTCCAAGGTAAATGCAGAATTACCTTGTTTTCCAGCTGCCTTAAATCTACATAATTACCAAATCAGTTCAAAACCAGTACAGTGCTTCATTGCTCAGTGAGAATGCTTACTTTCTGAGAAACACATCCTCATGCATTTTTCTGTGTGTATAAATACTATGCTGTGTGCTCACACAAACTAAGATGATTACAATGTATGTGGGTGATGAGATCACTGTTTCCTGAGAACTTAAATTTTGTTATACAGTGCTTGCTAAGTTGCTTGTGATACTCAAACATGTGCATGCATATCCATAAAAGCCATATTCATGGCAACAGAAAGATGGACACTCTTCTAGGCTTTGAGGCAGGTGAACAGGTGCACCAACCGACAGTGGCATATCCATGTGAGAGTAGAGAAAAATAATCTCATAGACAATGGAGTTGAAAGGTTTTTTTTTTTTGTTGTTGTTGTTGTTGTCATAAATTTTCGAATCTGTGTATAATTTAAAACCATTTATGTATATTAGAAAGAGTGACTTGGGGACTGGAAAGGGAAGAGAAAAAAATAAGGTAGGTAAGAAGAAAGAGAGTGTGGGAAGGAATAGACAGACTAGGGTAGGATAGAGGAAAGCAGGTCTCTCATCTGTTCAGTCTGCCCCAAATTACTACAAAAACCAGGATTTGTCTGAGATTTCCCGCATGTGTGTAGGTGCCAGAGCACGTATGTTATCTTGCAATATTCTTTTGCCACATTAGCAGGGAGCTTGATCCGAAGAGGGGCACCAAGACTCCAGTCATGTCCCAAATGAAATTCTAGGATTGTGGATGATGCTTTACCTATGCCATACCTGGCCCTGAAGAGCCATAGGTTATTTCACATTTTCTATGGATGCTTTGTCATATTCCTATACAGTGTTGAGTAATGCCAAGTGGAGCATAATGCATACAGTAATACAGTGCTAACATCATACAACCAATTATTATTTGACAGGATAGAATATGCACTTGGCCTAGCAGGGAAGATGTCCTTATGTGCATGGATATTAGTTCCCCTCTGATCCTGCTTCAATATATCTACTAACACATAAACTGGGAAGCAGTAGGTGATGGCTTCTGAGAAGAGATGTCTGTCACCTGCCTGAGAAATCTAAATTGAGTCCATGATTCCAGTCTTTGGCTTGGCCTAGCTGTGGCTGTTGCACCTATTTTTTTTAAAGACTTATTTAATTTTTATTACAAAGTCATATATGCAGAGAGGAAGAGAGACAGAGAGGAAGATCTTCCATCCGATGATTCACTCCCCAAGTGAGTACATTGACTGGTGCTGTGCGGATCTGAAGCTGGGTACCAGGACACTCTTCTTGGTCTTCTACGCAGGTGCAGGGTCCTAAAGTTTTGGGCCATCCTCGACAGCCTTCCCAGGCCACAAGCAGGGAGCTGGATGGGAAGTGGAGTTGTCAGGATTAGAACCGGCACCCATATGGGATCCTGGCACATTCGAGGCAAGGACTAGCCACTAGGCCACGCTGCCAGTCCCTGTTGCACATATTTTGAGAGTAAAATAGTGCCACACAGAAGCTCAGCTCCAGGGAGAACAGGTCGTCATTGAGCAGGCAGGCACAGAACAAATGCAGGACTGACTGTATATTCAAATCTCTGGTTTTCCTTTGGAGGAACACACAGAGCATTTCTCCCATCACTCCCAGCCATGCAGGAGAACACAAATGGGGCCAACTGTGGAAAACGTTTTACCCGGATCTGTCCCTGGCATCTTGTGTATTATTAGAGGCAGCCCAATATTCACACAGCAGAACTGTATCAAGTTAAATTTGTTTCCATACAAAGTTTTAAAACGTTTTAATTTCAGATTATTGTTATATAGCATGCAGTTTCCATAGGTTCTTGATTTTAATTTCCCCTTACCCACACCTCCGCCACCACAATTCCCCCGATCCATCAACAATGACGTAGCTCCTTCCAAACATATCCTAAGTTCATCACTCTGTTAAATTAATACAATCATTTCCATGACAATTCAAATGGAACCAATTACTAAAAGATACATCAATATAAATAATATCTAAATACATAATACTTAAAATCATATTAAATACATACAATACAATATACCAAGAGCAAGAGTAAGCAGACATCTGCAATCTGAGAATCACACAAAAAATATTAGTGTGACAATCAGTGTGAAGTGTATACACCAAGTATATAACCCTCAAATAACACATCGGCAATACCATCAACAGCAAAAGAAGCAACGCTTATATACAATCTTGTGCATATTCTTTACAAAAAACAGACAGGGTTAATACCAACAGACACAATGGTCATGCTTTCCAATATTACTGATTTTGTAATAAAAGGTGATTTTCTACAGTTTGTAAATTTGCTAAAGAAGAAAAGCTCAATACATCTAGCTGTTTACTTGCACTGCTCTTTGACTCTCTGGATATTAAGTTGTGAGGAAGCACTTTTTTGTAGTTCAGTGTGACGCACACGAAGTAGGACATTGGTTGTTATTGATCTCACTATTAAGTTATGTGCAGCTGAAACCACATGCCAAGATTTGCATGTTATAAATGATAACTTGTTTACATTGGAACCACCAATATGGAAACAGAATGAATGACACTATGTGACTGACCCAGCAGATTGTTCCAAAAAAAGAATTCAAACTGTAGCCCGAATAACCTGGTGGAGAAGACAATCTCATCATCCAAATTAGAAATTATTAGACACATAAATTTACAATGCTGTTATGAATAACAGTTATGAATAAAGTTAATTTGTTCAGGCTGAATTTCCCTTGTGAATAGCAAGTTATCTAACCAGGAATTCCCACATATTTACTTGTGCACATTGATGATAAAAGACTTGGTATTTTTCTTTAATCTGAGTCAAATGTGCATTTTATCCTATGGTCTATAAAGGAATGTTGTTGTCTTCACCGAATAATTCTCTTAAATTTTTAGTTTTTCTTGACATTATTTCCGTATTCTGATGTATTTCTCCTTACACTGAAATAAATTATTAAGAATATTACATGTATATGTTCTCTTAAAATAAATGTTGTTTTCAATACAGAAATAGGTATCGGGGGTCCTCCCGTCCCGCGGAAGAAATCACCCGACACTTGAGAGAGTCTTCAAGGCGCCTTTATTCTGATCTTCCGTTTTCTTCCGTTAACTCCGTTGTGACAGTTATGACCGTTATGCTCCAGCCCCTCCCCCACCAAGCCCCCCGCTTAACTGTCAAACTTGACCAATCAACTTAAAGAGAACCAAGGCACACCAATCAGGGCAAAGGGCCAATCACAGGGCAGGAAATGGTCAGTGCCCCCAACAGCTTCCCCTTCTTGTTTTATTAAGCAAGGGAGCGTGCCTGTCTTAGGTGTTCCGAGTTCAGGCTCCCTTTACCTGTCATGGGCTAACCACGTGGCTAGGAATGTGGCGCCTGTCTTAGGTTGGTGAAGCCATATCGGATACTTACCCATCTCTGGCTACCGGTCCAGCATGCCTAGCCAGACTTTTAGGGATTATCTGTTGTGAAGGGCAAGCACAGCTTGCACTAGCAGCTGCTGTTACTGCTGCTGACGCTGTGCTCAAGGATGAAGCATCCACAGACCCCAAAGAATGATATAAGGCCCAGGGCTACTATACCAGCCCATTGGTGTGCAAAGGAATGATCCTTTAGTATGCAATTTGTCCATTGCTTTACTGTGGTAATCCCTACTTTGCTGCTATTTATGGCTATAATTTGGGATCTTAGTTCCTATGTCAAATTATCGAATCGTATGGACCAGCTTCCACTAGGGGATAGCATAGCGGAAAATTCTCTGGACAAATTCAGTGCTCAGGAACCATTGGTGACAATAGAGGGAGTGACACACATTCCAGGTACACTAAGCACACAGGAGGTCCCCATATGATGGAAATAAGTTGTGGAATGCATACCAGCACTGCAGTGCCAGAGCCATTCCAACACTGGTTAAGGGCTCACTTAACTACAGAGCAATTCAAAAGGGTAACATTAGCACTCATGGAAACAATAAACATAAATGGAGCTTGTACACATACATAAATAGCATTAATAGATAACATAACAACTGCAATTAACTTTAACATTTTCTTCCCATATTCTAGAACTATTACTATTATAATTACAATTTCTTATCACTACCTTATCAATAAATGCAAAAGCTGATATATCTGAACACCCACCCCTATTAGTGCAAAGTACCCAGACATTCCAAGACTGAGCAGAAACAGATTGAACAAGGTTACCATATGTATGGTTATACATCACAAAGGCAGAATTTGAACAGGTAGGAAATAAATTGGTCACAGCAAGATCAGGTGCTACTCTTTTAGGAGTCACAGTAGTTTGACAGCTTTCCATTCTGGGGGCCATTTCCAAGGCCCTAGACAGCGAGACAATATTTGCTGCACACCTTTTATGGTGCAGTTTTAGCTGGAGATTCTGGTTGTCTCCTCTCGGTATCTGAATGAACATCAGGCTGGTCAGCATCCACCACGTCCACAGGTTCATCTTACTCTGGCTTTCTTATCACTTGCGTCAAATGTTCTGGCACCCACACTGGTCCATCAGAATCCTTCCTGGTGTTCACCAGCTGACTTCTATCTGATTCACAGCGCCAGTTATCTTCTATCCGAGTCACGGTACCAGACATATTCTATCCGAGTCACGGTACCAGATATCGGGGGTCCTCCCATCCCGCGGAAGAAATCATCCGACACTTGAGAGAGTCTTCAAGGCGCCTTTATTCTGATCTTCCGTTTTCCTCCATTAACTCCGTTGTGACAGTTATGACCGTTATGCTCCAGCCCCTCCCCCGCCAAGCCCCCCGCTTAACTGTCAAACTTGACCAATCAACTTAAAGAGAACCAAGGCAAACCAATCAGGGCAAAGGGCCAATCACAGGGCAGGAAATGGTCAGTGCCCCCAACAAATAGGAAAAGAAATTTCTCAGTGAAATTCTTGGCTCAATGACATGCTGTACTGGAATTATTTTTCTCTTGTCATATACTCTTTGCATCCACATTTTCACTATGGTGCACCCTGGAAAGTTATAGTTGAGGGACAAGAAACATATTTCCTGCTGTTCATGAGGAAGTTTGTGGTTGAGTTTCTTTTTCACACAAATGACTGACCGACCTCTGACAATTGTAAAAATCTCAACAAGTGCTGCAAGTTTACCTTGCATGTTCTTGGGGAGAGGAGCAGTCAAAAAGAAAGGGGGAGAGGTGGTTTCCCGGACAACTCACAAGATGTATTTTCAGGGTTTCAGTTCTTATCCACTTATAAAGCAATAGCTCAAACACAACTCAGTATTAGATCATGATTGTAAGCAGGAAGTTCCGAGAAAATTAACAAGGTAGCTTTGTTTAAGGACTATTAACATGCAGAAGAGATAAGGAGCACTGTCTGCCCTTGCTTAGCTGATGAGACAGACCACAGATGTTCAGCTCTGATCAAGGACTGCATGAAAACACCTTGGAGTACTCAGTGTTGGGAGCATGTATGCTGGGTGAGAGGTCCTGTGCCTCCTCTTCCTGGATCCTGTTTTGGACAGATCCCCAGCCTTAAATCTGTCATCCCCGTTTTACCTTGTTGGATGCATTCCAACAAGCATGACCTCACCACTTACATTTAAACACTTACCCACAGACTTCTCATATCTAACAATAGGAGGTAACTGAATGAGAATGTAAAAGGACACTGGAAGATACATTTAGATTAATGTGAGAAAAGCATTCTTTAGTAAAATAACAGTATAGGGTGATTTAGTTGGTGGGGTTCATGCAGTAGGTTTGGATGGCACAACATCGTCAAAGGTATGAAGAGAAAGCTCCCCTGTTTGGCAGGACCTAGGGTAGCTGCCAGGCTGTTTGGCAGGTTACAGTAGGTGTCTCTCTAACCACCTGAACTCATTTTCACCTCTTTTTGCATGGACAGTCAAGCACTCCACTAAGAAGTCTATAATCGATTGATGCATTGTTGTTTGCCCCTGTGCAGTGGTGTGAGCTTGGGAGTTAATGCTATTGATAATGTGCTGGGGAACAGGCATTCAACTACATGCAGCAGTCGAATTAAGCCCATGCCATTTCTGAACACCTTATTGTGTGCCTACCCATTGCACTGGAATCTGGCCAAGACATATGGCATGCATTCTGGGAAATGACTTGTTAAGAATGTAACAAACTATAATGGAAGTGATGGGTGTATGAGACGAAACTGCTATGCCAAAAAATATAGTTACTGTGACCCTTAAAGTTGAGCCCCTTTTACAGCATAGAAACTGTAGCTCTTTTAGCCAATTTTATAGTGTTTTAACTAGAGGGATTATAGGGCGTTTCATGAATATCATAAAAGCTTGCTTTTGATTATTGCTTGACTGTTTGTGCAGTTATAGAGCCTGTAATTACATATTTGAAACCTTCGTCTTGGATTGTTTCTAGTTTTTCTCTTGTAACACATTTCTCCCATGAAATGATGGGCAAGTTGTGGAAATAGGAATGTAGTAGGAACGTATGACTAATTAGTAGGTAATCAAATGTGCCTTGGCTTTGGAGTCCTGGCTGTTACCTAGTGGCTACTACTGAACAATGAATAAGAGCACAAATCTCACGCTACAACTAAATATTTTATCACAAAGAAAAGGAAAACCTAAAGAATAAGGAAAGAAGAAATCTCCAAATAAATGTCCCTTGATTAACATGAGGTCATTGGGGACAGCCAAAACAGTATGCATAATAAAAGTCCCTTTTACAAAATGTTATTATCAACACTAACCTCCAGGCTCGCATTGAGTATAAAACCAACTCCACAGTAGCAAATAATGCCTGAAAGGATTAGAATTGTTCCTCAGGGTTGCGCAGTGTGTGCATGCAAAGGAAGGTGGATCGTGCATCAACTGAATGTACCCAGCAATCCCCCCTCTATTATTACATTTGAGTGTGCGGAGTTCTCTCCAAGTGGCTTGAATCATGGAACTCAAACATCAGGCCAAAAGACAATACAAAGAGGAGAACAATTAGTGTGACTCCCAAGTTAAGAAAAATGAAGAAAAGATTTTATCAAAAAAAAAAAAAGACTATAAAAATTGATTAGCAATGCATCCAACCTGAAGGCCAGAAGGTTAGAGTGAGAAATGGCAGAAATCTGGACTTTTAATTCCTGGAGCTAAGACTAGTAGATGTGTTTTTCCATACACCTTGGTGGTGAGCTTTAATATCACTTGAGAGACATGCGAATCTTTAAAAGGCAGAGGACTGATACAGGCTGGGGCCTGTCCATACCCACATATGGCACAAACAAGGCCCAGTAAGCCAGTTGAGACCTAGCCTAGTTCATTACACATCTACCCTGGTCCTACAAGACACCAGTGTTGAATCTGGCCCAGCATGGTGCGTCCAGTCTCAATCCATACTTGTGCCAGGGGAGACTACAACCATATTTTAATGTGAATGCAGCACCCATTCTAGCCCCCACACCACTTGGTGGGAGCCTCAACCCATTGAGGGTGTCCCATTATCTCACACCTGAGCCTATTTTCAGCCATAGATCTTGCGCTTGCCAGTGGTTGCTCTGACATAGCTTGGCACAGCCCCTCACTTGCCCGATCTCTGCCTTATACACTCTGGCATAGCATCTTTGGCTCATGCAGACCACTAGGTGCAAGAGCTTGGCATGACCTATGCTCCATTCTGGTTACTAGTTTCAATTGTGGGGTAACATTTGCTCAGTCTTGCCCAGTACACTCCATTCCATTACCAATTGACACATTAGCCAGCTGTTGGAGCTACTTTGCCCAGCTTGTCTGACCCCCAGGTCTGGACCACATATTCACCAGTGAAAGCTATGACTTGCCAGGGGAGTTTCCCAACCTCCTCCAATTGATCCATTCCCAGACTCAGTTATCATACACACCATTGTGTTTTATTCCAGGACTTGGTGCAATCGTGCCTTCCATTTGGCTTTGTATGGGTTGGTGAACATTACAAGCCAGAGCAGGTTATAGAAATTACAATTTCCATGATAGTTTTCTTATATTAGAGAGAACATATGTATATTTGCTGTTTTGTGATTGACACATTTTATTGAGCATAATGGATTCTCTTTGGGACAACCTGGTTGTCCATGGCATGTTTGTTCTTCTTAATAGATAATAATCTTCTATGGAGAATAAGTAATACAGTTTCTTTAACCATCTTCGTATGGGAGCACATCTGGATTATTTCCATGTCTTTGCTATTGTACATTGTGCTGCTGCAAATATTGGCTTAGAGATCTTCTTCCCATATGCAGATTTTCTATGTGTTTGATTATATTCCTAGGAGCGGAAGAGCTGTATTGTATGGCAGGATTTTATTTGCAGTTCCCAAGCACTCTCCATATTGATTTCCACAGTGCTTCATTATCCTACACTCCAACCCACAGTGAAGGAGACTACCTTTCTATATACAGCTTTGCCAACAGGTGTTGTTATTCTAGTTCTGAATGTAGGCCAGTCTCACTGAAGTTAAGCAGTACTTCAACATGGCTTAAAGTGTGTCTCTCTAATTTCTTGGGAGCCTGAGCATCTTTTCCTCTGAATATATTTTTTTAAAAATATGTCTGCAGAACCCTTTGCCCTTTTCTTCACAGATTGCTTACTTATTTTATTGTTTGTTTGTTTTTTATTGTCCCTGGGATTGTGTAGCTCCTTTTAAGTCCTTGATATTATTTCCTATTCACTTGTGCGTTGTGCAAGCATTTTCTCTGTGTCTGTTGTATACCTCCTCACTTTGTTCATTTGTTTCCTTTGGTGCACAGAAGATGCTTTTTAGTGTGATGACATCGCATTTGTTCACTTTGGCTTTGATTGCCTGTGCTTTTGGTTACTTTTCTAAGAAGTCTTTCCTTGTTGCTTCATCTTCGAGTACGCTTCCTATGTTTTTCTTGAAAAGTTTGATTGTTTCTGGGTGTAGAGTTTGTTCGTTGATCCATTTAGATCCAAATTTTATAGTTGGACTGTTGTGTTTCTGGCTTCTTACCTCTGCAGGTGCTATACAGTTATCCGAACAGCACTTGCTGAATAGATCCAGATTTTTGCTTGGATAGTTTCCAGCTTTCTTGTCAAAGATTAGTTGACCCTACATGTGTGGACTCCATTCTGGTGTTTGTATTCTGTTCCACTGATCACCTTCTCTGTTTCTGATACAATACCAGAGTGTTTTGATGACCACTGATCTGCATCTGTCTTGAGGTTTGGAATTGTGATTCCTTTCACTTGGCTTTTTATTATTCAAGATAGCTTAGGTTATTTCTGGGCTTTTGTGATTCCAAATGAACTTTGATACCTTTGCTTCTATTTCTGAGAAATCTATTATTGGGATTGCATTGAATCTAAATATCATTATTGCTAATATGGTCTTTTAGATGATGTTGATATTGCCACTCCAGGTACATGGTAATTTTTCAATCTTTCAAGATCTTCTTCTATTTCCTTCTTAAATATTTTATACTTCTCCTCACAGATATCTTCCACATATTTATGTAGCTTAATTCCTAGGTATTGAAGATTCCACTACTCTTCTATGTTAAAACTTACTCTACTAAAAATTCCTTTCTCAGCCTTAGAATTGTTTGTGTACACCAGTGTCATTGACTTGTGCTCACTCATTCTTTATCCTGCTACTCTGCCAAAGTCTCTTCTGAGTCCCAAAAGACTCTTGGATGAATCCTTTGGTCTACTACGTAGAGAATCATGTAGTCTGCTAGTAGCGATAATCTCAGTTCCTCAGTTCAAATTTGGATTGCTTTAATTCTTTTCTGCTTGCCTCGTGGCTCTGGCAAGGAATTCCAATACTGTAGTGAAAATCAGTGGTGACAGTGGGCATCCCTGTCTAGTTCCTGATGTTAGTGGGTAGGTTTCCAATCTTTCACCATTAGTATGATGCTGATATGTTGGGTTGTTCATGAATTGCTTTGATTGTGTTGTGGAATGTTCCTTCTATGCCATACTTAGGGTGTTCAGCATGAATTGTGCTGGATTTAATCAAATGCCTTCAATGCATCTGTTGAGAGGACATATGATTTTTATTTTTTATTTGTTAATGTGATGTATCACATTTCATGATCGGCTGATGCTTGATCATCCCTGCATCTCTGCAATGCATGGATGTATCCTACCTGGTCCAGATGAATGCTCTGCCTGATGCGCTGTTGGAACTGGTTGGCTAGTATTTTGCTGAGGATCTTTGAACCTATGTTCTTCAAGAATATTGGTTTGTATTTCTCTTTTTGTGTTGTTTCTCTTTGTGGCTTTGGAATTAAAGTGATATTGGCTTCATAGAAAGTGTTTGGAAGATCTGCCTCGCTTTCTACTACTTGGAAAATTTTGTGAAGGATTGGGGTAAATTCCTCTCGAAATGTGTGTTAGAATTTAGCAGTGAAGCCATCTGGTGTGGGACTTTCCTTATTTGGGAGGGCTTTAATTACTGACTCAAAATCATAGCTAATGATATTTCTGTTAAAATTAATTGCTTCTAGATTCAATTGTGGTGGATTGTATGTGTCCAAAGATCTATCCATCTCTTTACGTCATCTGATTTGCTGCAGATAGTTGCTTGTAATAGTTCGTGATGGGCTAGTGGGGAGTCTGTTTTGTTAATTTTCTGAAAGAACCAACTCTTTGAGGGCCCAGTGTGGTGGCACAATGGTTGAGGTTCTCACCTTGTATGTCGGGATCCCATATGGGTGCTGGTTCTAATCCTGGCAGCCACGCTGCCCATCTACCCCCCCTGCCTGTATCCTGGGAAAGCAGGAGATCACAGCTCAAAGCTTTGGGACAATGTACCCGCATGGGAGACTGGCTTAAGTTTGGCATAGCATTCCCAGTTGCGTTCACTTGTGGACTGAATCATCGGATGGAAGATCTTCCTCTCTGTTTCTCCTTTTTCTATATCCGCTTTTTCATAACAATAAACAAAAATCTTACAAAAAAAAAAAAACAGCTCTTTGATTCATTGATCTAATGTATAGATATTGTATCTCTATTTCATTTATTCCCTGCCTTGTTTTGATGATTTCCTTTTGGCTTCTAATCTTAGGATTGTGCTACTCGTTTTTCCTTCTCCTTCAACTATAGGGCCAGCCAATTTATTTCATGCTTTTCCAGTTTCTTGACATAGGCACTGATTGAAATGAACTTCTCCCTAGCACTGCCTTGATTCCTCCTTTGATTTCCTCTCTAACCCACTTCTCATTTAGCAACAATTGTTAGTCTCCATGTGTTTGCAAGTCTTCCTCGGTGTTTTGGACTTCTTGGTTTCTAGCTTCATTCAATGATGGTCTGAGAAGTTGCTTAGTATAATTTTAAGTTTTAAAATTTGTTGAGGCTTAATTTGTGGTATACATAAGTTATATCTTATTATAGTTCTGTATCTCAATTTTGTTTATTCCCTCCCTTAGTTTAATTATTTCTTTTTGGGTTCTAATCTTGGGATTGAGTTACTGTTGTTTTTCCATCTCTTTCAACTGTAGGGGTAACCAATAAGATGGTCAGTTCTGGAGAAGGTTCCAATGCTCTGATTCTAAAGAAAAAGTGTATTCTCTCTCTTTATGACTAACTGCTTCATACATGTAAACTAAGTCCATTTCTAGAGTTTTGTGAGTTCTGTTATTTCTTTGCTTAGTGTCTGTCTCTTTGATCTGTCCTTTGATGTGAATTGGGCATTAAGATCCCCCACTATGATCATATTGGAATCTCTTTCTCCCATCAAAGCCATTAATATTTGTTTCACATAGCTAGATGCTCTGGCATTAGGCATGTTACATTTATTATGGAAATCTTCTTTCTGAATGGATTCTTGGATCATTATGTGGTGTCCATCTTCATCTCTTTGATGTTCTTTACATCAAAACCTATGTCATCTGATAAAAGAATGTTTAGTCCTGCACGTTTTTGCTTACATTTCACTTGCAATATCTCTTTCTATCACTTCAGTTTCGATTGCCTCTGATTTTTGTTGCCAAGACTATCTCTGGCTAAAACCAGGAACCTGGAGTGCATCTAAGTCTCCCATGCATTTCAGAACTTCAACTATTTTGTGCTCATTCACTTGGTGCATTAAAAGAGAAGGAGATTGGACATGGAGCAGCCAGAATTCAATTCTATGTTGTACTAATGTTACTGTCAGTGACTTGAACGAGTGTGATCTTATACTGACCCATTTTTTATGTCTTTGACTCCTGGGAAAATTTGGTCCATGTTTTTATTTAGTTCTTTTATTTTTTAAATACTTTGTGCACAAAAATATCCCAGAATATTTTTAATTTTTTTTTATTTTTCATTATATTTATCACAACTTATATAGTTAATTAGCGCAAAAAGGTTCAATGGCTATAGGAAAGTGGGTAAGACTATGATTTCCACGTTGTTTCCTTCATGTATCTGAAGAAAAGAGCAATATTAAGGGAGAATTCCTATCCCGTTACCCCCACCCCCACCCCAGGTCCTGGATGTTGGTTGGAGGCTGTTGTCACATGCAGTACAGGCAACCTCATCTTGGCATTTCCTATTGGACATTTTTTTTGTTTGTTTGTTGAGACTGAGCCTGGCTTAAAACACATATTGTACTTTTTCTCGGATTTGCCACTGGATGACATGAACTGATTCAACGTGGTCTGCCCACAACCCAATGTATACCAAATATATGCCAGTGGGTAACTTTCCATGACCTGTTCTGGGCTGTTTCCTAGCAGGTTTCATGTGTTTACATGCCAGATCTGTGTCCTGCCAGATGAGTTTTCCCGGCTCTTCAATCAGTACCTTTCCCAATGCCAGATTGTGCATACCAGGGGGTCCAATAGCCAGCCGTACTCAGTTCACCTCCTGTCATAGCAGGAACAGTGGCTTGTTCTGACTGGCCTTCAACCCAAACTGCTTCTTGCTGTTGGATGTTTCAGCCCAGCCATGGCTGGTCCACACCCACATATGGCTCACATATGGCTCAGTAGGTCTTGAGACCTAGCCTAGTCTGTCCCACATCTACCCTGGTCCTCAGAACACCAGATGGTGTTGGAGTCTGACCAGGCTTGGTGCACCCTCTCCCAGTCCATACTTGTGCCATGGGAGACTATAACCATATCCTGATGAGAACACAGCTGGCATTCTAGCCCACACACCCATTGAAGTGGAAACCTCAATCCATTAAGGGTGTCCCCTTACTTCCCATCTCAGCCTATTCCCAGCCATAGATCCTGTGTTTGCCAGTGATTGCTCTGACTCACTTTGGCACAGCCCCTCACTTGGCCCTATCTCTGCTTTAGACACTCTTGCATAGCATCCCTGGTTCACACAGACCACTAGGTGCAAGAGATCGTCATGACCTATGTTCCATCCTGGATAGTAGTTTCAATTGTGGGCTAAGGTTTGCTCTGTCTTGCCCAGTACACCCCTTTCCATTACCAATTGACACATTAGCCAGCTGTTGGAGTTACTTTGCCCAAGTTTTCTGACCACCAGGTATGAGCTAAATATTCACCAGTGAAAACTATGATTTGCCAGTGGCGTTACCCAACTTCCTCTACTTGATCCACTCCCAGATCCAGTTCTCATACATGCCCTTGTGTTTTATTTCAGGACTTGGCACAATCTGGCCTTCCATTTGGCTTTGTATGAGTTGGTTAACATTGCAACCCGAATCAGGTTATTTAAGTTACAGTTTACATGATGGTTTACTTATATTAGAGAGAACATATGTACATTGTTTTCAATTACATCTCTCTGATGGCTTGGGAGCCTGAGCCTCTTTTCATTTGAAACTATTTTTTTTTCCAAAAACATAAATGTCTGCTAAATCTTTAGCCCTTTCCTTCAAAGGTTGTTTACTTATTTCTTTGTTGGTTTGGTTTTTATTGCCCCTGGGATTCTGTAGCTCTTTATAAATCCTGGATATTAGTTCCCCATCACTTGTGTTTTGTGCAAGTATTTTCTCTGTTTCTGTTGTTTACCTCCTCACTTTGTTCATTTGTTTCCTTTACTGCACAGAAGAACATTTTAGTTTGATGAGATCCCCTTTGTTCACTTTGGCTTTGGTTGCCTGTGCTTTTGGTTACTTTTCTAAGAAGTCTTTCCCTGTTGCTACATCTTTGAGTGTGTTTGCAATATTTTTTCTTGAAAAGTTTGATGGATTCTGGGTGTAGATTTTAGTCCTTGAACCATTTACAGCTATTTTTTTCTTTAGTTGGACAATTGTGATTCTTGCTTCTTACCCCTGAAGCTTCTATACAGTTATCAGAACAGCACTTGCTGAATAGATCCGGAATTTTGCTTGGATAGTTTCCAGCTTTCTTGTCAAAGTTTAGTTAACCCTACATGTGTGGACTCCCTTCTGGTGTTTTGTTCTGTTCCACTGATCACCTTCTCTGTTTCTGTTGCAATACAAGAGTGTTTTGATGACCACTGATCTGTATCAGTCTTGAGGTTTGGAATTGTGATTTCTTTCACTTGGCTTTTTATTATTCAAGATAGCTTAGGTTATTTCTGTGCTTTCATGAATCCAAATGAACTTTCTTACAAATTGCTTCTATTTCTGAGAAAAATGTTATTGGGATTTTGATTGGGATTGCATTGAATCTGAATATCATCATTGGTAATATGCACATTTTGATTGTGTTGATCCTGCCAATTCAGGAATGTGATATAATTTTTCCAGCTTTCAAAATCTTTCTTTATTTACTTCTGAAATGTTTTAAAGTGCTGGAGTTCAGCTCCAGCCGGGTTCTGAGCTTGGGAAAAGTGCGTGGAGTCGGCGATAAGAAAGACAGAGGCACAGACTCTTGGTGCATTCTCACCAAGTGAGAATGCATTCTCAGCTCCAGAAAAAGCTGTCCTTTTTTATTTTCTCAAAACCCCTCTCAAGCTTCTACATAAGCAACTAATTCTTCTATTTTTTACTTCAAAATTTGGGGGACATATACAGACATTTGGTCACTCCGTCTGCACTTCAAGGATAAGCAGGAGTCCCTAAAGATAATTCTGCAAATTACAGTATTCATATTCCTCAAAGCAAGCTATTAGTTAATCTTCAACAGTATCCATAAAGCAACAGCCAGGACTCCAAGGCCTTTGCACATGTGCTTACCTGATTATTAGTAGTACTTTCCCACCACATTTCTATTTCTACAATTTACCCATCATTTAATTGGAGAATCGGTTATAAGGGAAAAACCTAAAATTCAAAACAGGAATTTCAAATATAAAATCCCCCCCTACAACTACAGATTCCTTAACCCCATAAACAATGAGACAATAATCAAAAGCATTTTTTAACAAAAGCATCCTCAATTCCTCTAGCTAAAATTATAAAAGCAGCTAAAACAGTTACATTTTCTATGCGCCAAAAACTTGCAAAAACAGGCTAGCCTTTGAGATAACAATAACTATATTTACTTCCATAGCAGTTTCACTTCTCACTCCCATCACTTCTGTAGCTTTGTTAAATACTTATTAAGCCATTTCCCAGAAGGCATGCTATATGTCTGACCTAATTTCTGGGCAATGGTTAGGTACAAAATAGGGTGTCCAGAAATGGCATGGGTTTGTTTGTACTCCTGTGTGTCACTTGTCAAAGGCTCAATCACC
The DNA here is from genome assembly GCF_017591425.1 of Ochotona curzoniae. NCBI lineage: Eukaryota > Metazoa > Chordata > Mammalia > Lagomorpha > Ochotonidae > Ochotona > Ochotona curzoniae. The sequence goes on along the minus strand of NW_024465174.1, from coordinate 150,153 downwards.
AAGACATTATCAGTGACATTAACTCTCAAGTTCACATTGTTGAAAAAAGCCATTTCACAGGGGCAAACAACAATGCCTGAATAGATTACAGAAATCTTAGTGGGGTGCTTGAGTGTCCATGCAAACAGGGGTGAAACAGCATCAAGGAGGTAAGAGAGAATTCTGCCGAGTTTTCTCATCTAGGATGAACACAAGACATGCTGTGCTTTTTTCTCCAGGCTATAATACTAGAGCAGTGCAATACAGATAGGTCCCATGCTATATACACCAGGCTGATGACAGTGGCACTAAGAAACCTGAAATCAATGGCTATTCATTGCAGGCACTGAGAAAAGGAGCCAGGAGGTACAAGAAGCTCTCTTAAACTGTATGCAATAATACCTTTCAAATAATTCAAAATAGTCTTTTAAAATAAATTAGCATAGCTTTTCCAATAAACCTATCCAGAAAAAGTCTATCTTTGAATGGATTAATGAGGCTTCAAGTGCATATAGGCATCTCATTGCTGAATATATACACTAACAACCAGAATACAGGTTCTCTGGTTAGTAACTGATGCTCATTAGATGAAGCCAATCTCATTTACTCCCATGTGGGTGCAGTATTCCAAGGCTTTGGGCATTCCTCTGCTGTTTGCCAGATCACAAGAAGGATGCTATCTGTTTGGAATGCAGGGCTTCCAGGACAGAAACAGCAATCATACAGGATCTGGGTGCATGAAAGTTGAGGGATTTAACTACTATGCTATTGTACTTGGCTCAAACTACAACCAATATTTAATCATACCATTATTCAGCATGATAGAGCCATGCTGCATGTAGCCGTTAATTCCCAGTGTGATAAAGTTTACATTTTTGTGCTCCGTTTATCAGTTTTTACAGAGCAGAGAGAACATAGAATATTTGGCATTGGGACTGACGTGTTCCTCTAAGCTTAAGGTTCCCTGCTGTGTCGTTTTGTTGCAAACCCTAAGATTTTAGTATTTTTGTGCCTGAATATTCCATGCAATAAATGTAGCAGTTTTTCCAGTTATAAGCTGATTAACCTATGGGCTGTGTAAAAGTGGTGGCTGCTATGAATGTTGCTAATAAAAGCAAGGGGTTGTTGGTCACCCTCTCATGGGCAGAATTGATTTCATGCAGACATATTTTCTGTAGCAATCGGCTGGGCTATTTCATTGCACCCCTCACACTGATTTCCACCACATTTTCAGTATGCTTGAAATATACTACTTTCTATTCCCACCGACCATGCATCATGGTGCCTATCCCCTGTCAGGAATAATTGTCAGTCAGGTTGTTAGGAAACCTCTGTGCTTAAGCCATTCTTGCCAGGTTTTTATTTCATGTCCTTGTGCTGGAGTACATGATTGTTGCTTCATATACATACTGTCACTTTTAATTTCATTATTTGAAAAAAAAATCTGTTAATGCTCTTAGCCATTTTCTTTTTCCAAAGTTCCATTTCAATGGGAAAGTCAGATTTACCTAGAGGCCAAGACAGAAAGCAAGATTTTCCACCTACTGGTTCAATCCCCAAGTGGCTGCAATGGATAGCAAGTGCCAATAGGAAGGAACTTCTTCTAGGTCTCCTGCATGAATGCATGCTCTTAAGGGTCTGGGCCATCGTCTGTTGCCATTCCAGGCCATTCCATGCCAAAAGCAGGGAGCTGTAAGAGAAGTGGAGCAGTCGGAATTCATATGGAACCCTGATGTGTTCGAGGTAAGGATTTTAGGCACAGGGCAACCATGACAAACCCAATCCTTTTCTTGGGAACCTTATTTCACTCATGCTGCTTTGGAGATTCTTCATTATTTGTGCATGCTGGATGTTACTCCACTCTCTGTTTTGCCAAAAACAATGTTTTCTCCCATGCTTCTGCCCATTTACATTCTTGAACATCTACTCAAAATACAATAACTGCTTAACCTGATGTAATCCATTTATTTGTTTTGTTGCTTCAATTTTCTATGCCTTTATAGTCCAGTACTTCCTAATATGTCTTCAACTACACCGGTGTTTTTCCCAAGTATTCTTCCAGTACTTTGATGCTGTCATATTGTTTGTTTAGTTCCTTTGTTTGATTTAAGCGTAGAATTTTAGTAAGATGAGAAACAGGGTGTTGTTTCTTCATTCCGTATGTATATATCCAATTTTATCAGATGATTTGTTGAAACAACTGTGTTTGCTCCCTGGCCCATTTTTTAGATTCATTGATTTTATTTCTTTTGGCATTGTGTGGCCACACATCTTTACGTTTCATTACATAGCTCTATTTCACTGAGTTGCTCTATGACTGTACATAGAGATATATATTTATTTATACATATATACTTGAATAAATATATAAATATGATTATATATCAGTAGATAATATATCTATCTATGAATATATATTATATATGTACTAATATATTATATCTAAAATATATGTATTATAGATGTCTATAATATATGTAGGATATGTAATATATATATATATTTACACATTTGTAGATATATCAAGATACACATGCATGTACTTGTCAATGTATATATAATTTTTTTTGACATTTTGCATGAATGTTACTTTTTAATCGAGACAACATATGATATATGCGTCAGTGGGATACTGAGTATAATTGTCTTCATCTGGAATTATTTTTTTGCAAAGGTAAGATTTCAGTTTTTTTGTGGTAGTACAGTATCCCATGGATTAGATACACCACAGAGTCTTTATGATTCAACTTAATTTGGACTTTTGATATTGTAATAAATTAATGATGATAATTAAAACATTTTTTAAAAGGAATTAGGAAATACATATGAAAGAGAAATATACCATGTTCTTGTATCAGCAGGATCAACATTATCAATACGTACCTATTACCAAAAGTAATATTTAGACTCAACACCATCGGAAACAAAATCCCAATAACATTCTTCTCAGAAGTAGAAAAAACTTACAGAGTTCCTCTGGAAACACAAGAGCCCAAAAAGATCCAAACCAATCCTGACTAATAAAAGAGAAACTGGAAGAATCACAATTCCAGACAGCATTAGATGGAAGTGGTCATCAAAGTAGTCTGATACTTGTACAGAAAGAAAAAACTATTAGAAATCACACAAGAGAGCCCACACATGCATAGCCCTAATCTTGAACAAGACAACTGAAAATAATTCTGGGGAAACATCGGGTCTCTTCAGCAAATGGTGTTGAAGCGATAGAATAGCAGTCTACCTAGGTAAGAGGCAAGACCCCTACCTGTCACTGTACAATTCTCAGAACTACAGGGATCAAGAAAATAAACCTACACCCAGAAATCATCAAACCATTAGAGGAAAACGTTGGAAGCCATCTAAACGAGTCAAGCATTGACAAAGACCTCTTAAAAAGTCACCAAAAGCTTAAGCATTCGAAGCCAAAATAAACCAATGGGATTACATCAGACTAAATGATTCTACTCAGCAAAGAAAATAATTAAGAAGTGGAGACGTAACGAAAGAAAAGGGAGAAAACTGTTGCACACTAGAGAACCGGTAGGTGTCGAATATCCAAGATTTACAAAGAAATCCTTAAGCTCAACAAAAGTGGAACAAACAACCCTGTGAAGAAATGGGCAAAGGAAATTCATCTTTTTTAAAGATTTATTTATTTATTACAAAGTCAGATATTCAGAGAGGATGAGAGACAGAGAGGAAGACCTTCCATCCGATGATTCACTCCGTATGTGAACACAACCACCGGTACTATGCGGATCCAAAGCAGGGAAACAGGAGCCTGTTCCAGGTGTCCTAGGCAGGTGCAGGGTTCCGAATTTTGGGTCATCCTTGACTGCCTTCCCAGGCCGCAGTTAGGGAGCTGAACAGGAAGCAAGGCTGCCTGCATTGGAACAGGTGCCCATATGGGATCCCGGTGCTGTCAAGTTGAGGAGTTTGGCAAATATGCCACGCTGCCAGGCCCAGGAGAGAAATCAATTCAAATGACTAATTGACATATGAAAAAGGTGCTGGCTTGCTGGTTGTCAGGGATATACAAATGAAAAGCACACTGAGATTCCAACTAACATGACTAAGATTAGTCTACATTCATAACTCTACTAACAACACCTGCTGGAATGGACATGGGGAGAAAAGCATCCTCTCTCATTGCTGCTGGGAAAGTGGGCTAATATGATCACTATGGAAGTCAGGATGGACATTGCTAAGAAAACTGAAAATGGACCTGCCATATGACCCAGCTAGCCCATTGATGGGAATATATACAAAGAAAATGAAATCTACATGTGAGAAAGGAATCGGTAATACTTTATCTACAGCAGCACAATCTACAATAGCAATGACATGGAAAGAGTACAGATGCCCATCCATAGAGGATTGGATAAGAAAACCATGGTTACTGTGGTTACAGAAAATGGGTGGACATCACCGTTAACTCAGTCAGAGATCTGACACTCCCCAAAGGCTGCCAATTCCATGTACAGGCTGATGATGCACAAAAGCCAACATTCTCTCTCATATCAGAGCCCAATCAGAGCTGATGTCAGCACCCATGTCAGAGGAAGTAGAAGACCTTTGTCTCCACTATGCTGCTGGTCTTTCACACTTGCAGTCCTCTCTTCTCCTGTCTATTCCTCCACTGCACACCATAGGCCCAGGAACTGACTTCTCTTCACAAAAAAAAGGTCTGTTTCTACTTGGTCCGCATTTTCTTTTTTCAGTAGAACTAACAGAAACTGTGCTACATCTACTCCGTGGAACACCACTCAACCACCAGAAAGAATGAAATTCTCCCCTTTGTGACAATATGGACCCAACTACAGAACATTATACTCAGTGAAATAAGTCAACCTCAAAAGGACAAATACCATATGTTCTCTCTGGTATAAGGCAAACCACATAGAATTATAAGATCAAAATCCTTTCAATATGCTGTCTGTGTTATGTTCCAGGTATTTTTGTTTTAATTTTTATTCATTCAAATGAAGTATTTATATTCCCTTACTGATTTCATCACTGACTCAATTACACAGTAGCATCATTGTGTTCCAGAAGATTTTTGAGTTTATATTTTCATTTCTTCAATAACACTGATCATTCAGGACTATGGTATTTGCCTTCATTTTACAGTTAATTTTCTGTTTTACTTCCTGATATTGATCTTATTATGTGGCTTTTCTATTATGGGGATGTACAATAACTGTGTGATAGAGACTAACGTATTGAGATGTGAAGACACTAAGCCGTATACATGTTTAATTCTAAAACAAAGATGTACTATCAGTGAGACTGTTCCCATCATTGTTAAAATAGAATGCTGCCATTGTCCATGCTATGGATGTTCTTGTCTATTTTGAGTGGTATGCAGTACTGCTGCATTTTCTCTGCATCTTCTCCTTATGAAATGCTGTTGAGTGTTGTTTTGTGTCTTCCTGGAAAGCTGCAAATCTTGTAATTGGGTAGCTGTTTAGATATTTTCCTCTTTTATTTTGCCTTTTCATTGTTGAATGGATAGTTTCTTTCTTTGTTTCTAAAGTGTACGTACTTATTTGAAAATCAGAAACATCTCCCAAGTGCTGTTTCATTCCCCAAATGACTGCAATGTCCAGAGCAGAGCAGTTAGGAGGCTGGTATCCAGGAGCATCTGGAAGTTCTCTCAGCTGGCTTCAGGAGCCCAAGGGCTTGAACTGCTGCTACCTTCCCATGCATGTTAGCAGGAAACTGATTCAGAAGTAGACTGGCAGGACACGAAAGATGAATGTTTTCTCTATGAAATATCCTAGCAATAGGCTGAGCGAAATTTAAATATGGATGTGGAATGAGCCTTAAGGCTGTGTAATGGCAACAAAGAATTATTTCACAAAGAGATCATAAATAAAAAATACCACAGAGTTCAAAAAAAGTACATTTAACAACATGAAGGCATTATGATAGTATTTAATAGTTACTGATTTGAAAGATATGTTCAAAATTTCCACACTCTTGCTATTGTCTTTACTACTGTGAAAATGAGAAGAGACACATTCCACATGTTCTGTTCTAAGCAAGCCCTGCTTTACTCATCCCCTCAATTTTAAACGGAGGAACATAGTTTCTTTCTGCAAATTGAAGTGTTTGAAATTTCCATTTATCACTTAAAGGATCCATGTGATTTATACTGCAAAATCATATGATATTTGCTGAAAAATAATACTGAAAAAGTAAAGAATCCTCATGATACATACTGCCAAATCATGACAATACATTATCAAACAAGAATATGAAAATTCATGGGACTCTTTAGCCATCTGACTCTAACATGGCTAACACACAAAGTGCACGTTGGACAATAACTTTATGGTTTGTATCTTGGCAGGGTCTTAAAGCATATGAATAATAACTGAGCATATGAATAATAATTGAGCATTAAGTTTGGAGCCATGATTAAGTTACTAAGCAGTTCTGCAAAGGAGTATTCATTCTGCTATCACAAAAGAATTATTCCACAGGAAGATACTAGAAATGTTTTCTTTTCAGAAGATACTGGTCTAGAGATCAATTACCAGTCAAATTAAGCATCTGGTCATGTTTAATGTGCTATTGATTTTTAATGGGACACATTACATCTTTCCTTTGTTATCTCTGTGTCTGCTATATAAAAGTCAGTGGAGAATCTTTCTTTGTTTCATTTGTATCTCCTGACAAACTCAAAACTTAACTGGTCTTCACTGGTTCTTATGTCTTGTGCAGATATCATTGGGTATTTGATCGGCATATATTTCATGGGTTACAACAAATTATTGTTAGAAAAAGGTAAAACTGAGTCAAAACATTTGAATATGACTTCAGAATTTTGCAGCCAGCCGAGTGCGGATGCAACACTTTCCATCTCTGCAAGAATTAGTCCTATAGGATAGATCCTGACCATGGATAGCAAAGTTGCCCCATTTAAAGTGATATTGCAACCCTTAAGGCAACGTTTCCCTGAAACCTTGGTCATAGACTTCAATTTCAAGCATGCTTTTCAACTAATGATATTTCTTGTCGTGTGGTGCACATGCTAACAACCCTGAACTACTCACAATAGTGATTCAGGGGATAAATCTACTCTGTGAATCTGCACCATACAATGACTCCTACACATTTACTCAAATTACACTCCAGTTTTCTGCCCTCACACTTTGAAATCTCAATGTCACCTAACCCCTGTGTTACTGTAGGGAAGCTGTTCTCAAGTATCATAGGCAACCGTCTCATCAGCCTAGTGCACTTCTGTCAAAATGCCATTTTATGTCTTGACTGTAACAAATTTATTGCACTACTGAAACAGGAAACTCACGCAAAGTCCAAAGATTTTGAATCTATGAGATGAAAATAATCAAATTCAATTGGAGATAGATTGAGAAATGGGTAGGAAACACAGTTATGGTTATATTCACATACCTTTGTATATACCAGCTCAAATCATAAAATAGAGAACACTTGTAGAAACTTTAACAATAAAGATGAAAAGTTCCTAAGAGAAAGGCATCTGTGTAGTAGAGATTATCACACAGGATACACAGGAAAGAAGTTCAGTAAAACTTATAAATACCTGAATGATGATGTAAACTAAGAACAAGTGAAACCAATCTATGTAAGGTGCATGCCAAATATACCAAATGACCTTTTCTATCTGTGGTTAATTGTCCAGTCTAACAAATCAAGAGAATGATCATTGTCTTACTGTGTCCAATTCATAAGCTCCCAGTGAATTTCCTCTCTAACCTTTCTGCTGCTGCAGTTTTGCCTATCCCTGGAGTTTGGATTCCATGCCTGTTTGTTGACTGCCACAGGTGTATCTGGTCTCTGTTATGCTGCTGTGCTCTTGTCACTTTCCCCGTGTCCAGGGTGTTGCAGGTAACCCACTGCAACTGGTGTTGGCTATGGCTACCATGAAAATCCCTGGGCCACACCAGATGCTCCGAAGTTTGCAACACATCTGAACTCAGGGCGAGCCTGGACAAAAGTGGCAGTGGGCCAGGTGCTACCACCTCACACTCCCCAGACCTGTAACCACCTTTTTATTGGAGATTGGGTGTCTACGTTCACCCAAGGAGTGCACCCAGGGCCCAACCAGGGTGAAAAGGCCTCAGTAGTGGTAGCGATTATCAACACTGAGCCTCAGGAGGGGTGCCCAATAATTACTACATCGCAACGGAGTTAGGCCTGAGTCTTGCTGAGAGGCACCCAAAACTGCCCAGAGCAATTACAGGAAATCCTAGGGTTACACAGTTCCTTACAAGTTCCCCAACCCTCACAGCACACTCAAGTCAATCCAGTAGCCAACAAACCACAGGGGAACCAGGTTTAGAGGCATAAATTCAAGGGTAAACAAAAATACCCAACAACCCAACAAAGCATGCTATCCCTAACAAAATACAGAGTATCTCATTGGTGTCTTCAATCCATACAGCAGGAATAGGACCACACCTACTGTAAGCTACTGCGCTGAGGTCAAAGTATGCCCAAAATGATGAGAAAGCAACACACAATCGGGAAAAGTATCAGAAAAAGCAATGATTCAGACCAAAAAACCAACACCTCTCCCAAAACAACCAAAAACCAACCCCTGTCGCTGAGAAGCGAGATGAAGACATTGAGGAGATACCAGGGAAAGAATTTAAGAAAATACTCACAAAATTCATCAGAGACAGCGAGAAACACTGGGAAGAATTCTAAGAATTCAAATATCACATTGTTGTGGGTATCAAGCAAGTCATAAATAGATTCCTTGGTTTATAGTACAAAGTTGACAGTCTACCAACAGAATGAATTCAGCAGAAGATGGGTTATCAGAAATGGAAGACGCTCAGAATGGAAACAAGCAGCTCATTATACGGCTCATTATACAGCTGGAGAAAAACCTGAACAAAGCCAGCAGGACCATTCAGGAAATGAAAGACAACTTTAAAAAGTCAAACATCAGAGTAATAGGCCTTCCTGAAAGAGAGGAAAGAGAGACAGCCTTACGACAGCTGTTTAATGAAATAATACAGGAAAACTTCCAAAATACTGGAAAGATGAATCTACCCCAAATTCAGGAAGGACAAAGAATGACCAACAGATTTGATCCAAAGAGATCTTCACCCAGATATGTGTTACTCAACTCCCCTTCAGCGAATGTCCTAAACCCAGAGAAAAAGGAAGCAAACTGTAAGCAACGATGGCAGATGGCAAGAACTCCACACTAAAGCCCACACAAGCAAAGGACCAGCTTCCACTAAGGGATAGCATAGCGGATAACTCTTTGGACAAATTCAATGCTCAGGAACCATTGGTGACAATGGAGGGAGTGACACACATTCCAGTTAGACTAAGCACACTGGGGGTCCCCACATGATGGAAATAAGTGTGGAATGCGTACCAGCACCGCAGTGCCAGAGCCATTCCAACATTGGTTAAGGCCTCACTTAACTACAGAGCAATTCAAAAGGGTAGCATTAGCACTCATGGAAACAATAAACATAAATGGAGCTTGTACATATACATAAATAGCATTATAGATAACATCACAACTGCAATTAACTTTAACATTTTCTTCCCATATTCTAGAACTATTACTATTATACTTACAATTTCTTATCACTACCTTATCAATAAATGCAAAAGCTGATATATCTGAACACCTACCCCTACTAGTGCAAAGTGTTCAGACATTCCAAGACTTAGCAGAAACAGATTGAACAAGGTTACCACATGTATAGTTATACCCCACAAAGGCAGAATTTGAACAGGTAGGAAATAAATTGGTCACAGCAAGATCAGGTGCTACTCTTTTAGGATTAACAGTAGTTTGACAGCTTTCCATTCTGGGGGCCATTTCCAAGGCCCTAGACAGCGAGACAATATTTGCTGCACCCCTTTTATGGTGCAGTTTTAGCTGGAGATTCTGGTTGTCTCCTCTCGGTATCTGAATGAACATCAGGCTGGTCAGCATCCACCACGTCCACAGGTTCATCTTACTCTGGCTTTCTTATCACTTGCGTCAAACGTTCTGGCACCCACACTGGTCCATCAGAATCCTACGGAAAAACACAAACCGCTCCTCGTGTCCGTTTTAAGACAGGATACGGGCCCATCCATTGTTTTGTTACTTTCACGGGCCCAGCGCGGTGGCGCAAGTGGTTAAAGGTCCTCGCCTTGCATGGCCGGGATCCCATATGTGCGCAGGTCTAATCCCAGCAGCCCTGCTTCCATTCCAGGTCCAGGCCTGTGGCCTGGGAAAGCTGTCGAGGACGGCCCAAAAGCTTTGGGAACCTGCACACGCGTGGGAGACCCGGAAGAGGCTCATGGCTTCGGATCGCCATAGTATCGGCCCGTTATGCTCACTTGGGGAGTGAATCATCGGGCGTAAGATCTTCCTCTCTGTCTCTCGTCTCTGTATATCTGCATTTCCAATGAAAAAAATAATAAAAATAAATCTTAAAAAAAAAAAATACTTTCACATCACCCAATCTTTGCAGGTGCCGGTGCCAACAACGTGGCTTTTGGCATCAGAATGGCCATCCAAATTCAAAATCAAAATTTGAAAATATAAGTAGCTAAAGCCAATTGATGTTTAGGACTATTGGGATATAGGGTGGCTCCTACTCCCCCTTTTTGTTTTATTAATAATGCTTTGAGAGTTCCATGGGCAAGCTCTACCACAGCCTGGCCTGAGTGATTATATGGGATGCCAGTGGAGTGTTTAATCGCAAATTCTGAACAAAATTTATCAAATGCTTTGGCTGTATAGGCAGGTCCATTATCAGTCTTATAACACCGTGGGACTCCCCAGGCTGCAAAAGCCTGAAGGCAATGAGATATAACATCTTGAACATTTTCCCCTGTATGAGCTGAGGCATAAAGAACCCCAGAGCAGGTATCAATAGAGACATGAACAAAAGAAAGGCGACCAAAACTGGGAACATGGGTAACATCCATCTGCCATATATGATTAGGCAAGACCACGGGGATCCATCCCAAAGCAAGGCTGGGATAAAAATGGGACACAAGTTTGGCATTGTCTAATAATAGTGCGGGCAGCATCCCGAGAGATTGGGAAGTACTTTACCAAGGTTTGTGCGCTAACATGCCACCTTTGGTGAAAGTGCTTTGCCTCTTCCTCCACGGAGAATGCTAACAGGAATCTAGAAGCAGAGTCAGCCTTGTCATTGCCTTGGGCTAAAGATCCAGGCAAGTTGGAATGTGCCTGTATAAAGCCCACATAAAGAGGATTGGTCCAGGATAATATCAATTGTCGGACTTGAAACAGGGCCTCATGCAACATAGAGCGAGGTAAAATATATTCTACCATCTCAAGGCATTTAACAGCATTCACCACATGTAAGCTGTCAGAAAGAATGTGCAGTGGCTCATTCACTAGCCACAAGGCCAAAGCAACGGTAGCCAATTCTGCAGTTTGTGGAGAAGAGGAAGCAACCGCAATTGGGAAAATTTGGGTATCCAAGACAACTGCCCCTCTGCCACCTTTAGCCCCATCTGTAAAAGCAAGCCGAGCTCCGCTAATGTGCCACTCCTTAACCACCTTGGGAAAGCACAATGGGACTTCTTTGCAAAACTGCACCCATGGATGGGATGGATAATGCGTATCAAATTGCAAAGAAAAGCAGGATAGCAAAATGGCCCAAATATCTACCGTTTGGCATAGACTGGCAATTATTTCTCTAGAATAAGGGGTAACACATAAGCGAGGATAAACACAAAAGGTTTCTCGGGCTCTCTCCACTGCTTTAAGAATCACTTGGCCCATAAGTTCAGGGAAGGTGGCAAGCACTTTGGAAGGTTGCATGAGTAAACACATCCAGACTAAATCCCCCACCCCCGCCATAGCAGCATAGCAGGAATACTTTCAGGTATAATCAGAACAGACAATGGTTGTGAAGGATCACAACGCTCAACCTGAGCTTCTTGGAGTCTATGCTGGACTAATTAAAGAGCCTTGTGTCCCTCCAAAGTAAGCTCTCGGGGTGAATCTAATGCGGTGTTTCCATGAAGTATAGAAAACAGGGGCTCTAAATCTTTGGTGCTAATATGAAGATAGGGTCGGATCCAATTAATATGCCCCAATACCTGCTGGAAATCATTAAGGGTCTTTAAACCATCCATTCTGATTTTAATCTGTAATGGGGCAACCTGACGGACTGTCATCTGTAGTCCCAGATAGTTTACATTGGGGCCCTCTTGAATCTTCTCAGGGGCAATGTGCAATTTCCACCGTGCCAGTTCTGGCTTCAAGCACACTAAGGCGGCCTGCACTTCTTCTTTCTGCTTTCCTGCCACAAGAATGTCATCCATATATGATATATGCAAAGCCGTGGAAACTTTCATCTTACAGGGCACAGTGCTTGAGCTACATATAGTTGACACATAGTAGGACTATTCATCATACCTTGTGGGAGTGCAACGCATTGGTATCTCTGATCTGGGCCTTGATGATTAATAGAAGGCAAAGTAAAGGCAAAACACTCTGAATCTTGTGAATGTAGAGGTATAGAAAAAAAGCAATCCTTAATATCAATCACAATAAGATACCATTCTTTAGGCACTACAGTGGCTAAAGGCACTCCAGGTTGTACTGCACGCATAGTTTGCATAGTGGCATTTATAGTGCGAAGATCATGCAAAAGCCGCCACTTCTCTGATTTCTTTTTAATAACAAAAATAGGTGTGTTCCATGGAGATACTGAAGGCATTATACGTCCCAATGATAATTGTTCTAACACTAACTCCTGGGCAGCCATTAACTTTTCAGAGGTTAGAGGCCACTGCGACACCCATATGGGCTCATTCGATATCCATGCAATCTTGAATGTCTGTTGTTTCGCAGTGGCCCCAGCTGAAACCCCAACCCTGCCCTTCCTAGGTGTTGTCTAACCACAATTGGTTCTATTCTTCCTTGTTCTTCTTTACCTAGACCCTTTCCTGAATAACCCATATTCTGGATGATATTCCATGCTTGTTGGCTTCCTGTTTGGTAGTACTCATTGCTCAGACTAAGTCCCATAACACTTAAGACTTCCCGGCCCCATAGGGTCACAGGGATGGCATAAACATAAGGCTGAAAGGACCCTTTGTGACCTTCGTGGTCCACCCAGGAAATAACACATGTACTCTGTTGTGGTTGGCAAGCCACTCCTAAGCCTCGTAAGGTTTGATTAGATTGCTTTAGGGGCCATTCTTTTGGCCAATCTGATTGCCTAATAATGCTGACATCAGCCCCAGTGTCCAAAAGACCTTCGAATGGGGTGCCACGTAGCATATGGGTGGCCAATGGTCGGTCCTTGAGAGAGACAGATAGATTAACTAAGGCGTCTCCTGAGGATCCAAAGCCTTTGTCCCCATGGGTGCCATGGCGACTCCACCAACTCACAAGACAGCTAGGAAAGACTAACTGTTGGGCAATACGCTCTCCTGGAATTATAACAGTTATTCTTTTTGGCAAAGAAACCAAAACTTTGACAATGCAGTATAATGCAAATCAATTATTCCTGGGTGAACAATCAGGCCCTGCATGGTCTTACAACTCCGTCCAAACACCAATCTCACTGTGCCATTAGGAAATGGTCTGTGAAAATCAGTACCAAGTGCCTGTGGGCCCATCTCAGGGGTTAATACCATGTGTGAGGTGGCACAGAGGTCCAATCCTGTGCTTGCATGTTGGCTCCACGTATTGCCTGGTGGCCTGTTCTGTCTGCTCCTGGTGCACCCCGTATGCTCTGTGGGGGCCCTGGGATACTAGGCCCCTCTGCCTGTTTTTTGGCTTAAAGTTTCCTTCCAGGGTGTGGCCAGAATTATCTCACACTGAGCGACACTCATTAGCCCAGTGATTCCCCTTTTTACATCTTGGGAATAGCCGAGGCTGAGGAGGAGGATGAGTGGGCTCTCTTTGCTGGCAGTGACTTTTAAAGTGCCCCGGTTTACCGCATCTGAAGCATATCTGATCAAGCCCTTTAAACCCCTTCTCCTGTTTCATAGCATTCATTATCACTTTAGCCTGTTTCCTCACCTGCATAACTCCAGCTATAACTTGATCATGCACATCTCTATAGATTTTAATCCATGTATCCAAGTCCTTATGCTTTCAAGGGTGTATGGCTTCATGGCACCATTTATTAGCATTTTCATAGGCCAATTGCTTCACTAATGGCATAGCTTGTTCTACATCAGGAAACAATTTTGATGCAACCTCCATGAGGCAGCTCACAAAGTCTGCATAGTGCTCATTAGGCCCTTGGGTCACTTTAGATATAGAAAAGCGCAGATCGCCTTTGCTATGAAGGGCCCTCCAAGCATTATGCCCTATGGTGGCTACCTGGGCATAAACAGGCTTGGAACAATCTATTTGGTTTTTTTGTCCTGCTTAAGCACCTTCCCCAAGGAGTACATCTACGTCCCATGCAGGATTGCCTGCTAGGGCAATACGGCATGCAGTGTCTAGTGCTAACTCACGGCAGGCTGACCGTCAGACCAAATATTGTCCAGGGGAGAGGGTGGCTTTAGCTAAATTTTTCCAATTATCGGGGTCAATGCCGAGCCTGCTATCTGCTCCAGCACTGAGAGGGTGAAGGGGGCATGAATACCATAGGAATCAACAGCGGTCTTCAAATCTTTAATTAACTTGAAATCAAGTGAGACCCAGGAGCGAACTGGGGGATTTTGTGCTCTATCCTTTGTAACTGGAAACACTTTCCCTGCCTTGGCAAAATTGCACCATGAACTTGCACCCTGAGGCGAGGGGGCACTTACACAATCTCCCTTTTGCTCCTGGCATTGCCAAGGCGGCACAGTTGGTGTGAGTGGTAGGTCTCCCAGAGGGGGAGGCAGCTGCCAGACAAACTTTTTGATTGCATTGAAGTGGTCTCTAGTTTCTGCGCGAGTTCATCAATATCCTTGCCAGAGGCCCCGCCTGACTGCCTGAGTCTGAGTATTCTTCACTGCTAACTCCACCTTTCAAGGAAGCTTCTTCCTCAATTGAATAAGTTAAATTGCCCATGTTTCTAACACAACTCAGATCCTTGCTAACCTGCAAACTTGACTGATCATTAAATCATGAAATTGTGTGATCCTTAACCACAAACTTGAATGGGCACTAGACTTCGAACCTGAATGGGCCATAAACATGATGGATCGTGAATGGGCTGTAAACGCTATTGTAAATGGGCGGTAAATGCGATTGTGAGTGGGCGATAAACACGATCGTGAGTGAAACTGAATGATTCTGAATGGCTGCTAGACCACTAGCCTGAAGGGTTGCTAGGCCTGTGCTTTAATGGTCACTACCCTGCGAACTTGAATCATCGTTAACGCTTGAAGTTGAAGTGCACATCCCCCCTGCTATAGCAGTTTCCAGAGCAAACGTCTCAGTTGTAAACTAATTCCCTCTGGAAGCAGCTCCCTGAGCTATCTGCTCAGCTTACCTTCCTGGCATTCACCAGCTGACTTCTATCCAAACAAAAGTGCCAGTATTTTTGTATCTGAGTCACAGCACAATTTTCGGGGTCCTCCTGTCCGGAGGAAGAAATTACCAGATACTTGGGTCAGAGTATTCATTCTGCCATCACAACGGAATTGCTCCACAGGAAGATGCTAGAAGTATTTCCTGTCCAGAAGGTAATGGCTTAGGGAACAGTTTCCAGTAAAATTAAGTATCTGGTCATCTTCAGTGTACAGTTAAGTTGCAGTGAGACAAATTACATCTTTCTTATCTGTTTGTGTCTACTATATAAAAGCCAATAGTGAATCTATGTTTGTATCATTTGTATCTCTTGCCGAACGCAAACTTTTACTGGTCTTCATGGTTCTTACACCTTGTGCAAATATCATTGTGTATTTGATTGGCATATATTTCATGAGTTACAGCAAATTATTGTTACAAGAAGGTAGAACTAAGCGATACAGTTCAATATGACTTCAGATTTGTGCAGCCAGCCAATTATGGATACAACACTTTCAATCTCTGCAAGAATTGGTCCTATAGCATAGATCCTGACCATGGATAGCGAAGTTGCCGCATTTAAAGTGATATTGCAACCCTTAACGCAACTTTCGCCTGATACCTTGGTCATAGACTTCAATTTCAAGCATGCTTTCGCCACTAATGTTAACTCTTGTCCTATGATGAATACACTAATATCTCTGAACTAGTACTCACAATAGTGAATCAGGTGATAAAATTACTCTGTGAATCTGCACATTACAATGAATCCTACACATTTACTCAAATTACACTCCAGTTTTCTGCCTTCACACTTTCAAACCTCAATGTCATACAATCCCTGTGTTACTGTAGGAAAACTGTTCTCAAGTATCATAGGCACCCATCTCATCAGCCTAGTGCACTTCTCTCAAAATCCCATTTTATGTCTTGACTATAACAAATTCATTGCAACACTGAAACAGGAAACACAAATTCCAAAGATTTTGAATCTATGAGATGAAAATAATCAAATTCAATTGCAGAGATTGAGAAAAGGGTTAGAAACACAGTTATGGTTATATTCACATACCTTTGTATATACAAACTCATATCATGGAATAGAGAACACTTGTAGGATCTTAAACAGTAAGGATGAAGAATTCCTGAGAGAAAGGCATCTGTGTAGTAGAGACTATCACACAACACACACTGGAATGAAGCCGGGTAAAATTTATTAACAGCTGAATGATTATATAAACTAGGAACAAGTGAAACCAAACTATGGAAAGTGCATTATAAATATTCTAAATGACAATTTTCATCTGTGGCTCATTATTCAGATTAACAAATCAAGAGAATGATCATTTTCTTCCTGTGTCCAATTTGTAAACTCCCAGTGAATTTCCTCTCTAACCAGGCTGCTGCTGTAGTTTTGCCTATCCCTGGAGTGTGGATTTCATGCCTGTTTGTTGACTGCCACAGGTGTATCTGGTCTCTGTTACGCTGTTGTGCTCTTGTTGTTTTCCCTGTGTGCAGTAGATTGCAGGTATCCCACTGCTATTGGCCATATTACTTTTTCTGGAATCTAGCCTTTGTTCTTCACCTTACTATTGATTCTGCTTCAGGTATACCAGTCTGTACCCTATACAGACATCTTTCTGCTTCAATGATTAAATTTTTAAACAGCCAAATTACAGCTCCATTAGTTACATCTCACACATGTTTGGCATTCCACTGCTCACCAGGAGCTTGAGTTGGGAATGGGAACTGGAAGGGGGCTGGACCTCCACTGGGGTGTGGGGTAAGAACTGCAGCAGCCGCCTGGATGCAGGATACCATGGAACAGGGGTGTCTCATGCCTGGATACACACACCTGCAACCACTTGCACGTGATGGGTTGCACCTTGGCCTGTCTAAGCGCCATGGGCTAGCCTTCACTTGGGAGTCTTCAGGCTGTTAAGCAGGCCTGGACCCTTCCACTGCTAGCTACTAGCTTGAGCTGGGAATGGGAAGAGTGGGAGCTGAGCCTGTGTGATTGACTTCCAGGGCCACCTGGCTTCTGGGGTGCCAGAACCAGTGCTGTGTCATGTCTGGATACACACAAAAGCATCCACGTGCACATGGTGGGCTGTGCCCAAGCCTGAAAATGCCCCTGGCCTGCTTTTCACTGGGGTAAGTCTTGGGGCTTTGTTAAGCAGGTCTGGACCCTGCCACTGCTCACCAGATACTTGAACTGGGGACAGGAATGTGCTTGGGCAAGACCTAAGCATGAGGTTTTGGACTTCCAGCAGCCACCTGTTTGCGGTGGCCCAGGGACCAGGTGTCTCTCATACCTGGATACACATGCCAGCCACCACGTGCATGTGATGGCTTGTGCCCAAGACTGACCAAGCCCCATGGGCTGCCCTTCACTAGGGTAAGTCTCAGAGCTTTGATAAGCAGGACAGGACCCTGCCACCCCTCCCCAGGAGCATGAGCCAGTGATGGCATTGGGAGGGGTTGGGACCTGAGCTTGGGGCTTTGGACCTCCAACAGCCACCTGGCTGTGTGGTCCCCGTTACTGAAGGTGTCTCATGCATGGATGCGCATACCACCCACCAAGTGTATGTGATGAACTCCAAATGCTCCACTTGCTGGACACACGGCAAGTGAGCTCTTTGATTTTGGTTCTTTGATTTGCTGCTTAGGTAGGTCCCGGCTGAACCCACAGTGCTTTGGGGATGAGAATCAATCCTAATGATTACCAATGACAATAAATCTTCCCCTGAAGAACCTGCAATTAATATTATCTCAACATCACACAGCCCATACCACATGCCATAAGATATTGTGAAATAACAGAAGAACCAACAGTCAAAGTAAGTCAGACTGTTTATGATCTACATCAGAGAACTAACATAAAACCTAATATACTTTAATACTCTATGTTATTCCATAAGAGAGTGGGAGAACAGAGAAATCTTCCATCTCCCTAGAATGTGTAAGGTAGATGTGATATACAAGCTAGGAGTATCATACTGGCAACTGATAACAACAGACTCGAATCAGAATTAGACAATTGTTAAACAGCAAAGATATACAGAAGGATTCAAGAGCGATCCTGACAACCTCTTAAGCGGAGGTCATATTCAAAGTGCAGGGTGGGATGCCAGAGTGGAGCATGGGGACAAGAGGAGGCTTGTATCTGAACCCTGAAGACTCCGAGATCCTCACCAAGTTCTATCAGTATGAGCACTAAGGACTACATTCCAGCTACTAAGGAGACAATGAGGAATTGAAGTGCCCTCGGAGGCCAAGAACTCTGTGCTCATCCATTCCTGCTTGAGTCTACCACATGGAATGGAACAAGTCCAAATCCTCCCTCACAGGATCCAAGAGCAACAGTCAGGAGTCCTGAGCAGTCTGCAGATACAAAAGAACAATGGACTTCCTTTGTGACTAGGGAGGGGAGCTCTCTCTGGTCCTTGCTTGGTTCCGACTTTGATTCCACACACTCCCTGGCAATGACCATCAGGGTCACTCCAGAATCCCCTCAAAACAAATAACCAACCAAACTAACTAAAATCTAGAATATATAGACAGAGAACAACATGGAAAGCCTAGAAATAGACAGGAAGCAGTCAGCGTGGACTCACTTATATCATACTAGGTGAGACACAAAGATTAGTTACTCCTCACTGGGGAATTAAAGATTACTCTGCACACCCTTCTATAAAACTATTCTGCACCTAAATTGTTGATATACTACACTGAAAATAGACATGAGACAACTGAATTAACCTATAGCAATTTTAAGGTGTATAGAATCTGGTTGTATATAAACTAAAATCGAAATGTCAGTGAAGAAGTCACAGGATGTGGTTAAGAGCTTGCATTTTTTTTTAACATATTGACTACTCAGTAATATGTCCCCTAATTCCATAACATTATAAATTGTTGCTGATGATATGTTGGGGCTTTTGGTTGATCGGGATGATACTCTGCCAGCTTTGCCTTCACACCAGAGATGGTCTCCATAAGAAGCCATTGAACTTATCTGGACTGTGAGATACTGTACTCTATGCTTGGTGTATGATTGCAATGAAAAAGTCTCAACTGAACTTGAACTGTGGCAACACAGGAGGTGGAAGAATCCATAATGGGAGGAGGGTTTGGGGAGGTGTGGGACGAATCCCAGTATATAAGAAACCATATCAATAATGCAATGTAATAATTTTAATGAATAAATAAATAAATAAACAAAAAACAAATATGCATTCAATGGACATAGCATGGTCGACTAGCAGCCATAGTAGCCATGAAGCTCACATTTCATGCACCAAAGAACTCATAAGACACTGATTCTAATACTGGTAATGCCACTAACTGTACAAATTCTGGCTTGTGGCCTTGGGAAACAGTGAAGAATGGCTTAAGCCTTGGGGCCCTGCACCTAGGACAGCAGATCCAGGAGATTCTCCTGGCACCTGGCTTTGGATCAACACAACTCCAGCCATCACTGATGCTTGGAAAGTGGATCAACAGGCAGACGATCTTCCTCTCTGACTCTCTGTTGCAAGCCGCATCTGTATGCACTGGCCACATGCTGTGTCTAAAATGGCGCCGGCCGGAGAAGCCACACCTTCGTGCGTGGTGGAAGTCACGTAGCCTTCGCGGTACTGCGCAGGCGCCTAGGGCATGCACAGTGAGCTGCGGCGTGGCCGGCACGTGAACACTGGGGACTGACGAATCCGGTCGCCCAGGACCCTGCGTGATCATGACGCCGACCTATCATCGGCGGAGGCGGGGCCGGTCAGCACATAAGAGTAGAAAGCCTGCCGGGGTTGGGGCCCCCTTCCTCTTCCTCATCTTTGTGCACGCAATAAACTCTACCGCAGAAGACTCCACTCGCGTCTGCCTCTTACTGCTGGGCGGTAAGACACGTGGGCGCGACAACTGGTGCCCGAAACCCGGGACCTGGAGGGGGCCTCCCGTTTCAAACGGGAAGGAGTCAGAACTGCGGCCATAAGACAGGTAAGGAGCTCTGAGAGGGAGAACTTTCGGGTGACTAGGAGCATAAATCGGAGGTATAGGAACCACCGCTTCTGGTTATAGACATGGGCGCACGGTTCTCTCTGGTGAAATTTTTGCAGAGGGTTTATGCCCTCCGTAAGGGAGCGGTCAGAGAGAGTGACAAAGCCCTTCAGTCTGCCCAGGATAGTCTCTCAGAAACAGAGCGGGAGAGGAGAACCGGTTTGAAGCAAAAAATAGAGGTGAAATTGAAAGCAGTATCTTCCTCATCAAGTTCGGAGACGTCCGACGCGGAGGAAGGGTACAAGCGGCATAGGCGCTTAGGACGCAAACAACCCGCAGGAATCAGAGGAGGATCAGAAAAGGAGAAGAAAGAGAATGGCGGTGCTACTGCGCCGGCCACGCTCGGCCCATGGCCTCAGGGCTCTGGAGCCATTACACTAATGGCTCCTCCTGCTGTGAAGCCATCTGCCCCGCCCATGAGTTGTGGCGCCGGCTCCTCCCTCATTGATCCAGCCACACGCCGGGAACTTCAAAATATGTTCCCCGTCTTAGAAGAAGAAAGGGAAAGAGTTTACAGACAGGTAGATGCAGCATTAGTGCGAGAATTGGCCATGTCTGTAAAGCAATATGGTCTTCACGCCAATTATACTTTGTCCCTGTTAGAACGTATGGGGGGAATGAATATGACTCCCTCTGATTGGCAATTTGTGGTGAAGGCTGTTCTCCCTAATATGGGATCATATCTAAATTGGAAGGGCCTATGGCAAGAGCTTTTGGCTGAGACCGCCCGGGCAAACCAACAGCGCGGCGGTGATGCTTTGACCTGGACTTATAATATGCTTTCCGGACAAGGCCAATACTCTGATGATCAAAATAGATATCCATGGCCAGTGTATACCCAGATCTCTACTGCAGCTATAAAGGCTTGGAAGGCCCTTTCACTTAAAGGGCAAGAGAAACTGGGCATTACACAGGTTAAGCAGGAGCCAGATGAGCCCTTTGGTGATTTTGTGGCACGTGTAATGCAGAAAATGAGTGTCAAATTAGTGACTGGCATCCCTTATAATCCACAAGGTCAGGGGATAATCGAACGTGCTCATCGCTCTATTAAGGAATTGTTGCAAAAACAAAAAACCACCTGGGAATCACTTGGCCTCGCCAGTCAGAGCCCTCGGGCCACTCTAGCCCTGGCTCTCTTCACCATCAATTTTTTACAGCTGGATGAGCAAGGCCTTAGTGCTGCAGATCGTCATTCCCTTAACACGGCGCAAGAGCAATCTTGGGTCAAGTGGAAGGATGTTCTGGAGTCCAAATGGAAGGGCCCAGACCCAGTTATTAGGCAGGCTCGAGGAGCCATTTGTGTGTTTCCACAGGACGCCCCAGTTCCGGTTTGGGTTCCAGCTCGATTGACTCGTTCCTGTCCATCACCGCCTTCTGACGTTTCTGCAACCGCTGGAGCGCTTGCACGAGGATCTGACTTGGGGAAGATTCATGCAACCCCGCAATCAGAAACTCCTCCTACAATCCCACAGGACAATGGTGCCCCGCCCAGTGCAAACACAGCTGATGGTGCAACTAATGGTCTGTATGGCGCTTGTGAGGACCGTGATTGCTGAGCCACGATGAGGAGTTTTGAGTGTTTTTCCACGACCCTTACCGGTCGCCCACTCAGCCCGAGTGTTTCCTTGATTTTTTCTTCTTTGGATTTGCCTTTTCTCCCTTATGATGATATTAAGGAGAATGTGAGTAATTTTTTATTCCCCCTACAGGACACGCTTTGTTTTCAAGCATTTCCTGAGAATTTTAGTGTCAAGGTTTATGTGTTACTTCCATTCCTTTTCAGAATGTTTCAACGGCTGCTAATCTTTCTTGCCAGCTTTCTTCTTATCTTTTAGGAAATTGGACGAGAGAATTTGATATTTCACAGTCTGAGTTGAGAATTGCCATTGTCCAGATTAATTCTACACGGGTGGATCCTGTTGTTGCTGAAACCCTGGCCACTTGGATTTGGAACATCACTTCCCATATTAAGGAATGGGTGGGAGTGGTTGTGCTGATTCTGCTCTTGTGTGCAGGCTGTGCCTTATGCCTTTTTTGCCTGTGTCATCTGAGACGCCGCGCTCAGCGAGATCGTGTGGCAATACATCAAGCCCTACTAGCCATGCAGTATGGTGACTCCCCCATGGTATGGTTGAGCATGCTTCAACGGGTTTAGTTAAGAGCATGGACATCATGGCTCCTGCACCTCAGGCCATTATGGCATTGCACTGAGTTCGAGCATGATGCACCTGACTAGCCCTTGCACCTCGCAGGACTTATCCATTGCACGCGAGAGGGTAGTCACTCTTATAACTGCCTTGTCGAGACATTGCTCTTTACAACCACCGCGGTTGTAGCCCATGACGGGTAAGATAGACCCAGACAATTATCGGTCTAAGACAGGGACTACGTCAAGCTACGCAGCCTCCCTATGACGGATCGTGCGCCTTGAGTCTACAACCTAAGACAGGCCCATACCAGCTTATTTTTTCTATTGTATAAGAAGGGGAGAGATGTTGCAAGCCGCATCTGTATGCACTGGCCACATGCTGTGCCTAAAATGGCGCCGGCCGGAGAAGCCACACCTTCGTGCGTGGTGGAAGTCACGTAGCCTTCGCAGTACTGCGCAGGCGCCTAGGGCATGCACAGTGAGCTGCTGCGTGGCCGGCACGTGAACACTGGGGACTGACGAATCCGGTCGCCCAGGACCCTGCGTGATCATGACGCCGACCTATCATCGGCGGAGGCGGGGCCGGTCAGCACATAAGAGCAGAAAGCCTGCCGGGGTCGGGCCCCCTTCCTCTTCCTCATCTTTGTGCACGCAATAAACTCTACCGCAGAAGACTCCACTCGCGTCTGCCTCTTACTGCTGGGCGGTAAGACACGTGGGCGCGACAACTCTCCTGCTCTATATATTTGATTTTCCAATGAAAATAAAAGAAAACTACTTTAAAAAATGAATTCAATGAAATAACAAATGAGACATTTCCTAAACTACACAAAGAATGGAAATTAATATCCAAGAGGGGCACAGGACTCCCAAGAGGGTTGACCAAAGTGATCTTGACCATAACGCAAGATAATCAAACTCTTGTCAATTGAATACAAGAAAGAAATCCTTCAATGTGCTCAAGAAAAAAAATCGATTGACATATAGATGTAGGAAAATTAAATCCACAGCTGATATCTCACAGGAGACTACAGGTCAGAAGAGAATGGTGTGATACATTCCAAAATCTGAAAGCAAAATTTGTCACTTTAGAATAATGTACCCAGCAAAGCTTTCTTTTGTCGTCTTCTTCTTTTGTATTATATATATATTTTTGCATTTTATATACTCATTATTTATGTATTATTAATAAAATATTACATATTTTATGTTTATTTTATATTATTATATAATGTATTATTTTATACATATTTATTATTGTTTAATATATATTATCTTTTATATTATATATATTATTTTTATGTATATTTACTTTTGTAGATTTTTTACATATGTGATTAGCAGGAAAAAGAACAAGGGCTACAGGAAGGTGGCTGAGATTACAATTTCCTCACTGTCTTTTTTATCCTCCTGAATCTGAAGGAAAGGAGGAGTCAAGGAGAGAAGTCACATCCAGCCTCCTTTATTGAAAAGGCAGATAGGACCTGGTGCGATGGCTCAGGGGTTAAGGTCCTCACCTTGCACGCCCAAGATCCCATATGGGCACCGATTCTTCTCCTGGTGGACCCGCTTCCCATCCAGCTCCCTGTCTGTGGCCTGGGAAAGAAGTTGGGGAAGGTCCAAAGCTTTGGGACCCTGCAGCCGTGTGGGAAACCCGGAAGAGGATCCTGGCTTTGAAGCGGCATAGCATCGGCCATTGTGCTTATTTGGGGAGTGAATCATCAGACAGAAGATGTTCCTCTCTATCTCTCCTCTCTGTATATCCGCCTTTCCAATAAAAAATAATAAAAATAAATCTTATAAAATTAATAAAAAAGAAAAGGCAGATAAACAGAGAGGAGGAGAGATAGAGAATTTCTAATAACTCACTCTTGGAGCAACCACAATGGCCAGAGCTGAGCCAATCTGAAACAAGGAGCCAGGAGCTTCTTCTAGGTCTCCCATGTGCACTCAGGGTCCCAAGGCTTTAAGCCATCCTCAATTGCTTCCCCAGGCCACAAACAAGGAGCTAAATGGGAAGTGAAATGTGCCACCAGGATTAGAACCAGTACCCATATGATCTCCTGGCCTATTCAAGGTGAGGACTTTAGTCTCTAGGCTTCTGTGCTGGTCCCAATTTGTATTATAAAAATGAAACTTCTTCTACAATGAAAAAAAAAAAAGAGTTAAAAGAATATGCCTTTCCTGCACTTCATGAGCCACCATGCACGTGGAGTAGTGTGTGTGCCTTCCAAAGCCAAAGTGCGTTTGGGAGCAAGAAATGTCTTCGCTCTCAGAATATGCCCTTTGGATGAATCATCTGAGTGTGGGCTCTTTAGTGAAGTTGCCAGGCACACTGGTTCCAAGTCTGTGAAAATGGTGAGACTATTCAGCTTAAGCCAAATAGAGGGAATTTACAACTGGCATCCCTATAGCAACATGCTCTTGGCCCTCATGGTGATTCTCCCATTTCATGGCCTCTACAGAGATGAGCATTAGGCTTTTTGGAAGGAGGAGCAAGCACAGGTAAAGAAGCTTCATGAAAAGGGAAGCCAAAGAAAGAAGGGGGAAGAGAAACAAAAAGAAATAGAGTTGGCCTATGCAGAGGGAACTTCGTTTGCAGAGACTGAAAGGACCATGTGTAGTTCTTGTCCATGTTGGAGGTTGTTCCTGGTTCTCAGTGACCTGCCTTATGTGAAGACAGTCATCTCCACGCTGAAGCCAAATGCAGGTAAAGTGTGACAGGTCACCTCAGTATTCTAATACTGCAAAATCATTCTGGTACTGGGTTTGTAAGCTGACGTTCACCTAATAGAATGAATTGAATAGTGAAATGGCTCCATCAATGAATAAATGATTGTCTCATGACTTATTTAGCATGGAGATGGAATGTTGGAGAGCAGCAGGGGCTGTGAGGGGTAGCCTCATTACATGGTTTTTGGAGAGTTTCTTCCTCAGTCATTTCTTGCTTCCCTACTAACTTAACACTAAGCTTCTTTGGCCATCAGCCTCTGTTTCCCACAGCAAGATCCAAAACTACATTTCACCTACCCCTTTGAGAATATCTAGTAAGATGGATCTGTATATTAAAGGAACTGCCTGAGAAGAGAGAAGTGAACACCATCCTATGTACAAAAGGTCCTGGATACATGATAATGTGGTGATTACCAAGAGAAAAAGTCCCTATTACATAGAAAAGTGAATCGTATGGATGATACTAATATTACATATAATTGCATTAAACACTACAAAGGGAAAAGCCAGACTTTGATGAAAGTGTGAATGGATGGCTAGATGGGTCCAGAGGCAAGGTCCAAAGCTCATCAGTTGAAATAAAAATTCCATGATGAAATATTTAAACTGAACTTCAAAGGATCAATGAGAGCCAGAGGCATAACATTTGCTCTAATGATTAAGACACTGGTGGAGGGGTCAGCATCGTGGTCACTACCTGTAAGTTAACCTGTAATTTAAGCCATTACCTGTGATGCCTCATGCTGCATGAGTATGGATTTGAGTTCTGGCTTCTCCACCTCTAATCCTTTTTAAATATGAATTAGAAGTAAACAAACAAAAAAATGGTTGAAGCACCATGCTCCATATCAGAGTTCCTGAGTCTGATTCTTGCTAAGGCTCCAAATTCCAGCTTCCTTCTAAAGCATACCTGGGAAGCAGAAGTTCAAGTGATGGCAACACAATCCATGTGCAAAAGCTGGATTGAGTTCCCAACCCCCAGTTTTCACCTGGTCCAGTGTGTACATTGAGGATATGTGGAGTGTGAAATTGGAGTTTTTCTCTCTCCAGGAAGTAAGAGAAGAAACAAGTACTAAAGGTATTTGGAGCAAATAGATTTTCATTTGCAAACCTTAAGGTTAGAGAACACCAATCTCTACAAAGAACCAAGAACAGGCAACAGGCTTGGCCATAGGAAATAATCAAGCCATCAAGGGCTTTGGAACTTTCGTGAACAAGCTTGGATTTAACCCACTTAGTCAGAGTTCAGAGTATATAAGATACTTTTGTTGGATATGACAGTACAGTATATTTGGCAGCTAGCTGCTGATTTGAATGTTTTGTAGCATTGAGTTTCCAGAGAGGTTTGGGGGCTTCTTTGAAGTATTTTTCCAAGAGTAGGTCTGAAACAACAGTTCCCGGTAAATTTTTGAAGTGTGTTTTAATTATAAGAAACATAATAAAATGTACCATCTAACAGAAAAATGAATACAATTCTTCCAATCCTTCCTTGCATTGATACTTAAAAATATACTCTCTTGATGGAGAAAAGGAATAGCAAAACAAAATGTAATGGCAAATGTGAAGAACATCTCAGTAAAATAACAAGAAAAAAAATCAAACAATGAATATACCATTGCTAAAATGACAGGGCCAAATCACCACCTCTGTATATAAATCCTGAATGGAAATGGCTAAACCCCTAAACCAAATGCATAGATTAGCAGACTGTGTTAAAAAAAAAAAAAGAACACACACACAAAAAAAACATAAAGCATTTGTCTGTTTCCGACAGGAGACATATCTCAATAACAAAGATCAGCGAAAACACTATCTTACAGATTCTGATGATTTTGTTTTTATTTTCATTACTTCAAAACATTTTTCTCATAATATACATCTTTTTCAGCAGTGCATGGCACCTTCGCAGAATTGACCACATGATTAGGGCACAATGGAAGACTCACTAACTTCAAAAAAATAGGAATCATACCAAGCAGCTTCTCAGAGCACAAAGGAGTGAAAGTGGAAATCAATGAATCAAAATGCCCCAAGAATCACGTAAACACCTGGAGGCTGAACAATCTGCTACTAAATGAAAAATGGGTCAGGGAAGAAATAAAGGACGGGATCAAAAATTTTATGGAAACCAACGAAAACTCAGACACAATGGTCAAAAACTTGTGGGGCACCACCAAAGCAGTGTTGCATGCCAAGTTCATAGCAATCGGTGCCTATGTCAAAACCCAAGGAAGATGCCAAATACAGGAATTAAATACACACCTCCAGAAATTAGAGAAACAACAACAAAATGACCCTTCAAACAAAAGAGAATACATCATCAAAACCAGGGAGGAAACAAATCAAATTGAAATTTAAAAAAAAAGAAAAGAAAAGAAAATACTAATCACAAAATCAATGAATCAAAAAGCTGGTTCTTTGAGAAGATAAATAAAATAGACAGCCCACTGACCCGTTTGACAAAGAAAAAAATGAGAGAAAACGGGAATTAGTAGCATCAAGGATGAAAAAGGCAACATAACAACTGACACCACAAGCTCAGAGGCAACAGAAGACCTGAACAAACCTGTAACTGAGATATTGATTGAGTCAGTGATTAAAGATCTCCCAACAAAGAGAAGTCCAGGTCCAGATGTTTCACTACAGAATTCTACAAAACATTCCAAGCAGATCTAACCCCAATTCTCCACAATCTCTTTAACACAATAGCAAAGAAAGCCACCCTTCCAAACTCATTCTATGAAGCCAACATCACCTTAATTTCAAAACCAGGTAGAGAATTAACAGAGAAGGAAAACTCCAGACCAAACTCCCTGATGAATATTGATGCTAAGATTCTTAATGAAATCCTAGCCAATATATATATATATATATATATATGTCTGATATATATATATATCAGACATATCATTCATCCAGATCAAGTAGGATTCAACCCTGCATGCAGGCATGATTCAACATTTGAAAATCCATAAGTATGATACATCACATTCCAAAACTGGAGAATTGAAATCATAAAATGGTATCAATTGACACACAAAAAATCTTTAGACAAAATCCAACACCACTTCGTACTAAAAACCCAAACCAGGGTAGGCGTAGAAGGAACAATCCACAACATAATCAAAGCAATATACAAAAAACACAACACTAGCATTAGACTGGATGCAGAAAACCTGGAACACTTTCCACTGAGATCTGCAACAAGACAAGGATGTTCACTATCACCATTGCTATTCAACATAGTCTTAGAGGTACTTGTAGAGGCTTTCACTATTTGCAGATGACATGATCATTTACACAAAAGAGCCAAGAGACTCTACAGAGATTGCTAGAACTTATACAAGAGTTTGGAAGAATGGCAATGTTCAAACATATGAACAAAACACAATAGCCTTAGTGTATGCAAACAGTGCCAAGATGGAAAAAGATCTAACCAGCACAATCCCATTCAAAATAATAGAGAAGAGCATGGAGTATCTAGGAATAAACCTCACAAAAATGCACGAAATCTCTTTGAAGGAAACTACAGTAAGCTTAATAAAGAAATGGAGGAAGATTTCAAAAGACGGAGAAACATCCTATGGTCCCGGATAGCTAAAATCAATATCGTTAAAATGACTATGCTACCTAAAATTATATACACATTCAATGCTATCCAAATCCAAGTACCCAAAACATTCTTCATAGAACTTGAAAAAAATGATACAAAGGTTCATCTGGAAACCCACACACACACACACACACACACACACACACACACACACAAGTACGAGGAGCTAGAACCATCTTGAAGAATGTGAAGTTAATGGGGAAACCACAGTTCCGGACCTCTGGACATACTATACGTGGTGGCTATTAAAACAGCATGATACTGGCAAGAGATAGAGAGGAGGACCAACGGAGTTGAATAGAAACAACTGAAGGGAAACCACATAGATACAACCAAATAATCTTTGACAAAAAAAAAAAAATACAAAACAAACAGATGACAATGCA
Organism: Ochotona curzoniae; assembly: GCF_017591425.1. NCBI lineage: Eukaryota > Metazoa > Chordata > Mammalia > Lagomorpha > Ochotonidae > Ochotona > Ochotona curzoniae. Next base: position 120,781 of record NW_024465174.1, on the reverse strand, counting down.
TGGAAATGGGAAGGTGTCTTTAATAAACTCTGTTGGGACAACTGGCTAATAGCCTTAGGAAACTGCAAAAAAGACCCACACCTTTCACTATACATAAGATCAAATCTAAATGGATAAAAGACCTAAACCTACACCCAGAAACTTTAAACATTTGGAAGAAAATGATGGACACATCGGGCAAGAGTTAGGCGTAGGCAATGACTTTCTAAATAGAACACCAACAATAGCTCAGCCAATAGCTCAGCACCATTGAGAGAGTGCAGAGGGGGCTAGAGCCACTCTATGGGTCTGGGTCATAGAATCTTGGCTCCAAACTATGGATTAACTACCGGGTTTACTGCTGTGCTCAGCCAGAGACCCAGAGCATCGCACCTCAGAATCAGCTAACCCAGAAGGAGGTGAGGGCTAGAAGGGACATTGCTTCGCACCTTACAGCTGGGGAACACATCTAAGTGAGTCCAGCAGGAAACTTCACAAGGCCTGGACAACCCAAGCTTTTCTGACCCAGCTCCTTGCTGCGGATTCCAAGCTGCAGGCAACTGGAAACTCCAGCAGAGACCAGCTTTCCTAACCCTGCTTGGGGCTGCAAATTCCAAGCCTCAAGCCAGCAGCTGGCGGCTTGGGCGGAACCCACTGCCAGGCTCAGCTCTTAGCCCAGAGGTGGGATACTGATTCACGGGCTAGCAGGACCACAACAGTGTGTTCCACAGTGCGACAGTGCCTTTCAGAAAGCGCAACATATGCCCTCACTAGATCGGGGCATGCCAAGTTGTCCCAAACCAGCTTGGGGCTGCAAATTCCAAGCTACAGGCAGCTGGAGCTCTGGTGGAACCCCCTGCCATGCTCAGCCCCATCTCCAGAGGCAGGGCAGCACTGCTCCACACAGCTAGCTGAGCCAGGCAGTGTCACAGGCTGGCAGGCTTGGAGGGAGATGCCCGTGCACCTTTGAGTGGGACAGCGCCTTTGAGCGAGTGTAACAGGTACAGCAGCCTCGTACTAGGGCCAGGCCCACAGAAGCTTCCAACACAACTCAGGGTCGGAAAGAACAGCAGGTGGCTGGAGAGTGGGGCTGAACAGCCTACTGTGCTATACTCAGCTTTTACTCCAGAGGCGGGGCACTGCTCAATAGAGTCTGCTGACCTGGGCAGAGGCACAGATAATTGGGCCACAGCAGCATGTTTCCCAACAGGTGAGTACATTTGTGAGAGTATAGCAGGGTGTGGAACCTCACAGTCTATATCTACCCAGAGCAAAGACAAGAAACCCAAGCCTGCAAAGTCTTTCATCCACACTCTATCCCTGTTGGCACACACAAGACAATACCTAACCGAGGAAACAGAAGGAGGTTGACCAAGAAGGGCAGGCATAGAGGAGGACATGGTAATAGAGGGATAAAAGATAGCTGAGGAAGAGCATCAGACCAGAAATGTGCAGAGAAGAGTGCTTGAAGCATACCTGAACACGCAGCAACCAAGAAGAATCACACAACTTAGGAATCCAGAGAAAGTAAGCAGGAAACACAACAATCCCCAACCTGGAGCATGGAAAAAAATAGTACAATGAGAAAAAAGCATCAGAAAAAGCAACAACTCATTGGAGGGAGCCAGCACACAAAAAATGAGGGCCAAAAGCCATTACCAATATTGGAGATGCGAGATGAAGACATGGAGGTACCAGACAAGGAATTAAAAAAAATAATAATAATGCTAAAATTTGTCAAAGACCATGAGAAAAAGTGGGAAGACTTCAAGAGTAAAATAGTCACAGAAATACAAGTCAAAACAAAAATGGCTGACATGGAATTTAAAATGCAATGTTTGACCAACAGAATAAATACAGCAGAAGAAAGGATCTCTGAAATTGAAGAAACATATAATGCAGACACCCAGCTCGTTAAACAGCTGGAGACAAGCCTCAACAAAGCTAATAAAATGATACAAGATATGAAAGATCACTTCAGAAAATCAAATATTCGGATCATGGGTCTTCCCGAAGGAGTGGAAAGAGAGTCACGAATGCAAGGGTGCTCAGCGAAATTATACAGGAAAACTTCCAAAACACTGGGAACATGAATCCAACCCACATACAAGACAGACAGAGAACTCCCAACAGACATGACACAAAGAGATCTTCGTCCAGACACATGGTACTCAAGTTCGACTCCAACGAAGGAAAGAAAGAATTCTGAGACAAGTACGAAGCAGAGAAGTGATCACATACAGGGGAAAACCCATCAGAATCACTACTGACCTCTCTGAAGAGACTCTACAAGCAAGGAGAGAATGGACAAAGATTTTCCAAATCCTGAAGCAAAACAACTGTCAACCAAGGATAATATACCCAGCAAAGATCTCATTTATATGAGAATGAAATCAGATACTTCCATAGCAAGGAAAAACTAGAAGAATATGTCAATACAAAACCAGTTTTATAAAATCTCCTTAGAAATGCACTAAATCCAGAAAAAAAGGAGGCAAACCATAAACCAAGATGGCAAACAGGAAGGTCTTCAAACTAAAGCCCACACAAGAAAAGGCAATTACACAGATAACAACATGCACAAAACACACTTGCATGGCAGGGCAAAATCTCAACCTCTCAATTTTAACTCTTAACACAAATGGTCTAAACTCACCAACCAAAGAAAAAGATTAGTGGAATGGATCACCAAAGAAGACCCAACTATATGTTGCCTACAAGAAATATAGGCACTCTTGTAAGTTGAAAAATATGCTATTAAACAAACAAGGGAAATAATCAGCAAAGTAAAAAAGCAACCCATAGAATGGGAGAAGATCTTTGCACACTGCACAGGTGATAGGGGGCTAATCTCCAGGATTTACAAAGAACTCCAAGTCAACCAAAACACCAAAACTAACAAGACACTCAAGAAATGGGACCCTGGAAATGGGCAAACATTTCACAAAGGAACAAGCCCAAATGGCAAACAAACATATGAAAAAATGCTCCAGTTCCCTGGCAATAAGGGAAATCCAAATTAAGACATCCATGAGGTACCACCCAACACCAGTAAGATTGACCCACATCAAAAAGAACACCAACGACATTTGTTGGTGAGGATGTGGAGAAAATGAACCGTACTCTACTGCTGGTGGAGCTGCAGGTTGGTACAACATTTATGGAAATCAGTCTGGAGAACACTCAAACAACTCAAAATCTGCATACATATGACCCAGCAATAAGCACTCCTAGGAATACGTCCAAAACACTTGTTTCACAAAAAAACCAACATACACCACTATGTTCATAGCAGCACAATCAGTAATTGCAAAAACATGGAAGCAACAAAAATGCCCATCAGCAGAAGATTGGCTAAGAAAGCTTTGGTTCACCTATTCCACAGAATACCACTCAGTTATTTAAAAAAACCAAAATGCAGCTCTTTGTGGCTAAATGGGCCCAACTGGAAACTATAATGCTAAGGGAAATGAGTGAATCCCAAAAGGTTAGATACCACATGTTTGCCTTGATTTAACCTGTAATTTTGGTTTGGTTGGTTGTTTGGTTGTTTGTTACTTTTTGAACTTGTCATTGATACTGTCTCAACCCAGGGGTTTCGGAGAATTGAACTGGCATTATTTTTAACATATTGTTTATTCCATACTATGTCAATTAAGTCCATAATATTGTATATTGATGCTGATGTTTTGTTGGGGCTTTTAACTGACCGGAACTTTACTCTGTTAGCTTTACCTTCAGACCAGAGAAGGTCTCCGCAAGAAGCCACTGAACTTATCTGGACAATAAGATGCTGGACTCTATGCTAGGTATATGCTTGCAATGAAGGAATCTCAACGGAACTTGAACTGTGGTTATGCAGCAAGGTGGAGGAATGAACTATTGGGGGGAGGGATGTGGGAGGGGCGGGTGAATCCCAGTGCCTATAAAACTGTATCAGATACTGCAATGCTAATGAAAATTTAAAAATAATATTAAAAAATGAAATGAAATAATATATATATCATAAAAAGAGAGAGAGAGACAGAGAGAAAGCTTATAACTGTCTTGATCATAACTGCCCTGTTTTTTCTGGCAATGGTGGGCTTGGCTACAAGGGTTGCATCCTTAATCACCCAGACCAGAGAGATCAACTGCTTAGGAGCAGCAATTCAGGAAGGTCTGGCGTACATAGAATTAGCCATTTAGAGAAGTCTCTCTCCTCTATATCTGAGATAGTTCATACACAATGATTCAGGGTTGGATCTGTGGTTCCTAAAGCAAGGTGGACTTGGTGTTGCCCTGGGGGAAGAGTGTTGCTTTTATGCAGACCACACTGGGGTGGTGAGAGACACCATGACTTAACTCGGGGAAGGTCTGGCCCAAGGAAAAATGAAGGAAAATCCCAGCAAGGGTGGTTTGAATTATGGTTCAACATGAGCCCATGACTAACTACACTGTTGCCCTCCATCTGGAAAGGCCTATAGTCATCCTAATCCTATTAGTTACAATCGGTCCTTTCAGGAAGAGACTAATAAAATTTGTAAAGGACCATATCAGTATTGTCCAGTTGCTGGCCCTCAGAAAGCAGTTTCCAGCATCAGCCCCAAACTGAGAAAGATTTCTCAGTATAAAACAGAAAAGGGAGGAGAGGTAGAGTGTAGAAAAATATTAGAATGCTATGTAGGAATGATGGTATAAATAATTTGCTAAAATGAAATTTTTGTTGGGCAGTGTGAGATTCCTTTGTGCTGAAATAACCGCTACTTTGCTATGCCAGGAGATGCCTGGACTTTTGGAGGATTCTGGTTTAGTGATAAATCTGTTCTTTGTTGCCTAGCAACGTTGTGAACCCAGGTGCAGGCTGGCAAGGGTGCAATTCTTCTCTGATCCTAGGGGCAAGAGGAAGTTAAGGGTGTGAGAATGGGATGGGCCATAAAGATTTTGGGCATGGGAAAGGAACAGGCTGTCTGAACCTGAAGATCATAAAAATAAACATGTCTAAGATTAATATTTTTTTAAAGATTTATTTTTATTATTTTTTTCATTGGAAAGGCAGATATACAGAGAGGAGAGACAGAGAGGAAGATCTTCCGTCCGATGATTCACTCCCCAAGTGAGCACAACGGGCCGATACTATGCCGATCCGAAGCCAGGAGCCTCTTCCGGGTCTCCCACGCGGGTGCAGGTTCCCAAAGCTTTGGGCCGTCCTCTGCTGCTTTTCCAGGCCACAGGCAGGGAGCTGGAAGGGAAGCGGGGCTGCCGGGATTAGAACCGGCGCCCATATGGGATCCCGGGCGTGCAAGGTGAGGACCTTTAACCACTTGCGCTACCGCGCCGGGCCCTGAGATTAATATTTTAATGTATTTCCCAGCCAAAAGCGTCCTATATAATCTTCTTTCTTGGGCTCATTTGGGGTCCAACCGCCCAGCTTGGTTGGCGCTTATGGCCCAAGTATGGTCTGACCCAAGCAGGCTAGTGAAGTAAACCCCAATTGCTGTTTGCATTACCAGGAAGACTTTGTCATTCTCTAGGGGTTGACTAGCTCACACCTTTACTTTAGGAGGTTTAGCTCAGACTCTAACATGGGAAAGTGTGATCTGGCCAGAAAATGCATCTGCTTGCATGCACAGAGCAGGGCGTCAGGAGACATCAGGCTAATAGTTCCTGGCTGCTTTATGACTGCACAGCTAGGTCATTGTCATTATGCTTAGCAGCACCCCTCTGGGAAAACACCTGCAACTCTGATGTTGACCTACATTAGCTCAGTACTGTCAAAACCTGCTGAGACCCCGCCATGCAAGTTGGTTGAAAGAGCACAGAAAATGGCCACCCAGATCAATAGTACAAGGTTGGGAGCCAGACTTCCCAGCTGCTGCAAGGGTGGTGGCTCCTGAATAAGGACAGAATTCATCCCTCCCACTAGGATCAGCCCTGTGATGACTCCAGGTGCTGTCCTCTGGATGTCACCTTCCTCTGGCCTTAATATCTACCTTTTGTCAGCTTAAGCCATGGCTCTGTCCTTCATAGGGAACAACCAGGAAAAGGCCATGGAGCTACCACACCTGTGCCCCTCATGTGGACTAGATCAGGGAAAAGAAGGGCTCGGCGGATTATTCCTACTTGTGTAAACAAAATTAAATTGGGCGAGGTTTGTTTGGGCTTAGACGCAGCATCAACTGGAATCTGGGAGTGGGAGAGGCCTGGGAGGGAAATAGTTGGCTCATCTCTCTTGAGTTACCACTTCCACGGGAGGACATAAAACTAAGATAGCGGCTGGGATGGAATGGGGTGTGGGACAGACTGGAATACTGCTACACTTACTAGCAAACCACGGTAGGGGGCGGGTCTGGTGGGGGTTATTGTGGGTCGCTCCAACTAGGCTGCAGGTCCCACTGGTTTATGAGAGGGCCAAGTATGTGCGGGGCAGAACCAGACTGGACTGCAACACCCATTGGTTCCAGTGGAAGTCGGGAGTGAAAACAGAATCAACCCAGCAATTACAACCACCAGCTGATTGGAGTGATGGGCGGTGCCAGGCTCTGTACTTGTTAGCACATACAAGAAGTTTCTTTGGAGATCTTCCTAATCTAAATGCTGGAGTCAGAACCTTAACGAAGAAAAGAGAGAAGACAGAACGGGTCAACCAACCATCTCAGTTATGATGGACTATGTCAATCAGTGGATTTTTCAAAGACCTCATAGTGCTTGGAGTGGCAAGATTGACAGTGATTCATAACTGTGGCAATATCAGGACCACTTGAGCAAGAACCTCAGAGCATGCCCTACATGCAGGACCTGGGGAGGGTGGGAAATTGGGTAGCCCTTCTCCCTTAATACCCCCCTTTAAACATGAAGGTAACAATATGGAAAACATACTAGTATTATCCACTTTCCTGTAGTCCTTGAACCTTCTTCCTCTAACCAACTATGTAAAGAATGTCAAAATAAATTTTCTTAATTAAAAAAAATATATATATATTGTAATTCTCAGTGCATTTAAGTGTCCAACACCTGAAACAATTCACATTGAAATCCAATTCATGTGATTATATAATCATTTCCAAGTCTGCATTGTGTTACCTTTCTTGTGGTTACTGTGTCTCTCCTGCTTCAATAATACATTGTTCTGAAGTACGTCTCTTACCTACCTGGAGATCCTGGCCTAGTGGAGCTGTCATTGCTCTTGCCTTTGCTGTCCCAGTCTCAGGGAGTCCTCTCTGTCCCTGTGGACCCCAGCACCATCTTCAGCTCTCCTCAGCTATAAATGAAACCTACAAACATCATGTTGAGTACAAAAAAAAAAAAAAAAAGAAAGAAAGAAAGAAAGAAAGAAAGAAAGAAAGAAAGAAAGAAAGAAAGAAAGAAAGAAAGAAAGAGAGAAAGAAAGGAAAATCAAGATGTGGAAGAAAGATATACCACAGCAACTTTATAAAAAGCATTCATTTCCATGCACTTGATTTCCACTTTATTTGATAAGGAGAGAGATGGGTGAGGAAAGGAGGCCTTCCATCAAGTGACTCATGCATCATATTCCTACAGCTTCCAGAACCCAGTGTGGGTCTGCTGCACGTCTGCTGTCACTACCTGATGCCTCCCAGGGTGTACAGAGTCAGGAAGCCAGAATAAGGAGCTCTGATACAGAAAGATTTACCACCCGTACCAGACACCCGCATCTTACAGCAAACTCTAAGTCACACAAAAAAATATAACTCAAGCAGGATCTTTTTTGTTTAGGCAAATTTATAAAAAATTACATGAAGTTGACATTAAGTATGGTCAGGTGTCACTTTGTCTTAGAGTTATGTTTTGAAAAACATATCCTTAGACAATTTTGGCATAAACAAAATGGTGCAATATCACTAGAAGATATAATCTATAGAACTATTTTATATGACTGTAAATGGTATTAAAATTAAATAAGTATTAAACTCTCATCACTTTAATGATTGCAATGAGCAGATTATTGTAGGCTTTTCAACTTGTATTTGAAAGGCTGATTTATAATTACAAGGTATTGTAGAAAAGTTTTCCTTCTGCTGGTTCACTTTCCAAGTGTTTGAAATTGCTTGAGGTGAACCAATCAGAAACCAGGAGCCAGGTGCTTCTTCCAGGTTTCTCATGAGGGTGTAGGCTTCCCAGGCTTTCTGTCATCGTAGTCTACTGCTTTCCCATGCCAGAAGTAGGAAGTTGAATGAGAAGTGGAACAGCCAAGAGCTTTGACTTGAAGTGGTGCCCTTGGGGTGCTGGTGCAGGAGGCGGAGGATTAAACCTCTCTGGTACTGTGTCAACCTCAAATCAACTGACTTTACAATAAGCAGAGTATTCGGGATGAATCAAGTGAGCCCAGGATAAGCAATGTATGCTAAATAGTGGAAGAGGAAGGTAGCAGAAGTAACCTGAGAATTCAGGCCTGAGAAGGAACCCACTGGGCATATGTGGGTTTGAAGGCAGGCAGGAGCAATCAGCCAAGGCTTATGTGGGTCACAAAAGAGTGAGAAGAGCACACAATAGCACACAGAATCTGGCTTCTAGAGAGAAATTGGGCATCTGGGTCCCACAGCCATTTGGAACTGAATGCCCCCTAGTAACCTGAGTAAAGAATAATGCATGGAGAGAGAGAGTAAGAGATCAAGTTTAGGAGACATGCTGAGGGAAGATGAAGGAGGATTTTGTAGGGTAAGACACACATCTGGTCCGGATTTCACAGTGGGATTGTTTCAGGAATGTTCGCTCTAGAGATAGAATACATTAGGCTGCTAGAACTACTTCTAGTCTGACATGGTTCTGCAATCAAAGCAATTCTGGGGAATGCTCTCTGTGGCATCCTCCTGGATGTTGGCAATGTTGTTTGTGTTAAGCCTCCCAGATCTAAACTTTTTTTTTTTCAGGAGACAACTTCCTTCCTCTTAACTTCCATAGAAATAACACTCTCTGTGACATGTCAGCACAGCTTGTTTTGACCTTGATCTCAAGTTTACAGCTTGTCTAGGACAGAAACTCACACATTTTCTGGGAAGGGCCAGCGAATACCTACTCAGGCTCTGTCACAACCACTCAAGTCTGCTGTTGTAGCATGCAAAAGGCTCTGAAGAACACAGACCACACCCAGGCATAGCTGTGTGCCAATATTTTATGTGTGGACATTGGAATTCACATCCTACAGACATTTCACATATCATTAAATATTCTTCCCCCTAGCTCATTTAGCAAATGTGGAAATCCCGCATACTATATGCTCCTGCACCAACAGGCGAGGGGTAGTTCTCTGCCCGCAGGTTGCAGGATGATGAGTGTCATGCACAGCATGTGATTGATCTGAAGGCTATTTTCAGGTGGAGCAGCAGGTTCTTAGGGCAGAGAGCTGTTCTTTGGCTGGTGTTAACTTGGACCCAATACTTCAGACTTCTCATTTCTAAGTTTCTGTTTTGTCTGATATAAATAAAACCTATTAAAATTAGGTATATAAACTATTTAACTTCTAATATTTGTCCAGTAATTTTAGGATTTACTTGTGAATATTGCTGTCATAAAAAATATTTCAAATGCTTCAAATGCATTCACTGGCCTTTACAATTAAGGAAGGACTGATTATGCTCTCCCATTCACTTACTCAACTATTTATTTTTGATTTTAAAAATTCCTGTATTTGTTTTTATTGGAATGCCAGATTTCCAGTGAGAGGGGAGACAAAGAGAAAGATCTTTCTTCTGCTGGCTTCCTTCTTAAGTGGTCACAATGGCTTGTGCTCAGCTGAGCCAAAGTCAAGAGCCAAGGGTTTTTCCAGGTCTCCCACACAGGTACAGGATCCCAAGGAGTTGGGACCTCATTGACTGTTGTCCCAGGTCATAAGCAGGAATGGGATGTAAAGCAGAGGAACGGGGATATGAGCCAGAGCCCAGATGGGATCTGGTGCATCAAGGTGTGAGGTCTTTAGTCACTAGACTCCCATGCTGGGACTTATTCAAGTGTTTATTTATATCCATGAGAACTCTCAGATTTCTGGTACTTTATTAACAGCATTTGTTAATGAGTGGAATAATTATCATCACAAAACACCCTGGACATATTCAGTCTGATGGATATTTTTGAGATGACTTAAAACATCCATCAGTTCCCATAAACCAGGTCTTGGAATAACTTGTTCATTCATTCACCAACTTTTCTTTCCAGTCAGCATCGTGGAACCTGACCCGCAGGAATCAAGCAAACACTAGAGGTGTGGATCACCAATTGAATGGGAAGAGGGAAGGAGGGAGAAAAAGTTGGAGAGAGGGAGGAAGGGAGGAAGAAAAGAGAGAGAAAAACAGAGAGAGAGATGTAGGAATGGACAGGTACATGAATGGATGGATGGATAGAGGCATAGATAACAATTGGATGGAAGGATGAGTGAACTGGTGTATAGACCAACATATATTTATATGTTGTTGGTGGTCAAGCCAGTAATTAAGTGGGCAGTGAGTTGATAGACAGGTTTGTGAGTGGATGTGATGGATGAACGAATTTAAGCAGTTTTTTTCATGGAGACAATGGGAGGCTTAGCTGGTCTCTAAGTCCTTGTATAGCTCTTTTCTTCTGTGATGATCTCTCCCTGTTCTCTGCTCACTAATCTTGATAAGCTGTTATAAACCTGAATGGCTGATGCTTCTGCTTTCCAACGGCATTTGAAGAGAAAGGTAAGATTCAAGGGAATCCCACATTTGAATTCCCATAACAAAGATTTTCTTGAGATTCCTCTGGATCTTGGGACCCTTCCAGAAATCCTGGGAATGGTTGGAATGTGGATCATGTGCTGACTCTGACCTCGGATGAGGGCAGAACTAGTAAAAATAAACTACTGTCATTTTTAAGATCCATTAAGGCACAGAATCAGAACAGCTTCACTCTTTCATTCATATTTCTGGTAGCAGAGAAGAAGGAATGCCTGAGGGATATCACATCTCTTTAGTGACATCCCTCACTCACTCTCGCTTTAGTTGGGATTCATAAACTTTAGGTTCTTAAAGTGTTAAAAACAATGAAGGTCCTAAAGACAGTTCCTTTTTTCAATTTGAATCATCTTTGTGTATTTATTTTGTTACTCTTGAAGCATTTTGGTTTAAGATGTGCATTCATACAAATGGTCAACAGGCTCACAAGGAGACATGCAGAATTCTTCTCTATCAGTAATTTCCAGGTCAAAATCTCAATGAGGTATTGCATCACATTAATTAGGATGGCTGTATGCCCACAGGAGAATGATATCGAGTGTTGACTAGGGTGTGGGAACATTACCTACTGTTGCTGGGAATGTTCAGTGAGTCTGTTGTTTTAGAACATTCTGGAAATTTTCCAAACTTTGAACATTGCACAGCTAAACAATTCTCCTCTTAGAGGTATATGCAATAGAATTAAAAGAGAAATCCACAAGCAGGGAGCTGGATGGGAATTGGAACTGCCAGGATTAGAACCGGCACCCATATGGAATCCTGGTGCATTCAAGGCGATGACTTTAGCCGCTAGGCCACAGCGAGTGGGAGGCTAGGAGGAGGCTCATATCCCAACCATGAAGACTCCCAAATTTTCACCAAGAACAACCAGTACTGACACCAAGGACTACATTCCAACCACTAAGGAGACCACGGCAATAGGAGTGCCTTCAGAGGCCGAGAACTCTGAGGGCACCCATCCCCATCTGGAGACTCTACAGCGGATGGAAGAAGTCCAAACTCTGCCATGCAAAAACCAGCATCATTGGAATGATGGCCAGGATCCCTGAGTGGTCTGCAGAAATGGAAGAATAATAAACTTCCTTTGGGACTAGGGAAGTAAGCTCTCTCTGGTCATTGCCTGGCTCGGGCTCTGGGTCCCTACCTTCCCTCACGGTGACTATTAGGATCACTCCAGAAACCTCTCAAAACAAATGAACAAACATACAAAGAAAAAAAAAAATGAATGGACAGACAACAACAAGGAAAGCTTAGAATCAGACCAGAAATGGCCAGCGTGGATCCAATCATGCCTCACTAGGTGAGACACAAAGATTAATTACACATCACTGGAATATTGGGGATTTCTCTGCACACACATCCTAAAAAAGAAAAAAAAAAGTTCTGTACCTGAACTGATAGCTCATGTCTTGCTAGAGTTATAAGCCAGTCCAGACCACCCGAAAAATAACTAAGTTCAGCAAAACCATGCTTCAACCGTATAAACAGCTAAATGCAATAACCAAAACAGATGAGACAGTTGAATAGTGATCTAGAGCCATTTTGAGGTGTATGCAATCCGGTTGAATATAAACCAAAAGTGGAAATGTGTATGAAGAAGTCTCAGGATGTAGTTAAGAACCCACATTTTCCCATTAACATCCTCTTAATCAATAGCATGCCAATTAATGCCATAATGTTTTAAATGGTTGTTGATGTTATGTTGGGCTTTTTAATAAATTGGGATGGTACATCGCTGGCTTTATCTTAAGACCAGAGATGGTCTCACTAAGAATTCATTGAACCCATTAGGATAATAAGACACTGGGCTTTATGCTTGGAAAATACTTCCAATGAAGGAACAACTGAATTTGAACTGTGGTAATGCAGCAAGGTGGAGAAATTCACCATGGGAAGAGGGTTCAGAGAGGGGTAGGGAAAATTCCAGTGAACATAATACTGTGTCACATGCCAGTGGAAACATCATTATAAAACCGGTGTCTTTTTCTTATATTCCTAAAAGAGAAATAGCTGTAACAGAATTTTAAATATGGACAAAGACTTGAAACATCTATATTCCATTTCATGATAGCAACTACTCCATCCCTTCAGCAAGGCAAGCTAATTTTAAGTTTTTTTTCCTCCCTCTCTCTCAATCCTTTTTTTTTTTTATCTTGATGCTTTGCAACAGCCTTCTATGTATCACAGACATAAAGAATGTCAGTAGGAGTTCTTGCTGCATTTGTGCATTTACAGTATTCCTATACCCATTTTTCTTCAAATAAATTTGGATTTTAACGCTGTGGTTCAATCCATTAAGCAAGCTGCTCATTTGTGTAAATGGAAACCTACTTGTATTACCCGTCATAAGGAGAAAAATCACTCATAAAAATATAAGAAAGACAACAACATGGCATTCCTGAACGATGTTTGTGGGGAATGTCCCAACTTCTCCCTGCCTGTAGACAGCCTGGGTCACCCCAGGGCCCCGCACTGTTGCCCAGAAGTGGTGACAGTGCCAAGGCCAGGCACATGAGCAGAGATCTCGGCATTGAAGAGGTGGGGCGACTCTGCGTGAAGGTGCCACCCAGCCCTCAAATCCATGGCAGTGCCCCACATGAGTCAAAAGCTCCTCAGATCCAAGGTAGAGCCCTGTGTCAGCCTCACAGCCATCAGACAAATCAATAATCCCTGCAGGAGCTGCAAGGCCCTCCTTCTTGGCAGAGCCACATATGGTCTGCAGGCCTTTCAAATTCATTGTGAAGACTCCTTGAGGTGAGGAACACCTGTGTCCTGAGAGTTGCAACCTTTAGTTCAAAAGCAGAGCCTCATGTCACTCTGCAAAGCCATCAGATCCATGACAGAGTCCTCTGTGATTTGCCTGCTCCTCAGATCCATGGCAGAGCCCTGTGTGGTCAAAAGCCCCTCAAATCCATATTAGAGACCCATGTGGTACTCACTGGCCTCAGACCCATGGCAAACTCCTGTTCAGGTACACTTCCCTTTGATTCACGACAGAGCCCCAAGTGGTCTGGAAGGCCTTTGATTCATTGCAGAGACCCCTATTTGGTCCACACATACCTCAGATCCAGGAAAGTGCCCCATGTTGTCTGCATAGTCCTCAGTTCCATGGCAGAGCCCTGTGTAAGCTACACAACTTTCAGATCCATGGCAGAAACCTATGGTGTACTCTTAACCCTTAGATCGATGGCAGTGCCCCATGTGTCCCTCACAGCAGAACACCACATTATCCTCAAGAGCCTCAGATTCATGGCAGAGTCCTGTGTGAGCTGCATGATCCTTGGATCCATGGCAGAGGAGCATATTGTCCATACAATAGTAAAATAAATGGCAGACAACATATGGTCTACAAAGCCCTCAATTCATCATAGAGATCAGCAAAAGATTCACAACCTCATGTCACTGGCAGAGCCCCATTTGGTGCTCAGCCTTGGTCACATGACAGAGTCCTGGCTGAGCCATGTAACCTTCAGATCAATGGAAGAATGACATGTGGGCATCCAGAACCTTAGATCCATTTCAGAGACCCCTGTTGTTCTCACAGGCCTCAGATCCATGGCAAAGCCCCTAGTGAGCCATACTCCCCTCTGATCCATGTCAGAGCCCCATGTGAGCTGCACATCTCTCAGATCAATGGCAGAGCCCCATATGTTTGAGAAGGCCTTTGATTCATTACAGAGATCCCCATGTGTCCCACACGCCCCTCACAGTCATGGAAGAAACCCCATGTTCGGCAAAATTTTCATATTCAACGCTGAGCTATGCATTAGTGGCTTATTCTGAGTCATGCATAAGCCACACAGCCCTCAGACCCAAGGAACAGCCCCATGTGGTCCTAATGGGCCTCACATTCATGGCAGAGCTCAATGTGGTTCTTTTTAAAATTTTTTATTTAGTTATTTTTAATATATTTTTGACAATCTTTACACACTTAATTAGGCTAAAAAGTTTCAAGGGCTATAGGAAAGTGAGTAAGACTATTATTTGCACATTGTTCCCTTCATGTATCTATCTGGGGTAAAGGGGGATATTGAGAGACAAGCCCAACCCACTTTCGCATCCATCCAGGGTCCCAGATATGAGGCATGCTCTGAGATACTTGCTCAAGTCGTTTTGATACTTCAACAGTTATGACTCCCTGACATTATCGCCACTCCAACCACGATGAGGTCACTGAAGAATACACTGATTGACATAATCCATGATAGAGTCTCCATTAGCCCAGTATTTCACTGCTAGCATATAGATGACGTGGTTGATTCACTTGTTCTGTCTTCTGGCTTTTCTTGCTTAGGGTTCTGAGTCTGGCATTTCAATTGGGGAGATCCCCAGAGAAACTTAGTCTGAGGTGTTCCCAGACCAAATTCTTGTATGTTCTAGCAAGCACAGGGCCCAGCACAGTCCATTGTCCTGAACAGTTGGTGGTTGCAATTGCTGAGTTGGTTCTGTTTTCAACATCAACTTCAACTGGAACCAATATGTGATGCATGGCAGGGCTGCTTGCCATCCTCATGGCCCTGATTTATGGCAGAAAACAATGTGGTCTGCGCACCCTTCAGATCTCTCACAAAGAGAGTATGTAGTCTATATGACCCTGATATTTGTCGCCTCCCAGGGTGGTCCACAGTCTGCACATATCCATGGCATAGCCCTATATAGGCTGAGAGCCTCAGAACAATGACAGAGCAAGAAGTGAATTGCACAACTTTCATGTTATGGCACAGCACCATATGCTTTGCAAGATCCCCAGATTGATGGCAGAGACCCAAGTGGTCTGCACAAAATTCAGATCCATGACAGGGTCCTGAATGAGCCATACAGCCCACAGATCCCTGCTGGAGCCCTCAGTGACACACACCCTGCTAAGATCCATGGCAGTGCCTAGTATAAGGTGCAGGCCCCTCAAAACATGGCAGATCCCCAAATCATCCACAGAGCCATCACATTCATGGCAGTCCCCTGTGTGTTTTGCATGTTCCTCAGATCTGCGGTAGAACCCCATGTGGTCTTCAAAAGCATCATTTCCATGACATTATCTGGTGTGAGTTGCACTCTACTCTAAATCATGTCTGAGCCCCATGTGATTCACACACCACTCACATCTATGGTTGAAACCCATGTGGTCCTCACTACCCTCACATGAATGGCAGAGCCCATATGGATCCGAAGGATTTGATCCATCGCAAAGACCGCCATGTGGCTCACACATCTCTCAGATACAAGGAAGAAACTCACAGTTGCCAAAAGGCATTCAAATGCATGGCAGAGCCCCGCACAACTGCACAGACCTTAAAACCATACAAGACCCCAGTATGATCCACACAGTCCTCCAGTCCATGGCATTGACCCAGGTGAGCAATGCTCCCATCAGATCCATGCAGAACTTTGCATTATCCAGGTGATCTGAATGCCCCTCTAATCCATGGTAGAACCGTGAGTGAGTCATATTCCTTTCAAATTCATGTCTCATCGCCACGTGGTCCGCACAAACCTGAGATCCATGCAGAGGCAAATGTGGCTTGCATTGCACACACATCCATGACAGAGCCCTGAATAAGCCACACACCCCTGAAATCCATGGTCATCACAGTCCTCAGGTGCATGGAAAAGCCCCACATGAGCCTTCAAATCCATGACAGAGCCTACAGTGTTTCACATATGCCTGAGATCCATGGAATAGCACCATGTGGCACACATGACCCATAAATCCAAAGGAGTTTCTTGGGAAACCACACAACCCCCAGATACATGGCAGAGCACCATGTGGTCCATACAGCCCTCAGATACATAGCAGATCCCTATGTGGTCTGCACAGTTCTCAAATCCATGGCAGAGTCCCACATGAATTGCACAGCTCTCAGATCCAATGCAGAGCTCCATGTCGTCCTTATGGCCCTTATCTATGGTATGGCCCATGTGATCCCAAACAGCCCTGAAATGCATAGCAGAGCTCCTTGCCATCCTTATGGTCTTCAGATTCATTGCAGAGACCCATGGGGTCCACACACTCTTCTGATCTCTATCAAATCCTTATGTTTTCCTCACACACCTCATATCCATGGCCTCTCTGAGTGCTGCATGAACCACAAATTCACAATACAGTCTCAATTAACCTTCACAACCCTCTGATCCATGGTGGACATGGAGGTGCTCCTCACACTCCTGAGTAAAGCAGTCTCACGTGGTCCTCATGCCCCTCAGATACATGGCATAGCCCTTTGTGAGACATAAGCTCTACTGATCCATAGTAGAATAAAAAGTGAGTTGCACAATCCTCATGTGATGGCCGAGCCCTATATGGTCCTCGGGCACTGCAGATCCATGGCAACATCCTGGATGAGCCTCATGACCCTCAGGTCCATGACACAGTCCTTCATGAGCCACACACCCCTCAGATTCATGGGAGATCACTGGGTGATCCAACTCCACTCAAATCCATGACAGAATCTTGCATAACCCACATGCACCTCAGATCCATGGCAGAGCCCAGGTGGTCCACACAGCCCTTGATCCATGGCAGAGCCCTGTATGCTTTACATGCTCCTCATATCCAAAGCAGAGCCCATGTGGTCCCACAGAGCTCAGATTAAAGGCAGAGCCCATGTTGTACATACATCACTCAGGTACATGTAAGTGACCATCATAAGCCATACATCCCTCAGATCATGTGGGAACCACATTTTGTCTTCACACTGCTCTGATCTATGGCAGAATCCCATGGGAGAAATACTCCCTTAAGCCCATGGCAGATCCCCTGGTAGTCCACACAGCCCTCAGATCCATGCAGAGCCCTGTGTGTTGTGCACGCTTCTCAGATCTATGGAAGAGCCCCAAGTGATCTGCACATTCGTCAGATCCATAACAAATTCCCTGGTGAGCCACACTGCCCTCAGATGCATGGCAGTACAACACATGATGCTAGAGCTTTCAAATAGGAGACAGAGTACCTTGTTGTCTGCACACACCTCAGATCTATGGCTGAGGTCTATGAAGTCCTCACAGCCCTCAGGTGCATGGCAGAGCCCCACGTGGAGCACAAGGCTGCCCTGGTTCCATTGCTGCCAGAATTCAGCTCCAGCTGAGCTCAGAACTCTCAAAGGTTGTAGGGATGAGGCACAAAGAGGAACAAAACAGGCTACTACAGTTCCAGGATCACGATGGACAATACAAGAAAGCTGTTCACTTTATTTATACAGAAGCACTCATGAGCCAATGCACAGACTTTTGACATTATGGCAGGATAATTGTGCCACTTGTTTCACCTAACAACTGTAGAAGTTCCGGCTACAATTCTTATTCTACAACTCAATCTTGTATCACAAAGAAAAGGAGAAGCTAAACATCAAGGAAAGAGTGAAAACCTAATAATACAGGTCCCTTGATTACCATGAAGTCAATGGGAACAGTCAAAACAGTATGAACAGCAAACAGCCCTTTTGCAAGGTGTGATTATTGACATTAACCTCCAAGTTCAGTGAAATCCAACTCGACAGGAGCAAACAATGCCTGAATGAATTAGAATTCTTCAAAAGGGTGGTCCAGTGTCCATGCAAAGGAAGATGGAGTCGCATTCAGCTGGTTGTAGAGACATCCCCTGGCCATTGCCATAGAGCGGGAAATTCCTTGTGGCCCTGCCTGCAATGAAACAATCGTTTTCCCCACTTGGTGTCCCCACATATCAACTACACAGATCCTAACATCTTCCCTTCTCTTATTATTAATTTTGACAATGCAAAGGGGAGAACAATTAGTATGATTCATAAATCTACAAAAAGCCGGTAGAAGGCCTTTCCGGAAATAAAATATGAAGGAGGGGCCCGGCGCCGTGGTGCAAGTGGCTAAGGTCCTGGCCTTGCACGCCTGGGATCCCATATGGGTGCCGATTCTAACCCTGAAGGCCCTACTTCCCATCCGCTCACTGCTTGTGTTTTGGAAAAGCAGTAGAGGATGGCCCAAAGCTTTGGGACTCTGCACCCACGTGGGAAACCAGGAAGAGACTCCTAGCTTTGGCATCGGCCGTTGCGCTCACTTGGGGAGTGAATCATCGGAAGGAAAATCTTCCTTTCTGTCTCTCCTCTCTGTATATCTGCCTTTCCAATAAAAAATAAAAAATAAATCTTAAAAAGAAAAAAAAAAAGAGTGAGAGAAAAAAAAAGGAAAGAGAAGGGAAGAATGGATTAGTATTGCTTTCTGTTATGGAAACCTGATAATGAGAGTTAGAAATTGAAGAAAACTAGGCATGTGATCATTGGATACTAATACTAGTAGATGTGTCATTCCATACACATTGGAGATGAGTTTTAACATCACTCCAAGAGACATGTGAACGAAAATAACTGAGAGTTATATTGTAGTATATTTGTATATTGGAGACATAGTTAATCGCATGAAGGAGGATTATGCAAGGTGAAGCAGAGTGGATAAAATCCAAGACAAAAAGAGAGGACAGGATGAAGGCAAACGGACACTTGGAGAACCACCAAAGCAGAAAAAGCAGCAGAGATAGAGAGGAAACATATTAAGTTGGCTTTCAGAGTGTCACTCAGAGGTCCAGGTCTGCATTCTTATGTTATATTTTCACCAAGAACTCTGTAGTTAGATGTTAGATGTCAACCAAGAACTTCCAAAATGCTGGTTCACCAATCTCCACTTCCATGATACCATGCTGAAGTTGCACCATTGTCTCTGCACCATTTTTCCTACTTTAGGTTGGAACAGGTCGCAGGAATAGAGAGACACCAGGTATCCTATAGAGCGAGATGGTTGGTGGCACTGATCTTGCCAGAACCTGCCATAGTCGGTATTATGTTCCTGAAGAACCATTGCAATCCATGGAAATCACTGAGTTCTCATAAGCTCAGCACATGTGCAGTCCACTGTTGTCCCGTGCAGTCCTAAAGTTATTGCCACAGTATATGCAATGGTGCCTGACATAACAATGCTTCAGTTCTTGATCTTCTGCCCATCAGATCTGAAGGCTACGCAGACCTGTCTTGGGTGGAACCTGTAGAATGCCATGCTGATGCATGTACCTGATTCAGAAGTGATTTCACTCACAGCTCAGCGTATGGTCAGTCCTTTCTTGTGCGTTTGCATCCTTATGCAAAATGGTGCCCAGTTCAGCTCTTGGAGTCTAACTGGGCTGTGAAATCCATGCTTTTCTCATACTGCTCATCTGTGATCTGCTACTCTGTCTCTGTTTCTGGTCAAATTAAATGAATCAGCAGGATGGATGGTTCCTTGTCTGGGTTCACCTCCCAAGCTCCCAGTGAAATTCCCTTAACACTTGGTTGCTGGTGGAGTTCTGGTTGCTGGTGGCATTCAGATTGCCCGTTAGCTGAATGCCACTGGAGTATCAGTCACTGCAACACCACACGGTTGTGTCCTTTGCTTTCCTGTGTCTGACAATGTCCAGGTATCCTCTTGCACTTGTCTGCTCTCTTCTATTTCCTGGAACGTGTTCTCTATACTTCAGCCTGATTAAATGTGTTTTTTTTTGTCCATTTAAACAGTCCATAATGGTTTTTCCATCTTGATTCTCTTACCTTAATTAAAGTGAATTAATATGTAGCTTCTTAAAAATTACACAGACATTCAAATATTCCACACTATTTAGAAATATGTGACATTTTGATACACACGTGCTTTGTGTACTTTTTCAAGCAGTAGGTGCTTTGTTTTGTTTTGCAAGCAAAACGGACATGTTGCTTTTATTAGCATATTTATATTTATGTAAAATTTAGACAATGCAACTACTAATATTCAATATCTTGTGTGACACAGGAATAATCATGGTTCTAAATCAAAGCATACTGGTCATATCATGGTCTCACATCAAATAATTTCATTTCTCTATCTTCTCCTCTTGGTTTCAAGAAATGATAGAAACATTAAAATCAACACTAGCTTTCCATTCGATGAAATAAATCACATATAAATTTGGCTCTGGCAGAGCTGTCATCCTGAAACTATTGGCTGGGCCTTTGGAATGGAGTGACATCATCAATCACTGATAGAATGTTTCTGGCACCTTGGTGAGGACTTATAACATTCCTGACTCTGTGCTGAGTAGCGGGCAGGACATTAGGCAACTATTGGAGAGGATATCAATGACATTAGTTGTTTTTGAATATTCTAATATTGTTATGTTTTACAATTCACTGACTATAACAGCAAGACTTTAGGGGGCAAGCAGCAGCTTTGAGTAATTCCCTACTGTTGGGACCATGAAGCGCAAGCAAAAGACAAAACATCTGGAAGGAACAAACTGTGCACCAGCTGCAAAGACTGCGACAGGTATGTCTGGGAATAGTCTTTGGCAGATGGTATCTGGTACTGACATCTGAAAGACAAGCAGGGGTGCTGCTAACTGTGGTGGAAGGAGAACAAAGATGAAAAGAAAAGACCAATGAGTGAACAAATACTTTGGTTATTGTATTCAAAAACATTTTCTTGATCTAAGTATTCATATGCATTGTTTCCTGCCTCTCTGAATTCAGAGGAACTGCTTGATTTCAGCTTCTGCAATGCTTTCCTCCAGCACATAGCTTACCAATGCCACCTAACTTTCCCTCGCTTTGTCCTTCCTAACTCCATTTTGCATGTTTCTTTAATTCATATTTGACATCTGCAGATGTCATTGAAAGCAAATTTCTGCACCACACACTCTTTTCTACCACATAATTTGAAAACTTACACTGGCTCACATGGTAACATTCACAATCTCCAGACATTAGCATACAACCATTGGATTCGAGCTGTTCACAACACTCATGAATTCATAAAACAAAATAGCACATAATTAAAGAAACATATAATACATTCAACAACAGCAGAGCTTTAAAACAGATGCAATCCAACAAGTGACGCATAACTACTGTGTCCACCAATTTACTAAGACACTGAGAAACCTAGAATTTACTTAAAATTTCTGCAATAAGTTTTGAGTGGCCTATGTCATAGCCCTGGCATGCATGAAATCCCCTTTACTCCTGTGACAGCAAGATTTGTGAGTATTCCCATGAGATAAACAACATGTGTGTTATGTACTGTACTTTGGAAAACAGACAAGTAAGATGCCACACCCCAAGTTTAACTTGTTGTCATTTTCGAATCAGTATCCAAGAAGCCTCATGAAGATGCTCCTGAGATGTGTGTGGAGGTCCCAACCCATTACACATATGAAGGAGAAAGTTGCTCTACATGTGACGATGTCTATTTTGTTTCTGCTTGGAATGAACCCATTCTTGTCAAAGGAGATGGTAAGGTGCAAATACCAGGTCCAAACTCAGAAGTTATACTTTAGGCAGCCAACCCAACCTCTACTCACTCCACTTTCTCATCACAATGACTGCTTTACAGCACAGCGAATAGATTAGAGGCTTTGAGAAAGGACACATAGCTAGTGTGGTGCCAAGAACAGCTCAAAGCTCTTTAGAACCAAATAAGCTTTTCATCATCGGAAGATCTGCAAGTGAGGCCAGGTGCATAGATGATGCTTATGGAAGCCTGTTTGGAGCTTCCACACACACTTCTCCCCAAATCACCTGTTCTATCATCCCATTAAGAAAAAAAAAAAAAACAACAACAACAACAAAAAAAAAAAAACTCAAGGCATTTTGCCTAACTCATCAACTAAAGTCCATCTGCATCCATCCTGCCCTTCACTACCCTGTATAGACTGCATAGTGAGATATTTATACCTTCAAGTCTGTAGATTATCTATAACCATGGGTAATGGATGCACTGCATTCCATTCCAATAAAAGTGCCTAATTTTAGGTCACATGGACAACAACTGTGTTTATCATGAGAATTCACTTTCCTTTTCTAACATGAAGTTATTATGCATTATGTATTTAAAAGGAATAAAGAGCCCCCATCAATTTCTGCTTCTTTTTCCCCATCAACTCTCCAACTCACACACACCTTTATATTAGTGACAGTTTAGTCACAAACATCCATTCACCTCACAGGTCGCTGAAGCCACAGAAAATTCAACCTGTGCAAATGCAAAACACATGGATAAATGCACTACAACACACACACACACACTCACCACACAAAATATACTCTGTTTATGACAGACTATGCACAAATCCAAAATGGAATGGTGTGACACTGATATATACAGGAGTGTATAAACTGTCATTCAAATAGATGAAATTTCCTTCTAAACTCAATATTCACTGCAATATTCACTTTAGTATGCACTTAATAACATATTAGCTTCAACACAACATTTGCTAATATGATGAGGGCACATACCACCAGAAGACTGAATGCAGTGACATATTGTCCTGCAATGTGCGAGTCCAGTGAGTTAATCGTAAATAAAACTACTTCCTGACACACTAGCTAATCTCAAGATTTGTGCACCAAGTTTTGAACTATTTTAACAATCAATAGCAACAATGATCTGAACATTCATAGAGATGTATATTCTTTAGAGACTATATTTGAAAAAGTAAACATGTGTATATGCTTCATTTGAGCCTGTGTTCATATTGAGGTGAAGTGGAGCGAGAGTGTTAAAAATGTAGTGGAGCTAGAGACTCAAAAACATTATCCAACGAAGTTGTATCTGAGGTCCATGCTACAAAACACTGAGAGGCACAAGACTCCTGCACATGCTAATTCCATTTCAGTTCCTTATGTCTAATCTAGACTCTGGCAAATGTGCACACATTGAGTTTAGAAATTAGCAGGATAGGCTTTATTTTTTTCCCTCAGATTAACTTGTGGAAACACAATGACACATCAGATCATGATTAGAATTGTTCTAAGAATTGGATATTTGTCTTAGAAAAGGGTAAACTGCTTTGAACTCAAAATGAAAGCAATTGCAAAGAATGGCCTAACCATGGCAGAGATATAACCTCAAGGCAAGCTTAGTTAGTTTATCTACTATGTATTAACAAGTATCACAAATGGGCACAAACTGAAAGAAAATACAGCAAACTCTTCTAGCATAGCTCAGCCTGTGAAGCTGAAAATGAACTCAGCCTATGATATGGGCTACAAAGTAATTACACAAGGCCTACTTTTTCAGTGGCTTAAGAAGAGAATGACCTCATGTTTTGTACGTACATTCTTTGTGCTATACCACCTTAATTGCTTAGTTCAAACCCTTGTCACTCTGCTGCGTCACCTTTAAATTTGATTTTTTGATGCCTCTGTCTATTAAGTCAATCTGCAATTGTAATGCAGAGTCATCTTTGAATTATAAAATGTTTAATTTTCTCACTTCGAACAATTCCCATTTTACACAGTTGGTAACACTAATAAGCTTGAGAAAGCTACAATAAAACATCATGATCTGAGAGCATTACATAAAACAATTCATAATTTTAAAACAAACATGAAACAGAAAAGCAGATGTATGGAATAGTGAATGAATATTTAAGCACCACACATGGATAAATTCTAAGTGAGGAAAGCTTTAATATAGCAATTCCCCATGACTATGATGAGTATATAAACACACACACACACACACACACACACACACACACACACACACACACACGCACAGTGCCCATATAAAAACAACAGATGCAGCTAAAATGAGATTTATTGATGATTTTCACTTGACCGCTGACCAGGGAATAAATAAGAGTGCTCAACGGGTAGCATATCTCATTTTAGGTATGTTGAAGCTAAGTTCATTCCAATTAAAGCATGCCCCATGTTGACTGACAATATATACACTGTATGTGCTATCATGTGCAAAGAGAACCTCAGTTCAAACCGCATTTCAAAGGCCACAAGAGGAGAATGCCACAATGAAATTTTTTTGAATGCTGGTTCTGGTGGATTACTGACTTACACAAACAGTTTCTTTTTGAGCCAAGAAAAAAATAAATAAATAATAACCCACAAATCTTACACATAAAGACAAAAGGAATATAAGTATCTCATGTAAATGTTTATACACAGACATATATGTGTGCATATTCATACACATTTATATGTTGATATCTATGCATGGAAAGATTGTGAAAATAACCTCAACGAACAAACCAGTATGAAAGATATGAACACTCTTGCTTCTGTGCTTTGGCTGGGGCATATATCTCAATCAGTATGACAAACACCAAGAGGTAACAATGTAGATTTACTGTTTGGCACAGTTAACCTTCTTTCCTATTTTTTTCTGCAATTTTCAATGCCAGTCACAACACTAACATAAATACTTGCTCTACTATACTTTGAAATGACAAGCAAATCCAATGATGCCACAGCTCAAGGCTGACAGGATGTCACTTCTCACACAGCAATCCAAACACCTCAAGAGGACACTCAAGGTCATCTAACAAAACAAGGAGAGAGTTGCTCCATTTCAGAAGAAGTCTCCTTCGTTTCAGCTTGGACTGAACCCGGTAATATTGAAGAAGATGGTAAGGAAGAGTACATGTGCAGGCCTAATTGGTGATGAGAGATTAAACTCATCCACAAAGCTCAAACACAATTCTCTGCAGATTCTGAAAACAATGTAATTAATCAGGATATAAGCACTAGGATGGAGATCTGGAGAGAGATTCCTTGGGAATGTAGCCCCAGTTACAGGAAACCTGTCAGTGAGAAACTTGGACATCTCTAAATGGTAACCTGGGCATTTTAGAGAAGAATAGAAACTTCTTCAGAGGCTCCCCCATACATTGAGATGAGCTCCTGCTCAGAAAATTACCTGCTTCACCCCACTTAATGTAGAAGAAATCTTTTAACCCTCTAACACATTTTCTAAAATGTATTTTTTCATTTGCCATTGCCTAACCAGGCTTAAGATGTGTTGTAAATTAAACTTTGCTTTACATTTGCCTTTCATAGACAGCCATTGACATCACAGGACACATCATTAATAATCAAGTTAGCTTTTTAGATACAGGCAAGTGGAAAGGGAAATTCTCTAGGATTTTCCACCTTGCAATGTCTGTTTTCTAATAGTGTGACACAATCAGAAACCGTTTCAGCTGAGAATATGCACAAACCACACCTCTGGACACAAACCCCCATGCACCACATTTAGCATTTAGCATAGAACGAATAGAAATCTAATATGCAGATTTATATAGATTAATTCAATAGCATATATACACTGTACATAATACATCACAATGTGTATATACCATATGTAATATAAGATATAAAGACACCATCACTCCTGACAGAGTTGGCCAGGACATATGCCATGAGTGAAATGGCCAGGACATATGCCATGGTCTGCACTGGGGTGGATAATGCTGGCTTCATTGAATGATGAACAACTAGCGTCAATGAATGATGATGTTATATCAACGCTTAAATGTCAGTCTTATGCATGAGTTACAGCATATTAACTAGATGTGCTTTTCTTTTGAAAACCTTGACAATTAGATGATGTAGCATTTAAAATTACCTGTTTTCATTTTCTCTCTCACAATTTCAAGTGTCTCAAGACAATGCTCCTGAGATGTCTGCGGCACTCCAAAGACATCTTATCAAAAAAGGGGATAAATTTCCCAACTTAAATGAAGCATCCTGTGTTTCCGACTGCATTGAACCCATCATTATTGAAGAAGATGGTAAGACACCTTGTAGGTAAAACCTAAAACAGAGACAGATGATTGAATTCAACCAGCCCATACACTATCCAGTTCAGTTTCCCCTCACAAGGTACTGCTTCAGGATACAGGCTCTAGGATAAGGACTCTGGGTAATGATTCATGGGAAATGTGGCAGAATGGAGGGCATGGTTCATGAAAAGCAAGTCAGATGCACAGAGGTAAACCTCCCAAACAGATTACAAGGGCAGGAATGGGACATATGGAAACCTCTCCAGAGCCACATTTACACACATGGAGTAAGATCCTGCAAACAAAATTGTCTGATTCATCCCACCACACTGTGATTTTCATTTTGCTTCTAACAAATCCTTGTAAATACAACTTCACTCACAATGTCCCTACAAACCTTTTGAGGAATTGCACATTGATTTTGTGAAAATTGATTTTCATAGACACACATGGGCCTGATAGTTTTCAATTTGCTATGTATCAAGCCCTAAAAAGAACAGCATGAGAAGGAAATATGTCTATATATTGCCAACAGGTTTTAGGAAGTGCTCAAGCAGCGAACATGCAAATATAGAAGCCATACTACTAAATCCACAGTAACATACAAATATAAACACATAGGCTGGCACCACATAACACAGGCGTACAAAGTGAGTATATATCATATGTATATATGTATGTCTAAATATAACTACATGCATAAGTGAGAATTGTGAAACACTTGAATTTTTATCGTTTGGATTAAACATCTGCCTTAGTCTACATGGCAGTGGACCAATAGGAAACAATCAAGATTCATGGAAGCGCAAAGACACCATTGCTCCTGAAACATACCAACACAAGTATGGTCACATGCAGAAAGACATACTGACAGTGTGTGCTAGTTTTTTTTTTTTTTAAGACTTGTTCATTTTTATTGGAAAAGCAGATATACAGAGAGGAGGAGAGACAGAGAGGGAGATTTTCCCATCCAATGTTTCACTCCCCAACTGACTTCAAGATACTAGACATGAGCCTATCTGAAGCCAGCATCCAGGAGCTCTTCTGGGTCTCCCATGCGATTGCAGGGACCCTAGGCTTTGGCCATCCTCATCTGCTTTCCCAGAAAACAAGCAGGGACTGGATGAGAAGCAGGGCTGCTGGGGATAGAACTGGTGCCCATATAGGATCCTGGCCTGTGCAAGGCGTGGGCCTTAACCACTACATTTTCACGCTGGGCCCAGCACGTGCTAGTCTTTGAAAACATGATCCACCCATATGAAGCTGCATTTCAAGATTGTGTTGTTGTTGTTTTATTCCAAACAGCATTCCAGAAACCTCAAGAAGATGCATGCGAAATCTGTGTGGAGGTCCCAACTCATCTTGCAAAAGAATATGAGAGTTCTGTCACATGTGAAGATGCCTACTTTTTGCCAGCATGGGTTGAACCCATTATCATCAAAGATGATGGTAGGGGAGACATTATGGCATGCCCTTTTGTAGAAAAGAATTGTAATTTTGTCACTGTCATCAGTCTCTACTTAACACGCTTCTTTCACAACGGAGTACTTCAGGGCATAGGAATGAAAATGAGGTCTGTTTGCTGAGAAACAATGGGAATATGGTCCCAAGAATAAATCACAGCCCCTCAGCTGTATATCAGATGTGAGTGATTGGACATCTTCATGTGATGTCATGGTCAGGGATGAAATTTATGAAAACTGTCCAGAGCCACATCCAATCAATGGGGACAAGCTCCTGTATACAAAATATCTTGAACCTCTCTTCTCAGGGTGGAAGATGATTTTCCTTTTCACTAAGCCACTTAAATGCATGCACCTTCTGTTATCATTTCATCCCACCCCCACCACAGTAAATGCATGATAACATAGAACCAACCTCTGACCTGCCAGCTATTGAACTCTTGGATATTCTGCTGTCAAATGACAGAAATTGTATTCACAAACAAATGTATGCACTTTTGGAATTAATATTGATATAGAGTCACTTGAAACACAGGAGTCTGCAGCAGTAACATGTTCATCTCTTTGAAGCACTACACATGGTGAAGCATAATATGTTATCATTAAGATACTGGTTCTGGTTTCTCTTTATCACGAATCGTGACATATTCAACATTTTTTAGCGATCTGAATGTACAAGTACAAGTGCCATAAGTTTACACATACATCACATGCACAAGTGCATGGGCTTGCATGCACACACACACACACACACACACAACATTGTACACTGATAATGTAACATATCATAGAGTAAAAAAAAAAAAATATGTAATAATACCCTTCATGCCAGCATTCAGGACGTAAAATGAAAAAGTTTTATGCACTGTGGATGGAGTCTCCTACCAGGGAATGTGCCAACATTTGATTGGATCTCTATGTGATGAAAAATAATCTTGGAATGCTAAATTAGTTATACTTCAAAGGATTTGCAGATTATGCCTTGTGACAATTGACATTCACAAACAGCTATGGCTTCAGAATCATGGCTCTGGCAACACTTTCAGCGCTTCAAAGAACTGTGTGTTATATGACCTCGAGTATGCTCATCATCTCATGCAATATCTTGCCCTCTGTGGACTGACACAAAATTAATAAATTTGTGAGCTTAGCAAAATCAGAGAGGTAGACCATGCACTGAACAGATGAATCAGTCCCCACACAGTCCACACACACTCAAATGCATACAATCAAACACATATATACATATACATGCAACAATGAATACATGCAGAATGAATACATTATCTGTGGATGGGTAGACCTAAGCATCTGCACAATTCAATATATACTCTTGTTACTCTAGTTCATTGGCCAAGTGAATGTGGATTTTCAAAGACCTCATAATGGTTGGAGTTGCGATTAATAACTGTGGCCATATCAGGACCACTTGTTCAAGAACCTCAGAGCATGCCGTACATCCGAGACCTGGGGAGCGTGGGAAATTGGGTGGGCTTTCTCCCATAATACACCTCATTATACATGAACGTAACACTAAAGAAAACATACTAGTATTATCCACTTTCCTGTAGCCCTTGAACTATCTTACCCTAATTAATTATGTAAAGATTGCAAAATAAATTTTATTAAAAAAAATGAGCAAAAAAAAAAGGGCTCCAGTGGAAGCTACTGAGAGATGTGTGTAATGCTGTGAGTGTGTCTTCGGAACGAAAGAGAGACTTTCAGCATCTCACTTACATTCTGCTTTTTATCAACTTAATTGAAAATATTCTTCCCACAAGGGATGGTAGGCCAAGCACCAAGTAAGATTTGAGAGCAGTGGGAGATCCTCATGTGTGGACATGGGAGTGAGAATAACACAGATCTTTCCATGCATTGGTGAAGTCATGCATTGGTGAAGTCTCACAAGTTCACATGCTCTATTAGGCCTCATTGTGGAAGGAATCTCTTCATCTTCTAACCAGTCCTCACAATGCATTTCCATTCACCATGTCTCTGCCAGCTCACAAAGTCTTTGAGCATGCACACTCATAGAAAGACATTGATACTACAAGTCAGAACAACTGCAAACTCTTCGGGGCTTCAATGCACTGTGTGTGATAATATACGACTTGCTTTTGCACACGCTATGTCTCATGTGTGTATGGCACACCCTCTGGAGACTTTTCAAACCTTCCTCTACTGATGAAACAAACGGAATCAAAACCATATAAAATATATATATATATATACACAAAATCTAAGAATAACACATACACACATACAAACTACACAAAATACCAATTACATATAACACTGAGATGCTCTATATTCATATATATATCTATAAATACACAAACACACTCGTATATATATACAATGGTAAGGTTGTGTTAGGACCACATGTATACATATGATCCTAAAACTATCTTACTAATTTTCAAATGCATACATATGATATTTTTTAATAAAATATAAATTTACTTTTTATTGGAAGCCGATATACAGAGAGGAGAAGAGACAGAGATGAAAATCTTCCTACTGATGATTCACTCCCCAATTTTGTGCAATGGCAGATATTGTGTCAATTAGAAGCAGGTAGCCAGGAAGTCTTCTGGGTCACCCCACACGGGTGCAGGGTGTCAAAGATTTGGGCCATCCTCAACTGCTTTCGCAGGCCACAAGAAGGAAGCAGGATGGAAAGTATGGCCACTGGGATTAGAACCGGCCAACAGATAGGATCCCAGTGCAACCAAGGCGAGGTCCCTAGCTGCTAGGCCATGGTGCTGGGCCCATGCCCTTCTCTCTTTCAGACAATGGGCTTTCAAACTTGTGATGGGAACAGATGTCATCTCTGATATAAGTCAAACTTTGTGCCAAACAAGATAATTAAGCTGCGTGAGTTCACCCTTATTCAGTCTCTGTTGTGACCCACTGAAAAGAGCAAGGAGCTGAATCCAGGAGCTCAGAGGAATGTACGCTGAGGGGAGGAGTACTGTAAGGAAGGAGTGAATCAGGAGCTCAGAGGAACACTCACTGAGGGCAGGAGTACTGAGTGTAAGCAGGTGACCATGGTTGAATGTAGTGACTTCTTTTCCTCAGCCAAGGGCACCTCTGGCAGCCCAGGTTCACACTCCCTTTCCATCAAAGAGCCCCACACCTTCCTGAATGGGGAGTCTTGTGATTTTTCTTCTGTCCTAAACATTTAACGGCATTCAGGGTCCATTATACAGTGAGTGGGTAAAATCACCTGAGGGAAATGCTTACCAGAGCCAGGGGACAGTACCAATCAGGTGGGAGAATGAGCTGTAACAGAGTTAGAAATAGAATGGTAGGAGGAGAACGGTCTCCATCAACTGGGAGAACAAATCCTTTGCCTGTGCTTGCTGCCTTCTCCCCGGGGGTCTTGCTGAGTGCACAATGACCCCTTTGACCAAGAGGGGCCAACAAGCCAGTCATCTCGGTGTGAGATGTCTGACCTCCAGGTGCAGGCAAGTCCCTCTGCAATTTTGCACAACAACATCTCGGGCAAGCAGAGAGGAATCCACACAGGTAAAAAATAAGGCAATAACAGTGTCAGCCACAAGCACAACAGGACACCAAGTTTTCGCTGCTGCCCCCTTGCAAATCTCTTTTGGGGAGACAGAGCACTGCAATCTCAGCTGAGAGAGAGTCCTCAGGAGGCTGAGAAAGTGCTGGGCAATGGAGGTAGAGGGAAATGTGGCAAAGGGCCAGTCTCAGGCCTCGGGCTCTGACCTAGGGACAGAAACCTCTATTCCCACTTGGTGGTGGACATCATCCCAGCTGCCCACCAGGTCTGCAAGAGCTGTTATTAAACAATATGGGTGCAAACAAAACACTGCCACACCTTGTTATAAGTAAATATTAATAACTGGAGGAGCAGGAGAGACTGAAGAAAAGGCAAGATAGAATTGTGTGTGCCCAGAAGCACAACAGTCCACAGGTGACAAACTCCTCCAGAGGTTCTCACTGCTTCGTGGGGACTGGGAAACATGACAAATTACCAAGATTTGGATCCTTTTGGAGACAAAAACAGAGAGAAAGAGCTTCTATAAACTCCCAGTGTCTACTCACGGAGTATAATGGATTGTCCAAAGCAAGACTTCCCTGGGGCACGGCCTTAGCCAGGTGTGGAGCAAGGCACCATGCTGGGCCCCCAACTAGCTTTTCAAACCTTGAGTTGAGGCAACAGTGTTGTAGCGTAATGAGTAAAGGCACTATCTGTGATGGCAGCATTCCATAGGATGCCAGTTTTTTAGCCAACTGCTGTATGTCTGATCCAGCTTTCTGCTTGTGGCCTGGGAAAGAGGTAGATGGTGATCTGAGCCCCAGGAGAGACTCTGGAGCTTCCCCAGCATATCAGATAAAATCATCGCCTATAGGTGGCCCAGCCATTGCAATCTTTTGGGGAATGAGTGAATGCATACATGATCACTCTTTCTGCATCTCTCTCCCTCAATGCTCACATCCAGATTGTCCAGGGAGTTGAATGCACTGAGGTCATGGAGGGGCGATAAGGAGGAAGGCCTCTCTTTTCTCTTCCTCTCCCTTGGTTCCCCCTAGCTCTTCCTCTGCCCCTGGCAGGTCCAGCTGGACATCCAATAGAGACACCAGACAGAAAGTGCGAGTAAACGTGCTGTAAGTTTACACATACATCACATGCACAAGTGCATGGGCTTGCGTGCACACACACACACACACACACACACACACACACACACACACACACACACACACACACTGTACACACATAATGTAAGATATCTTTGAGTAAAAAATAAATATGTAAAAATACATGCTGCATAAAAAAATGCTGCATGCCAGCATTCAGGACGTAAAATGAATAAGTTTTATGCACTGTGGATGGAGTCTCCTACCAGGGAATGTGCCAACATTTGATTGGATCTCTATGTGATGAAAAATAATCTTGGAATGCTAAATTAGTTAGATTTCTTAGATTGAAGTCTCGAAGTTTCAGAGCCTGATGAACAATGGTTTGATCATTTATTTTCAGAAGTAGAGAAAACACAGCTGATGCCACAAGTAAAGATTGACATGCTGTCATTTCTCACACAGCCATCCACAAGACTCAAAACGGGACTCCTGAGATGCATGTGGCACTCGAAGATTGTCTAATCAAAGAAGGAGAGCATTCCTGCAGCTCAGATGAAGTCTCCTTTGTTTCTGAATGGGTTGAATGCGACAATATTGAAGACGATGGTAAGGATGGGTGTATGTGAAAGCTGAAATGTCAACAAGAATTTTAATAAAGCCATTCAGCCCTATCACTATCACTTCATTTTCTCCTCCCAATATAGTTATTCAGGACACAGGCACTGAGATGTAGTTATTGCACAGAGACTCAATGAGAATATGGCCCTTAAGGCAGGTCATATCTACACAGGGCTAAGCCTCATGTGAGTGGTGTGTGGGAGATCTCCACTTGAGCATACAGGGAGAGAAGCCATGACGTGCATGGACCCCTGTACAGTGATTCACCTCCTAATGGGAGTATACTCCTACTCAGAAAATCAGCTGCTTCAATCAAGCTCAGTGTGGAAGAAATCTCTTTTAGATTCTAAGTCTATGGCATGTAGATTCATTCATTCTAGTTTTATGCTTCAAATGATTTGCAGATTTTGCCTTGTGACAATTGACATTCACAAACAGCTATGGCTTCAATCATGGCTCTGGCAACACTTTCAGTACTTCAAAGAACTGTGTGTTATACGACCTCGAGTATGCTCATCATCTCATGTAATATCTTGCCCTCTGTGGACTGACAACATTAATAAATTTGTGAGATTAGCAAATTAGAGAGGTAGGTTATATGCTGAACACATGAATCAGTCCTCACATAGTACACACACACTCAAATGCAAGCACTCAAACTCATTTATAAATACACATGCAACAATGAATACATGCAGAATGAATACATTGTCTGTGGATGGGTAGACCTATGCATCTGCACAATTCCATATATATTCTTGTTACTATTGATCATTGGCCAAGGGATTTTTCCTAGAAATGCATGATTTTTTTTTTTATTGTTGCTTACATTGTATTATGTAGTACAGTTTTATAGGCGCTGGGGATTCCCCCCACCCCTCCCATACCC
Organism: Ochotona curzoniae; assembly: GCF_017591425.1. Lineage (NCBI taxonomy): Eukaryota > Metazoa > Chordata > Mammalia > Lagomorpha > Ochotonidae > Ochotona > Ochotona curzoniae. The sequence goes on along the minus strand of NW_024465174.1, from coordinate 86,977 downwards.
CTCCCCCCATGGTGGATTCCTCCACCTTGTTGCATAACCATAGTTCAAGTTCAGTTGAGATTCATTACTTGCAAACACATGCCTAGCATAAAGTTCAGCGTCTTATTGTCCAGATAATTCCAGTGGCCTCTTGGGGAGACCTTCTATGGTCTGAAGATAGGTCTAACAGAGTAAAGATCCGGTCAGTTAAAAGCCCCAACAAGGTCTCAGTATCAATATACAACATTATGGAATTTATTGACATAGTATTGGGTAAACAATATGTTAAAAATAATGCAAGTTCCATTCTTCGAAACATCTGGGTTGAGACAGTATCAATGACAGGTTCAAAAAATAACAAACAACCAAACAAAAAATTACAGGTTAAATCAAGGCAAACATGTGGTATCTAATCTTTTGGGATTCACTCATTTCCCTTAGCATTATAGTTTCCAGTTGTGCCCATTTAGCCACAAAGAACTGCATTTTGTTTTTTTTAATAGCTGAGTAGTATTCCATGGAGTAGATGAACCAAAGCTTTCTTATCCAATCTTCTGCTGATGGGCATTTCGGTTGCTTCCATGTTTTTGCAATTACTGATTGTGCTGCAATGAACATAGGGATGCATGTTGGTTTGTCGTAAAACAGGTGTTTTGGATATATTCCTAGGAGTGCTATTGCTGGGTCATATGGCATGCAGATTTTGAGTTGTTTGAGTGTTCTCCAGACTGATTTCCATAAAGGCTGTACCAATTTGCAGCTCCACCAGCAGTGGAGTAGGGTTCCCTTTTCCCCGCATCCTCGCCAGCAAGCGTCGTTGGTGTTCTTGTTTATGTGGGCCAATCTTACTGGTGTTAGGTGGTACCTCATCGATGTTTTAATTTGGATTTCCCTTATTGCTAGGGAGCTGGAACATTTTTTCATATGTTTGTTTGCCATTTGGACTTGTTCCTTTGTGAAATGTTTGCCCATTTCCCGTGCCCATTTCTTGAGTGGTTTGTTTGTTTTGGTGTTTTCGTTGTTTTGAAGTTCTTTGTATATCCTGGAAATTAGCCCCCTATCGCCTACATCATGTGCAAAGATCTTCTCCCACTCTGTGGGTTGCTTTTTTACTTTGCTAATGGTTTCCCTTGCTGTAAAGAAGCTGCTTAGTTTGATGAGGTCCCATTTGTTTATTCTGTTGTCAACTGCTATTGCTTTTGGTGTCCTTCTTAGAAAGTCAGGACCTAATCCTAGGTCTTGCAGGGTATTTCCAACATTTTCTTCCAAGTGTTTGAAGGTTTCTGGATGTAGGTTTAGGTCTTTTATCCATGTAGATTGGATCTTAGTGTATGGTGATAGATGTGGGTCTATTTTTTTGTTTCTACAGGCTATCAGCCAGTTGTCCCCACAACATTTACTAAAGAGGCCTTCCCACTTGCTTGAGCTGTCATTGGTCTTTTTGTCAAAGATTAATTGGCTGTATTTGTGTGGGTTCCCTTTTGGTGCTTCTATTCTATTCCATTGATCTTCCTTTCTGTCTTTCTGCCAGTACCAGGCTGTTTTGATAGCCACTGCTCTATAGTATGTCCAGAGGTCCGGGATTGTGATTCCCCCTGCTAACTTCTTATTTTTCAGGATGGTTCTAGCTATTCGTGGTTTTTTGTGTTTCCAGATGAACTTTTGAATCATTGTATCCAGTTCCGTGAAGAATGTTTTGGGCAATTTGATTGGAATTGCGTTGAAAATGTATATTGCTTGTGGTAGTATAGACATTTTAATGATATTGATTTTGCCTATCCAGGAGCACGGGATGTTATTCCATCTTTTGAGGTTTTGTTCAATTTCCTTTTTAAATAGTTTGTAGTTTTCTTCGAATAGGTCTCCTACGCTTTTGGTTAGATTTATTCCCAAATACTTCATACTTCTCTCTGCTATTTTGAATGGTATCCTGTTGGTTAGATCTTCTTCCATCTTGGTGTTATTTGCGTACACTATGGCTGTTGATTTTCGTTCGTTAATTTTGTACCCCGCCACTCTGCCAAACTCTCGTATAAGTTCTAGCAGTTTCTGTATTGAGTCTCCTGGTTTTTCTATGTATAGGATTATGTCATCTGCATATAGTGAAAGCTTGACTTCTTCGTTTCCTATACGTATGCCTTTGATTTCTTTTTCTTGTCTTATGGCCTCTGCAAGTACCTCTAGGACTATGTTGAATAGCAGTGGTGATAGCGGGCACCCTTGTCTTGTTCCAGATCTCAGTGGGAAGGGTTCTAGCTTTTCTCCATTCAGTATGATACTGGCATTGGGTTTTTCATAAATTGCTTTGATTATGTTGTGGATTTTCCCATCTATGCCTACTTTGGCTAGAGTTTTTAGCATGAAGAGGTGTTGGATTTTGTCGAAAGCTTTTTCTGCATCTATTGAAACTATTATGTGGTTCTTGTTTTGCAGTTTTTGGATATGGTTTATAACATTTATGGATTTCCGAATGTTGAACCATCCCTGCATTCCAGGGATGAATCCTACTTGATCCGGATGAATGATCTGTCTGATGATTTTTTGAATTCTATTGGCTAGGATTTTGTTGAGAATTTTAGCATCAATGTTCATCAGAGAAATAGGTCTGTAGTTTTCCTTCTCTGATGGTTCTCTGTCCGGTTTTGGGATGAAGGTGATGTTGGCTTCATAGAATGAGTTTGGGAGGGTTGCTTCCTCCTCTATTGTTTTGAAGAGCTTGTAGAGGATTGGGGTTAGTTCTGTTCGGAATGTTTTGTAGAATTCTGTAGTGAAGCCGTCTGGGCCTGGACTTTTTTTCGTTGGGAGATCCTTGATGACTGTTTCAATCTCTACCTCAGTTATGGGTTTATTTAATTCTGCAGTTGCCTCCGGACTGAGTTTTGGTAAATGGTGGGAGTCCAAGAACTTTTCTATTTCTTGGTGGTCCTCAAATTTGTGGGAGTACAGTTCTTTGTAGTAATTTCTAATTATTTTCTTAATGATTGCAGTGTCTGTTGTTATGTTGCCTTTTTCATCTTTAATGCTATTAATTCTCACTTTCTCTTGTTTTTTTTTTTTTTTTTTTTTGTCAATCGGGCCAGTGGAGTGTCTATTTTGTTTATTTTCTCAAAAAACCAACTTTTTGATTTGTTGATTTTATGTATAGTTTTTTTGATTTCTATTTGGTTTATCTCCTCCCTTGTTTTGATGATTTCTTGTTTCCTATTGTGCGTGGGACTCTTCTGCTGCTGTTTTTCCAGATCCTGGAGGTGTGAAGTTAGTTCCTGTATTTGGCGTCTTTCTTGGGCCTTGACATGCGCTCCGATTGCGATGAATCTACCTCGTAGCACTGCTTTGGCGGTGTCCCACAAGTTTTGGAATGTTGTATCAGAGTTTTCATTGGTTTCCATAAATTTTTTGATCTCATCTTTGATTTCTTCTCTGACCCAATGTTCAATTAATAGCATATTGTTCAATTTCCAAGAGTGCCTATACTTCCTGGGGAGTTTTGAGTTGTTGATTTCCAGTTTCATCCCATGGTGGTCTGAGAGGGTACATGGTATGATACTAATGTTTTGGAAGTTGTTTAGATTCGCTTTATGTCCTATCATGTGGTCGATTCTGGAGAAGGTGCCTTGCACCGCTGAGAAGAATGTATAGTCTGTGGCCTTAGGATAAAAAGTTCTATATATGTCTACTAAGTCCAGTTGTTCTATTGTTTGTGTGAGCTCTGTTGTTTCTTTGTTGAGTTTTTGTTTCTTAGACCGGTCCATTGTTGTTAGAGGTGTGTTGAGATGGCCTACAAGAATTGTGCGGGTGTCTATGTCTTCCCTTAAGTCTGTAAGTAATTGCTTTACGTAAGTAGGTGCATTAAGATTCGGTGCATAAACATTAATGATGGTGATTGCTTCTTGATGGATCATTCCTTTCACCAGTATAAAATGGCCTTCCCTGTCTCTTTTGATGTTAGTTAGAATGAAATCTATCTCGTCTGAAATTAGGATAGCTACCCCAGCTTTTTTTTCTCGTCCATTAGCGTGAAATATCTTTTTCCATCCCTTCACTTTCAGTTTCTTTGCATCCTTTCTGGTTAGATGCGTTTCTTGTAGGCAACAGATGGTTGGGTCTTGTTTGATGATCCATTCTATTAATCTCTGTCTTTTGATTGGTGAATTTAGACCATTTGTGTTGAGAGTTAAAATTGAGAGGTTGCAATTTAGCCCTGCCATTTGTTTGTGTTGTTGCCTATGTAATTGTCTTGTTTGTGCGGCCTTTAGTTTGGAGACCTTCTTATTTGCCAACTTTGTTTGTGATTTGCCTCCTTTTTGTCCGGGACTAGCGCATTTCTAAGGAGACTTTGCAGGGCTGGTTTTGTGTAGACATATTCTTCTAGTTTTTCTTTGCTATTGAAGTATCTGATTTCGTTCTCAAATACAAATGAGATCTTTGCTGGGTAGATTATTTTTGGTTGACAGTTGTTTTGTTTCAGGACTTGGAAGATCTTTGTCCATTCTCTCCTTGCTTGTAGGGTCTCTTCGGAGAAGTCAGCAGTGATTCTGATGGGTTTTCCCCTGTATGTGATCATTTCTCTACTTCGTACTTGTCTCAGGATTCCTTCTTTGTCTTCATTGGAGTAGAACTTGAGCACCGTGTGTCTGGGTGAAGATCTCTTTGGATCATGTCTGTTGGGAGTTCTCTGTCCATCCTGTATGTGGGGTGGATTCGTGTTCCAAGTGTTTTGGAAGTTTTCCTGTATAATTTCATCAAGCACTGCTTGCATCCCAGATTCTCTTTCTACTCCCTCGGGGAGGCCGATGATCCGAATATTCAATTTTCTAAGGTAATCCTTCATCTCTTGCATCATTTTATTAGTTTTGCTGAGGTTTGTCTCCAGCTGTTTAATTCGCTGGGCACCTTCATTTTGTGTGTCTTCTGTTTCAGAGATCCTTTCCTCTGCCGCATTTATTCTGTTGATGAGGCTTTCAATCTTATTATCTTGGGCATCCAGTTTGGTTTTGATTTGTTGTATTTCGGTGATTATGCGGTTCTGGAGGTCTTCCAGCTTTGTGTCCACGTCTCTGAGAAATTTTAGCATTATTTTCATCAATTCCTTTGCTGGTAACACTTCCATGTCTTCATCTCGTATCGCCGATATTGATAATGGCTTTTGGCCCTTGTTTGGTGGGGTGCTGGCTCTTTCATCTGGAGCACAACTCTTTCTGGTGGTTTTTCCCATTGCGTTGGTGTATTCTGGTGAGGCAAATGGACCCGTGTGTTGAGGGGCTGTCAGGTGCTTTCCTGTAGAGATTGGAGCCTGCAGGCGTGGTGTTGCCGGGCGTGGTAATTTTCAAGGCACCGTTGGTGCGTTCTCAGGGCCCGGGGCTGTAGAGCACCACCTTGGGGGCCCAGTGGATTCCAGGCACACTCTGGGCACCTCTTCTACAGGTGTGACACCCCAGGGCGTGGAGGGATGGAGGCGCTCTCTCGGTGTGCCCCCTTCACGGGAATCCACAGGGCGTAGAAGGTTTTATGTGTTTTCTCCCTGCGTTCTCCGTGTCAGGGACTGCAGGGTTTTTCAGAGCCCACCTGGTGCGTCTCCCACAAACGGGACTGTGGGTGAGGCACTTTCCAGGCGTGGCTCTTGTGCAGTGAATCCACCACTCGTGGTGGTGTGTGGGTGTTCAGAGCCCCTGCTCCCGTGTGGCTCCCCCACACAGGCCCTCAGCGGAGGAGTGGCCCAGGCGCCCTGTTATAATGACTTCAGGGCAGGTTCACGCCGTGTCAGTGTGGTGCAGGAGTTTTCAGAGCTCTCCTGGTGGGTCACCCACGCTCAGAACTGCGGGGTGGGAGGCGAGAAGTGAGCAGTTCACACTATGGGAGTGGTACCTGCGTGTCAGGGACACACAGCGCTACACTTCCCAAAACTCAGAGCCCTCCTGGCACCTGACAACTGCGCTGTGGAGGCGGCTGCTACAGGCGGGACCACCCAGCCCGCTAGGGGCAGCGTTCAGAGGCCTTCTGGTGTTCTTGCGCACCCACCAGGTAGGGTGTGGGGGTCTCCAGACCCTCGCCAGCAGCCTCTGCGCACCGAGACGCACTGGCCCCCTCAGCGCAGGAACATCCGAGGTGCCTTCCTGGGGACCCCTCAGCCACTAACACCACTGTGCGTAGTTCCCAAGGCACCGACCCGACAGTTTCAGGCTGCCTGCCCCGAGTTCTCAGAGGCTGAATCCTCAGCAGGTGTTGAGGAATGCGGAGGCTGTTATGTTAACCCTTTGCTCACCAACGTCCGGCTGTTGCAGTCTGCCTCTGCTGCTCTCCGCCAGCGACGATCCCTCTGATTTCCCTGTCTCTGAGCTGGCCGCGTCTCCCGTCAGGCCGTTTTGAAAAGTGACTCAGCAGGTCTGGAGTGTGATGTCGGTTTCTCTACCTTTGCCCTGCTCCGTTCTCGTTGTTCTTCCGAGTTGTGTGGATCTTTTTGGCTCCACACTGTCCCAGGGAGCTTCACGGACCTCTCCCTGCCGTTCCATGCTGTTCCTCTTTGCTGCTTCTGTAGCGTTCTATCCCTCTCTCACTAGACGCTCCCTCACAGCCTTCCTCCTACGTCGGCCATCTTCGCTCCCCCTCTCTAGAAATGCATGATTTAATGCTTTGGACAGGGTACATGCCTCAGTTTGTGTGAAATTTCCATGAAGGAAATTATCTAGAGGGAAACAATGGCAAATACTCTCCAGACAACAGCAAGTCCCATGAGTGCTGTTGTGATCAACAGCATATTCACTTGATGTGCTCTTGTTCTGAAAACAGAGACAACTCAGGCGATGCCACATCTGTAGACTGCCAAGTAGCCATTTTGCACCCAGCATTCAAAAAGGTTCCAGAGGAGGCTCCTGAGATGTGAGTGACGCCGTTAGTGTGTCTTTGGAAAGAAAGAGAGCCTTTCGGCATCTCACTTACGTTCTGCTTTCTATCAACTTGCATTGAAAATATTCTTCCCACAGAGGATGGTAGGCCAGATCATAAGGGCAAAGCCTGAAATCCAAGAAGGCTTGCAATTAGGCACAAAGAACACTATTTCCTCAAACTACCCCAACACAAAACATGCTCCTCAACACAGTCACTAGGAGGAGGTCTCTGAGGATTGATTCATTGGGGATGCATTCCCAGGAAAAAGTCAAAGCTTGTTGAGCTTTCTGGAGCCCCAAGTAAGATTTGAGAGCAGTGGGAGATCCTCATGTGTGGACATGGGAGTGAGAATAACACAGATCTTTCCAGAGACTCCCCCATGCATTGGGAACAAGCTGCTTCTCACAAGTTTACATGCTCTATTAGGCCTCATTGTGGAAGGACTCTCTTCACCTTCTAACGAATCCTCACAATGCATTTCCATTCACCATGTCTCTGCCAGCTCACAAAGTCTTTGAGCATGCACACTCATAGAAAGACATTGATACTACAAGTCAGAACAACTGCAAACTCTTCAGGGCTTCTATGCACTGTGTGTGATACAGTATCACTTGCCTTTGCACATGCTATGTCTCATGTGTGTATGGCACACACTCTGGAGACTTTTCAAAACTTCCTCTACTGATGCAATACACAGAATCAAAACCATATCAAATATATATGTACATATATATATATACACAAAATGTATATATATATACACAAAATCTAAGAATAACACATACACACATACAAACTACACAAAATACCAATTACATATAACACTGAGATGCTCTATATTCATATATATATCTATGAATACACACACACATATATGCATATATGTATATAGGTAAAGTTGTGTTAGGACCACATGTATACATATGATCCTAACACTAGTTTACCAACTTTCAAATGCATACATGTGATCTTTTTTTAGTAAAATATGAATTTACTTTTTATTGGATGCTGATATACAGAGAGGAAAAGAGACAGAGATGAAAATCTTCCTACTGATGATTCACTCCCCAATTTTGTGCAATGGCAGATATTGTGTCAATTAGAAGCAGGTAGCCAGGAAGTCTTCTGGGTCACTCCACACGGGTGCAGGGTCCCAAAGATTTGGGCCATCCTCAACTGCTTTCCCAGGCCACAAGCAGGAAGCAGGATGGAAAGTATGGCCACTGGGATTAGAACCGGCCAACAGGTGGGATCCCAGTGCGACCATGCTGAGGTCCCTAGCTGCTAGGCCATGGTGCCGGGCCCATGCCCTTCTCTCTTTCGGACAATGGGCTTTCAAACTTGTGATGGGAACAGATGTTATCTCTGAAATAAGTCAACCTTTGTGCCAAACAAGATAATTAAGCTGCGTGGGTTCACCCATGTTCATTCTCTGTTGTGACCCACTGTGAAGAGCAAAGGGGTGATCCGGGAGCTCAGAGGAATGCACGCTGTGGGCAGAAGTACTGGAAGGAAGGAGTGAATCAGGAGCTCAGAGGAACACTCACTGAGGGCAGGAGTACTGAGTGCAAGCAGGTGACCATGGTTGAATGTAGTGCCTTCTTTTCCTTAGCCAAGGGCACCTCTGGCAGCCCAGGCTCACACTCTAATTTCATCACAGAGCCCCACACGTCCCTGTATAGGAAATCTTGTGTTTGTTCTTAAGTCATAAGCTTTCATGGTCCATGTTTCAGTGAGTGGGTACGATCACCTGAGGGATATAATTACTAGCGCCAGAAGGCAGGCACAATCAGGTGGGAGAATGAGTTGTAACAGAATTAGGAAGAGAATGGTAGGAAGAGAACGGTCTCCATCAGCTGGGAGAACAAATCCTGGGCCTGTGCTTGCTGCCTTCTCCCTAGGGGCCTTGCTGAGTGCACAATGACCCCTTCAACCAAGAGGTGCAGGCAAGTCCCTCTGAAATTTTGCACAACACCATAACTGGCAAGCAGAGAGGAATCCACACAGGTAAAACATAAGGCAGTAAGAGTTTTAGCCTTGAGTACCGCGTGGGGCCGGCTTTGCACTGCTGTCCCCTTGCAAATCTCTTCTGGGGAGACAGAGCACTGCAATCTCAGCTGAGAGAGAGTCCTCAGGAGGCCGAGAAAGTGGTGGGCAATGGAGGTGGAGGGGGATGTGGCAAGGGGCCCTTCTCAGGCCTCAGGCTGTGCCCAAGATGGGATTTGGGCCTAGGGACAGAAACATCTATTCCCACTTGGTGGTGGACAGCATCCCAGCTGCCCACCAGGGTCTGCAAGAGCTGGTATCCACACATATGTGCACAAACAAAACACTGCCACACTTTGTTATAAGTAAGTATTAATAACTGGAGGAGCAGGAGAGACTGAAGAAAAGGCAAAATGTATTGCCTGGGCTTCCTTACACATCACCTATCTGCATGGAGCTTTTAGGCTGTCGGCCTCACTGTACAGCTTCTTGTGAGGAACAGACCCAGGCAAGTAGGACCTAAGGGGGAACCTCACTGCAACTGCCCGCCATTCCCGAGGTGCCAAGGCCATGGCCCACAAGGGAGGAGTGGGCAAGAAGTGCATATTTGAATCTCCAATTTTAGCTGAAAACATGAGTTCTGGGACATTTGATGGAATGCGGCAGGAAGGGGGGGAGCAGTTGGCTCCTGAACTGGCATCCTGTGGAATGCTGCCATCACAGATAGTGATTTTACTCATTATGCTACAACACTGTTGCCTCAACTCAAAACTTGTAAAGCTACTTGGGATGCTAGAAATGAATAGAACCTTCAAAATTCACCTCATTAGGGCTGTGCTTGCAGCTGGCCTGGCAGCATATCAGATAAAACCATCGCCTATAGGTGGCCCAGCCGTTGCAATCTTTTGGGGAATGAGTGAATGCATACAAGATCACACTGTCTGCATCTCTCTCCCTCAATGCTCACATCCAGATTGCCCAGGGAGTTGACTGCACTGAGGTCATGGAGGGGCGATAAGGAGGAAGGCCTCTCTTTTCTCTTCCTCTCACCCTCTGGGAGACACCTGACACCAAGTGCCAAAGTCCTACACAGGAAGGTAGGGAAACCTGCAACATCATTTCAATAAAATCCCTGGAGCATCTCAGCTTTAACCAACTTATTCTTGCAAGAAATATCAAATGTCAGTCAGCTTAATTTGAAAACTGTTTTTGAGATTCTGCTATACTCAGGGAAAAGTTCATTAGCTCTCTGTGAACTCAAGTAAATCTGTGAAAATCTGAACAAAATGTTAAACATAAATTTAAAAGGTCGAGAGAGGGCAAGATGGAGAGATCTTCCATTTCCAGTTCATATTTCCAGTGACAACAATAGTCAGGCCTGGGTCAGACTAAACCAGGAGCCAGAAAATCACCCAGGTCTCCCATGTGGGTGCAGGGACCCAGCCATTGGCCTGTCTTTTGCTACTTATCCAGATGCATTAGCTGTGACTTGGTCGCAGCTAAACTGGCTGTAACAGCCTAGTGTTCTGATATGGGGCGCTGGCATACATCTTTTTGAGATGATCTCTCCTAGCACAAGCTGCTGAGCCATACTAAGAAGCTCCTTCAGATGTATCTCTGTCATTCTTGGATTTGAGAGATTCTCCATGGCCATAGAGTGGGCTTTGCCTGCCTTCTTTTCCTCTCACTCCCCCCAGCTAAAAGTCTGCTTCAGGCAGAAATGAGGGAAAGCTTTTTGCAGCACAATGGGGAGAAGAGAAGAGAACATCCCTTGACAAGTGATACTGAGTGTGGCTCTGCAGCAGGGGCACACAATCAACAAAGGGAAGATTAGGTATGAGACTGAGGAGACAGAGCCTACTGACAGAGCCAGTAAGAGGGCCTGAGAACTACTCTCTCAGTGCTTGGTCAACCCACTGCTTGTTTCTCAGTCCCGGGGTTCCAGGGCTACTACATGGTGTGTTATAAATTTCTGCAGGACTTTGTCCACTCCTAGCTACAAAATTCTAGTCGATCAATGCCCTTTGCATCACCTGAGGACATACCAACCATTGCCAAGCCCACAGGCTCCACAACTTAGCAGCTTAAATTAGCAAAGGTTTTAGGGAGGTAATGAGAAAACAAGAGGACATTCTTTAAGAGATGGTAAAAAATGCATCTTCTGAGATACTATTTGTGAAGTTCAATTGTTGCTTCCATTTTCCATAAATGTCTGGAATCACACTCATATTTTAGTATTATGACTATTACCAATTTGTGGGTGCAGAGCTGAGGAACAGCCTACCTGTATGAGCCTCTCCTGGCTTGTGGCTGCTAGGGAGGCCACTGCTGGTGGTCAGCTCAGAGGCAGGCTCTTTGGAGGGTCCAGGGGACACCACTCTCTCACTGGTGGCTCTAAGCTGGAGGCCTTGGTTTGACTAGAACTGTTGGTTGAACACCTACTCTGTGTAGAAGACTTCTTGTACCTGAGCTCCCATGGTGATAATCCTAGGCTTCTACCTTGCCTGCTAGGACATTCATTTAGGTATAACAGTGAGGTAGGCATGGGCACCTCTGTCCCACCCTCACATAGCTTCCCAGAACTCGAGCTTGCCAGAGTGCAAACTCAGGCTCTCTACCATGGGACTCAAGCTGGGATATACACCCCTTCCAGGCAGGGAGGGTGGTTCTGCACATTTTTATCACTAAGCCCGGGAAGGGTACATCCTATACCTCCAGTGGCCTGAGGTATACTTCGACCAGCTGAGGCAGCAATGAGGACATGGATAGGATCTGGGGATGAAGCACTGACAGGAGACCAATGATGGTGGAAATCTCCCCATAGTTTATTACTTCTTATATACTCTTTCAATATGATGTCAAGCAGTCCCATTACACCAGCTGCTTTCAACCACAAGCCCACACCCTGCAGTGCTCAGCTTAACAAGTGCTAATCAACTCCTTAGCACACAACAGGTACCCCTTGGTTTTGTTTCAATGCAGACTTGAATATGCCTGTCTTCAGTTGTGAACTCTCATGTTATCTGCCTTACCCATATCAGGAATCTCCATAGCATGTCAGAAACCCTGTCTTAGGTTGGTGTGTGCCAGGTCCATCTTACCCATAACTGGCTACCATTCAATGTGTTGTCTGCTGCAGCTGCAGAAAATATACTTGGGGAGGCTGATGACCCTGTTCCATGGCTAGGCAAGTCTTTAATGTGGTAGCAATTAGCTGACAGCATTTCACGGGCTTGAGAAACAAAGCACTGCACAAGTGAAACATATATAAAAGATATAAAGGCTTAATATAGGACAAGAGACCTATATCACACAGCCTCTGCTGTTCCTCTGCCAACAAATCAACCCACTGTTACAAAGCAAGCATGCCACCCACACGTGTTCAGTTGTTCCATAGCCCAAGCAGTCAGTTCTGCAAGCTTGTTCATTGTCACCAGAGTAGCTGGTGGTTTGTGGCTGGTGACATACTGGCTATGATGTTCACCATTATGTCAAAGTCTCTTTTAAGCTTTTCAGAGAAACAGAGGATTCTCCATTAGCCCCTTCAGTCACAGGCAAGATTCTGGGAAGCTGCATAATGACAACATTAGCATTATAACTATCACCAATTTGTGGATGTAAGTGAGGCACAGCCTGCCTGTGTGTTGTAGTTTATTTATTCATTTATTTTTTACCCCAAATAAGGCAGCAATCTCAATTTCTGTCTCGCAGGAAAGAAGAATTTTCATGTGGACACAGTGAAATTTCAAAGCAAAATTTGTTAGAAAAGTTGAGAAAGGAGATTCTGTCCTAGTGACATGGGGCTCTGAGATCCTCTGCCATCATGGCAGGAGTAAAAGCAAGAGAGACAAACCTGAATTAATGGTGAAGAGAGCAGCTTTAACGGTGTGCTTCAAAGAGGCTCTCCAAAGACAAAAGGAAATTTCTGGTCACGCTGGTGTCTGGCTTTGGGACAAAAGACCAGACAGGTGTCAGACATTGGACATTCCTGGCCTTGGGAATATGAGTAACACTTCCTCCAGTCCTTCAATGATAAGGAGATTAGGGTGATGTCCTCCCACACAATGGCTGGAGATATTGGCTGATGTGTCAGTTGGGGAATTAATATGCTAAAAGCACCATTGTCCCTTGGAAGAGACCTCCTCTGGTGAATGCAAGACATGATGGGGAAAATGCTCTTTTATATTTGAGGAAAAATGATAACTTGGGGGCACAGAATAAACTAACTGCCTACTACCCTATATAACTGCAGCATTCCAGCATGCTGTCAGGGTACACTGGAACTCAGTGTCATTCTCTTCAGAGGTGTTTCCTGTATGTTAGAGAGAAACATGGGGATAACACAGGCAGACACAAGCTTACACTTCAAGGAGCTGAGGTCCACCCACGTGAGCAAATCCCAAAGTCCAGAGGAGGGATGGAACTTATACATTCCATAGGAATAATTGCATTCCTGAAGAAGGAACAACAGTGCACATGCCAGTGCATGTCCATGCCCCACAAAGCTGTCAGATAGAAAAGGTTGGTATTTTCCCAGTGGCACTAGACTTGAATGATAAGAAAAACACAGGCAGAAATTGAGCTATTTATAAAGGGAGGGCTAGACCTCCAACAGCTAGTGACGCTCATTAGACAGTCTGATCATCTAGTTTAAGGAGAAACTGGCAGGAAGTATCAGGTCCTAAGTGCTCATAGGAGAAAGTAAAGAGAAAAAGAGGGGTGCTTTACAAATAATAACATACTTATATAAAATAAATTGGTATAATGTAGTTGCTTTTTGAGTCGATCTTCTGAATCAAATGCCAACAGCGTGGCCAGTATCGAAGCTTTCACAAGACTCTGCAGCAGGAGCTTGCTGGACAAGTCTCTCAGGAATCCACCGTGGACTATTTTCATTTTCTGGGATAACATAAACTGATCCTCACCCTCATTCATGAGGACAGGATCTGGGCCTTGCCCTGACCAGTCAAGGGAAACTTGCAGAGCAGATAACTCTTCTGCTTCTGAGATGGATTCCAACAACAATCTGCAACAGACTGCCCTACACCATCCAATGATAGAAAATTTAAAATAAATAATACAAGGTTCAAATATTTGCAGGGCGTGCTATACTCCTGCTTTTTTGTTTTAGTAGGTTAATCCTTAGTAGTATGCTTGCCACGTTCCACAATATCTTGTCTTTGAGGATACTAGGCAGAGGGGCCTTAGATCTGAGCTACCAGGTTGCTTACTATTATAGGGACAGTATAAAATGAAAAACGTCAAATAATAGCTTTACTAAACATTTATCCCACAGGCCTACATCTTGGTATAAATGGGACTGGAATACAGGTTAATAATAAATGTATCAATTATGTAGTACATTTTGAAAACAGTCTACTAATAATTTAAACTATGCAAATTAAAGAAATCTGTGTGAGACTTGGATGCTGGAGGTAATAGGAAGAGAGCCAGCTGGTGACTCTGAAGGAAGACTTTCCCGGGATTTCCTCTAGATGCTTCCCAGGAAGCACTAAGGGGTGGTTTCTTGCACAGGGTCTCTGGTTACTGGCTTGTACTGATACTGCAGGACACTCCTGGCATGAAACATGCCTTCTGGCATGCCCATGACCAGGAGGCCACTGTCTGGCTGTCTGTGCTCCCAACTCCTTGGCACTTTTGAGGATTGGAAGTCAGTGTTGTCACATGGTCTGCCAGTCCTCGCTGTTTGTGGACCCTAATTCTGGGGTTCATCCATGTGGTTCCCATTTCACTGGATGCGCTGAGGACTTCCCACTCTGAGGGGATGCTCTTTCAGTGAAATGTGACAGTTATGCACAAGGCCTTCCTCTATGGGTTGTGGGCAGGAACAGAGTGCATTGTGATGTTCCATCCTGTTCTGTTGGTATAAGCCATATTTTAAAAATATATATTTGTTTTAACGTTTATTTCATTTTTATTGAAAGTCAAATACACAGATTTATGGAGGGATAGAGATTTAGATCTTCTCTTCGTTGATTGACCACCACCCCCCAAGCTACTGCAGCAGATGATGCAGAACTGATCTGAAGCCAGGAGCCAAATGTTCTTCCAGTTTTCCCATGTGTTTTCAGGATCCCAAGGCTTTGAGCCTTCTTGAATGCTTTCCCAGGGCACAAACAGGGAGTTGAATGGAAAGCAGATGTCCCGGATAGAAGCTGCAACATTATGGGATCTGGTCGTGTACAAGCTGAAGACTTAATCACACCAGGATACCAACCCAGGCACTAAGAGATTTCTGTTTTAAGATGAATATTTTCCTTGACAAAGTAGATTTACAGAAAGAAGGAGAAGCAGATGGATATGTCTTCCATTAGCTTTCTCACTCCCCTGATGCCCACAACGGCCTGAGCTGAGCTGATCCAAAACCAGAAGCCAGGAGCTTCTTTCAGGTCTCCAAGTGGGTTCAGGCTCTCATGGCTTTGCACCATCCTCAGCTGCTATCGCAGGCCACAAGCAGGAATATGGATGGAAAGTTGAGCATCCACAATTTTATCTGGCTCCAAATGGGATCCAAGCCTTTGTAAGGCTAGGATTTAGCCTCAGAGCTATTGTGTTGGACCTTGGGCCAGTTGTTGTTGTTGTTATTTTTCTCTAATTTGCAGACCCACCGTCCTCCACAATATCATTGACAATGCCTTCCCCTTGACATGGCTGAATTGAGACTTTGTGGCTGGAAATGGAAGGTAGGAAGAGTCTCTGAGCTTTCCGCCAGACTCTAGTGACAGGGCTCAGGCACTGGAGTGAGGACCCATGAATTTGGCCAAGTTAAAAGGTATCAGACAGGGAAGAAAATGAATGCAGGTCCACGTTCCTCAAATACCTATGATGACACTACTAGGCAGTGCATTCCCTTAGATCTTACGGCTGAAGAAAAGCAATTGGAGGTAATTATGACCTTAATACACCAGGCAGCCCCAGATGTCAGAAGAAAACCGTACAAGCAGGAATAGCTGGGAGGGATGAGTATTAGTGATGTAATGAAGATAGCGGAGACAATCTTCAATAGCAGAGAAAGCCTGGAAGAGAAGGCAGGAAGAATCAGAAAGGAAGATCGTGAGTTCCAAAGGAGAGAAAAGAGAAAGTAGCAGAGGGGTAAGAGATGGGCCCAGGCCTCCAACATCCCAGGAGAAGGGAGGGAGTCCCCACTGGAAAAGGTCAAGTTTAAACAGAGAAAAATGCTTTCACTCACGCAGCTTAGAACATTGGAATAATGAATGCCCACTACTCAGAAGGAATCAGAGAGAGAGGGAGGAGGCAGAGGCACTGAACACAGCAAGAGTAATACTAGTGGTTGAAGATTAGGGAAGTCAATATAGGCTTGGCTCCAATCCCTGAATCTTTGTTAACATTCCATGCTCCTGGATCGGTAAAATCAACATCATTAAAATGTCTATACTACCAATATCAATGTATACTTTCAATGCAATGCCAATCAAATTGCCCCAAACATTCTTCACGGAACTAGACACAATGATTCAAAAATTCATCATGAAACACAAAAAACCATGAATAGATATAATCATCCTAAAAATCAAGAAGTTAGCAGAGGGAATCACAGTTCCCGACCTCTGGACATGCTATATAGAGCAGTCGTTATCAAATCAGCCTGGTACTGGCACAAAGATAGAGAGGAAGATCAATGGAATAGAATAGAAGCATCAAAAGGGAACCCACACAGATACAGCCAATTAATCTTTGACAAAAAGACCAATGACAGTCCAAGCAAATGGGAAGGCCTCTTCAGTAAATGTTGTTGGGACAACTGGCTGATAGCCTGCACACACAAAAGGATAGACCCACATCTATCACCATACACTAAGATCCAATCTACATGGATAAAAGACATAAAACTACATCCAGAAACCTTCAAACTCTTGGAAGAAAATGCAGGAAATACCCTGCAAGACCTAGGATTAGGTCCTGACTTTCTAAGAAGGACACCAAAAGCAATAACACTTAAGAACAGAATAAACAAATGGGAACTCATCAAACTAAGCAGCTTCTTTACAGCAAGGGAAACCATTAGCAAAGTAAAAAAGCAGCCCACAGAGTGGGAGAAGATCTTTGCACACTGCACAGGTGATAGGGGGCTAATCTCCAGGATATACAAAGAACTTCAAAACAACCAAAACACCAAAACAAACAAGCCACTCAAGAAATGGGACCCGGGAAATGGGCAAACATTTCACAAAGGAACAAGCCCAAATGTCAAACATATGAAAAAATGTTCCAGTTCCCTGGCAATAAGGGAAATCCAAATTAAGACATCGATGAGGTACCACCTAACACCAGTAAGATTGGCCCACATAAAAAAGAACACCAACTACACTTGTTGGCAAGGATGTGGGGAAAAGGGAACCCTACTCCACTGCTGGTGGAGCTGCAGGTTGGTACAACATTTATGGAAATCAGTCTGGAGAACACTCAAATAACTCAAAATCTGCATACCATCTGACCCAGCAATAGCACTCCTAGGAATACATCCAAAACACTTGTTTCACGACAAACCAACATGCATCCCTATGTTCATAGCAGCACAATCAGTAATTGCAAAAACATGGAAGCAACCAAAATGCCCATCAGCAGAAGATTGGATAAGAAAGCTTTGGTTCATCTACTCCATGGAATACTACTCAGCTCTTAAAAAAATCAAAATGCAGCTCTTTGTGGCTAAATGGGCCCAACTGGAAACTATAATGTTAAGGGAAATGAGTGAATCCCAAAAGGTTAGATACCACATGTTTGCCTTGATTTAACCTGTAATTTTGGTTTGGTTGTTTGTTACTTTTGCACCTGTCATTGATACTGTCTCAACCCAGGTGTTATGAAGAATTGAACTGGCATTATTTTAATATATTGTTTACTCCATACTATGTCAATTAATTCCATAATGTGGTATATTGATGCTGATGTTTTGTTGGGGCTTTTAACTGACCGGAACTTTACACTGTTAGCTCTACCTTCAGACCAGAGAAGGTCTCCCCAAGAAGCCACTGAACTTATCTGGACAATAAGATGCTGGACTTGATGCTAGGTATATGCTTGCAATGAAGGAATCTCAACTGAACTTGAACTGTGGTTATGCAGCAAGGTGGAGGAATCCACTATGGGGCGAGGGTTGTGGCAGGGATGAGGGGAATCCCACTGCCTAGAGAACTGCATCACATAATACAATGTTAATAACAATTAAAACAAATATATAAATCTTTAAAAAAAAAAAAAACAATTCTTACCTAAAGTTAATCGAAGTCATCCAAAAAATAAGCTCTCACTTCACTCTCAGTTTGACCTAAAAAAAATAAAATAATAATAATTTGCATTTTGTAACACAATGGTCACTCAATACCATGTCAGTTAACTGCATGATGCTGTAAATTGTTGTTGATGTTATGTTGTGGCTTCTCATTGGAGGGGATGGTATTGTGTCAACTCTACTTTCAGACAAGTGATGGTCTCTCCAGGAAACTATTGAATTCATCTGACAATGCATGTGATATGCTCGCAGCAAAGGAATCATGACTGGATATGAACTGCTCTACTGCAAAAATCTGGAGGAATCCACGATGGATTGAGGGCAAGGGTAGGGTTGGGGAGATTCCCAGAGCCTATGAAACTGTGTCATGAAATGAATATTTAAAAATTATAATAAAAATTTAAAAAATAGACAGAGGAAATAAGTCAATCAACCACTCCAGCCATATGTTGGCACTGAAAATCTAGGCAAACACAAACTCTAAAGTGGACTATGTCAACCAGTGGATTTGTCAGAGATCTCATCATGGGTGGAATAGTGAGATGGGCAGCAATTAATAACTGCAGAATTCTGACTTGAGTCCTAACTCTCATTCTTAATGACCATCAGGATCAGCCCCAAAAACCCCTCAAAGCAAACAAACAAAAAACTAGAATAGACAGAGAACCGCAAGGGAAGCTTAGTAAGAAACAGGAAATGATCAGTGGGGATGCACTTATAACTCACTGGGCAGGACACGAACATTAGTTACTACTCACTAGGGCATTGAAGATTTCTCTGCACACCCCTCCTGAAACTCTTCACCTAAAGTGTTGACATATGTTTTGTTAGAGCTATAGAGTTAGACTACCTGAAAAACAGCTAGGTTCAGCAAAATCATACTTCAACGCTATAAACCGCGAAACATTAAAAGAAAATAGACGCGAGACAGCTGATTAGTAATCTATAACCATTTTAAAGTGTATAGAAACAATTTATACATAAAGTAATAATTGAAATGTCAATTTAGAAGTCACAGGATGTGGTTCAGACTTGCATTCTTTCTCTCTCTCTCTCTCTCTGTTTTGAAATATTGGTTACTGAATACCATGCTAACTAATTCCATAACGTTCTAAAATGTTACTGCTGTTATGTCAAGCCTTTGGAATGATCAGGATGATACTCTGCCGCCTCTACATTCAGACCAGAGATGGTCTCCTGAAAAAAACAATAAACTCATCTGGAGTATAAGACGCAGCATTTTACACTTGGTACATGCTTGCAATGAAAGAATCTCAACTGAATTTGAACTGCGGAAATGCAACAAGGTGGAGAAATCTACCATTCGGGGTTAAGGTTTGGGTCAGTAATGCCAGTGCCTATAAAACTGTGTCACATAATGCAATATAATCAATCAAAAAAATAAATAAATACACTAAAAGATGTGGTATAGATTGGGCTTTGTGAAATCTTTTCACACACATGGTGAATATAAATATATATTTATAGTTATACTTATATGAGTAAGAAAACTTTATTTTAAAGTCATTTCTCATTTTTAAATCATGAGTCATATACTTATATTCCTTCCTAAAAGCACAAGGGGTTGGGCCCGGCGCGGTGGCGCAAGTGGTTAGGTCCTCGCCTTGCACGCCCGGGATCCCATATGGGCGCCGGTTCTAATCCCGGCAGCCCCACTTCCCTTCCAGCTCCCTGCCTGTGGCCTGGGAAAGCAGCTGAGGACGGCCCAAAGCTTTGGGACCCTGCACCCGCGTGGGAGACCCGGAAGAGGCTCCTGGCTTCGGATCGGCATAGTATCGGCCCGTTTCGGCTCACTTGGGGAGTGAATCATCAGACGGAAGATCTTCCTCTCTGTCTCTCCTCTCTGTATATCCGCCTTTCCAATAAAAAATAATAAAAATAAATCTTAAAAAAAAAGCACAAGGGGTCCTCCAGCCACATATTCTATGGCCCTGATAAAAATTTAGCATTGTTATAATTTCTATGCTCATTGTGACATTTAATACATCTCTTGAATTCAATTTTTCACTTTAGCTGAATTCTTATGAGGTTTTGACAAGGCAAACAAAATGAAATTTGTAACCTTCTCTAAGTTAAGATTTCATTTTTTTTTTCATTTTAGAGAATTCTATGATTTATCTTATTCGAAAGGTACACATTCAAGTATTAAATATAGGTTTTTCCTGTTTGATTTCTCCCCTGCACTGTTCTCATTTGTTATGTTTCACATTTTCACCTTTTCCTATCTGGCAATAAAATTTCATTTCTTTCTCATTTTAATTTGTAAACATTTGATTCATCAGGGTTAGCAAAAGTACCCATTCACTGCAACACAGATCTGCCAATGTGATTTTAATGGAGAAAATAGATTTCACAACTCATAGGTGCAATCGTAATACTACAATTAATGGCTTAGAAGATGAAAATGAGATCAATACCACTGCCAGGAGGAATCCAAGTGAGAGGTATAACCTCACTCTCACAGTAAGTAACACATGCACAATCTCCAGAATTCAAGGAAACAGGATCCACTAATTCCAAGGTTCAAAGGGAAAGTCCCTACCTCAGAGACCTGACTCCAATAAAACAATTAACACATTGCCCCTAGCCTTTCAGAAAGCAGTATACATGGAGAGGTGCTGAAAACAAACAAAAAAAAATATGCATTAGTTCAGATGCTGAGATTTCAGAAAATAGTACACATGTACACACTGACCACCATCCCACACATAGACACTGCCCACCAAAAACCAACCTACATGTGCTTCAAGCTCAAGTGAACAAAATGCACAACATGAATTTTGACTTTTCTCCTTCTACCTGGAGTTCAACTATTGAAAGAAAGTCTTCATTAGGTTCCAGAATGGTCCAGCAGGAATGTGACATCCTGAAGTTGAAGCTTGACTTGAGCTTGACTCATGCACGTCTTATCATTCACTGAGTAGGACACAATGGTGTTGTGCATAGTGCAAAGACATGAGTGCTTATAAGCTCAGCTCCACCCAGACCAACAGGACCCAAGTTTGAGGTGACCATGACTGATAGTCATGGCTCCTTCCTCCGCAATGCACCATCAGTTCCTAGATAGACTGCTTTCATCACAGCATCATCAGATAGCCAGTTACACACAGAACGCTCCATGATGGCATTTTTCTGAAATCCAGGAGTGTCACAGGAGGGGCAGCAATTTCTAAAAGCACTTAGGGAGAGCAGGAATAATAGACCAGAGCCCAGCTTTTGCCTTGTACTGAGAAACTTTCAACTTTGGCCTATGCCACAGGCCCCTTCACCCTGAGCACCTAACAAATTCCTCAGGGTGATAGCTCAGGGACCCTTGACCATTCAGGGACCATGCCCACTAGCTGGAGAGAGCTCATAGGCCTCACACCCCATGGGCTGCAAATAGCCCCACCCATCAGGTCACCAATCACACAGTTGCCCTTTGATCAATGTCCAGCACCGGTCCCAAACTGTTCAACTTGAGAGATGCCAAGCCACATCCACACAGATGCTCAGCCTAAAACAGTGCCTACACTCACCCAGGCTTCAGTCACCTCAAAGTAACAAAGGCACATACTCTTCAGTAGGGTTGATAAACTTCACATTTTAGACTCCAGCACTATTTTACCTGAGACTCCAAAACTTATCCACCTGTGAATAAGCCCATCTCTCTTTAGTACAAACATAAAGAAGAGCAAGTTGGCATGCTTGTCACCATCCCCACCCCAAGCAGCCCAAAATTCCAGCACTGTGTTAACTGGCACTCTGACCCACATTCTCGTTTCCATGACAATGCACCTCTCTTTATTGAGGCAGCTGATGTCCATAGCTGTAGGAAATCAGTGAGAGTGGAGCCTGCCTTTTGATCACTAACCTGCAGGTGCCACAGCCCATGGCTGGGTTCCTGGTTATTGGCCTGGCTCACAGCAAGGCCCTGCCTTTTCCTTCTCTCAGAATTCTGGCCTGATGACAGACTCAGAAGAATTAAATTGGGATGCTGGAATCACGTGTGTTGAGGTTCCTGCCAAAGCAAGCCTGGAAAAGCCTAGATCCAACATTGGGAAATCTGGAGGTGAGAGCGTGAGGCACATTGCTATGTTGCTGAAGTTGGCATGGGTGGTGAAGGACAGATTTTAACACTGGTAATGTAGACAACTGCATCTAGATGAGGGACATGAATGTTCCTCTCTGGTGACTGTGATTGTACAGCAACCTCTCGTGTCTTTTAACATCCCAAAATGCCTTCCAAGAAATTTCCATGTAGTTCTCCAAAGAATAGTTGTTAAATATTGGCAAGTCACAGATGACACACTATCAAATATTGAAATGGAAATATAGCATGCAGATTATATGGACCTATGCAACATCAGCCTTTTTTAGCCTATGTGTTTCCCATCCTATATCACTGACCATTGCAGGCACTGAGAAAAGGAGCCAGGAGATACAAGAAGCTGTCTTAAACTGTATGCAATAATATCTTTCAAATTATTCAAAATAGTCCTTTAAAATAAATTAGCATAGCTTTTCCAATAAACCTACCCAGAAAAAGTCTATCTTCAAATGGATTAATGAGGCTTCAAGTGCATATAGGCATCTCGTTGCTGGACAAATACACTAACAACTGGAATACATGTTCTCTGGTTAGTAACTGATGCTAATTGGAAGAAGCCAATCTCATTTACTTCCATGTGGGTGCAGCGTTCCAAGGCTTTGGGCATTACTCTGCTGTTTTCCACATCACAAGACGGATGCTTTCTGTTTGGAATGCAGGGCTTCCAGGACAGAAACAGCAATCATATGGGATCTGGGTGCATGAAAGTTGAGGGATTTAACTACTATGCTATTGTGCTTGGCTCAAACTACTACAAATATTTAATCATACCATTACTCAGCATCATAGATCCATGCTGCATGTAGCCATTAATTTCCAGTGGGATAAAGTTTACGTTTATGTGCTCCGTTTATCAGTTGTTACAGAGCAAAGAGTACATAGAATATTTGGCCTTGGGGACTAAAGTGTTCCTCTAAGCTTAAGGTTTCCTGCTGTGTCATTTTGTTGCAAACCCTAAGATTTTACTATTTTTATGGCTGAATATTCCATGCAATAAATGTAGCAGTTTTTCCAGTTATAAGCTGATTAACCTATGGGCTGTGTAAAAGTGGTGGCTGTTATGAATGATGCTGCTAAAAGCATGGGATTGTTGGTCACCCTCTCATGGGCAGAATTGATTTCATGTAGATATATTTTCTGTAGCAATTGGCTGGGCTATTTAATTGCACCCCTCACACTGATTTCCACCACACTTTCAATATGCTTGAAATATACTACTTTCTATTCCCACGACCATGCATCATGGTGCCTATCCCCTGTCAGGAATAACTGTCAGTCAGGTTGTTAGGAAACCTCTGTGCTTAAGCCACTCTTGCCAGGTTTTTATTTCATGTCCTTATGCTGGAGTACATGATTGTTGCTTCATATACATACTGTCAATTTTAACTTCATTATTTGAAAAAATAAATCTGTTAATGCTCTTAGCCATTTTCTTTTTCCAAACTTCCATTTTAATGGGAAAGTCAGATTTACCTAGATAGGCCAAGACAGAGAGGGAGATTTTCCATCTACTGATTCAATCCTCAAGTGGCTGCAATGGCCAGCAAGAGCCAGGAGGAAGGAGCTTCTTCTAGGTCTCCTGCATGAATGCATGCTTTTATGGGTCTGGGCCATCGTCTGTTGCCATTTCAGGCCATTCCACGCCAAAAGTAGGGAGCTGTAAGAGAAGTGGAGCAGTCAGAGTTCATATGGAACCCCGATGTGTTCGAGGTAAGAATTTTAACCACAAGGCAACCATGACAAACCCAACCCTTTTCTTGGGAACCTTATTTTGTTCATGCTGCTTTGGAGTTTCTTCATTCTTCTGTGCATGCTGGATGTTAGTTTAGTCCACTCTGTTTTGCAAAAAAGAATGTTTTCTCCCATGCTGCTGCTGCCCATTTACGTTCTTGAACATCTACTCAAATTCAACTAGTGCTTAACCTGATGTAATCCATTTGTTCTGTTGCTTCAATTTTCTATGTCTTTAGAGTACAGTCCTTTCTAATATGTCTTTAACTACACCGTTGTCTTTGCCAAATGCACATCCAGTACTTTGATGCTGTCATATTGTTTGTTTATTTAGTTCCTTTGTTTGATTTAAGGGTTGAATTTTAGTAAGATGAGAAACAGGGTGTTGTTTCTTAGTTCTGTATGTATATATCCATTTTGCCAAGATGATTTGTTGAAACAACTGTGTTTGCTCCCTGGTCCAGTTTTTAGATTCATTGGTTTTATTTGCTCTGACTTTGTGTGGCCACACATCTTTACGTTTCAGTACATAGCTCTATTTCACTGAGTTCCTCTATGAGTGTACATAAAGATATATTGTTATTTATACATATATAATTGAATACATATATAAATAAGAATATATATATTAGTAGATAGTATATATCTACTACTAATATATGTATTATATATATCTACTATGTATATTGGATATAGCAAATACATATATATATATGCCCGCATATATATATATATATACATTTGTAGATATATCCAGATACACATGCATGTGCTTGTCAAACTATATATAATTTTTTTGGTATTTTGCATGAATGTTATTTTATAGCAGAGACAATGTATAATATATGCATCAGTGGGATACTGAGCATAATTGTCTTCATCTGAAAATTTTTTTTGCAATGGTATGATTTCATTTTGTTGTGGTAGTACAGTACAGTATTCCATGGATTAGATACACCACAGAGTCTTTATTATTCAACTTAATTTGGACTTTTGATAGTTTAATAAATTGATGATGAAAATTAAAATGTTTTTTTAAGAGGAAATAGGAGATACATATGAACGAGATATCTACGATGTTCTTGCATCAGCAGGATCAACATTATCAAAATGTACCTATTACCAAAAGTAATATTTAGACTCAACACGATCAGAAACAAAATGCCAATAACATTCTTCTCAGAAGTAGAAAAAACTTACAGAGTTCCTCTGGAAATACAAGAGACCACAAATAGCAAAAGCAACCCTGACTAATAAAAGAGAAACTGGAGGAATCACATTTCCAGACAGCATATTTGAGGGAAGTGGTCATCAAAATAATCTGATACTTGTACAGATAGGAAGATAAATTAGAAACCACACAAGAGAGCCCACACATGCATAGCCCTAATCTTGAACAAGACAACTGAAAATAATTCAGTGGAAATATCGGGTCTCTTCAGCAAATGGTGTTGGAGCGATAGCAGTCTACCTAGGTAAGAGGCAAAACACCTACCTGTCACTGTACAATACTCAAAACTAAAGGGATCAAGAAAATAAACCTACACCCTGAAATCATCAGACCATTAGAGGAAAACGTTGGAAGCCCTCTACAAGAATCAAGCATTGACAAAGACCTCTTAGAAAAGTCACCAAAAGCTTAAGCAGTCAAAGCCAAAATAAACCAATGGGATTACATTAGACTACAATGATTCTACACAGCAAAGGAAATAATTAACAAGTGGAGATGTAATGAATGAAATGGGAGAATAATGTGGCACACTAAACAACCGTTAGGTGTCGAATATCTAAGATTTACAAAGAAATCCTTAAGCTCAACAAAAGTAGAACAAACAACCCTGTGAAGAAATGGGCAAAGGAAATTAATACTTTTAAAAGATTTATTTGTTTTATTATAAAGTCAGATATTCAGAGAAGAGCAGCGACAGAGAGGAAGACCTTCCATCCGATGATTCACTCCGTATGTGAACACAACCACCGGTACTTTGCGGATCCAAAGCAGGGAAACAGGAGCCTGTTCCAGGTTTCCTAGGCAGGTGCAAGGTTCTGAATTTTGGGTCATCCTTGACTGCCTGCCCAGGCCACAGGCAGGGAGCTGAATGGGAAGCAAGGCTGCCTGTATTGGAACAGGTGCCCATATGGGATCCCGGTGCTGTCAAGTTGAGGACTTTAGCGAATAGACCACGCTGCAAGGCCCAGGCGGAAATCAATACAAATGACTAATTGACATATGAAAAAGGTGCTGCTTGCTGGCTGTCAGGGACATACAAATGAAAAGCACACTGAGGTTCCAAATAACATCACTAAGATCAGTCTGCATTCAGAACTCTATCAACAACACCTGCTGGCGTGGACATTGGGAGAAAGGCATCCTCTTTCACTGCTGGTGACAGAGTGGGCTAATATGATTACTATGGAAGTCAGGATGGACATTGCTAAGAAAACTGAAAATGGACCTGCCATATGACCCAGCTATCACACTGATGGGAATATATCCAAAAGAAATGAAATCTGCATGTGAGAAGGGAATCGGTAATCCTTTATCTGCAGCAGCACAATAGCAATAGCAATGACAGCGAATCAGCACAGATTCCCATCATTAGAAGATTAGATAAGAAAAGGATGGTTACTGTGGTTACAGAAAATAGGTGGACAACACCAGCAACTCTGTCAGAGATCTGGCACTCCCCAAAGGCTGCCAATTCCATGTACAGGCTGATGATGCACAAAAGCCAACATTCTCTCTCCTATCAGAGCCCAAGCAGAGCTGATGCCAGCACTCTTGTCAGAGGGAGTAGAAGACCTTTGTCTCCTACTACCCTGCTGGTCTTTCACCCTTGCAGTCCTCTCTTTTCCTGTCTATTCCTCCACTGCACACCATAGGCCCAGGAACTGACTTCTCTTCACATAAAAAAGGTCTGTTTCTACTTGGTCCGCATTTTCGTTTTTCAGTAGAACTAACAGAAACTGTGCCAAATCTACTCCATGGAACATCACTCGACCACCAGAAAGAATGAAATTCTCCCCTTTATGACAGTATGGACCCAACTAGAGACCATTATACTCAATGAAAAAAGTCAACCTCAAAAGACAAATACCATATGTTGTCTCTGGTATAAGGCAAACCACATAGAATTATAAGATCAATATCCTTTCAATATGCTGTCTATGTTATGTGTGAAGTATTTTTGTTTTAATTTTCATTCATTCAAACGAAGTATTTATATTCCCTTACTGATTTCTTCACTGACTCAATTACACAGTGGCATCATTGCCTTCAAGAAGATTTTTGAGTTTATATGTCATTTCTTCAATGGCACTTTGATCATTCAGGACTATGGTATTTACCTTCATGTTACAGTTAATTTTCTATTTTACTTCCTGCTGTTGATCTTATCTTGTGGCTTTTCTATTATGGGATGTACAATAACTGTGTGATAGAGACTAACGTATTGAGATGTGAAGACACTAAGCCGTATACATGTTTAATTCCAAAACAAAGATGTACTCTCAGTGAGGATGTTCCCAACATTGTCAAAATAGAATGCTGCCATTGTCCATGTTATGGATGCTCTTGGCTATTTTGAGTGGTATGCAGTACTGCTGCCTTTTCTCTGTATCTTCTCCTTATGAAATGCTGTTGAGTGTTGTTTTGTGTCTTCCTGGAAAGCTGCAAATCTTGCATTTGGGTAGCTGTTTAGATATGTTCCTATTTTTAATTTGCCTTTTCATTGTTGAATGGATAGTTTCTTTCTTTGGTTCTAAAGTGTACGTACTTATTTGAAAATCAGAAACATCTCCCAAGTGCTGCTTCATTCCCCAAATGACTGCAATGTCTGGAGCAGAGCAGTTAGGAGGCTGACTTCCAGGAGCTCCTGGAAGATCTCTCACATGGCTTCAGGAGCCCAAGGTCTTGAACCATCATCTGCTGCTACCTGATTCAGAAGTAGACTGGCAGGACTTGAAAGATGAGTGTTTTCTCTATGAAATGTCGTAGCAATAGGCTGAGCGAAATTTAAACATGGATGTGATATGAGCATGAAGGCTGTGTAATGGCAACAAAGAATTATTTCACAAAGAGATCATAAATAAAAATACCACCGTCTTTAAAAGAATTACACTTAACAACATGAAGGCATTATGACAGTATTTAATAGTTACTGATTTCAAAGTTATGTTCAAAATTTCCACAATCTTGCTGTTGTCTTTACTACTGTGAAAATGAGAAGAGACTATACACATTCCACATGTTCTGTTCTAAGCAATCCCTGCTTTACTTATCCCCTCAATTTTACATGGAGAAACATAGTTTCTTTCTGCAAATCAAAGTGTTTGAAAATTCCATTTATCACTGTAGGTATCCATGTGATGTATACTGCCAAATCATATGATATTTGCTGAAAAATAATACTGAAAAAGTAAGGGATTCACAGGATACATACTGCAAAATCATGACAATGTATTATCAAAGAAGAATATGAAAATGTGTGGGACTCTTTAGCCACGTGACTCTAACATGGCTAACACACAAAGTGCACCTAGGAAAATAACTTTATGATTTATATCTTGGCAGGGTCTTAAAGCATATGAATAACAACTGAGCATTAAGTTTGGAGCCATGAGAAGTTACTAAGCAATTTAGCAAAGGAGTATTATTTCTGCTATCACAACAGAATTGTTCCACAGGAAGATACTAGAAATGTTTCCTGTTCAGAAGATACTGGTCTGGAGAAAAATTACCAGTCACATTAAGCATCTGGTCATGTTTAATGTGCTCTTGCTTTTAATGGCACAAATTACATCTTTCTTTTCTTATCTCTATTTGTGTCTGCCAATGAAAAGTCACTGGCGAATCTTTCTTTGTTTCATTTATATATCCTGATGAACGCAAACTTTTACTGGTCTTCACTGGTTCTTATGACTTGTGCAAATATCATTGGGTATTTGATCGGCATACATTTCATGGGTTAGAACAAATTATTGTTAGAAGAAGGTAAAACTGAGCCAATACATTTGAATATGACTTCAGATTGTGCAACCAGCCGAGTACGGATGCAACACTTTCAATCTCTGCAAGAATTGGTCCTATAGCATTGATCCTGACCATGGATAGCAAAGTTGCCGCATTTAAAGTAAAATTGCAACCCTTAAGGCAACTTTCGCCTGATACCTTGGTCATAGGCTTCAATTTCAAGCATGCTTTCCAACTAATGATATTTTTTGTGCTGTGGTGCACATGCTAACAACCCTGAACTAGTACTCACACATAGTGAATCAGGTGATAAGTCTACTCTCTGAATCTGCACCATACAATGAATCCTACACATTTACTCAAATTACACTCCAGTTTTCTGCCTTCACACTTTGAAATCTCAATGTCATACAATCCCTGTGTTACTGTAGGGAAACTGTTCTCAAGTATCTTAGGCACCCATCTCATCAGCACTTCTCTCAAAATGCCACTTGATGTCTTGACTGTAACAAATTCATTGCACCACTGAAACAGGAAACTCAAGCAAATTCCAGAGATTTTGAATCTATGAGATGAAAATAATCAAATTCAATTGGAGATAGATTGAGAAATGGGTAAGAAACACAGTTCTCGTTTTATTCACATAACTTTGTATATACCAGCTCAAATCATAAAAGAGAGAACACTTGTAGAAAATTTAACAGTAAGGATGAAAAGTTCCTGAGAGAAACGCATCTGTGTAGGAGAGATTATCACACAGGACACACAGGAAAGAAGTTGAGTAAAACTTATAAATACCTGAATAATGATATAAACTAAGAACAAGTGAAACCAATCTATGTAAGGTGAATGCCAAATATACCAAATGACCTTTTCCATCTGTGGTTAATTATCCAGTCTAACACATCAAGAGAATGATCATTGTCTTCCTGTGTCCAATTTGTAAGCTCGCACTGAATTTCCTCTCTAACCTGGCTGCTGCTGTAGTTTTGCCTATCCCTGGAGTTTGGATTCCATGCCTGTTTGTTGACTGCCACAGGTGTATCTGGTCTCTGTTATGCTGCTGTGC
Source organism: Ochotona curzoniae (assembly GCF_017591425.1). Lineage (NCBI taxonomy): Eukaryota > Metazoa > Chordata > Mammalia > Lagomorpha > Ochotonidae > Ochotona > Ochotona curzoniae. The sequence continues at coordinate 56,970 of NW_024465174.1, read as the reverse complement.
TCTTGTCACTTTCCCTGTGTCCAGGGGATTGCAGGTAACCCACTGCAACTGGTGTTGGCTATGGCTACCATGAAAATCCCTGGGCCACAACAGAGGCTCCGAAGTTTGCAATGCATCTGAACTCAAGGCAAGCCTGGGCAAAAGTGGCAGCCGGGCCAGGGGCTACCACCCCCCACTCCCCAGTCCTTTAACCACCTTAGTATTGGAGATTGGGTGTCTACGTGCACCCCAGGGAGAGCACCCAGGGCACAACCAGGGTAAAATGGCCTCAGTACTGGTAGCGATTATCAACACTGAGCCTCAGGAGGGCTGCCCTATAATTACTTCATCCCAAGGGAATTAGGCCTGAGTCTTGCTGAGAGGCAACCAATTCTGCCCAGAGTAATTACAGGATTTCCCAAGGTTACAAAATTCGTTACAAGTTCCCCAACCCTCAGAGCAACTCAAGTCAATGCAGTAGCCAACAAACCACAGGGGAACCAGGTTTAGAGGTATAAATTCAAGGGTAAACAAAAACACCCAACAAGGCACCAAAGCATGCTGTCCCCAACAAAGTACAGAGTATCACATTGGTGTCTTCAATCTATACAGCAGGAATAGGAACACACCCACTGTAAGCTACTGCACTGAGGTCAAACTATGTCCAAAATGATGAGAAAGCAAAACACAATGGGGAGAAGTATCAGAAAAAGCAATGATTCAAACCCAAAAACCAGCACCTCCCCCAAAACAACCAAAACCAACCCCTGTCGCTGAGAAGCGAGATGAAGACATTGAGGAGATACCAGGGAAGGAATTTAAGAAAATACTCATAAAATTCATCAGAGACAGTGAGAAACACTGGGAAGAGTTCTAAGAATTCAAATATCACGTTGTTGTGGGTATCAAGCAAGTCAAAAATAGATTCCTTGACTTATAGTACAAAGTTGACAATCTACCAACAGAATGAATTCAGCAGAACATAGGGTATCAGAAATGGAAGACGATCAGAATTGGAACAAGCAACTCATTATACAGCTGGAGAAAAACCTGAACAAAGCCAGCAGAACCATTCAGGAAATGAAAGACAACTTTAAAAAGTCAAGCATCAGAGTAATAGGACTTCCTGAAAGACTGGAAAGAGAAACAGCCTTAGGACAGCTGTTCAATGAAATAATACAGGAGAACTTCCAAAATACTGGAAACATGAATTATGTTCTTCATAGGTTATACTTTAGATTTGAATCAAATATTCTATGAAGAAGGATGATTTCTCTGCTCCTCTTCCCCATTACTGAGAAGCATAGGGTCTTAAGTTACATTAGGTTTTACAGTTCTTTCATGAAAATCATGAGCAGTCTGCCTCACATTGATTGTAGGTTCATTGATTACATCACATTCTCTTGTAACATGACATACAGGATGTTAGAGTTTGAAATAATATTACAATTTGCAGGCACCATTTTTGAGATAGACAGCAGTAGTTTAAATTAAGGAAAACATGTGGTATCTAACCTTTGGGGACTGACTCATTTCCCTTAGCATGATACTTTCCAGTTGGGTCTTTTGCCCACAATGAAGTGCATCTCTCTCATTTTTTTTTAAGCTGAATAGTATTTCATGGAGCAAAGAAAGCATAGTTTTCTTATCCAGTCTTCTGTTGATGGGCATTTGGGTTGCTTCCAAGGTTTGCAATTGTTGATTGTGCTGCTATGAACATGTGGGTGCATGTAAGTTTCTCATGTAGCAGGTGCTTTGGATATATTCTTAAGAGTGCTATTGCTGGATCATATGCTATGCAGAATTTCATTTGTTTGAGTGTTCTCCATACTGATTGCCACAAGGGCTGCACCAACTTGCATTCTCACTGGCAATGGAGAAGTCTTCCCTTTTCCCCACAACCCTGCCAGCAAGTATTGTTGGTGTTTTTTTCTATGTGTGCCATCCTTACTGTCTTTCTGTGAACCCCACTGCTGTCTTAATTTGGATTTCCCTTTATTTCCAGGGAACTTGAGCATTTTTTCATATGTTTGTTTGCCATTTGCATTTGTTCCTTTGTGAAATGCTGGCCCATTTCCCGTGCCCATTTTTTGAGTCTTTTGTTTTGGTGTTTTGATTTCTCTGGAGATCTTTGTGTATTCTGGAGTTAAGCCTCCTATCACCTATGTAGTGTGCAAAGATCTTCTCCCATTCTGTGAGATACTTTTTTCCTTTGTTGATTTTTTCCCTTGTTGTGTAGAAGCTTCTTAGTTTGATGTAGACCCATTTCTTAGTTTTGGTTATTTGATTGCTATTACTGTTGGTGTTCTATTTAGAAAGTCATTGCCTAGGCCTAACTCTTGCCTGATTGTCCATCATTTTCTTCCAAATGTTTCAAGCTTTCTGGGTGAATGTGTAGGCCTTTTATCCATTTAGCTTTGATCTTATGTATGGTGAAAGATGTGGGTCTGTGTTGTGGTTTTTAAGGCTATTAGCCAGTTGTCCCAACAGAATTTATTAAAGGCAACTTCCCATTTCCATGCATTGTCATCTGTTTTTTAGTCAAAAATTATTTGGTTGTATCTATGTGGGTTCCCTTCAGTTGTTTCTATTCTATTTTATTGGTCTTCCTTTCTATCTCTTGCCAGTACCAAGCTGTTTAAATAACCACCACCCTATAGTATGTCCAGAGGTCCGGAACTGTGGTTTCCCCATTAACTTCATATTCTTCAAGATGGTCTAGCTCCTCGTTGTGTGTTTGTGTGTGTGTGTGTGTGTGTGTGTGTGTGTGTGTGTGTGTAAGTGCATGTGTGTGTGTTTCCAGATGAACCTTTGTATCACTTTTTTCAAGTTCTATGAAGAATGTTTTGGGTACTTGGATTTGAATTGCATTGAATATGTATATTACTTTTGGTAGCATAGTCATTTTTACAGTATTGATTTTACCTATCCAAGAGCATTGGAGTTTCTCCTTCTTTTGAAGTCTTCCTCAATTTCATTTTTAGGCTTACTGTAGTTTCTTACAAAGAGATTTCGTGCATTTTTGTGAGGTTTATTCCTAGATATTCCATGCTCTTCTCCATTATTTTGAATGGGACTGTGCTGGTTAGATCTTTTTCCATCTTGGCACTGTTTGCATACACTATGGATGTTATGTTTTGTTCATGTTTCTACCTTGCCCCTTGTCCAAACTCTTGTATAAGTTCTAGCAATCTCTGTAGAGTCTCTTGATTCTTCGGTGTAAATGATCATGTCATCTGCAAATAGTGAAAGCTTGACTTTGTCCTTCCTCATTTGGATTCCTTTAATTTCTTCTTGTTGTCTTATGGCCTCTGCAAGTACTTCTAAGACTATGTTGAATAGCAATGGTGATAGTGAACATCCTTGTCTTGTTGCAGATCTCAGTGGGAAGTGTTCCAGGTTTTCTGCATCCAGTCTAATGCTAGTGTTGGGTTTTTTGTATATTGCTTTGATTATGTTGTGGATTGTTCCTTCTATGCCTACACTGGTTTGGGTTTATAGCACAAAGTGGTGTTGGATTTTGTCAAAAGCTTTTTTGTGTGTCAATTGATACCATTGTATGATTTCAATTCTTCAGTTTTGGAATGTGATGTATAATATTTATGGATTTTCAAATGTTGAATCATACCTGCATCCAGGGTTGAATTCTACTTGATCTGGATGAAATATGTCTTTTTTTTTTTAATTCTATTGGCTAGGATTTCAATAAGAATCTTAGCATCAATGTTCATCAGGGAGTTTGGACTGGAGTTTTCCTTCTCTGTTAGTTCTCTACTTGGTTTTGAAATTAAGGTGATGTTGGCTTCATAGAATGAGTTTGGAAGGGTGGCTTTCTTTGCTATTGTGTTAAAGAGATTGTGGAGAATTGGGGTTAGATCTGCTTGGATAGTTTTGTAGAATTCTGTAGTGAAACATCTGGACCTGGAATTCTCTTTGTTGGGAGATCTTTAATCACTGACTCAATCAATATCTTAGTTACAGTTTTGTTCATGTCTTTTGTTGCCTCTGAGCTTGTGGTGTCAGTTGTTATGTTGCCTTTTTCATCCTGGATGCTACTAATTCCCGTTTTCTCTCATTTTTTTCTTTGTCAAACGGGTCAGTGGGCTGTCTATTTTATTTATCTTCTCCAAGAACAAGCTTTTTGATTCATTGATTTTGTGATTAGTATTTTCTTTTTTTTTTTTTTTTAATTTCAATTTTGTTTCGTTCCTCCCTAGTTTTGATGATTTGTTCTGTTTTGTTTGAAGGATCATTTTGTTGTTGTATCTCTAATTTCTCGAGGTGTGTATTTAATTCCTGTAATTGGCATCTTCCTTGGGTTTTGACATAGGCACTGATTGCTATGAATTTACCATGCAACAATGCTTTGGTGGTGCCCCACAAGTTTTGGACCGTTGTATCTGAGTTTTCGTTGGTTTCCATAAATTTTTTGAACTTGTCTTTTATTTCTTCTCTGACCCATTGTTCATTTACTAGTATATTATTCAGTCTCCTGGTGTTTACGTAAGTCTTTGGGAATGTTGATTCATTGATTTCCACTTTCACTCCTTTGAGGTCTGAGAAGGTGCTTGGTATGATTCTTATTTTTTTGAAGTTAGTGAGTCTCCCATTGTGCCCTATCTTCTGGTCAATTCTGAGAAGGTGCCATGCACTGCTGAAAAACATGTATATTCTGCCTCTGTGGTGTGGAGGGCTTTGTAAATATTTGCTAAGTCCATTAGTTCTTTGGTCTATGTGAGTTCTACTATTTCTCTGTTAAGTTTCTGATTCGTTGTTCGGTCAGAGTTAATGAGTTGTTGAGCTCTCCCAGATTATTGTATGTGCATCTACAGCCCCTGTTATGTCCAGCAACAATTGTTTCATGCAGCTGCATGCACCTCTGTTTGCTGTGTAGAAGTTTACAACGGTAATCATTTCCTGCTTTAGGTTCCATTCAGCAATATGAAGTGTCCATCTCTGCTGTTTTGATGTTTGTCACATTGAAGTCTATGTCATCTGAGATTTGAACAGCTACTCCAGAATTATTTTCTGTTCTATTGGAGGAAAATCACTTTTTCCATTGTATTTATGCAGAAACAGCAAAACTCTGGCTCAGACCTTTTACGTCATGGTCAAGGAGGTGTTACTATGGATAATTCTGCCATTTGTTTCAAGTAAAACCAGTTTAAGTTCCTGCTACAATTCTTATTCTACAACTTAATCTTGTATCACAAAGAAAAGGAGAACCTAAAAATCAAGGAAAGAATGAAAAACTAAAAATAGGTCCTTTGATTACCATGAAGTCATTAGGGACAGCCAAGACAGTATGAATAGTAAAAGGCCCTTTTGCAAGATGTTATGATTGAGATTAACCTCCAAGCTCACATTGAGTAAAAAAGCAAACTCCACAGTAGCAAACAATGCCTGAATGGATTAGAATTCTTCCGCAGGGTGGTCCAGAGTCCATGCAAAGTAAGGTGGAGCTGCATTCAGGTGGTTGTACAGATACGCCGGGCCCTGTCACACAGTGGGAGATTCCTTGTGGCCTGCCTGTAACAGAGTAATAGTATTCAAACCTTCATGACCCCCAAATCCCCTGCATGGACCCTAAAATGTATACATCATATAACATGACACCCAGGTCAATCTGGATATCCACCTGCTATCTTTCTTCTGTAGCTCAGTGAATCTAACTTTGACTAAGTCACACAGCACTTGCCACAGGAATTCTTAACCCAAGAAGGAGAATGCCACATTTCCCATGTCAATAGGTGAACAAAACAGAGTTGGATTAAATCCGAGTATGTAAATGCCTACTTTACAAGGCTGATGAGGATTGTCAGCAGTGGCCTCAACAACTAAGCCTGCAAGGACTATGTATGTGAGTCCGAGGAACATGCAGACTGTGTGTATAGATTGTGCATGGACTGTGCACATAGATCATGTGCTTGACTTAGAGATTTTAACGTCTTCTTAATGGTTTCTGTGCATCCTTTCGACGTGCCCTGAGCTCTGTGGGTTATATTCACAATGGAACTTCCAATCATTTGCCCCCATGGTTGGGCCAGCCCTTGAAGGACCTTATCAATGAAAGCTGGGCCTTTGTCCAATTGTAGCATTACTGGACCCCATATCGAGGTATAAGTTCCTCAAGCAATGCTTTAGCCACTACCTCACTGGTTTCCTTCTTCATAGGGAATGCTTCCACCCACTCTGAAAATGTGTCTACAAAGACTAGAAGATACTGGTACCTGAACTTTTTCAGCCTTACCTCTGCAAAGTCTACTCCACAAGTATCTCCAGGTGTCCTCCTCCAAACCTGAGTACCTGTATGTGTGAATTCTCTCTTGCCAGGTTTCATCACCTGGCATCCTGCATTACACACCAATAATAATCTGGCCTCAAAGTCTGATGTGGGAAGCAGAGAAAGGCAGTATTGAAAAACCCAGCAGTTTTCTCAACACTAGGTGGGCAGTTTAATGTAGTTGGTTTGAAAAAAATTTCCCAGTTCTGCAGGCAAAAGTAGTCTTCGCTCCAAGTCACTCTACCAATTGTGTGACTTGGTATCCTGAAGGTGTTTACATTAGATTCACTCCAAATCTACTGAGCTATAGCTTAGCTTGGGCAATGTGGCAAGAGCAATGGTAATTTTTTTTTTTTTTTTTTTTGCTTCTTTATGTGCACAGTGGTTCCCCAGTGCCTCAGCAGTGTTTACTGACTGGTGACCAGGAACCTGCACCGTGGCAGCTGCCTTGGGTTTCTCTATTGCTGTAAGCTGGTGTTGTATTTCTGTCAGATTTTGCAGCTCCCTTCCATCTGTTCTCATGAAGCCTCGCTCAAGGTAGATGTCTCAGTGAACATATGTAGTACTGAAGGCATAATGGCTATCTATGTAAACAGTCACTTATATCGTCCCACTTGTACGTGAGCTTCAGGTAGTGCAATCAGCTCTGCCTTCCTCATTGAGGATCGCAGGGGAAGGGCATGGCTCCAGACAACTTCCCCATTGTGATTGACCACTGTTGCTCCTGCCATTTGTATTCCAGTCTTCACAGAGCTATTACCATCCATGAACCAGGTTAACTCACTGTTCAGCAAGGGCAGGTCCAGGAGATCGTGGCAAGCTTGAGTGACTTGTGTCAAGGTCTCATGGCAGTCATGAAGGAAGGTTTCCATGTGCATGTTAGGCAGTGTTCAAAATGACAGTTTCAAAATCACAATCCAGGAGAATCTACAAAGAGCCCCTGATAGTTCATGAGCCTCATGTTGGTCATCCACTTATCAGGGGTTATCTCAGGACTCCCTGCACAGCATGAAGAGCTACAATCTTCAAGTTCTTGCCAAAAGTCAGTTTGTCTGTGTCCCACACCATGAGTGCAATAGCAGCTATGACATGGAGGCACAGTGCCCACCTAGCAGCAACATGATAAAGTTTCTTTGATAGATAACCTACTAGTCATTTCCATGGGCACAGCTGTTGTGTTAGGACTCCTTTTGCAATCCCCTTTCTTTCATTCCTCAAGAGGATGAAAGGATTTAATGGTTGGGAGTATCAGTGCTGCGACTTTAATAAGGGCAACCCTCAGTTCTTCCAAGGCTTGCTCCTGTCTAGCCAGGTCTAGTGCTTTTGCTCTTTAGTGGCCTCATACAGGAGCCGAGCCAACTGTGCATAACTCAGTATTCAGTCTGCATAACCCATTGACCCTAAGAATACTCACACCTCTCATGGGGAGGTGGGCATGGGAAATCTGTGAAGTTTCTTTCATGACTGCTGTTAGGCTTTGAGCCCCTTTCTTAAGTTTATACACCAGGTGGATTACCAACTCTTTGCACATCTGGGCCTTCTCTGAACTGGCGCAATAAACCAACCTTCCTAGCTCTTCAAGCAAGTTTCTAGTAGCTCTCTGGCAATCTTCCACAGGCAGACTGGTGAGGAGTAAATCATCCACATATGGCAGCAAAACCAATGTGTGCCAATATGTTTCTAGGTCTTGGATAATTACCTCATAAAACAAGGTGATTTAGGTCCAAAACATATAGTCTAGTTAATGATAGTGATTCAGGATTGGAAGTCGTGTCATGGCACGCTAGTCTAGATGCTGAGGCCTTAATTTGCATAGGCCAGGATTCCATAAAGCTTCTGGTTCAAATGCTGATGGTCCTTTTTTCCATGTAGCTCCATGCTTGTGGCCATCTAGGGCAGTGAAAACTCATGAGAGGCAGCAGACACATGAGAGATCTGGAAGAGTCATTGATGTTCACCAGCACAAGCACACATGCCTTGATGCCCACCATCCCGTATCGCTGAGGCTGATGCCAGCACCCAAATCTTCCAGCTGCTCTCAAATCATCTGTCCTAATATTCCCCATATAGGAGTTATCCCCCCCCCAGGGTTCTTCCAGTGGGAGCTGCGAGACAACACACTCCTCTCAGGCCCATTACAACACACTATTTAAGCTTCTCTATAACTCCACCTACTGTCCTGCCCATCCTGTCATCATCATCATCAAACATCTGGTAAAAGTTCAACATGGCCTTCCCTGAGGTCACTGCTCCAGGAGAACCCACAGATACCTGCACATTGGTGACCAGGCTGATCACTTCTATCTTGCTTTCATCCACGCATAAGAAAGTAGCATTGAAAGGGTGGAAAAAGTGAATGTCTGATGCATATGCAGGATGTCATGGTCAGAGTAGGTTAGGTGTTCTATCCATCAACTCCAATGTTTGTCTAATGATTGGTTTCTTAAGAGAAACTGGGATCTCTTTCATGTCCTTCCAACACTTCTGAATTTTGGAATGTGTATATTTGTATATTTATGATACAAAGCTGATATGAATGATGTACATATACATTCATGCTGTGTATAAATACACTTATATATTTGTGTACCCTCTCATAAAAATGATTGGAAAGGCATAATCAGGGATCTGGCATTCATACGTTCACAACACAAGTGACTTTGATAGTCAGGACTAGGCCACACTGAAGTCAAGAGCATGGAGCTTCTTCTGGTCTCCCATGTGAGTGCAGGAGCCCAAGTACTTAGGCCACTTGATACTGCTTTCTTAGGTGCATTGTCACTCAGCTGGGTCAGAACTGGAACAGCTAGGATTCAAACCAGCACCCGTAAGTTATGGCAGAGCCACAGGTACGAATTAGATTGCTATGCAACCACTATCAGTAGGCATATTTATAAATGAGGGGAAGCCAATAAATCTTATTTTTTGTTTGTTGTGCTTTTTTTTCTTTTTCACAATACCAGTCTATTTTTTAAAGAGATATGTGTAGGAGTTTCAGTGAGTGTGAAAGTTCACTTGGTAAAAAAGTGCACATGCAAATTACAGAAAAATAACAACAACAACAACAACTACAACAACTGGCCCAAGGTCCAACACAATAGCTCAGTGGCTAAATCCTAGCTTTATAAAGGCTTGGATCCCCTTTGGAGCCAGATAAATTTGTGGATGCTCAACTTTCCATCCATATTCCTGCTTGTGGCCTGCGATAGCAGCTAAAGATGGTGCAAAGCCATGAGAGCCTGAACCCACTTGGAGACCTGAATGAAGCTCCTGGCTCCTGGTTTTGGATCAGCTCAGCTCAGGCCATTGTGGGCATCAGGGGAGTGAGAAAGCTAATGGAAGACATATCCATCTGCTTCTCCTTCTTTCTGTAAATCTACTTTGTCAAGGAAAATATTCATCTTAAAACAGAAATCTAAATCTCTATCCCTTCATAAATCTGTATATTTGACTTCCTTTAAAAATGAAATAAACTTTAAAACAAATATATATTTTTGAAATATGGCTTATACCAACAAAACAGGATGGAACATCACAATCCACTCTTTTCCTGCCCGCAAACCACAGCGGAAGGCCTTGTGCATAATTGTCACATTTCACTGAAAGAGCATCCCCTGACAGTGGGAAGTCCTCAGCAAATCCAGTGAAATGAGAACCACATAGATGAACCCCAGTGTTAGTGTCCACACCCACCGAGGACTGACAGACCATGTGAAAACACTGACTTAAAATCCTCAAAAGTGCCAAGGAGTTGGGAGCACAGACAGTTTTCATTTTATACTCTTCCTATAAGAGTAAGCAACCTGGCAATGTCCAGATCCTGTCCTCATATGGGGGTGAGAATCAGTTTATGTTATCCCAGAAAATGAAAATAGTCCACGGTGGATTCCTGAGAGACATGTCCAGCAAGGTCCTGCTGCAGAGTTTTGTGAAACTTGCATACCACCTAGGCTGGTGGCATTTGAGTCAGATCGACTCAACAATCAACTATATTATACCCATTTATTTTATATAAGTATGTTACTATTTGTTAAGCACCGCTCTCTCTTTATTTTCTCCTATGAGTACCTAGGACCTGATACTTCCTGCCAGTTTTTCCTTAAACCAGATGATCAGACTATTTCCTGAGTTCCACTATTTGTTGGGGGTCTAGACTTCCCTTTATAAATAGCTCAATTTCTGCCTGTGCTTTTTCTTATCATTCAAGTCTAGTGCCACTGTGAAAATACCAACCTTTTCTATCTGACAGCTTTGTGGGGCATGGACATGCACTGGCATGTGCACTGTTGTTCCTTCTTCAGGAATGCAATTATTCCTATGGAATGTATAAGTTCCATCCCTCCTCTGGATTTTGGGACTTGCTCACGTGGGTGGACCTCAGCTCCTTGAAGTGTAAGCTTGTGTCTGCCTGTGTTATCCCCATGTTTCTCTCTAACATACAGGAAACACTTCTGAAGTGAATGACACTGAGTTCCAGTGTACCCTGACAGCATGATGGAATGCTGGAGTTATATTGGGTTAGGGTATTCTGTGCCCCCAAGTTATCATTTTTCCTCAAATATAAAAGAGCATTTTCCCCATCATGTCTTGCATTCACCAGAGGAGGTCTCTTCCAAGGGACAATGGTGCTTTTAGCATATTAATTCCCCAACTGACACATCAGCCATTATCTCCAGCCATTGTGTGGGAGAACATCACCCTAATCTCCTTATCATTGAAGGACTGGAGGAAGTGTTACTCATATTCCCAAGGCCAGGAATGTCCAATGTCTGACACCTGTCTGGTCTTTTGCCCCAAAGCCAGACACCAGTGTGACCAGAAATTTCCTTTTGTCTTTGGAGAGCCTCTTTGAAGCACACAGTTAAAGCTGCTCTCCTCACCATTAATTCAGGTTTGTCTCTCTTGCTTTTACTCCTGCCATGATGGCAGAGGATCTCAGAACAGAATCTCCTTTCTCAACTTTTCTAACAAATTTTGCTTTGAAATTTAACTGTGTCCACATGAAAATGCTTCTTTCCTGTGAGACAGAAATTGAGATTGCTGCCTTATTTGGGGTAAAAAACAAACAAACAAACAAACAAACAAACAAACAAAAAAACCACAACACACCGGCAGGCTGTGCCACAGCTTACATCCACAAATTGGTGATAGTTATGCTGTTGTCATTATGCAGCTTCCCAGAATCTTGCCTGTGACTGAAGGGGCTAATGGAGAATCCTCTGTTCCTCTGAAAAGCTTAAAAGAGACTTTGGCATAATGGTGAACATCATAGCCAATATGTCACCAGCCACATACCACCAGCTACTCTGGCGACAATGAACAAGTTTGCATAACTGACTGCTTGGGCTATGGAACAACTGAAGAGGTGTGGGTGGCATGCTTGCTTTGTAACAGTGGGTTGATTTTTTGGCAGAGGAACAGCAGAGGCTGTGTGATATAGGTCTTTTGTCCTACATTATGCCTTTATATATGTTTCACTTGTGCAGTGCTTTGTTTCTCAAGCCCGTGAAATAATGTCAGCTAATTGCTACCACATTAAAGACTTGCCTAGCCATGGAACAGGGTCATCAGCCTCCCCAAGTATATTTTCTGCAGCTGCAGCAGACAACACATTGAATGGTAGCCAGTTATGGATAAGATAGACCTGGCACACACCAACCTAAGACAGGGTTTCTGACATGCTACAGAGATTCCTGATATGGGTAAGGCAGATAACATGAGAGTTCACAACTGAAGACAGGCATATTCAAGTCTGCATTGAAACAAAACCAAGGGGTACCTGTTGTGTGCTAAGGAGTTGATTAGCACTTGTTAAGCTGAGCACTGCAGGGTGTGGGCTTGTGGTTGAAAGCACCTGGTGTAATGGGACTGCTTGACATCATATTGAAAGAGTATATAAGAAGTAATTAACTATGGGGAGATTTCCAACATCATTGGTCTCCTGTCAGTGCTTCATCCCCAGATCCTATCTATGTCCTCATTACTACCTCAGTTGCACCACAGGCCACTAGAGGTATAGGATGTACCCTTCCCGGGCTTAGTGATAAAAATGTGCAGAACCACCCTCCCTGCCTGGAAGGGGTGTATATGCCAGCTTGAGTCCCATGGTAGAGAGCCTGAGTTTGCACTCTGGCAAGCTTGAGTTCTGGGAAGCTATGTGAGGGTGGGACAGAGGTGCCCATGCCTACCTCACTGTTATACCTGGATGAATGTCCTAGCAGGCAAGGTAGAAGCCTAGGATTACCAACATGGGAAATCAGGTACAAAAAGTTTTCTACACAGAGTAGGTGTTCAACCAACAGTTCTAGTCAAACCAAGGCCTCCAGCTTAGAGCCCCCAGTGACAGAGTGGTGTCCCCTGGACCCTCCAAAGAGCGTGACTCTGAGCTGACCACCAGCAGTGGCCTCCCTACCAGCCACAAGCCAGGAGAGGCTCATACAGGTAGGCTGTTCCTCAGCTCTGCACCCACAAATTGGTAATAGTCATAATACTAAAATATGAGTGTGATTCCAGAAATTCATGGAAAATGGAAGCAACAGAGAGGGGATTGAAAACAATTGAACTTCACAAATAGTATCTCAGAAGATGCATTTTTCACCATCTCTTAAAGAATGTCCTCTTTTTTTCCCATTACCTCCCTAAAATCTTTGCTAATTTAAGCTGCTAAGTTGTGGAGCCTGTGGGCTTGGCAATGGTTGGTCTCTGGGACTGCATGTCCTCAGGTGATGCAAAGGGCATTGATCGACTAGAATTTTGCAGCTAGGAGTGGCCAAATCCTGCAGAAATTTATAACACACCATGTAGAAGCCCTGGAACCCCAGCAGTGGACTGAAAAACAAGCAGTGGGTTGACCAAGCACTGAGAGAGTAGTTCTCAGGCCCTCTTACTGGCTCTGTCAGTAGGCTCTGTATCCTCAGTCACATACCTAACCTTCCCTTTGTTGATTGTGTGCCCCTGCTGCAGAGCCCCACTCAGTATCACTTGTCAAGGGATGTTCTCTTCTCTTCTCCCCATTGTGCTGCAAAAAGCTTTCCCTCATTTCTGCCTGAAGCAGACTTTTAGCTGAGGGGAGTGAGAGGAAAAGAAGGCACTCAATACCGAATCTATGGCTATGAAGAATTTCTCAAATCTAAGAAAGACAGAGATACATCTGAAGGAGCTACTTAGTATGGCTCAGTGCTTGTGCTATGACAGAGGTCATCTCAGAAACGTGTATGCCAGCACCCCATATCAGAAAACTAGGCTATTATAGCCACATTGCCTGTGACCAAGCCACAGCTAATGCATCTGGGAAAGTAGCAAAAGACAGGCCAATGGCTGGGTCCCTGTACCTACCTGGGAGACCTGGTAGATTTTCTGGCTCCTGGTTTAGTCTGACCCAGTCCTGACTATTGTTGTCACTGGAAATATGAACTGGAGATGGAAGATCTCTCCATCTTGCCCTCCCTCTACCTTTTAAATTTATGTTTAACATTTTGTTCAGATTTTCACAGATTTACTTGAGTTCACAGAGAGCTAATGAACTTTTCTCTGATTATAGCAGAATCTCAAAAACAGTTTTCAAATTAAGCTTGGACTTGTGACTGACATTTGATATGTCTTCCAAGAATAAGTTGGTTAAAGCTAAGGTGCTCCAGGGCTTTTATTGAAACAATGTTGCAGGTTTCCCTACCTTCCTGTGTAGGACTTTGGCACTTGGTGTCAGGTGTCTCCACAGATGGTGTCCAGCTGTACCTGCAGTGGGCAGAGCAGGAACTAGGGGGAACCAAGGGAGAGGAAGAGAAAAGAGAGGCCTTCCTCCTTATCACCCCTCCATGACCTCAGTGCAGTCAACTCCCTGGGCAATCTGGATGTGAGCCTTGAGGGAGAGAGATGCAGACAGAGTGATCTTGTATGCATTCACTCATTCCCCAAAAGATTGCAAAGGCTGGGCCAACTATAGGCGATGGTTTTATCTGATATGCTGATAGTCCAACTGCAAGCACAGCCCGAAAAGGTGAACATCTAAGTTTCTATTCATTTCCAGCATCCCAACTAGCTTTTCAATGATTTATTTTATTTATTTATATATATATATATATATATATATATATATATATATAAAATAAAATATATATATATATTTTATTGGAAAGGCGGATATACAGAGAGGAGAGACAGAGAGGAAGATCTTCCGTCCGATGTGTCACTCCCCAAGTGAGCCCAACGGCCAATGCTATGCTGATCTGAATCAGGAGCCTCTACCATGTTCTCCCACGTGGGTGCAGTGCCCAAAGCTTTGGGCCATCCTCTGCTGCTTTCCAGGGTCACAGGCAGGGAGCTGGAAGGGAAGTGTGGCTGCGATAGAACCGGCAACAATATGGAATCCCTGACTTGCAAGGCGAGGACCTTAACCACTGCACCACGATGCTGGGTCCCAAATAACTTTTCAAATTTTGAGTTGAGGCAACATTATTGTAGCTTAATGAGTAAAGGCACTATCTGTGATGGCAGCATTCCATAGGATGCCAGTTCAGGAGCCAACTGCTGTATTTCTGATACAGCTTTCTGCTTGTGGCCTGGGAAAGCCCTAGATGGTGGTCTGAGCCCCTGGAGAGACTCTGGAACATTTGAGATCCAGGAGAAGGTCCTGGGTCCTGGCTATGGATGAGTACAATTCTTATAATCAAGGCCAATTGGGAAATGAAGCAGCAGATAAAAGATCTTTCTGACCCTCCTTCTTTCTGTAAATCTGCATTTCAAATGAAAATGAAGATGCCTTAATTTCTTCCGCCCCTCCCCTTCGCATTGCATCAAATGTCCCAGAGCTGATGCTTACAGCTATACTTGGAGATTCAAATATGCAGGTCATGCCCACTCTTCCCTTGTGGGCCATGGCCTTGGCACCTCGGGAATGGTGGGCAGTTGCTGGGCTATGCCCACTTAGGTTCCGCTTGCCTGAGTCTGCTTCTGACAAGAAGCTGTTCAGAGAGGCTGACAGCCTCAGAGCTCCATGCCGATAGGTGATGTTTAAGGCAGCCCAGGTAGTTAACCCCTGCCTTGCTCCGCACCTGGCTAAGGCCGTACCACAGATAAGTCCTGCTTTGGACAATCCATTATACTCCGTGAGTAGACACTGGGAGTTTATAGAAGCTCTTTCTCTCTGTTTTTGTCTCCAAAAGGATCCAAATCTTGGTAAGTTGTCATGGTTCCCAGTCCCCATGAAGCAGTGAGAAGCTCTGGAGGAGTTTGTCACCTGTGGACTGTTGTGCTTCTGGGCACACAGCAATTCTATCTTGCCTCTTCTTCAGTCTCTCCTGCTCCTCCAGTTATTAATATTTATTTTAACAAGGTGTGGCAGTGCTTTGTTTGCACCCATATTGTTTGATTCCAGCTCTTGCAGACCCTGGTGGGCAGCTGGGATGATGTCCACCACCAAGTGGGAATAGATGTTTCTGTCCCTAGGTCAGAGCCCGAGGCCTAAGACTGGCCCCTTGCCACATTCCCCTCCACCTCCATTGCCCACCACTTTCTAAGCCTCCTGAGGACTCTCTCTCAGCTGAGATTGCAGTGCTCTGTCTCCCCAGAAGAGATTTGCAAGGGGGCAGCAGTGCAAACTCGGTGTCGTGTTGTGCTTGTGGCTGACACTGTTACAGCATTGTTTTACCTGTGTGGATTCCTCTCTGCTTGCCCGAGATGGTGTTGTGCAAAATTGCAGAGGGACTTGCCTGCACCTGGAGGTCAGACATCTCACACCGAGATGACTGGCTTGTTGGCCCCTCTTGGTCGAAGGGGTCATTGTGCACTCAGCAAGGCCCCGGTGAGAAAGGAGCAAGCTCAGGCCCAGGGTTTGTTCTCCTAGTTGATGGAGACATTACTCTTTGTACCATTCTCTTTCTAACTCTGTTATAACTCATTCTCCCACCTGATTCGTCCTGTCTCCTGGCTCTGGTAAGCATTTCCCTCAGGTGATTTTACCCACTCACTGTATAATGGACCCTGAATGCCGTTAAATGTTTAAGACAGAAGAAAAATCACAAGACTCCCCATTCAGGAAGGTGTGGGGCTCTTTGATGGAAAGGGAGTGTGAGCCTGGGCTGCCAGAGGTGCCCTTGGCTGAGGAAAAGAAGGTACTGCATGCACCCAGGGTCACCTGCTTGCACTCAGTACTCCTGCCCTCAGTGAGTGTTCCTTTGAGCTCCTGAATCAGTCCTTCCTTCCTGTACTCCTCCCTTCGGCGTACATTCCTCTGAGCTCCTGGATTCAGCTCCTTGCTCTTCACAGTGGGTCACAACAGAGACTGAATAAGGGTGAACTCACACAGCTTAATTATCTTGTTTGGCACAAAGGTTGACTTATATCAGAGATAACATAAAGTCCCATCACTAGTTTGAAAGTCCATTGTCTGAAAGAGAGAAGGGCACAGGCCCTGCGCCATTGCCTAGCAGCTAGGGTCCTCGCCTTGGTTTCACTGGGATCCCATCTGTTGGCCAGTTCTAATCCCAGTGGCCATACTTCTCATTTTGCTTCCTGCTTTTGGCCTGGGAAAGCAGTTGAGGATGGCCCAAATCTTTGACACCCTGCACCCATGTGGGGGACCTGGAAGACTTATTGCGTCCTGGCTTCTTTTCGCACAATTTCTGCCATTGCACAAAATTGGGGAGTGAATCATCAGTAGGAAGATTTTCATCTCTGTCTCTTCTCCTCTCTGTATATTAGCTTCCAATAAGAATAAATTATTTATTTTATTAAAAAAAAGATCATATGTATGCATTTGAAAATTGGTAAGATAGTTTTAGGATCATATGTATACATGTGGTCCTAACACAACCTTACCATTGTATATATATATACGTGTGTGTTTGTGTATTTATAGATATATATATATATATATATGAATATAGAGCATCTCAATGTTATATGTAATTGGTATTTTGTGTAGTTTGTATGTGTGTATGTGTTATTCTTAGATTTTGTGTATATATATATACATATATATATATATATATTTATATGTGTGTGTGTGTGATATGGTTTTGAATCTGTGTATTGCATCAGTAGAGGAAGGTTTGAAAAGTCTCCAGAGGGTGTGCCATACACACATGAGACATAGCATGTGATATTATATCACACACAGTGCTTAGAAGCCCTGAAGAGTTTGCAGTTGTTCTGACTTGCAGTATCAATGTCTTTCTATGAGTGTGCATGCTCAAAGACTTTGTGAGCTGGCAAAGACATGGTGAATGGAAATTCATTGTGAGGATTCATGAGAAGGTGAAGAGAGTCCTTCCACAATGAGGCCTAATAGAGCATGTGAACTGTGAGACTCCACCAATGCATGGGGGAGGCTCTGGAAAGATCTGTGTTATACTCACACCCATGTCCACACATGAGGATCTCCCACTGCTCTCAAATCTTACTTGGGGCTCAAGTATGCTCAACAAGCTTTGACTTTTTCCTGGGAATGCATCCCCAGTGAATCAATCCTCAGAGACCTCCTCCTAGTGACTGTGTTGAGGAGCATGTTTTGTGTTGGAGTAGTTTGAGGAAATAGTGTTCTTTGTGCCTAATTGCAAGCCTTCTTGGATTTCAGGCTTTGCCCTTATGATCTGGCCTACCATTCTCTGTGGGAAGAATATTTTCAATTAAGTTGATAAAAAGCAGAATGTAAGTGAGATGGCGAAAGGCTCTCTTTCTTTCCTAAGACACAATCACCGCATTACACACATCTCAGGAGCTTCCACTGGAGTCTTTTTTTTTTTTTTCATTTTTTTAAAATAAAATTTATTTTGCAATTGTTACATAGTTAATTAGGGTAAGATAGTTGAAGGGCTACAGGAAAGTGGATAATAGTTTTCCATATTGTTACGTTCATGTTTAAAGGGGGTTATTATGGGAGAAGGCCCACCCAATTTCCCACGCTCCCCAGGTCTCAGATGTAGGGCATGCTCTGAGGTTCTTGCTTAACTGATCCTGATATTGCCACAGTTATGAATTGCTGTCAATCTTGCCTCTCCAACTGCTATGAGGTCTTTGAAAATCCACATTCACTTGGCCATATATCAATAGTAACAAATATATATATGGAATTGTGCACATGCATAGGTCTCCCCTTCCACAGATAATGTATTCATTCTGCATGTATTCATTGTTGCAGGTATATGTGTATATGTGTTTGATTGTATGCAATTGAGTGTGTGGACTGTGTGGGGAATGATTCATGTTTTCAGTGCATGGTCTACCTCTCTGATTTTGCTAAGCTCACAAATTTATTAATGTTGTCAGTCCACAGAGGGCAAGATATTACATGAGATGATGAGCATACTTGAGGTCATATAACACACAGTTCTTGAAATGCTGAAAGTGTTGCCAGAGCCATGATTGTTCTGAAGCCATACCTGTTTATGAATATTAATTGTCACAAGGCAAAATCTGCAAATCTTTGGAGTATAAACCTAGCATGAATGAATCTGCATGCCATAGACTTAGAATCTAAAAGAGATTTCTTCCACAGTGAGGTGGATTGAAGCAGCTGATTTTCTGAGCAGGAACATGCTACCATTAGGAGGTGAATCACTGTACAGGGGCCCATGCACTGCATGGCTTCTGTGCCTGTGTGCACAAGTGGAGATCTCCCACTCACCACTCACATGTGGCTTAGCCTTGTGCAGATATGACCTGCCTTAAGGGCCATATTCTCATTGAGTCTCTGTGCAATAACTACATCTCAGTGCCTGTGTCCTGAATAACTACATTGGTAGGAGAAAATGAAGTGATAGTGATAGGGCTGAATGGCTTTATTAAAACTCTTGACATTTCAGCTTTCACATACACCCTTCCTTACCATTGTCTTCAATATTGTCACATTCAACCCATTCAGAAAGAAAGGAGACTTCATCTGAGCTGCAGGAATGCTCTCCTTCTTTGATTAGACAATCTTCGAGTGCCACTCGCATCTCTGGAGTGCCGTTTTGAGTCTTGTGGATGGCTGTGTGAGAAATGTCAGCATGTCAACCTTTACCTGTGGCATCAGCTGCGTTTTCTCTACTTCTGAAAATAAAAGATCAAACCATTGTTCATCAGGCTCTGACACTTCTAGACTTCTCTCTAAAAACATCTAACTAATTTAGCATTCCAAGATTATTTTTCATCACATAGAGATCCAATCAAATGTTGGCACATTCCCTGGTAGGAGACTCCAACCACAGTGCATAAAACTTTTTCATTTTACGTCCTGAATGCTGGCATGAAGGGTATTATTACATATTTATTTTTTTTACTCTATGATATGTTACATTATCAGTGTACAGTGTGTGTGTGTGTGTGTGTGTGTGTGTCTGTGTATGCAAGCCCATGCACTTGTGCATGTCATGTATGTTTAAACTTGTGGCCCATGTATTTGTACATTCAGATCTGGAAACAATGTTGAATATGTCAGTATTCGTGATAAGGAGAAACCAGAACCAGTATCTTAATGATAACATATTATGACTCAACATTTGTAGTGCTTTTAAGAGTTGAACATGTTACTGCTGCAGACTCCTGTGTTTCAAGTGACTCTATATCAATATTAATTCCCAAAGTACATGCATTTGTTTGTGAATACAATTTCTGTCATTTGACAGCAGAATATCCAAGAGTTCAATAGCTGGCAGGTCAGAGGTTGGTTCTATGTTATCATGCATTTACTGTGGTGGGGGTGGGATGAAATGATAACAGAAGGTGCATGCATTTAAGTGGCTTAGTGAAAAGGAAAATCATCTTCCACCCTGAGAAGAGAGGTTCAAGATATTTTGTATACAGGAGCTTGTCTCCATTGATTGTATGTGGCTCTGTACAGTTTTCATAAATTTCATCCCTGACCATGACATCACATGAAGATGTCCATTCACTCACATCTGATATACAGCTGAGGGGCTGTGATTTATTCTTGGGACCATATTCCCATTGTTTCTCAGGAAACAGACCTCATTTTCATTCCTATGCCTTGAGGTACTCCATTGTGAACGAAGCGTGTTAAATAGAGACTGATGACAGTGACAAAATTACAATTCTTTTCTACAAAAGGGCATGCCATAATGTCTCCCTTACCATCCTCTTTGATGATAATGGGTTCAACCCATGCTGGCAAAAAGTAGGCATCTTCAGATGTGACAGAACTCTCATATTCTTTTGTAAGATGAGTTGGGACCTCCACACAGATCTTGCAAGCATCTTCTTGAGGCTTCTGGAATGCTGTTTGGAATAAAACAACAACAACACAATCTTGAAATGCGGCTTCATCTGAGTGGTCCATGTTTTCAAAGACTAGCACGTGCTGGGCCCAGCGTGAAAATGTAGTGGTTAAGGCCCTCACCTTGCACAGGCCAGGATCCTATATGGGCACCGGTTCTAGCCACAGTAGCCCTGCTTCTCATCCAGGCCCAGCTTGTTTTCTCAGAAAGCAGATGAGGATGGCCAAAGCCTAGGGTCCCTGCAATCGCATGGGAGACCCAGAAGAGCTCCTGGATGCTGGCTTCAGATAGGCTCATGTCTAGTATCTTGAAGTCAGTTGGGGAGTGAAACATTGGATGGGAAAATCTCCCTCTCTGTCTCTCCTCCTCTCTGTATATCTGCTTTTCCAATAAAAATGAACAAGTCTTAAAAAAAAATAAAGACTAGCACGTGCTGTCAGTATGTCTTTCTGCATGTGACCATACTTGTGTTGGTATGTTTCAGGAGCAATGGTGTCTTTGCACTTCCATGAATCTTGATTGTTTCCTATTGTTCTACTTCCATGTAGACTAAGGCAGATGTTCAATTCAAATGATAAAATTTCAAGTGTCTCACAATTCTCACTTATGTATGTGGTTATGTTTAGCCATACATATATACATATGATATATATTCATTTTATATGCCTGTGTTATGCGGTGCCAGTCTATGTGTTTATGTTTGTATGTTACTGTGGATTTAGTAGTATGGCTTCTATATTTGCATGTTCGCTGCTTGAGCACTTCCTAAAACCTGTTGGCAATATATAGACATATTTCCTTCTCATGCTGTTGTTTTTAGGGCTTGATACATAGCAAATTGAAAACTATCAGGCCCATGTGTGTGTATGAAAATCAATTTTCACAAAATCAATGTGCAATTCCTCAAAAGGTTTGTAGGGATATTGTGAATGAAGTTGTATTTACAAGGATTTGTTAGAAGCAAAATGAAAATCACAGTGTGGTGGGATGAATCAGACAATTTTGTTTGCAGGATCTTACTCCATGTGTGTAAATGTGGCTATGGAGAGGTTTCCATATGTCCCATTCCTGCCCTTGTAATTTGTTTGGGAGATTTACCTCTGTGCATCTGACTTGCTTTTCATGGACCATGCCCTCCATTCTGCCACATTCCCAATGAATCTTTACCCAGAGTCCTTATCCTAGAGCCTGTATCCTGAAGCAGTACATTGTGAGGGGAAACTGAACTGGATAGTGTATGGCCTGGTTGTATTCAATCATCTGTCTCTGTTTTAGGCGTTACCTACAAGGTGTCTTACCATCTTCTTCAATAATGATGGGTTCAATGCAGTCGGAAACATAGGATGCTTCATTTAAGTTGGGAAAATTATCCCCTTTTTTGATAAGATGTCTTTGGAGTGCCGCCGATATCTCAGGAGCATTGTCTTGAGCCATTTGAAATTGTGAGAGAGAAAATGAATACTAGTAATTTTAAATCTACATCATCTAATTGTCAAGGTTTTCAAAAGAAAATCACATCTAGTTATAATGCTATTACTCATGCATGAGACTTACTTTTAAGCGTTGATATAACATCATCATTCATTGACGCTAGTTGTTCGTCATTCAATGCATCCAACATTGTCCACCCCAGTGCAGACTATGGCATATGTCCTGGCCATTTCACTCATGGCATATGTCCTGGCCAACTCTGTCAGGAGTGATGGTGTCTTTATATCTTATATTACATACGGTATATACACATTGTGATGTATTATGTACAGTGTATATATGCTATTGCATTAATCTATATAAATCTGCATATTAGATTTCTATTCGTTCTATGCTAAATGCTTTTTTTGTGTGTGAGGTGCATGGGGGTTTGTGTCCGGAGGTGTGGTTTGTGCATATTCTCAAGTGAAACGGTTTCTGATTGTGTCACTCTATTAGAAAACAGGCATTGCAAGGTGGAAAATCTTAGAGAATTTCCCTTTCCACTTGCATGTATCTGAAAAGCTAACTTGATTATTAATGATGTGTCCTGTGATGTCAATGGCTGTCTATGAAAGGCAAATGTAAAGCAAAGTTTAATTTACAATGCATCTTAAGCCTGGTTAGGTAATGGCAAATGAAAATACATTTTAGAAAATGTGTTAGAGGGTTAAAAGATTTCTTCTACATTAAGTGGGGTGAAGCAGGTAATTTTCTGAGCAGGAGCTCATCTCAATGTATGGGGGAGCCTCTGAAGAAGTTTCTATTCTTCTCTAAAATGCCCAGGTTACCATTTAGAGATGTCCAAGTTTCTGACTGACAGGTTTCCTGTAACTGGGGCTACATTCCCAAGGAATCTCTCTCCAGATCTCCATCCTAGTGCTTATATCCTGATTAATTACATTGTTTTCAGAATCTGCAGAGAATAGTGTTTTAGCTTTGTGGATGAGTTTAATGTCTCATCATCAATTAGGCCTGCACATGTACTCTTCCTTACCATCTTCTTCAATATTACTGGGTTCAGTCCAAGCTGAAACAAATGAGACTTCTTCTGAAATGGAGCAACTCTCTCCTTGTTTTGTTAGATGACCTTGAGTGACCTCTTGAGGTGTTTGGATTGCTGTGTGAGAAATGACATCCTGTCAGCCTTGAGCTGTGGCATCATTGGATTTGCTTTTCATTTCAAAGTATAGTAGAGCAAATATTTATGTTAGTGTTGTGACTGGCATTGAAAATTGCAGAAAAAATAGGAAAGAAGGTTAACTGTGCCAAACCGTAACTCTACATTGTTACCTCTTGCTCTTTGTCATGCTGATTGAGATATATGCCCCAGCCAAAGCACAGAAGCAAGAGTGTTCAATTTCTTTCTTACTAGTTTGTTGGTGCGGGTTATTTTCACAATCTTTCCATGCATAGATATCAACATATAAATGTGTATGAATATGCACACATATGTGTCTGTGTATATACATTTACATGAGATACATATATTCCTTTTGTTTTTATGTGTAGGATTCACTGCCTATTATTTATTTATTTTTCCTTGGCTGAAAAAAGTATCTGTTTGTGCCAATCAGTAATCCACCAGAACCAGCATTCAAAAAAATTTCATTGTGGCATTCTTTTCTTGTGGCCTTTGAAATGCGGTGTGAACTGAGGTGTCTCTCTGCACATGATAGCACATATAATGTATATATTGTCGGTCAACATGGGGCATGCTTTAATTGGAATGAACTTAGCTTCAGCATACCTAAAATGAGATAAGTTACCCCTTGAGCACTCTTATTTATTCCCTGGTCAGCGGTCAAGTGAAAATCATCAATAAATCTCATTTTAGCTGTGTCTGTTGTTTTTATTTGGGCACTCTGTGTGTGTGTGTGTTTATATACTCATCATAGTCATGGGGAATTGCCATATTAAAGCTTTCCTCACTTAGAATTTATCCATGTGTGGTGTTTAAGTATTCGTTCACTAATCCAAACATCTGTTTTCTGTTTCATGTTTGTTTTAAGATTATGAATTGTTTTTTTTTTTTAAGATTTATTTTTATTATTTTTTTATTGGAAAGGCGAATATACAGAGAGTAGAGACAGTGAGGAAGATCTTGTGTCCGATGATTCACTCCCCACGTGAGGGCAATGGGCCGATACTATGGCGATCCAAAGCCAGGAGCCTCTTCCGGGTCTCCCACGTGGGTGCAGGGTGCCAAAGCTTTGGGCCATCCACGACTGCTTTCCCGGGCCACAGGCAGGGAGCTGGAAGGGAAGCGGGGCTGCCAGGATTAGAACCGGAACCCATATGGGATCCCGGGCGTGCAAGGCCAAGACCTTTAACCACTTTCTCCACCGCACCGGGCCCAAGATTATGAATTGTTTTATGAAATGCTCTCAGATCATGATGTTTTATTGTGGCTTTCTCAAGCTTGTTAGTGTCAACAACTGTGTAAAATGGGACTTGTTTGAAGTGAGAAAATTAAACATTTTATAATTCAAAGATGACTCTGCATTACAATTGCAGATTGACTTAATAGACAGAGGCATCAAAAAATCAAATTTAAAGGAGAAGCAGCAGAGTGACAAGGGTTCGAACTAAGCAATTAAGGTGGTATAGCACAAAGAATGTACGTACAAAACATGAGGTCATTCTCTTCTTAAGCCACTGAAAAAGTAGGCCTTGTGTAATTACTTTGTAGCCCATAGCATAGGCTGAGTTCATTTTCACCTACACAGGCTGAGCTATGTTAGAAGAGTTTGTTGTATTTTCTTTTAGTTTGTGCCCATTTGTGATACTTGTTAATACAGAGTAGATAAACTCACTAAGCTTGCGTTGAGGTTATATCTCTGCCATGGGTAGGCCATTCTTTGCAATTGCTTTCATTTTTGAGTTCAAAGCAGTTTAACCTTTTCTAAAACAAATATCCAATTCTTAGAACACTTCTAATCATGATGTGATGTGTCATTGTGATTCCACATGTTAATCTGAGGGAATAAAAATAAAGCCTATCTTGCTAATTTCTATACTCAAGGTGTGCACATTTGCCAGAGTCTAGATTAGACATAATGAACTGAAATGGAATTAGCATGTGCAGGAGTCTTGTGTCTCTCAGTGTTCTGTATAATGGACCTCAGATACAACTTCGTTTGGTAATGTTTTTGAGTCTCTAGCTCCATTATATTTTCAACACTGACGCTTCACTTCACCGCAATATGAACACAGGCTCAAATGAAGCAATATACATATGTTTACTTTTTCAAATATAGTTTCTAAAGAATATACATCTCTAAGAATGTTCAGATCATTGTTGCTATTGATTGTTAAAATAGTTCAAAACTTGGTGCACAAATCTTGAGATTAGCTATTGTGTCAAGAATGTGCTTTATTTCTGATTAAATAACTGGACTCACACATTGCAGGACAATATGTCACTGCATTCAGTCTTCTGGTTGTATGTGCCCTCATATCATATTAGCAAATGTTGTGTTGAAGCTAATATGTTATTAAGTGCTTACTAAAGTGAATATTGCAGTGAATATTGAGTTTAGAAGGAAATTTCATTTATTTGAATGACAGTTTTATACACTTCTGTATATATCAGTGTCACACCATTCCCTTTTGTATTTGTGCATAGTCTGTCATAAACAGAGTGTATTTTGTGTGGTGTGGTGTGTGTGTGTGTTGTACTGCATTTATCCATGTGTTTTGCATTTGCACAGGTTAAATTTTCTGTGGCTTCAGCGACCTGTGAGGTGAATGGATGTTTGTGACTAAACTGTCACTAATATAAAGGTGTGTGTGAGTTGGAGAGTTGATGGGGAAAAAGAAGCAGAAATTGATGGGGGCTCTGTATTTGTTTTAAATACATAATGTATAATAACTTCATGTTAGAAAAGGAAAGTGAATTCTCATGATAAACACAGTTGTTGTCCATGTGGACTAAATTAGGCAGATTATTGGAATGGAATGCAGTGTATCCATTACCCATGGTTATAGATAATCTACAGACTTGAAGGTATAAATATCTCACTATGCAGTCAATACAGGGTAGTGAAGGGCAGGATGGATGCAAATGGACTTTAGTTGATGAGTTAAGCAAAATGCCTTTAGTTTTTTGTTTTGTTTTGTTTTGTTTTGTTTTCTTGATGGGATGATAGAACAGGTGATTTGGGGAGAAGTGTGTGTGGAAGCTCCAAACAGGCTTCCATAAGCATCATCTATGCACCTGGCCTCACTTGCAGATCTTCCGATGATGAAAAGGTTTGTACTGTTCTTGACACCACACTAGCTATGTGTTCTTTCTCAAACCCTTTAATCTATTCGCTGTGCTGTAAAGCAGTCATTGTGATGAGAAAGTGGAGTGAGTAGAGGTTGGGTTGGCTGCCTAAAGTATAACTTTTGAGTTTGGACCTGGTATTTGCACCTTACCATCTCCTTTGACAAGAATGGGTTCATTCCAAGCAGAAACAAAATAGACATCGTCACATGTAGAGCAACTTTCTCCTTCATATGTGTAATGGGTTGGGACCTCCACACACATCTCAGGAGCATCTTCATGAGGTTTCTTGGATACTGATTGGAAAATGACAACAAGTTAACCTTGGGGTGTGGCATCTTACTTCTCTGTTTTCCAAAGTACAGCACATAACACACATGTTGTTTATCTCATGGGAATACTCACAAATCTTGCTGTCACAGGAGTGAAGGGGATTTCATACATGCCAGGGCTATGACAGAGGCCACTCAAAACTTATTGCATAAATTTTAAGTAAATTCTAGGTTTCTCAGTGTCTTGGCAAATTGGTGGACACAGTAGTTATGTATCAATTTTTGGATTGCATCTGTTCTGAAGCTCTGCTGTTGTTGAATGTATTATATGTTTCTTTAATTATGTGCTATTTTGTTTTATGAATTCATGAGTGTTGTGAACAGCTCGAATCCAATGGTTGTATGCTAATGTCTGGAGATTGTGAATGTTACCATGTGGGCCAATGTAAGTTGGCAAATTATGTGGTAGAAAAGAGTGTGTGGTGCAGAAATTTGCTTTCAATGACATCTGCAGATGTCAAATATGAATTAAAGAAACATGAAAAATGGAGTTAGGAAGGACAAAGCGAGGGAAAGTTAGGTGGCATTGGTAAGCTATGTGCTGGAGGAAAGCATTGCAGAAGCTGAAAACAAGCAGTTCCTCTGAATTCAGAGAGGCAGGAAACAATTCCTATGAATACTAAGATCAAGAAAATGTTTTTGAATACAATAACCAAAGTATTTGTTCACTCATTGGTCTTTACTTTTTATCTTTGTTCTCCTTCCGCCACAAGTAGCGGCACCCCTGCTTGTCTTTCAGATGTCAGTACCACACTACCCTTTGCCAAAGATTATTCCCAGACATACCTGTCGCAGTCTTTGCAGCTGGTGCGCAGTTTGTTCCTTCCAGATATTTTGTCTTTGCTTGCGCTTCATGCTCCCAACAGTAGGGAATTACTCAAAGCTGCTGCTTGCCCCCTAAAGTCTTGCTGTTGTAGTCAGTGAATTGTAAAACATAACAATATTAAAATATTCAAAAACAACAAATGTCATTGATATCCTCTCCAATAGTTGCCTAATGTCCTGCCCGCTACTCAGCACAGAGTCAGGAATGTTATAAGTCCTCATCAAGGTGCCAGAAACATTCTATCAGTGATTGATGATGTCACTCCATTCCAAAGGCCCAGCCAATAGTTTCAGGATGACAGCTCTGCCAGAGCCAAATTTATATGTGATTTATTTCATCGAATGGAAAGCTAGTGTTGATTTTAATGTTTCTATCATTTCTTGAAACCAAGAGGAGAAGATAGAGAAATTAAATTATTTGATGTGAGACCATGATATGACCAGTATGCTTTGATTTAGAACCATGATTATTCCTGTGTCACAGAAGATATTGAATATTAGTAGTTGCATTGTCTAAATTTTACATAAATATAAATATGCTAATAAAAGCAACATGTCCGTTTTGCTTGGAAAACAAAACAAACACCTACTGCTTGAAAAAATACACAAAGCACGTGTTTATCAAAATGTCACATATTTCTAAATAGTGTGGAATATTTGAATGTCTGTGTAATTTTTAAGAAGCCTCATATTAATTCTCTTTAATTACGAGGCAAGAGAATCAAGATGGAGGATCCATTAGGGACTGTTTAAATGGGCAGAAAAACATTTAATCAGGATGAAGTAGAGATAACAGAAAAGAGCAGACAAGTGCAAGAGGGTACCTGGACATTGTCAGACACAGGAAAGCAAAGGACACACGGTGTGGTGTTGCAGTGACTGGTACTCCAGTGGCATTCAGCTAACGGGCAATCTGAACGCCACCAGCAACCAGAACTCCACCAGCAAGTAGGAGGAAGGGAATTTCACTGGGAGCTTGGGAGGGGAACACAGACAAGGGACCATCCATCCTGCTGATTCATTTAATTTGACCAGGAACAGAGACAGAGTAGCAGATCACAGATGAGCAGTATGAGAAAAGCATGGATTTCACAGCCCAGTTAGACTCCAAGAGCTGAACTGGGCACCATTTTGCATAAGGAGGCAAACGCACAAGAAAGGACTGACCATACGCTGAGCTGTGAGTGAAATCAGTTCTGAATCAGGGACATGCATCAGCATGGAATTCTACAGGTTCCACCCAAGACAGGTCTGGGTAGCCTTCAGATCTGATGGGCAGAAATCAAGAACTGAAGCATTGTTATGTCAGGCACCATTGCATATACTGTGGCAATAACTTTAGGACTGCAGGGGACAACAGTGGACTGCACATGTGCTGAGCTTATGAGAACTCAGTGATTTCCATGGATTGCAATGGTTCTGCAGGAACATAATACCGACTATGGCAGGTTCTGGCAAGATCAGTGCCTCTAACCATCTCGCTCTATAGGATACCTGGTGTCTCTCTATTCCTGCGACCTGTTCCAACCTAAAGTAGGAAAAATGGTGCAGAGACAATGGTGCAACTTCAGCATGGTATCATGGAAGTGGAGATTGGTGAGCCAGCAATTTGGAAATTCTTGGTTGACATCTAACATCTAACTACAGAGTTCTTGGTGAAAATATAACATAAGAATGCAGACCTGGACCTCTGAGTGACCCTCTGAATGCCACCTTAATGTGCTTCCTCTCTATCTCTGCTGCTTTTTCTGTTTTGGTGGTTCTCCAAGTGTCCATTTGCCTTCATCCTGTCCTCTCTTATTGTCTTGGATTTTATCCACTCTGCTTCACCTTGCATAATCCTTCTTCATGTGATTAACTATGTCTCCAATATACAAATATACTACAATATAACTCTCAGTTATTTTCATTCACATGTCTCTTGGAGTGATGTTAAAACTCATCTCCAATGTGTATGGAATGACACATCTACTAGTATTAGTATCCAAGGATCACATGCCTAGTTTTCTTCAATTTCTAACTCTCATTATCAGGTTTCCATAACAGAAAGCAATACTAATCCATTCTTCCCATCTCTTTCCTTTTTTTTTTTATCTCTTTTTCTTTTAAGATTTATTTTTATTTTTTATTGGAAAGGCGGATATACAGAGAGGAGAGACAGAAAGGAAGATCTTCCTTCCGATGATTCACTCCCCAAGTGAGCGCAACGGCCGATGCCGAAGCTAGGAATCTCTTTCTGGTCTCCCACGTGGGTGCAGAGTCCCAAAGCTCTGGGCCGTCCTCGACTGCTTTTCCAGGCCACAAGCAGTGAACTGGATGGGAAGCAGGGCCTCCGGGATTAGAATCGGTGCCCATATGGGATCCCAGGCGTGCAAGGCCAGGACCTTAGCCACTTGCACCACCGCGCGGGACCCCTTCTTCATATTTTACTTCCAAAAAGACATTCTTCTGGCTTTGTGTAGATTTATGAATCATACTAATTGTTCTCCCCTTTGTATTGTCCAAATTAATAATAAGAGAAGGGAAGATGTTAGGATCTGTGTAGTTGATATGTGGGGACACCAATTGGGGAAAAGGATTGTTTCGTTGCTAGCAGGGCCACAAAGAATTTCCCGCTCTATGGCAATGGCCAGGGGATGTCTGTACAACCAGCTGAATGTGACTCCATCTTCCTTTGCATGGACACTGGACCACCCCTTGGAAGAATCCTAATTCATTCAGGCATTGTTTGCTCCTGTCGAGTTGGCCGTTCACTGAACTTGGAGTTTAATGTCAATAATCACATCTTGCAAAAGGTCTGTTTGCTATTCATACTGTTTTGACTGTTCCCATTGACTTCATGGTAATCAAGGGACCTGTATTATTAGGTTTTCACTCTTTCCTTGATGTTTAGCTTCGCCTTTTCTTTGTGATACAAGATTGAGTTGTCGAATAAGAATTTTGTAGCAGGAACTTCTACAGTTGTTAGGTGAAACAAGTGGCACAATTATCCTGCCATAATGTGAAAAGTCTGTGCATTGGCTCATGAGTGCTTCTGTATAAATAAAGTGAACAGCTTTCTTGTATTGTCCATCGTGATCCTGGAACTGTAGTAGCCTGTTTTGTTCCTCTTTGTGCCTCATCCGTACATACTTTGAGAGTTCTGAGCTCAGCTGGAGCTGGATTCTGGCAGCAATGGAACCAGGGCAGCCTTGTGCTCCACATGGGGCTCTGCCATGAACCTGAGGGCTGTGAGGACTACATAGCTCTCAGCCATAGATCTGAGGTGTGTGCAGACAACAAGGTACTCTGTCTCCTATTTGAAAGCTCTAGCATCATGTGTTGTGCTGTCACACATCTGAAGGCAGTGTGGCTCACCAGGAACCCTGTTATGGATCTGAGGAATGTGCAGATCACTTGGGGCTCTTCCATAGATCTGAGAAGCATGCACAACACACAGGGGTTTGCATGAATCTGAGGGCTGTGTGGACTACCAGGGGATCTGCCATAGGCTTAAGGTAGTATGGTTCACATGGGATTCTGCCATGGATCAGAGCAGCGTGAAGACAAAATGTGGTTCCCCCATGATCTGAAGGATGTATGGCTTATGATTGTCACTTACATGTACCTGAGTGATATATGTACAACATGGGCTCTGCCATTAATCTGAGGGCTGTGGCGAACACATGGGCCTTGGATATGAGGAGCATGTAAAGCATACAGGGCTCTACCATGGATCAAGGGCTGTGTGGACCACCTGGGCTCTGCCATGGATCTGAGGTGCATGTGGCTTACACAAGATTCTGTCATGGATTTGAGTGGAGTTGGATCACCCAGTGATCTCCCATGAATCTGAGGGGTGTGTGGCTCATGAAGGACTGTGTCATGGACCTGAGGGTCATGAGGCTCATCCAGGATGTTGCCATGGATCTGCAGTCCCCAAGGACCATATAGGGCTCTGCCATCACATGAGGATTGTGCAACTCACTTTTTATTCTACTATGGATCAGTAGAGCTTACGTCTCACACAGGGCTATGCCATGTATCTGAGGGGCATGAGGACCACGTGAGACTGCTTGAATCTCAGGAGCGTGAGGAGCACCTCCATGTCCACCATGGATCAGAGGGTTGTGAAGGTTAATTGAGGTTCTACTGTGAATTTGTGGTTCATGCAGCACTCAGAGAGGCCATGGATATGAGGTGTGTGAGGAAAGCATAAGGATTTGATAGAGATCAGAAGAGTGTATGGACCCCCTGGGTCTCTGCAATGAATCTGACAACCATGAGGTTGGCAAGGAGCTCTGCTATGCATTTCAGGGCTGTTTGGGATCACATGAGCCATACCATAGATAAGGGCCATAAGGATGCCATGGAGCTCTGCATTGGATCTGAGAGCTGTGCAATTCATGTGGGACTCTGCCATGGATTTGAGAACCGTGCAGACCACATAGGGATATGCTATGTATCTGAGGGCTGTATGGACCACATGGTGCTCTGCCATGTATCTGGGGGTTGTGTGGTTTCCCAAGAAACTCCTTTGGATTTATCAGGCATGTGTGCCACATGGTGCTCTTCCATGGATCTCAGGCATATGTGAAACACTGTAGGCTCTGCCATTAATTTGAAAGCTGTGTAGTTCAAGTGGGGCTTTTCCATGCACCTGAGGACTGTGATGACCATGGATTTCAGGGGTGTGTGGCTTATTCAGGGCTCTGTCATCGATGTGTGTGCGATGCAAGCTACGTTTGTCTCTGCATGGATCTCAGGTTTGTGCGGACCACATGGCGATGAGACATGAATTTGAAAGGAATATGACTCACTCAAGGTTCTGCCATGGATTAGAGGGAAATTCAGATCACCTGGATAATGCAAAGTTCTGCATGGATCTGAGGGACATGCTCACCATATGATTCTCTGCCATGGATCTGAGGGTAGCATTGCTCACCTGGGTCAATGCTATGGACTGGAGGACTGTGTTGATCACATTGGGGTCTTGTATGGTTTTAAGGTCTGTGCAGTTGTGCGGGCCTCTGCCATGCATTTGAATGCCTTTTGGCAACTGTGTGTTTCTTCCATGTATCTGAGAGATCTGTGAGCCACATGGTGGTCTTTGCAATGGATCAAAAGCCTTCGGATCCAGATGGGCTCTGCCATTCATGTGAGGGCCATGAGGACCACAGGGGTTTCAACCATAGATGTGAGTGGTATGTGAACCACATGGGGCTCAGACATGATTTATAGGAGAGTGCAGCTCACACCAGATAATGTCATGGAAATGAGGCTTTTGAAGACCACATGGGGTTCTGACGCAGATCTGAGGAACATGCAAAACACACAGGGGACTGCCATGAATGTGATGGCTATGTGGATGATTTGGGGATCTGCCACTTTATGAGGGGCCTGCACCTTATACTAGGCACTGCCATTTATCTGAGCAGGGTGTGTGTCACTGAGGGCTCCAGCAGGGATCTGTGGGCTGTATGGCTCATTCAGGACCCTGTCATGGATCTGAATTTTGTGCAGACCACTTGGGTCTCTGCCATCAATCTGGGGATCGTGCAAAGCATATGGAGTTGTGCCATAACATGAAAGTTGTGCAATTCACTTCTTGTTCCGTCATTGTTCTGAGGCTCTCAGCCTATATAGGGCTATGTCATGGATATGCGCAGACTGTGGACCACCCTGGGAGGACACAAATATGAGGGTCATATAGGCTACATACTCTCTTTGTGAGAGATCTGAAGCGTGCGCAGACCACATTGTTTTCTGCCATAAATCAGGGCCATGAGGATGGCAAGAAGCCCTGCCATGCATCACCCATTGGTTCCAATGGACGTTGGTGTTGAAAACAGAACCAACTCAGCAATTGCAACCACCAACTGTTCAGGACAATGGACTGTGCAGGGCTCTGTGCTTGCTAGAACATGCAAGAATTTGGTCTGGGAACACCTCAGACTAAGTTTCTCTGGGGATCTCCCCAATTTAAATGCCAGACTCAGAACCCTAAGCAAGAAAAGCCAGAAGACAGAAGAAGTGAATCAACCACGTCATCTATATGCTAGCAGTGAAATACTGGGCTAATGGAGACTCTATCATGGATTATGTCAATCAGTGTATTCTTCAGTGACCTCATCGTGGTTGGAGTGGTGATAATGGCAGGGAGTCATAACTGTTGAAGTATCAAAACGACTTGAACAAGTACCTCAGAGCATGCCTCATATCTGGGACCCTGGATGGATGCGAAAGTGGGTTGGGCTTGTCTCTCAATATCCCCCTTTACCCCAGATAGATACATGAAGGGAACAATGTGCAAATAATAGTCTTACTCACTTTCCTATAGCCCTTGAAACTTTTTAGCCTGATTAAGTGTGTAAAGATTGTCAAAAATATAATAAAAAATAACTAAATAAAAAAAATTTAAAAAGAACCACATTGAGCTCTGCCATGAATGTGAGGCCCATGTGGACCACATGGAGCTGTTCCTTGGGTCTGAGGGCTGTGTGGCTTATGCATGTCTCAGAATAAGCCACTAATGCATAGCTCAGCGTTGAATATGAAAATTTTGCTGAACATGGGGTTTCTTCCATGACTGTGAGGGGCGTGTGGGACACATGGCGATCTCTGTAATGAATCAAAGGCCTTCTCAAACATATGGGGCTCTGCCATTAATCTGAGAGATGTGCAGCTCACATGGGGCTCTGACATGGATCAGAGGGGAGTATGGCTCATTAGGATCTTTGCCATGGATCTGAGGCCTGTGAGGACAACAGGGGTCTCTGAAATGGATCTAAGGTTCTGGATGCCCACATGTCATTCTTCCATTGATCTGAAGGTTACATGGCTCAGCCAGGACTCTGTCATGTGACCAAGGCTGAGCACCAAATGGGGCTCTGCCAGTGACATGAGGTTGTGAATCTTTTGCTGACCTCTATGATGAATTGAGGGCTTTGTAGACAAAATGTTTTCTGCCATTGATTTTACTATTGTGTGGACAGTATGCTCCTCTGCCATGGATCCAAGGATCATGCAGCTCACACAGGACTCTGCCATGAATCTGAGGCTCTTGAGGACAATGTGGTGTTCTGCTGTGAGGGACACATGGGGCACTGCCATCGATCTAAGGGTTAAGAGTACACCATAGGGCTGTGCCATGGATCTGAAAGTTGTGTAGCTCACACAGGGCTCTGCCATGGAACTGAGGACTATGCAGACAACAGGGGGCACCTTCATGTATCTGAGGTATGTGTGGACCAAATGGGGGTCTCTGCAATAAATCAAAGGCCTTCCAGACCACATGGGGCTCTGTCATGGATCAAAGGGAAGTGTACCTGAACAGGAGTTTTGCCATGGGTCTGAGGCCAATGAGTACCACATGGGTCTCTAATATGGTTTTGAGAGGATTTGACCACACAGGGCTCTGCCATGGATCTGAGGAGCGGGCAAATCACAGAGGACTCTGTCATGGATCTGAAGGCTTTGCAGAGTGACATGAGGCTCTGCATTTGAACTAAAGGTTGCAACTCTCAGGACACAGGTGTTCCTCACTCCAAGGAGTCTTCAAAATGAATTTGAAGGGCCTGCAGACCATATGTGGCTCTGCCAAGAAGGAGGGCCTTGCAGCTCCTGCAGGGATTATTGATTTGTCTGATGGCTGTGAGGCTGACACAGGGCTCTGCCTTGGATCTGAGGAGCTTTTAACTCATGTGGGGCACTGCCATGGATTTGATTGCTGGGTGACACCTTCACGCAGAGTCGCCCCACCTCATCAATGCCGAGATCTCTGCTCATGTGCCTGGCCTTGGCACTGTCACCACTTCTGGGCAACAGTGCGGGGCCCTGGGGTGACCCAGGCTGTCTACAGGCAGGGAGAAGTCGGGACATTCCGCACAAACATCGTTCAGGAATGCCATGTTGTTGTCTTCCTTATATTTTTATGAGTGATTTTTCTCCTTATGACGGGTAATACAAGTAGGTTTCCATTTACACAAATGAGCAGCTTGCTTAATGGATTGAACCACAGAATTAAAATCCAAATTTATTTTTAAAAAATGGGTATAGGATTACTGCAAATGCACAAATGCAGCAAGAACTCCTACTGACATTCTTTATGTCTGTGAAAACACAGAAGGCTGTTGCAAAGCACAAAGATTAAAATAAAAAAAAAAGGATTGAGAGAGAGGGAGGAAATAAAATGCTTAAAATTAGCTTGCCTTGCTGAAGGGATGGAGTAGTGGCTATCATGAAAGGGAATATAGATGTTTCAAGTCTTTGTCCAAATTTTAAATTCTGTTACAGCTATTTCTCTTTCAGGAATATAAGAAAAAGACACCGGTTTTATAATGATGTTTCTACTGGCATGTGACACAGTATTATGTTCACTGGAATTTTCCCTACCCCTCTCTGAACCCTCTTCCCATGGTGAATTTCTCCACCTTGCTGCATTACCACAATTCAAATTCAGTTGTTCTTTCATTGGAAGTATTTACCAAGCATAAAGCCCAGTGTCTTATTATCCTAATGGGTTCAATGAATTCTTAGTGAGACCATCTCTGGTCTTAAGATAAAGCCAGCAATGTACCATCCCAATTTATTAAAAAGCCCAACATAACATCAACAACCATTTAAAACATTATGGCATTAATTGGCATGGTATTGATTAAGAGGATGTTAATGGGAAAATGTAGGTTCTTAACTACATACTGTGACTTCTTCATAGACATTTCCAATTCTGGTTTATATACAACCGGATTGCATACACCTCAAAATGGCTCTAGATCATTATTCAGCTGTCTCATCTGTTTTTGTTCTTGCATTTAGCTGTTTATACGGTTGAAGCATGGTTTTGCTGATCTTAGTTGTTTTTCGGCTGGTCTGAACTGGCTTATAACTCTAGCAAGACATGAGCTATCAGTTCAGGTACAGAACTTTTTTTTTTTTTTTTTTTTTTTTTTAGGATGTGTGTGCAGAGAAATCCCTAATATTCCAGTGATGTGTAATTAATCTTTGTGTCTCACCTAGTGAGGCATCGTTGGATCCACGCTGGCCATTTCTGGTCTGATTCTAAGCTTTCCTTTTTGTTGTCTGTCCATTCATAATATTTTTTTTTCTCTTGTATGTTTGTTCATTTGTTTTGAGAGTTTTCTGGAGTGATCCTAAAGGCCACCGTGAGGGAAGGTAGGGACCCAGAGCCCGAGCCAGGCAATGACCAGAGAGAGCTCACTTCCCTAGTCCCAAAGGAAGTTTATTATTCTTCCATTTCTGAAGACCACTCAGGGATCCTGGCCATCATTCCAATGACGCTGGTTTTTGCATGGCAGAGTTTGGACTTCTTCCATCCCCTGTAGAGTCTCCAGATGGGGATGGGTGCCCTCAGAGTTCTCGGCCTCTGAAGGCACTCCTATTGCCATGGTCTCCTTAGTGGTTGGAATGTAGTCCTTGGTGTCAGTCCTGGTAGTTCTTGGTGAAAATTTGGGAGTCTTCATGGTTGGGATATGAGCCTCCTCCTAGCCTCCCACTCGCTGTGGCCTAGCAGCTAAAGTCATCGCCTTGAACGCACCAGGATTCCATATGGGTGCCGGTTCTAATCATGGCAGTTCCAATTCCCATCCAGCTCCCTGCTTGTGGATTTCTCTTTTAATTCTATTGCATATACCTCTAAGAGGAGAATTGTTTAGCTGTGCAATGTTCAAAGTTTGGAAAATTTCCAAAATGTTCTAAAACAACAGACCCTCTGTACATTCCCAGCAACAGTAGGTAATGTTCCCACACCCTAGTCAACACTAGATATCATTCTCCTGTGGGCATACAGCCATCCTAATTAATGTGATGCAATACCTCATTGAGATTTTGACCTGGAAATTCCTGATAGAGAAGTGTCCTGCATGTCTCCTTGTGAGATTGTTGACCATTTGTATGAATGCACATCTTAAACCAAAATGCTTCAAGAGTAACAAAATAAATACACAAAGATGATTCAAATTGAAAAAAGGAACTGTCTTTAGGATCTTCATTGTTTTTAACACTTTAAGAACCTAAAGTTTATGAATCTCAACTAAAGCGAGAGTGAGTGAGGGATGTCACTAAAGAGATGTGATATCCCTCAGGCATTCTTGCCTCTCTGCTACCAGATAAATGAATGAAAGAGAGAAGCACTTCTGATTCTGTGTCTTGATGGAACTTAAAAATGGCAGTGGTTTATTTTTACTAGTTATGCCTTCATCCGAGGTCAGAGTCAGCACATGATCCACATTCCAACCATTCCCAGGATTTCTGAAAGTGTCCCAAGATCCACAGGTATCTGAAGAGACTCTTTGCTATGGGAATTCAAATGTGGGATTCCCTTGAATCTTAGCTTTCTCTTCAAATGCCGCTGGGAAGCAGAAGCATCAGCCATTCAAGTTTATAACAGCTTATCAAGATTAGTGAGCAGAGAACAGGGAGAGATCATCACAGAAGAAAAGAGCTATACAAGGACTTAGAGACCAGCTAAGCCTCCCATTGTCTCCATGAAAAAACTGCTTAAATTCATTCATCCATCACATCCACTCACAAACCTGTCCATCAACTCACTGCCCACTAACTCACCGGCTTGACCACCAACAATATATAAATATATGTTGGTCTATACACCAGTTCATTCATCCTTCCATCCAATTGTTATCTATGCCTCTACCCATCCATCCATTCGTGTACCATTCCATTCCTACATCTCTCTATCTCTCTTTCTCTCTCTCTTTCTTCCTCCCTTCCTTCCTCTCTTCATCTTTTTCTCCCTCCTTCCCTCCTCCCATTCAATTGGTGATCCACACCTCTAGTGTTTGCTTGATTCATGCACTCCGGTTCCACGCAGCATGCATTTACGATGCTGACTGGAAAGAAATGTTGGTGAATGAATGAACAAGATATTCCAAGGCCTGGTTTATGGGAACGGATGGACTTTTTAAGTCATCTCAAAAAATTCCATCAGACTGAATATGTCCAGGGTGTTTTCTTATGATAATTATTCCACTCATTAACAAATGCTGTTAGTAAAGTACCAGAAATTTGAGAGTTCTCATGGATATAAATAAACACTTGAATAAGTCCCAGCATGGGAGTCTAGTGACTAAAGACCTCACACCTTGATGCACCAGATCCCATCTGAGCTCTCGTTTATATTCCAGCTCCTCCGCTTCACATCCCATTCCTGCTTATGCCCTGGGACAACAGTCAATGAGGTCCCAACTCCTTGGGATCCTCTAACTGTGTGTGAGACCTGGAAAAATCCTTGGCTCTTGACTTTGGCTCAGCTGAGCACAAGCCATTGTGACCACTTAAGAAGTAAGCCAGCAGAAGGAAGATCTGTCTCTTTGTCTCCCCTCTCACTGGAAATCTGACATTCCAATAAAAACAAATACAGGAATTTTTAAAATCAAAAATAAATAGTTGAGTAAGTGAATGGGAGAGCATAATCAGTCCTTCCTTAATTGTAAAGGCCAGTGAATGCATGTAGAAGCATTTGGAATGTTTTTATGAAAGCAATATTTTATTCCAACAAATTCACAAGTGAATTCTAAAATTACTGGACAAATATTAGAAGTTAAATAGTTTATCTACCTAAATTTAATAGGTTTTACTTATATAAGACAAAACAGCAACTTAGAAGTGAGAAGTCTGAAGTATTGGGTATAAGTTAACACCAGCCAAAGAACAGCTCTCTGCCCTAAAAATAGCCTTCAGATCAATCACATGCTGTGCATGGCACTCATCATCCTGCAACCTGCGGGCAGAGAACTACCCCTTGCCTGTTGGTACAGGACCATAAGGTATGCGGGATTTCCACATTTGCTAAATGAGCTAGGGGGAAGAATATTTAATGATGTGTGAAATGTCTGTAGGATGTGGATTCCAATGTCCACACTTAAAATATTGGCACCCCGCTATGCCTGGGTGTGGTATGTGTTCTTCAGAGCCTTTTGCATGCTACAACAGCAGAGTTGAGTGGTTGTGACAGAGCCTGAGTAGGTATTCGCTGGCCCTTCCCAGAAAATATGTGAGTTTCTGTCCTAGACAAGCTGTAAACTTGAGATCAAGGTCAAAACAAGCTGTGCTGACATGTCACAGAGAGTGTTATTTCTATGGAAGTTAAGAGGAAGGAAGTTGTCTCCTGAAAAAAAAAAAAAGTCCAGATCTGGGAGGCTTAACACAAACGACATTGCCAACATCCAGGAGGATGCCACAGAGAGCATTCCCCAGAATTATTTGATTGCAGAACCATGTCAGACTAGAAGTAGTTCTAGCAGCCTAATGTATTCTCTAAAGAGCTGACATTCCTGAAACAATCCCACTGTGAAATCCGGACCAGATGTGTGTCTTACCCTACAGAATCCTCCTTCATCTTCCCTCAGCATGTCTCCTAAACATGATCTCTTACTCTCTCTCCATGCATTGTTCTCTACTCAGACTTACTCAGGTTACTAGGGGGCATTCAGTTTCAAATGGCTGTGGGACCCAGGTGCCCAATTTCTTTCAAGAAGCCAGATTCTGTGTGCTATTGTGTGTTCTTCTCACTCTTTCGGGACCCACATAAGCCTTGGCTGATTGCTCCTGTCTGCCTTTAAACCCACATATGCCCGGTGGGGTCCTTCTCAGGCCTGAATTTTGAGGTTACTTCTGCTACCTTCCTCTTCCACTATTTAGCGTACATTGCTTATCCTGGGCTCACTTGATTCATCCCAAATACTCTGCTTATTGTAAAGTCAGTTAATTAGAGGTTGATGCAGTACCAGAGAGGTTTAATCCTTCTCCTGCTGCACCAGCACCCCAAGGGCACCACTTCAAGTCAAAGCTCTTGGCTGTTCCACTTCTGATTCAACTTCCTACTTCTGGCATGGGAAAGCAGTAGAGTAGAATGACAGAAAGCCTGGGAACCCTCCACCCCCATGAGAGACCTGGAAGAAGCACCTGGGTCCTGGTTTCTGATTGGTTCAGCTCTAGCAATTTCAAACACTTGGAAAGTGAACCAGCAAAAGGAAAATTTTCTACAATACCTTCTAATTATAAATCAGCCTTTCAAATACAAGTTGAAAAGCCTACAATAATCTGCTCATTGCAATCATTAAAGTGATGAGAGTTTAGTACTTATTTAATTTTAATACCATTTACAGTCATATAAAATAGTTCTATAGATTATATCTTCTAGTGATATTGCACCATTTTGTTTATGCCAAAATTGTCTAAGGATATATTTCTCAAAACATAACTCTAAGACAAAGTGACACCTGACCATACTTAATGTCAACTTCATGTAATTTCCTATAAATTTTCCTAAACAAAAAAGACCCTGCTTGAGTTATATTATTTTGTGTGCCCTAGAGTTTGCTGTAAGATGTGGGTGTCTGGTACGGGTGATAAATCTTTCTGTATCAGAGCTCCTTATTCTGGCTTCCTGACTCTGTACACCCTGGGAGGCAGCAGGTAGTGACAGCAGACATGCAGCAGACCCACACTGGGTTCTGGAAGCTGTAGGAATATGATGCATGAGTCACTTGATGGAAGGCCTCCTTTCCTCACCCATCTCTCTCCTTATCAAATAAAGTGGAAATCAAGTACATGGAAATGAAAACATTTTATAAAGTTGCTGTAGTATATCTTTCTTCTACATCTTGCTTTTCCTTTCCTTTCTTTCTTTCTTTTTTTTTTTTTGTACTCAACATGATGTTTGTAGGTTTCATTCATAGCTGAGGAGATCTGAGAATGGTGCTGGGGTCACAGCGACAGAGAGGACTCCCTGAGACTGGGACAGCAAAGGCAAGAGCAATGACAGCTCCACTAGGCTGTCGCGCCCACATTTCTTATCGTCCGGAGATAAGAGGCAGACGCTAGTGAAGTCTTCTGCTTTAATCTTTATTGCGCGCACGAAGATGAGGAGGGAAAAGGCTCCGACCCCAGTAGGCTGTGTGCTCTTATGTGCTGACTGGCCCCGCCTCCGCCAATGATAGGTCGGCATCATGATTATGCAGGGTCCTGGGCGACTGGATTCGTCAGTCCCAGTGTTCATGCGCGGCCACCCCTCAGCTCACTGCGCATGCGCTAGTCGCCTGCGCAGTACCGTGAAATCTACGTAACTCTCCATCAGGAACCAAGGTGTGGCTTTTCCGGCCAGTGCAATTTTGGGTACGGCATGTGGCCAGTACATACAGATGCGGCTGGCAACACTAGGCCAGGATGTCCAGGGGGGTAAGAGACATACTTCAGAACAATGTATTATTGAAGCAGGAGAGACACAGTAAGCACAAGAAAGGTAACACAATGCAGAATTTTAAATGATTATATAATCACATCAATTGGATTTCAATGTGAATTGTTTCAGGTGTTGGACACTTAAATGCACTGAGAATGACAATATTTTTCTTTTTAATTAAGAAAACTTATTTTGACATTCTTTAGATAGAGTAAGAAGGTTCAAGGGCTACAGGAAAGTGGATAATAATAGTATGTTTTCCATATTGTTACCTTCATGTTTAAAGGGGGGTATTAAGGGAGAACGGCCCACCCAATTTCCCACCCTCCAAAGGTCCTGCATGTAGGGCATGCTCTGAGGTTCTTGCTCAAGTGGTCCTGATATTGCCACAGTTATGAATCGCTGTCAATCTTGCCACTCCAAGCACTATGAGGTCTTTGAAAAATCCACTGATTGACATAGTCCATCATAGCTGAGATGGTTGGTTGACCCGTTCTGTCTTCTCTCTTTTCTTCGTTAAGGTTCTGACTCCAGCATTTAGATTAGGAAGATCTCCAAAGAAACTTCTTGTATATGCTAACAAGTACAGAGCCTGGCACCGCCCATCACTCCAATCAGCTGGTGGTTGTAATTGCTGGGTTGGTTCTGTTTTCACTCCCGACTTCCACTGGAACCAATGGGTGTTGCAGTCCAGCCTGGTTCTTCCCCGCACATACTTGGCCCTCTCATAAACCAGTGGGAGCTGCAGCCTAGTTGGAGCGACACACAATAACCCCCACCAGGCCCGCCCCCTACCCTGGTTTCCCAGTAAGTGTAGCAGTATTCCAGTCTGTCCCCCACACCCCATTCAACCGCAGCCACTTAGTTTTATGTCCTATCGTGGAAGTGGTAACACAAAAGGGATGAGCCAACTATTTCCTTCCCAGGCCTCTCCCACTCCCAGATTCCAGTTGATGCTGCATCTAAGCCCAAACAAACCTCACCCACTTTAATTTTGTTTGCACCAGTAGGAATAATCCCCCGAGCCCTTCTTTTCCCTGATCTAGTTCACATGAGGGGCACAGGTGTGGTAGCTCTGCCTAATATGGTCTGCCCCCATCCCAGCCCATGCTCTCCTGCAGAAGTAGCTGTACTGCAAAGGAACCCTCCCTTATTCCCCTGCTGGATCTGCCCACTTCCTTTCTTGTTCGCAGGCTGGTTGGACGCTGCGGTCCCTTCCAGTACAGGCAACCTCACCTCGGCATTCCATATTGTGCACTAGTCTTTATTGCGACCAAACCTGGTTCGACCAACACTGGTGCCTGGATTTGCCAGTGGATGACGTGGACACATTCAGCCTGGTCTTGCCTCCACGTCTGCCAATTGTATGCCAGTGAGTAGCATTCCATGGCCTTTTCTAGGCTGTTCCCTATGAAGGACAGAGCCATGGCTTAAGCTGACAAAAGGTAGACATTAAGGCCAG
Source organism: Ochotona curzoniae (assembly GCF_017591425.1). Lineage (NCBI taxonomy): Eukaryota > Metazoa > Chordata > Mammalia > Lagomorpha > Ochotonidae > Ochotona > Ochotona curzoniae. The sequence goes on along the minus strand of NW_024465174.1, from coordinate 13,936 downwards.
AGGAAGGTGACATCCAGAGGACAGCACCTGGAGTCATCACAGGGCTGATCCTAGTGGGAGGGATGCATTCTGTCCTTATTCAGGAGCCACCAACCTTGCAGCAGCTGGGAAGTCTGGCTCCCAACCTTGTACTCTTGATCTGGGTGGCCATTTTCTATGCTCTTTCAACCAACTTGCATGGCGTCGTCTCAGCAGGTTTTGACAGTACTGAGCTGATGTAGGTCAACATCACAGTTGCAGGTGTTTTCCCAGAGGGGTGCTGCTAAGCATCATGGCAATGACCTAGCTGTGCAGTCAGAAAGCAGCCAGGAACTATTAGCCTGATGTCTCCTGACGCCCTGCTCTGTGCATGCAAGCAGATGCATTTTCTGGCCAGATCACACTTTCCCACGTTAGAGTCTGAGCTAAACCTCCTAAAGTGAAGGTGCGAGCTAGTCAACCCCCAGAGAATGACAAAGTCTTCCTGGTAATGCAAACAGCAATTGGGGTTTACTGCACTAGCCTGCTTGGGTCAGACCATACTTGGGCCATAAGCGCCAACCAAGCTGGGCAGTTGGACCCCAAATGAGCCCAGAAAAGAAGATTATATAGGACGCTTTTGGCTGGGAAATACATTAAAATAATAATCTTAGACATGTTTATTTTTATGATTTTCAGGTTCAGAGAGCCTGTTCCTTTCCCATGCCCAAAATCTTTATGGCCCATCCCATTCTCACACGCTTATCTTCCTCCTGCCGCTAGGATCAGAGAAGAATTGCACCCTTGCCAGCCTGCATCTGGGTTCACAACGTTGCTAGGCAGCAAAGAACAGATTTGTCACTAAACCAGAATCCTCCAAAAGTCCAGGCATCTCCTGGCATAGCAAAATAGCGGTTATTTCAGCACAAAGGAATCTCACACTGCCCAACAAAAATTTCATTTTAGCAAATTATTTATACCATCATTCCTACATAGCATTCTAATATTTATCTACACTCTACCTCTCCTCCCTTTTCTGTTTTATACTGAGAAATCTTTCTCAGTTTGGGGCTGATGCTGGAAACTGCTGTCTGAGGGCCAGCAACTGGACAGTACTGATATGGTCCTTTACAAATTTTATTAGTCTCTTCCTGAAGGGACCAATTGTAACTAATAGGATTAGGATGACTATAGGCCTTTCCAGATGGAGGACAACAGTGTAGTTAGTCATTGGCTCATGTTGACCCATAGTTCAAACCACCCTTGCTGGGATTTTCCTTCATTTTTCCTTGGGCCAGACCTTCCCCGAGTTAAGTCATGGTGTCTCTCACTACCCCAGTGTGGTCCGCATAAAAGCAACACTCTTCCCCCAGGGCAATACCAAGTCCACCTTGCTTTAGGAACCACAGATCCAACCCTGAATCATTCTGTACGAACTATCTCAGATATAGAGGAGAGAGACTTCTCTAAATGGCTAAATCTATGTATGCCAGATCTTCCTGAATTGTGCGTCTAAGTAGTTGATCTCTCTGGTCTGGGTGATGAAGGATGCAACCCTTGTAGCCAAGCCCGCCATTGCCAGAAATAACAGGGCAGTTATGATGAACACAGTTATAAGCTTTCTCTCTCTCTTTTTATGATATATATATGATATATATATATATAATGATATATATATATATATTATTGTATTTCATTTTTAATATTATTTTTAAATTTTCATTAGCATTGTTTTATGTGATACAGTTTTAGAGGCACTGGGATTCACCCACCCATCACATATCCCTCCCCCCATAGTGGATTCCTCCACCTTGCTGCATAACCACAGTTCAAGTTCAGTTGAGATTCCTTCATTGCAAGCATATACCTAGAAAATTGTCCAGCATCTTATTGTCCAGATAAGTTCAGGGGCTTCTTGGGGAGACCTTCTTTGGTCTGAAGGTAGAGCTAACAGAGTAAAGTTCCAGTCAGTTAAAAGCCCCAACAAAACATCAGCATCAAAATACAATGCTATGGAATTAATTGACATAGTATGGAGTAAACAATATGTTAAAAATAATGCCAGTTCAATTCTTCAAAACCCCTGGGTTGAGACAGTATCAATGACAAGTTTAAAAAGTAACAAACAATCAGCATACCATATGACCCAGCAATAGCACTCCTAGGAATATATCCAAAACACCTGTTTTACGACAAACCAACATGCACCCCTATGTTCATTGCAGCACAATCAGTAATTGCGAAAACATGGAAGCAACCGAAATGCCCATCAGCAGAAGATTGGATAAGAAAGCTTTGGTTCATCTACTCCATGGAATACTACTCAGCTATTAAAAAAAACAAAATGCAGTTCTTTGTGGCTAAATGGGCCCAACTGGAAACTATAATGCTAAGGGAAATGAGCGAATCCCAAAAGATTAGATACCACATGTTTGCCTTGATTTAACCTGTAATTTTTTGTTTGGTGGTTTGTTATTTTTTGAACCTGTCATTGATACTGTCTCAACCCAGATGTTTCGAAGAATGGAACTTGCATTATTTTTAACATATTGTTTACCCAATACTATGTCAATTAATTCCATAATGTTGTATAATGATACTGAGGCCTTGTTGGGGCTTTTAACTGACTGGATCTTTACTCTGTTAGACCTATCTTCAGACCATAGAAGGTCTCCCCAAGAGGCCACTGAACTTATCTGGACAATAAGACGCTGAACTTTATGCTAGGCAGGTGTTTGCAAGCAATGAATCTCAACTGAACTTGAACTATGGTTATGCAACAAGGTGGAGGAATCCACCATGGGGGGAGGGGTATGGGAGGGGTGGGGGGGATCCCCAGCGCCTATAAAACTGTACTACATAATATAATGTAAGCAACAATAAAAAAAAAAAAGTAACAAACAACCAAACAACCAACCAAACCAAAATTACAGGTTAAATCAAGGCAAACATGTGGTATCTAACCTTTTGGGATTCACTCATTTCCCTTAGCATTATAGTTTCCAGTTGGGCCCATTTGGCCACAAAGAACTACATTTGGTTGTTTTAAATAACTGAGTGGTATTCCATGGAGTAGATGAACCAACGTTTTCTTAGCCAATCTTCTGTTGATGGGCATTTTGGTTGCTTCCATGTTTTTGCAATTACTGATTGTGCTGCTATGAACATAGCGGTGCATGTTTGGTTGTTGTGGAACAGTTGTTTTGGATATATTCCTAGGAGTGCTATTGCTGGGTCATATGGTATGCAGATTTTGAGTTGTTTGAGTGTTCTCCAGACTGATTTCCATAAATGTTGTACCAACATGCAGCTCCACCAACAGTAGAGTACAGTTCATTTTCCCCACATCCTCGCCAACAAATGTCATCGGTGTTCTTTTTTATGTGGGCCAATCTTACTGGTGTTAGGTGGTACCTCATGGATGTCTTAATTTGGATTTCCCTTATTGCCAGGGAACTGGAGCATTTTTTCATATGTTTGTTTGCCATTTGGGCTTGTTCCTTTGTGAAATATTTGCCCATTTCCCGAGTCCCATTTCTTGAGTGGCTTGTTTGTTTTGGTGTTTTGGTTGTTTTGAAGTTCTTTGTAAATCCTGGAGATTAGCCCCCTATCACCTATGCAGTGTGCAAAGATCTTCTCCCATTCTGTGGTTGCTTTTTTACTTTGCTGATTATTTCCCTTGTTTGTTTAATAGCATATTTTTCAACTTACAAGAGTGTCTATATTTCCTGGGGAGTTTTGAGTTGTTGATATCTAATTTCATCCAATGGGGGTCTGAGAGGGTACATGGTATGAGTCTAATATTTTGGAAGTTGTTTAGATTCGCTTTGTGTCCTATCATGTGGTCGATTCTGGAGAAGGTGCCATGCACCCTTGAGAAGAAAGTATAGTCTGTGTCCTTAGGATAAAAAGTTCTATATATGTCTACTGAGTCCAGGTTTTCTATCGTTTGTGTGAGCTCTGTTGTTTCTTTGTTGAGTTCTTGTTTCATAGACTGGTCCATTGATGTTAAAGGTGTGTTGAGATCGCCTACAAGAATTGTGTGGGTATCTATGTCTTCCCTTAAGTCTTTAAGTAATTGCTTTACGTAACTAGGCGTGTTGAGATTTGGTGCTTAAACATTATTGATGGTGATTCATTCTTGATGGATCATTCCTTTCACCAGTATAAAATGGCCTTCCCATTCTCTTTAGATGTTAGTTACATTGAAATCGATCTCATCTGAAATTAGGACAGCTATCCCAGCTTTTTTTTTTTTTTTCTTGTCCATTGGCATGAAATATTTTTTCCATCCCTTCACTTTCAGTTTCTTTGCATCTTTTTTGGTTAGATGTGTTTCTTGTAGGCAACATATAGTTGGGTCTTCTTTGGTGATCAATTCCACTAATCTTTTTCTTTGGTTGGTGAGTTTAGAACATTTGTGTTAAGAGTTAAAATTGAGAGGTTGAGATTTTGCCCTGCCATGCAAGTGTGCTTTGTGTGTGTTGTTATCTGTGTAATTGACTTTTTTGTGTGGGCTTTAGTTTGAAGACCTTCCTGTTTGCCATCTTTGTTTATGGTTTGCCTCCTTTTTTTTTTTCTGGATTTAGTGCATTTCTAAGGAGATTTTGTAAAACTGGTTTTGTATTGACATATTCTTCTAGTTTTTCCCTGCTATGGAAGTATCTGATTTCATTCTCATATATAAATGAGATCTTTGCTGGGTATATTATCCTTGGTTGACAGTTGTTTTGCTTCAGGATTTGGAAAATCATTGTCAATTCTCTCCTTGCTTGTAGGGTCTCTTCAAAGAGTTCAGTAGTGATTCTGATGGGTTTTCCCCTGTATGTGATCTCTTCTCTGCTTCATACTTGTCTCAGAATTCTTTCTTTCATTTGTTGGAGTAGAACTTGAGTACCATGTATCTGGACGAAGATCTCTTTGCGTCATGTCTGTTGGGAGTTCTCTGTCAGTATTGTATGTGGGTTGGATTCATGTTCCCAGTGTTTTGGAAGTTTTCCTGTATAATTTCGTTGAGCACCCCTTGCATTTGTGACTCTCTTTCCACTCCTTTGGGAAGACCCATGATCCGAATAGTTGATTTTCTGAAGTGATCTTTCATATGTTGTATCATTTTATTAGCTTTGTTGAGGCTTGTTTCCAGCTGTTTAGTGAGCTGGGTATCTGCATTATGTGTGTCTTCAGTTTCGGAGATCCTTTCTTCTGCTGTATTTATTCTGTTGGTAAAACATTGCATTTTAAATTCCCTGCCAGCCATTTTTGTTTTGACTTGTATTTCTGTGACTATTTTATTCTTGAAGTCTTCCCACTTTTTCTCATGGTCATTGACAAATTTTAGCATTATTTTTTTAAATTCCTTGTCTGGTACATCTTCCATGTCTTCATCTCGCATCTCCAATATTGGTAATGGCTTTTGGCCCTCATTTTTTGTGTGCTGGCTCCCTCCAATGAGTCGTTGCTTTTTCTGATGCTTTTTTCTCATTGTACTATTTTTTTCCACGCTCCGGGTAGGGGGTTGTTGTGTTTCCTGCTTACTTTCTTTGGATTCCTAAGTTGTGTGATTCTTCTTGGTTGCTGCGTGTTCAGATATGCTTCAAGCACTCTTCTCTGCACATTTCTGGTCTGATGCTCTTCCTCAGCTATCTTTTATCCCTCTATTACCAAGTCCTCCTCTATGCCTGCCCTTCTTGGTCAACCTCCTTGTGTTTCCTCGGTTAGGTATTGTCTTGTGTGTGCCAACAGGGATAGAGTGTGGATGAAAGACTTTGCAGGCTTGGGTTTCTTGTCTTTGCTCTGGGTAGATATAGAGTGTGAGGTTCCACACCCTGCTATACTCTCACAAATGTACTCACCTGTTGGGAAACATGCTGCTGTGGCCCAATTATCTGTGCCTCTGCCCAGGTCAGCAGACTCTATTGAGCAGTGCCCCGCCTCTGGAGTAAAAGCTGAGTATAGCACAGTAGGGTATTCTGCCCCACTCTCCAGCCACCTGCTGCTCTTTGTGACCCTGAGTTGTGTTGGAAGGTTCTGTGGGCCTGGCCCTAGTGCGAGGCTGCAGTACCTGTTACACTCGCTCAAAGGCGCTGTCCCACTCAAAGGCGCATGGACATCTCCCTCCAAGCCTGCCAGCCTGTGACACTGCCTGGCTCAGATAGCTGTGTGGAGCAGTGTTGCCCTGCCTGTGGAGATGTTGCTGAGCATGGCAGGGGGTTCCACCAGAGCTCCAGCTGCCTGTAGCTCGGAATTCGCAGCCCTAAGCTGGTTTGGGACAACTTGGCGTGCCCCGGTCTAGTGAGGGCAGATGGTGCGCTTTCTGAAAGGCACTGGCGCACTGTGGAACACACTGTTGTGGTCCTGCTAGCCTGTGAATCAGTACCCCGCCTCTGGGCTAAGAGCTGAGCCTGGCAGTGGGTTCCGCCCAAGCCTCCTGCTGCTGGCTTGCGGCTTGGAATTTGCAGCCCCAAGCAGGGTTAGGAAAGCTGGTCTCTGCTGGAGTTTCCAGTTGCCTGCAGCTTGGAATCCGCAGCAAGGATGTGGGTCAGAAAAGCTTGGGTTGTCCAGGCCTAGTGAAGTTTCCTGCTGAACTCACTTAGATGTGTTCCCCAGCTGTAAGGTGCGAAGCAATGTCCCTTCTAGCCCTCACCTCCTTCTGGGTTGGCTGACTGTGAGGTGCAATGCTCTGGGGCTCAGGCTGAGCACAGCAGGAAACCCGGTAGTTAATCCACAGTTTGGAGCCAAGATTCTATGACCCAGTCCCCTAGAGTGGCTCCAGCCACCTCTGCACTCTCTCAATAGTGCTGAGCTATTGGCAGGCATTCTGCTGGCGCCCCCTCCCCTGCTTGTCCTCAACTTCTGCAGGGGTTGATGGCCACTATGTTCAAACCTGTAGCCACCCTTAGAGGTTCTGGGGCTCCAGTAGTCTGTGGCTCCCGCTGGTGTGGGAGCTTTTTTTTGCAGTTGCCTTTTTCTTCCCTGGTTAGGCCAAGACTGCTCAGCTGACTTCCCCCCCCCCCACCCCGTGTGGGACCTCAACTCACCAAGTCTTTCACAGTGTGCTGTCTTTCCTTTCTTTCTTTTTCAGACTGTCCCTGCAGGCTGTGTTCATCTTCTTACTTAAGTGCAGTCTACTGACTTTCCCACTCCTCTCCCAATAATCCTGTGTCTCCTGGTTTGTTCCACTGTTGAATCAGTCCTTTTCTCTTTGTTCTCCACCTTATACCAGCTCCTCGAGGTCGGCCATCTTAAAAAGAGTCCTCTGCATTTCATTTTATAACAACATTTCTTAGGCTCTGAGGTTTTCCTATCCCTGACTTATGCGCTTCCCAAATAGTTTATTTCTCCACCTTTTTGCTGGATTACAGTTCAAATCCAGTCTTGTTTCTTTCATTGCAAACATGTGCCATACATAAAGTCCAGTATCTTATTGCCCAGCTGAATTCAACAGTTTCTTGGGGAGACCAAGCCTGGTCTTAAGTATAGATGGCAGAATATCGTGCTGACCAAATAAAACCCATAACATAACATCAGCAACAGTTTCCAACATTATGGTGTTGATTAACATTGTATTGAGTGACTGAGGTGTTAGACAATGCAAGTTTTACCCACATCCTGTGACTACTTCATTCACATTACAAATATACTTTGTATACTGTAGGAGGACATTGTGAGCCTGGAAGGCCAGCGAGCACGGGTTTACAGTTCATTGGGCAGTATTTGCATGAAAATGACCAAATGGCTATCTCTTGCATACCTGTTGGGAGATAGTTCCTACAGGTTGAGTAAACAGCATGTAAATGAGAACACCTAGCGCTATGTAAAGACTAAAGGAATTCTAATCTAGAGTGGATAACAGTTGATGGTTTTGTTTATGAGCTGGATACTTCCTCCCCAGCCAATACGGACTTTCAGAGTATAAAGTCTGATGCCCCTAAAAAACTTCGGCTTTGACCATCAGTCAGGGTCCACGCGTGTTATTATCGGCTCCGTGCACCAAGTCCGTCGCTGCGGGACAGCGACAAGTGGCGCCTGAACAGGGACTTGAAAGAAGAGAAAGTGCAGCGGAGACCCCCACGGAAAGTGGTGAGTGGGACAATGGGCCAGAACCAGTGTAAGGCACAGTCGTTTATCTCTCTTATGCGGAATTTTTTAGTGAAAAGTGGAGCAAAGGTAACTAGGCAGCAATTGCATTCTTATTTAGAGCTTATTGGTGAATATAATCGCTGGTCTCCAGATGAATGGACACTAGAAACTGGACTTAAGAATTTTACTCAGAAAAATCCTGAAAAAGCCGGAAGGTTAGAAGATAATCAAGTTAGCTTTTGGATTATATCAGCTTTAATTAGAGCTGTTATTATAATTTTAGAAGGGGAATGTGCAAGAAACTCCTCTAAGAGGAGACACCCCCAAAATGTAGCCAAAAAAGAAGTGTTTCATAATATGGACAAGGAAGAAAGAGAAAGAGGACTTTTAAGAGGTTCACCAAACAGGAAAGGCTACCGTAATATTTCTAAAAAAGAAGCGCCTCATAGTACAAATGAGGAGGATGGCAAAGAGCAGCCTGTGAGAGATTTCCCTAACGGGAGACGCCACCTTAACGTGGCTAGGAAAGAAATGGCTTATACTACAGATGAAGAAGATGAAAAAGAATGTGTGAGAGACCCTCCTGTGAGGATATGCCACTGTAATGCAGCTAAAAGAGAAAGGCCTTATGCTGCAGATGTGGAAATTAGGAAAAGAAAACTCAGGAGAGATTCTCCTAATGAAAGATGTTACCATAATGTGACTGAAAATGAAATGAGAACTAAGAAAAAGAAGAAAATTTGTAGTGTTAAACCACAGGATTTCTCTAGTGAGGTAAACAAGGATAGGATAACGGAAGAGTTAAATACCAGCCCATGCCATCTCACTCTTAAATCTGATCAAAGACGTTTCCAAATGTCTGATGTTCCCCGGAGACCTCATGAACTCCGATTGCTTTTTCCAATCATACTTAGTCAAGAAAACCATCAACCTACCTATGAAAGCTTAGATGTTAATGCCATCACAGCTTTTAAAAAGGCTTGCGTGTCCTACGGACCTACTTCTTCGTACGTGTGGGAATATTTAAATGGCTGGAGCCAGGCAGCAAACTGGATTCCTTATGATTTTGAAGTAATAGCAAAAATAGGACTTTCTCCTTCTCAATATTTACAATGGAAATGTGGAGAAACGATATGGATAAGGAAAAATTGCGATCGTTAGGAGCATCAGGTTGCCAATTCCCTGGAGGGGGGCAATTGACTTATGATATGTTAGTCGGAGATGGACAATGGGTTACTACAGAGCAGCAGATACTGCTACCTCAAGCTGCGTTCATTCATATACGCGACGTAGCATTGTGGGCATGGGAGAAAATGGAAGCTGGGTCTGAATTTGCAGGCAGTTATACAAAAGTCTTTCAAGGAGCCAGAGAATCTTATGCTGATTTTGTAAGGCGTTTGACAGACTCCATAGAAAAACAAGTTAGAGGAGAAGGCACTAGGAAATTGTTATTAAAGCAACTGGCTTTTGAGAATGCAAACAAGGACTGCCAGACTGTTATTCGTCCTATAAAAGAAAAGGAAGATATTTTTGGTTACCTCAAAGCCTGTCGCAACATAGGCACATTTAAACACCGTGCCCACCTAGCAGCACTTGAAACCTTTGCCATTCAAAAACAAATGAATGCTAAATGTTTTAACTGTGGCAAGCAAGGACACCTGAGAAAAAATTGCCAGATGCTTCCTACAACTCAAAGATACCACGCTAATACTTCTAACAGTCACTCCCCAGGAATATGTCCTAAGTGCCAAAGAGGCCGGCACTGGAAAAAAGAATGTAAATCGAAGTTTGATCGTGGTGGCAGATGCCTGTGGCCAGAAGACTCCTGGAGAAGCCATTCCCAGGTCCCAAACATTCAGGAGTTTACAAAACAGGAACACCCTATTCAATTTGTGCCTGCAGAGAAGCTTCAAACTTAAAGTAGCCAGCAAGTAAATCCTGGAGGCTGAAATTCCAATCAATTGTGGTGAATGCATGTTATTCATATAGCACTTTTTCTATACAGCATTGCTTAATCATGTATGCCAATTTTGGAGTACAAGTTTTTACATTAAGTTATGTTCTCTGTCTCATTAAGTTCTTATTGTTTAAAATTAACAAAGTGATGTTCTTGCTTTGAAGAGTATTTGGGTGACGGCATTATATCGTTATAAGGTGAAAGATTGCTGTTTTTGTGTTAATGTACCCAGGTGGTAACTGCATGTCTTTTGGAATGTTTTATCCATTGCAACTTTTGGGAACTTGGAATTCAAAGAAAAGACTGGGCTTTTGTAAATCTTGAAGGTTTTTTTGGGAGACATTTTTAAAAAAGGAGTGAAATTTTATCGTAATTTTGGTATAGAATTGAACTGCAACACACTGTTAGATTATTTCAAGCTATAAGTTAAATTAATGTGATGTCGTCTACAAAGTGTTTGCATGTATTAATGTGATTCTTATGCTTTTGGCTAGTTATCAAATCTCTCATTGCCTTTAATGTGTCAAGGTTTTGTATTTGTTTTAAAGATATCTGAGTGACGTTCTCACATCAATAACAAATTGTAATGTATAATGTATTATGCTAACTTCAACAACAAATCTTTCAGATATTTTCAGCTACCTTTTTTTTTTTTAAGATTTATTTTTATTATTTTTTTATTGGAAAGGCGGATATACAGAGAGGAGAGACAGAGAGGAAGATCTTCCGTCCGATGATTCACTCCCCAAGTGAGCGCAATGGCCAATACTATGCCGATCCGAAGCCAGGAGCCTCTTCTGGGTCTCCCACGCGGGTGCAGTGTCCCAAAGCTTTGGGCTGTCCTCGACTGCTTTCCCAGGCCACAGGCAGGGAGCTGGAAGCGAAGCGGGGCTGCTGGGATTAGAACCGGCGCCCATATGGGATCCCAGGCGTGCAAGGTGAGGACCTTTAACCACTTGCGCCACCGGGCCGGGCCCCTCAGCTACCTTTAAAAAAGCATTTAAGTATTCAAAGGTTTCAAATCCTAGGGCTTCCCTTGGTATTCTTACGAGGCCTCAAGAATGCCAACGGATCTATCTCCTGTTTTGTGGAGACAGTTGACCAGACTATTGAATTATATTAAGATTATTGCCAAATGCAAAATGGAGTAAAATTTTATTGTGTCAAAATGGTGTATGCTTCCATGGAATTGTGAAGGTTTAAATTTTAGTTTACATGCTTTTAATGATTTAGCTCTAAAGTTGTATCTGGTTGTTAACTATGTATTCTTACAATGCCTATATTACTGGGAAGACTGAAATTTGCATTTTTAGATTGATAGAGGGATTTCATAGCGGCGATCAATGTTTTCACTGAGTTTCTTGGTTCAAGATTATTGATTTAATATCATTTCACTTACAGATTTCTGGTGAACACTGCTACTAAGCTTGGTTGAGAATAATATTTTAAGTCTCCAAAAGTGTGTGTGTCTGTGTGTGTGTGCGCGCATACATGTGTGTCTTAACATTTTGTCTTTTGTAAAAGTTGTTTAAAATTGTTATCATGTGTTGCTGTTTGTTTATCAACAAGAACAGGTTGCTCAGAGCTTTCTGATAGAATTGTAAAAGTATCTACATGATTTTAAACTGTTACTAAATCAAATTTACTTTGTCCAACAATATATGTTTTAAAATCAGAAGGGGGAATATCCCACCCCTGTGCGTGCATTAATTTGGTCTTATTTACCTTAAATTTTCTTCAGATTTTGCCTTCTAGTAAGCAGCAGCTCTGTATTACTGGAGGCAGTTTGCAGGCCCAACACAGATGTCTTTGGTTCAATGGAGGGACCTAGCCACTCACAAGTGTAGAGGTCCTGACTCCTTGCTAACTGTGGGAAGAGGATATGCTTATTTTCCCAGAAACTGAGCTGCAACCTGTGTGGATGCCTACTTGTAAAGTCCTGGACTCCATTCACTGGAGGAAGCTCCTGCAGTAAGACAGCTTCACGACCTCATCCTGAAAGATCCATCACCATCAAGGAAATATTGGAGAAGGACAAACCCCTCCCAATACCAGGTGACATGGGAGGTTCTAAGAGATTGGTGCATCAAGCACAACTCTCCCTGACCTCATAATGTATTTGATAATACAACTGAATGATTGATAATGTGGAACACTAATAATCTATGGGAAAGGTTATGCTCTTACCCCTAGAATTTCCTGATAGATCTTCAAAACTGTGGTTTCCCTATGGCTCATCTGACCTTGGAAGTGCAGCAACTCCCTTCAACGCAGTGCTACCCCTGGAGAAGATGGAACCCCCAGTGGAACTGCCTCTAAGAACTGAAAACTAAATTTGTTTAATATTCCTCTTGTTCCACTACAGGTCAGGAGTGCAGAGAAATTCTCTACCTTCTTAGGATGTTTGAGGAAGACTTTAAGTGTAAATTATTATTCATAGATAATAGATTCTTAACTGCCTTAGACATTAGAAAAGCCATATTAATTTGTGGTGGGATCCAAGGACGACTCTGACACCCTCTTAAAGGAGGTTATGTGTACAGAGCAGGAAGGGATCTCAAGGCAGAGCAGGAGATAAGAGGAGCTCTCTATCCTAGTCCCAGAGACCCCTGGAGGTCTCCCATGTGCTTTCACTATGCCTGCCTCATCAAGGAGGACCATATCCCGACTGCCAAGGGGATTACAAGGAAGGTGAGTGCCCTTGGAGGCCAAGAACTCTGAGGTCAGTCCTTTCCTATTGAATTTCCCACACGGGATTGAAACAGCCCAGTTCCCTCGTGATAGGGTCTGGTGACATCGGAACTTCAGCCAGGAGCCCCTGGTGGCACTCAGAGACAAGTGGACTCAGAGGAGGAGCTTGCTCTAGTTCTTACCTAGCTCCAGCCGTGGTTCCCAGCCCTCTCTTACACTGATCATCAGGGTTGCTTGTGAGCCCAAAAATTATTTTAGATACTAGACACTAATAAAGGTCAGCTAACTGATAATCACCCAACTTGTACCTAACTGATCAGGCTACAGAGAGACATGGATATAGAACATTTGGAACAGTCAGAAAAAAGGCCATTAACTTATAATCGCTCAACCTGTACTTACTGGTCAGGCTCCCTATTTGCTTTTCATGGACTTTACTAAGTTAGGATATAGAGTTAAATTCTTCCTCATTCACTAGGTTGTTGGAGATTTCCCTGCTTACCTGCCTAACGCTTTTCTATGATTTGGTAGAATTATAAGACTGTTTTGATTATCCTAAATGCATAGAAATCTGTAAAATCACACTTCAATTATATAAATGGCAAGGCTTAAATTGTAAGTTGAGATCCTCCCCAAAACTTTCATCAACTGTTAATACTAACTGTATAGAAACTATGATGATAAGTTTATACTCAGTTGTTACATATGATGGATGTTAACTGTTCACTGTTCCTGTGCAACTCTGATTTAGGTTGAATTCAAAAACATGTTAGCTCGGGAGACATTATAACATTGTTTCTCCCCATTCTTCTGCTCTTCCAAGAGCATGTTCCCCCGGCTACAACTTTCAGGCCTAATTTTATTAAACACAGAAGGGGGATTTGTAGGAGGACATTGTGAGCCTGGAAGGCCAGCGAGCACGGGTTTACAGTTCATTGGGCAGTATTTGCATGAAAATGACCAAATGGCTATCTCTTGCATACCTGTTGGGAGATAGTTCCTACAGGTTGAGTAAACAGCATGTAAATGAGAACACCTAGCGCTATGTAAAGACTAAAGGAATTCTAATCTAGAGTGGATAACAGTTGATGGTTTTGTTTATGAGCTGGATACTTCCTCCCCAGCCAATACGGACTTTCAGAGTATAAAGTCTGATGCCCCTAAAACACTTCGGCTTTGACCATCAGTCAGGGTCCACGCGTGTTATTATCGGCTCCGTGCACCAAGTCCGTCGCTGCGGGACAGCGACAG